>NC_046227.1:12719444-13363015 GCF_009819885.2 Catharus ustulatus
TACAATACTCACATATAGAGAGTATTTATGGACTGCGAGTTGATTCGTAGTCTCTACTCCAGCTAAGGTTGCACACTTACCCATGTTGTACTGAATGTACAGCTGCTGCAGTTTAACAGTCAGTCACAGAAAGCCAGTTACATTCTGCTGTGAGCTGGATAAGTTAGTCTATTGCTATTTGTGGTGTGAAAACTTTAGTACAGTTATGATTAGTAATTTGGATTGAGAAGTCTCTTCTTTCTCTTCCTTTTCCTGGGATTAAAAAGTATTTTGAGGATCTACAGTCTTTACCATAGCTTCATTCCTTCCCTCTATTGAATTCTCATCCTCTTTCTTACATCTTTTTGTTGTAGCACAGATTTACGTTCTAACTACCTGCTGAATACTAAGATTGCTGGGGTGGAGGAGGCAGATGTCCTCCTTCTGGTTGGCACCAATCCACGCTTTGAGGCACCGCTTTTTAATGCTAGAATTCGAAAGAGGTTTGTATTCCTTGGTGATAATAAGCATGTGAGTCCATCTGGATTTGAGAACGTGCTCGGTTGGAGCTGCAGGCAGTAACTTGAGAGCATTCATTCAGATGGGATCATTGGATTTAGTTCACCTTTTAGTAAAGGGAATGGTGATTTATGTGTGGAAAAAGGGTAGTAGCCTGTAGTGTAGAGCTAGTTCATTCTCACTTTGACATTTTACATTAAGTTCATCTACTTAGACATTTATTCCTTTGTTACGTTACACAGCCACCTCAGATTTTCTGTTTTATAGAAGTCTGTTAAAGCATATTCCTTAAAGATTTATTTTCAGCATCAGCTTTTTATATTGTAACAAATCAGATGTGCTGAGTTCAGAAGCAGTCATTCCAGTTTAACATTTTCTTTGCCAAGTAGTGTGTGGCTTTCCCAAACTTCTGAACGTAACCAATTCAATTTTAGTAAGATATGTCAGTATGAGGCAAATGAAGTCTATAAAAGCCCTGTCCTTAATCTTTGAAAATACAAAATTTTAAACAGTAATGCAATTGAAATTTTGAAAGAAGAAAATACAGTGAGACTTTTGAATATATATTTTCATTTATTTTTATAAGTCTGTGCCATGAGAAGCTGCAAAAAAGAAAAAATTTCTAACCGTCTAAATTTTTCTGTGTTTATCTAAGAAGTAAGTGGATTTTTAAAATTGAATTGCCAGAAGCTTGAGAGGGGAGGAGGGAATTAAGTAACAACCTTGTAAGGTGTGTTGCTGTACTGGAATTTCTGGAATATATCTAGAGAAATAATCCTTCTAAAAAACCTAGAGGCTTGCTTAACATTCAGAATAAAGCTAAATTTCATCTTACCAAAATAATGAATGCCTTTTAAATTCCTTTGCAATTCTATTTTAAGCTACTGCTGAAATTAAAATTAGTGGCTTTGGTTGGGTAAAACTCTGTATTTCTTTAATTTTTATAAAATGTTTGTTGTATTTCCAGCTGGCTTCACAATGACTTGAAAGTGGCCCTTGTTGGCTCTCCTGTGAATTTGACCTATACATATGAACATCTGGGAGAGTCCCCACAGATACTTCAGGACATTGCTTCTGGCAAACATCCCTTCTCCGAGGTACACACAACTTAAGAGTGTGACTGTTAAATTCCACAGGTATTGAGTAATATTCTGAATTCCCCAGAGACAGATTTGAAGAAAAATCTGTGTTCTAGATGGGGTTATTTGCTTTTAATCAAATGCAAAAATGAGGTAATGATTAGTGTGCACCAGCATGTATAGACTGTGTAATATATTCAGGTGTGTAAAACTTTGCAGTGCAGGAAACTGCTGGGATATTTCCTGACGTAAAACAGGGTGTTTCAGGTACTGCTGTTTCCACTTAAATGTGTGGTTGTCAAGTGTACTGTTCTGTACTGGCAAGGTAATTTCCTGCTTACAGCAGTTTCTCTTGGCTTTATCTCTAAATGAAACAATGACCATTTTGGAACTGTAGGTTTGCATGGAAGACTTATGGAGAAATTAGGGGATTTACTGTGTTATCTGAACCAAGAATTGTCTTTGTAGCTGTGGAGTGAATTTCTGATTCTTGGCTTGCACAGGTGCTCAACCATGCCAAAAAGCCAATGGTGGTGGTGGGCAGCGCAGCCCTGCAGCGCGATGACGGAGCTGCCATCCATGCTGCAGTTTCCACCATTGCACAGAATGCCAGGGCCAGGAGTGGTACTGGTGCTGATTGGAAAGTCATGAACATCTTACACAGGTTTGCTTTAAAATCTTTTTGGGAGCAGCTTGCTTGCACATTGGGCTAGCAAAACCTTCTTAATAAAAATGGGTTCCTTGACCTGGCTCTCCGTGAGCTTTTATTAATTTATGATATTCAAATGTGGAATTTAAGGTTTTGATTTAGACATAGAATACAAGAGAGCTTAATAACATCTACCACAATGCTCATTAGGATGCACAGCAGACCACTGTCACTTGTTAAATGACTGCATTTTATCTAGAGGAAGAAAAACAAATGGCAAGAGTTTAAATAATGCATTTTCTTCGTTTGGGTTTTTTAATATTCCTTTTACTGTGCAGCTTCTCAATAGTTAATAGAAAGGCTTCAAAGATTTTCATTTGAGAGCTATTGATCGTAGCTATTCAGTTTGTCAGGATATTACTCCCTTTAATAGACAAGCTTCTCTTTGGGCAGTCCTTCACCACTCCCTTTCTAAAATTCTGACTCTCAAATTGAACATCTCTGTAAAGAAGAAATTATTTAACCAAATGTAATGGCTCTCAATTCTGGAGACTCAACAAATTTCTTCTGCCAAAAGCAGCTTAATTGATGTAAAAATTGTATAGTTAGAGCAGGGCTTGGTCTTCTGAAGGAAATTCAAATATAACATTCTGCTGCTGAAACTGAAATATTTAGTACCAAAATACTGAAGAGTTAAAGAACACTCATGATACAAGTGTGGTTTGGCAGTCTTTCATATTGACTTCCATACTTATGGTGCACCATCCGTTCTACCTTAAGTGTAAAAAGCAACTTAACTTATTGAAACCTTTATATTTGACTGTGTCAGACAAAATGAGTTGCATTGGAAGATTTGTGTAGAGGGAATCTTTTTTCTTTTAAATAAGACTGGCATCTGATTATGGAGGATTATGCAAAACTGTTGCTTTGGAAAAGGAAGACTGCCAGAAAATAGGAATTATAATTTAATTTTTTTAAAAGTAATTTTATGTGTGAATAAATAAATTGTGATGAAATAGTAGTCTGAAATCTTTGATTTGGAGTAGCTGATGGCCCCAGAGTTGGTCTTTCATCTTCCACGTGAGTGCCCTAAATTAAAGACCTCATGAGTTCATTCATAGCTGAAATGTCTGGAGCATCAAGCTTCATCAGTGAGCTGCCTGCCACCAGGTCTTGACTTTCAGTGTCTGCCTTTATTTTTGCTATCCCATCTTAAATAGATGAGATTGCCTGTGAAAACTTTAAATGGTGTCAGGTTGTCAAAATTCAAAACTAGCTTGATACTCTGTCAAAAATTTCAGCTGTCTTTGAGCCTCATGTTTGTCTTGTTACTATTAGGAACCTTTTACATCCCTTCAAAATATTTAGTCAGAGAAAGAAGTTAGGTCTATTCTGATGGGAGAGGGAGAATTCTGAAATTACTTAAAGTCATGATGTATTTGTTCCTACATTTGTTCCTACAGGGTTGCAAGCCAAGTTGCTGCTTTGGACCTGGGTTTCAAACCAGGAGTGGAGGCAATTAGGAAAAATCCTCCCAAAGTATTGTATCTTTTGGGAGCAGATTCGGGTTGTATAACACGTAAAGACTTGCCAAAGGACTGTTTTATCATCTATCAAGGTAATTAGATGTAAATCCAGAAATGTTGCTATCTTATTAGTTGGAGAAAAAGCATAAAAAGTGGTGAAAAACCCTTTGGGAAGTATTAGCCTCTTGTTTTCTGCTAGAAATGGGAACTTCTAATGGATAACTGAGATACTGGTTAACTATTTCTTAGGTAAAGATGGGAAACTGTTGATGAGTAATAAGGGAATATAAACCAGTACAGAGCTTCTGAAACATAGCTTCAGACCTGGCAGACAAAACAGCATTAGTTTCCAGCTGTTGTATCATACCAAAACATGATCTTATCTTAATCTAAGCATCCTTGTTCCAAGAACCTCCCAAATGTGAGTGACTATAGAGACTGAAGTACCATTTACTCCTGCTTGTATTGCGTTCATTCTCCCCACAGTATTAGCTAAGTAAGACCTCAGAGCAGCCAGCCTCATGGGCTTTGGATTATTGGCTAAGCAAAACTTAGAAAATCCTTTTTTTTCTGGGAACACAGAAATTCTATCTTATTGAAGCATTTATTTTTATTTTGACTTTCTTCTGTCTCATATGGTTGTGTACTGTTTCCTCTTTCCCGGTATTTAGGGCATCATGGGGATGTGGGAGCTCCCATGGCTGATATTATTCTCCCAGGAGCAGCATATACAGAAAAGGCAGCCACATATGTGAATACTGAAGGTCGGGCCCAGCAGACAAGAGTAGCAGTAACACCTCCTGGGATGGCAAGGGAAGACTGGAAAATTATTAGAGCTGTCTCTGAGGTATTGTTGTTAAGTTGCTTCTAGTAAAAGTATACAGAGAGGCTAAGCTCCTTTTTGTAAACACTTTCCAATGTAAAAAAAGGTAGATTTTCAGGGAAACACGTAGTTTAAAGAAGTAATGTTCTGTATTGAGTCCTATGTTAATTCTGTGAGTTAAATCATATTGTTTCCCTTTTGAGGACAGCTCTAATATTGTAGCTGCTGTATGCTGTTGAAGTGCGTAATGGGTGAAGCTTTGCAAATTTTGCAGGTCTTTGTGACGTGCTTTAGAAGAAGCTGGTGGGAACATGCAGTCTCTCGCCTTTTAGAATGAAAATAGCATAGACTCTGAGGCCAGGATCTGGTATCATTAGATGAGGTCAAATATATGCTCACTACTCAGAGGGAACAAGAAGCATTGATAATTGCATCAACTTTTATCTCATTTGGTGGTAAGCTAAGGAAAATGCAAGTATGGAAGGAGAAAAATACTTCCTTTCTTTTTAGCCTTTGTATAACAAACAGGACAGCCTGTTTTTTAACATGGGGAAGTGTTGGCTATGTAGGTATCAGAGATCCAACATAAAACTGACTTTGCTTCAGTTTGTATGTTCTAACTGCCTATATTTTCAGGAGTGTAGACTTTTCCTCATTTTACTGTAGGGATGTTAGTGGATTGGTAATCTAAACCACTATGAGTTAAATCCCTGGACTTGATGGTATTTCTTTCTGTGACTCTCTTAGTTGGCTGGTTTGACCTTGCCTTATGAGAACCTTGATGAAATACGGAAGCGTTTAGAAGAAGTATCACCCAATCTGGTTCGATACGATGATGTGGAAGAAGCAAACTACTTCATTCAGGCAAATGAATTAGCAAAGGTAAGCAAAACTGAAGCATCTTGGCATGATTTTGTGCTGTTATATAGCATAATGCTTTTTTGAAAAATCTTCATATGTACGAGAATCATTTTTTTGACCTGCACTGAATGTAGAATTCACTAAACAAGTGCTTGTCCTATCATACAGGTGACTTTCTTTTCCTTTCTTACCACAGTTAGTGAAGCAACAGCTTCTTGCTGATCCTCTTGTTCCACCTCAGCTCACAATAAAGGACTTTTATATGACAGGTATGTATAGTGTGTTCTTTCCATGCTGAGATGAGAACATTTTACTTAGCTTTATAGTGAGGTTCTTGTGATTCATTTAAAGCTTTCTGCTGATACATAGGATTTGAGACTTTTGAAGAAACAAAGTCTTTTTCAGTAAAATTATTGGGAATTTACATAAAGCACAGACTGTATTTTCAACTAAGCGATTTTATTTAACCTCTTTGTATCATGTCTCATACTATATTTATTTTGTATTGTGTCTGTGCACTGACATATTTGGATTTTTTTTTTACAGATTCCATCAGTAGAGCATCCCAGACAATGGCCAAATGTGTGAAAGCTGTTGTTGAAGGTGCCCATGCAGTAGAAGAGCCATCCATCTGCTAGAGACTAATCAGACTGCCACCACCTTCTTCTGGGTTTTTGTTGCAGTTAACTGCTGTGACTGATACATTTTTTTCAAAATCTATTTGACAGGCTGTTGTATTTTTTTTCTTCCTTCATTCACATTTTCATCGCTTTAAGTAGCCCCATCATACTGTAGGACTGTTGTTGTGCCTGAGGGAACATGCAGCACTCAACTTACTGTACCCAGAGGCAGGGTACATGATGATTGTATACAAATAAATTATAAATACCAAGCCACCCATTACCTGTGTAATTAATGTAGCTCATCCTTTTCCACAAAAAGAATTCAGTAAGCAACTCAGACTCGGTAAATCCTGATTTTCTAGGAAGGGGTTTACATGGCAAAAATACTAGATTGTAACTTCCTTCCAGAGTATCTAGGTACGTTAATATTAAACCCCAGTCAGAATGTGAACATGCTATTTTTGTTATATACTTTTAAAGCAAGTTGTCCCTCATACCTGGTTTATGCCAAAGTTCAGATGTATCTCTGCTCTGGATACTTGCATGTTTCTTCATTTAGTTTCAATTGAGACTACTCTTGGAGGAAATACAAATAATTTTGATGTTGTGGGGAAGAAAAGCAGGCTTCACACAACTTCCTCGTACTAAACTGCTTTAAAAATTAGCAGAAAGACTGAAGGCCTTTATACCAGTTCAAATACAGGGAAAAATCTCAGAATAGTTTCTCTGTTTATTGATCTTTATATAGCAAAGTGGGTGAAGGGGTTTTGTGTGGTATTTTTTGGTTGGGTGGTTGGGGTTTTTTTATGCTTTAGAATAACTTCAGAACAGTGACTCTCTCCTCTGTATTATGCTGATTAATGTAAGTTTGGAAGAAGGATAACTTGCTTTTCAACTGGCTGCTAAAGTTCAGTGTAATTCTTTCAGGAATTGTAAAAACGGGAACAGTATCATCAAGCAATCATTTCCAACTGTATTATTTTTTAAAAAAGGTGTTAATTTTGCATGGGGAAAAGCTACACTTTTCAGTGTGGAATAATGATGAATGAATGGGGGTGCTGCTATAGAAATCTTAGTTTTATGAAATTCCTTTTTTCTTCCATGCTTAAAATTTTTCAGTAACAAACACGTAACTTTTCAAAAAATTGTTTTCCTTTCACCCAGGAAGAAGACTCTTCCTGGTATATCACAGTGTCCTCACATGAGCTAAGTCTTAAATGTTGGATATGATTTTACTCAGCTTGCCATCTCCAGTTACCAACAGGGACAGGGTCAGTTCTCGTGTGGTACAGAAAAGGGTAACTGTTCATTTTATTCAGATACTGCTGTGCATGTTGGTGGGGCAGCAAGGGAGACTGCAGTCTGGTTTTAATGTGGCAGTTCACAGGAGCAAGTACAGCATGAAACATTCCTGCTGTCCTTGTGGAATGTTACTTCTTTAGGAGGAACAGGGGTTTATTGGCACATAGCAAAAGAAAAATGTGTGTGACATAGCCAAAATGTTTAGGAAGAAAGGGTATAGCTGAATCCTGTATTCAGGAAAACATTTGTTTCTCAGGCTCCTAAGATGAAAACTCTTTTTTTCACCCCCCCACCCTTGCTCCCATGTTGTACAAACACAGAGGAGTAACTTCAGCTGTGCAACAAGTCAGTTATCACTTCAGAATTTATAAAGGTTCAAAAGCTTTAGATTTTTTTTCCTTAAATGTTTGGGAGCTCTGGCATGCTTTTTATTTTTTGATAGCTCTACATCCTTCAATTTGTATGTAGAGTAGATTCTTGTCTGTGTTCAAAAGCTGTCCAGCCTTTATCGAGAAAGGCAAAGAGGGGAAGAAGTACATGTTGTGCTGTGTGTCCTGTTTCTATTCTCTTTCCCACCTAACTAGTCAAGTACAGAATTTTCCAGCCAAACTTGGTAATAGTAAGGAGACTCTCTCTAAATTTGACTGTTGGAAACTAGATAGGAAAAAGAAATCTTAATCAGCATTCTTATCCACTGAGTTTAGAGCTTAGCCCATCCCTTATCTTTTTTGTTTGCTCTGGTGGCTGGACAGTTGGTGCACCTGAGGACTTTTACCCAGCTAGTGACTAAAGGATAATAGAGGTCTGCAAAGGCAGGGAAGTCACATAGGCTTGGCAAAATATTGGAACAAAAATTACAGAGACAAGGCTATTCACACAACTTACCTCTGTTTATTTAAGAGAAAAAGTTTACAGTTAGTGCTACTACTTGCTGGTTCTGAAGCTGCAACCACAAGGTTAAAGAATTATGAAAGAGTGGTGATGAAGAGCTGGGATGGTGGGAGATAAGCAATGTTCTGAGTATTGTTCCTGGTGGTTATGGCAAGGGCTGACCAGCCAGGTGATAGCACTGCCTGAGCCGTCAGTGTGCTGATGCAGCTCACTCACATGCAAGGCTGGTGGGTGCCTTTATGCCAGTTCTGCTGGGGTGGGCAGGGGCTTTGTTACGCTTTGTTTTGGAGCTGAGTGCAGCCCCGGAGGAGATGGAACTGCTGCAATGCCCCGAGTGCAGCCCTGGTTCCACCTGGTGGCCAACTGGCAGAACTTAGAACAGGTGCATCGCCAGTTACCTTCAGGTGCAGTAACCTTCATCTTGCTGCTCCTGTGCCAGCCTGCCAAGGAACAGGAATGTGTGTGGGGAGAGATGGATGGGGTTGGTCATTAAGTGTCCTTCTCTCTGAGCACAGCCCTGTGTAAACACAGCTCTTGTGTGCAAACTATTAACCCCAAACGTGACTTAGATTAAACCTTGCCTTTCTGTAGTCTTGTTTTCAGCAGGTGCTTGTGGGGAGTAGAGAAGGCAAAAGGTGTGTTAAGTCAAGGTAAAACCATTCTATGCAGTTAGACTTTGCAGCAAGTTTAGGTCAGGTGTGTTCAGATTAAAGACAAACTATAACTGCAAGCAGATTTAAGCATCCAAGTCAAAAGCTGTGCTTTCAAACCGAACAAAACAAAACCCAACCAAACAAAAAAACCCTGTTCAATAGCTACTTTACTGAGAGCACCAACCAGCATCCCATAGGTGCATCCCTGTAGTTCCGGTGGGAGAGTGCTTAAAACCCTGGGCAGTGTAGTAAGCTGCTTCAATAAAAAGAAACTTAACAGAATTCAAGTCAAACAGGTATGTCCTCAGCAAGACTCTGAAACGTCCAGCAAAATTAGGCCAGTCATAAAAATAGTTGGAACTGACTTATTTTTAATGTATTTTGATGCACAGCTCAAGGCAGAAAAAAAGGTGTCTGTAGCATTTCCCCAAAAGAAGTACAAGATTTTGGATCAGTGCCTCTTCTGAGGCTGATAAGATTTTTGCAAGACAATCTGCTACATGCTTGATTGGGCCATGTGCTGCATTTTAATGTTGAAACCAACAGAAAAATAGCTCAGGGTCATAGCTCTAAAGGAAAAGCGGGGTGGCAGACTGCCATCAGCCTTAATCCAAAGGGAAAAGATAATATAACTTCATCTCTGTCTCCACAATCCTGCTCCTTATCAAATACTCCAAACAATGGCTAAGCCAAAACATCCTCTCCCAAAACAAGACAGTTTCCGAATAATTTGTTGTGTTGTCCTTCAAATATGCGGTAAGATGGAATCACCTTTAGTGCTTAAGGGTTGGAAGATGACACTTTCAAGGCACTGACAGGACAAACAGAGAAAGTGTTGGCAAGCAAAGGGATAGAAGAGGTGACTACCAACATGGAAAAAAAGTAATAAGTAAATGGTGAATCCTGGAGAGTGGTAAAAACTAAGGACTTCCCTGACAACTGCAGTAAGCTTTTTAGGAGTACAAGAACCCCACAGAACATCAAAATGTGTAAGTTCTCCCAGAATTACCTGAGAAGCTTTAAAATTCCTATTTGAAAACAACAACAAAAAAAGCCAATCACAACACACCATTTTCAATTTATTAACAGACATTAATAGATTATTATTATTCATAAAATGCCAAATGGGCACAAATACCTTTGCAAACAAAACATGGGAGTTCAGAGAGTCACAAGGACAACTCAGTTTAGAAATGAACACCAAATCCTTCACTGGGTGTGTGGGCTTATACAAGTCATGGTCCTTTCTATTTTGTAAGGTTTTATCCAAAAGACACTACAGTAACACATATCAGCTGATGTAATGATGTCAGCAGTGTCCAAAAGTACCGAGGTTACTCCAACCCTCCATAGCTCAGCCCCCCAGAGAAATAGCAGAGAGAGACATAAATAACATACATTAAGCCTTGTAATTCAAAGAAAATGAGTGATTCTATAATCAGCAAAGCCTGCTATGTTAAACACTGTTAATAATTATATTTTCCTCCAGCTACATGTACACATCTATTCACAGTGCCTAACGCTGAGAAACCTACTGAGATTTAGAGGCATAAGAGGTAGTGGAGACATCTCCATAGCTTAGCCAATACTGAATTTTGAATATAATTAACTAATATTTCATTGAAATAGTTATATTTCTTCTTGTCATCATCTATACACCTGTGTTTATGTTTGAAATGGATCAGAGATGAGAACCATGTATCAAAAAGAAACATACTAAGAGCAAAAAACTTCATGTGTAACAAATAACTTTCAAAATCCACTGGAATCCTATGATCCTAGACACTAATTAAGCCTTATGCTTTGATGTTAGCTCAGCTCCAGCTGTTTTAGAAAAATCCTGTCCTGCATGCTCTTTATTTCTCAATTATCCATCACAGGATATTCCACACCTTTGTTGGAACCTACTCTCAGAAGACTTAAGAGACCGTTGATTTGGTCCAGAGTGGGAATTCTCCTCTTTCCAACTTGCAGTGGTGACCAAGACCTGCTGCAACCTGAATGAAAATTAATAACTGGACTAATAGCAGAGAGGACTGGTGAGAAAGTGTGGAGCTTCTTAACCACTACAATTACAGCTAATGCAATATCAATAGAAGCAGATAGTAAAAATACAATAGTATACTTTGGATTAACAGAAGGCTTCCCAGTAAAACGGGATGGTATTAGAGCATTCTGCTGGGACAGCTTATTCCATTCATTTGTCCTCTATTTAAAGAGTCTCCACAGATGCCCAGCATACTCTGGACAACCTTCCCACAATTAAGAGTCTTACTGTTTTGTCTTTGCTGAGCTTTAGGAAGACAATACCATTTATTTAATGCAGATTAAAATACACATTGATAATGAAGAACAGATTAGTGAAGTCTTAGTTAATTACTATTTTCAGTACAGTTCACTATCAATTAATTATATTATCATGTAATAGCTAGCATACATCTGCTCCCAATTGGTTAAATACTTCTGCAGCTATACTCCTACTAAAACCCACAGCAAAATTCCCATTGCTGAAAAAAGCATTAATGAAGCCCCTAAAACTCAGGAAAACAATGCTGGTCATGTATCCTTTGTGCAGCTTTGCTAGCATTTGGGGCTTTAAAGTCAAGCAAAGTTACTCTGTTGTACATATGCCTTGTCCTATAGTTTCTCATCTGTGCTATCTGCCACACAGGAGTGCACTAAAGCACAGGTTTGAGAGAGTTTAGCAGCTGAATTAAGCAGCTCAATTTATGCCATAACTTGGGTCTATTTCCTAGAGAAAAATCCTCACATGGTAGACAGTGTTTTTAACATAAGGACTCTGTGGTTTGGAAAAGTGGTAAAAAGAACACTGGTTATCAAATACATACAACTGCAGCAGAGTAACTGAAACCCAGATACGCAGGAGACAACCATTGCTATAAAATTTCCATGTTAAAGAATTGTTGGAAAATAAACATTTTCCTATAATACTAATATGCTGGGATTTAATGGTTAATTTTACCCCAGAAATTGCCACTGTTACACAAACTAATACCACATGACAAGTGCTCAAGACATTGCTTAGAAGAATGTATCATAACTTTGGGTTTTATTTAATTTCTCACCCTTTTTAGTCTTTAAATGCCTAAGGACAAAATCTTCTATACAAATGCGGCTCTTCAGATACGAAAATCCTGAATTAACATCTATACACTTAGAGTTGTTCTTGTTCCCCTTCACAACATTCACCTGCATTTTATAAATTGCTATTCATGATTAAATAAATTGCTAATCCCTTTCGCAAGCATTTGAAGACATTGGAACTGTTTCCTCAGTATGTGTCTCTCAAGAAATAATACCAAGATGCTGACATTATAACACTATTTGTGGAGAACCTGAGAGTCTCCATCACATGCACAGAGTCTAAGTCATGCTCCACGAATTTTTGAGGTCTGCACTCGGGGTGCGTACGACCTTGGGAGAGAGTCAAGGTTCATTTCTTAATGCAGCTCCTCCAGTAACTGGTGTACAACCTAAAGCACCTATTTCATGGCTTTATTAGACTCACAAAGCTTATTCACTGCGTCACTGCCCTCTGTCTCACTACTAACACAAGTGAGACACATGAGCACAGAATGCCTCATTAGCCAGAACCTGTGATTTACAGAACATTAATGTTCTCTGACCACGCTGTGCTCAAGCGTACAATAAGTTTACTGCGTGGAGCAGTTGGCCCAGGGATGAGGCTGATTTAAATCAAGGCAGACAGACCCATTCTGAAGAAATGGAAGATCCAAAATACAATTCTGAATGTTGTACAGGGGATCTCTCATGCTTTGGGTTTTACACATTGTCCTTGTACAGAAGTTTCAGGATCCAATTTGCTCTCCACTGTAATTTCAGAGCACTGCTCTCTCTACCCATCAAAATAATTTATGTCCCAACTTAAGAGTCTAGTCCATAAAGATAAGCAAATATTTTTAGAAAAATAATTTACTTCTAATTACTAAAGCTAGCAGACTGCTCCTTTAGGTTGTTACCGTGTAACAGTTTATTTTCAGCAAAACAGTTAAAATAATATTTGCATCTCTTAGTAAGTTAGTGAAAAGAAAATTACTCTCAGGTAAGTAAAGTTTTGTTAAATAAATTTATCTATCCATAAAGAACAAATTTTAATTTCTCTGTTGAATGATTACACAATAGTCCACATCACCAAGATATGGCAAATTTTTCCTCTTTACTTTCTCCTCCTTAAAAAGACTATTTTTTTTTTTGGTACAAGATAATAAAAGTATCCCATTTCAAGTTTTTCTATTCCAAACTTCCAGATTCAAAATGTTTCTCCTTTTGCTTGGCATTAAAATTCTGGCTTCACAATTAAAACACATCAAATAGATCTCAGGATGTCACCAAAATGTGTAATGCTACTATGATGCATGTTTAAATTTAGGCAGGCAAGTAATCTGATTAAAGTCAGTATCTGTAAAGTCAAGCACATAAGTCAAATAAAAGGTTTAATGTTGTTTCTGTGCTCAGATTCTCAAGTGCATTCACAACCATTTCTCTAAAATGTTGAATCATCTGCATTCCATTTAAAAAACACAATTCCAAGATACTACGTGTGCTGTACAGATATTCTTGGACTACCACAGAGAGATGCAGCATAGATACAGCCCAATGAAGAGAACTTCAACTGAAGTTGAATTATACTGAACTACTGAATTAAGTTGAAAGTAGCAATTCTCTTGTTTAGCACAATGATTGATACAAGAAATCACTGTGTACAGAAACTTGAATTTGGTACTCTAGTAAAATCCTACTGACTTGTTATGAGTTTTACGCAAGGAATTACAGAGTGATCCTTCAAGCCCTTCTGAATTAGTGTTGGTAAGGCCTGCAGGCATTTGCAAAGTGGGGTCTGGGGTGTGAGAATTTGATCCTTTATCTATGTATTTAGAATATAAGAAAAGGAAATACTAGTTTATGCTGCATTGGTTCAATTCCTAAATCAACTGAGATAATTTATTTGCAATATTTCAAAGGGTTTGTGGTTTTTCAATCAACCCATACCTGACCAACATTTGTAATCCCTGTCATTCCTGTAACGAATTTTAGGTATAGGATATAAAAGTAGTTTTTGTTGAAACAGCTTACCAAAAGAATAGTCATCTTTCATGCTCTGAAGCACACAATAGTGACTGGTAAAATTATGAAGGACCCTAATTATTGCATTACTTCTATACAAAATGCAAACTCTTTTGAAATACACTATAAGGGCAACATATTTAGGGTTTTTTTTCTTATTTTCTAGCATCAGCATAACAACACATTTACCAGATTAATAACTGAAAAGCAGAAAAAAATTTCAAATAACGGAAAAACACCCTCATGTAATAATTCCATTGAACGCAACACTCTGGATCATTAAAATGAGCTAGGTAGACTAACAATAATCTAAAAAACCTGCTGCTAAACAAAAACAATTTGACACAAAGAGCAGCTGACTTTTAATTATACTTTAATTAAAACCTATTTAAATGAAAAACCCACCATGAAAACAGAAACTATGCTCACCACGCAGACTGGGAAAACTCAAAGTATGTTTTGAAAAGCGGATGTACCTAAAATACGATTTTTTGGTTTTAAAATTACAGGAACTGAACTAAACCAATATATTTCAGATTTGGCAGAGGAGAGGAAGAGGTTGATAAGTAATTCAGTATCTTCATCCATATGACCTTAGTCTGACTGCAGTTCAATTAGTCTATACCACCTGAATAATTTTTACAATGGAAAAAACATAATGTATAGCTCATTAGTTTCCTAATTATTTCCTCTTCCTTTGGGACAAATAAAAAGGCATCTTTGCAGTTCATCTCTGAATAGGGCTGTGCATAATACTGCTTCATGAAACACTACCACATTATCTGCTGGATATAGTGATCAGAGTCTTCACCCATAGGTACACCACAGCATCTGATGTTGTTTTGAGAACATTTAATGTATTTTTTGCAATCTAATAGAAGAATCTCCAGCAAAGAAAAATACTATTAATTTATATTACAAAACACTGTGGTATAAATTTATAGCATTTCTCAACTCTGTAAGTTAGGAATAACATTCATAAATATCAAGAACAAAACCCCCAAATCAAAATAGTAACTTAAAAAGAATCAAAACAGATTTTTAGAGTGCTCAAAAGTGCTTTGAAAACATTAAAAACAAAACTCAACTGTTGCCCCCAAATTTCTTGCTATGAGTTCTGTTTTTTCACATGCTATCCTGAAGAGCAGACAATGCTAAATTCATGACAGCACAATTTCTCAGATATCTACCATAGGTTCCTCTCACCCACATTAAATCCCCCATTGTTTCTCTACACAGTCTACTCTAGAAAGAAATAAAAAGGTAAAAATTAAAATAATATTTCTTTTTCCTACCTGTACATCCAATTCTATTTACAATACCTTAAGAGAGAGAAAGATGTTATGGTACAGTTACACCAAAATATCCAACATTAATCTCGGCTGTTTACTAAGACTATGAGTACCAAAAAAAAAGTTACACGAACTTTCACAATTACACAAATTTTTAGAACCATCATACAATGACAAAAAAGTTATCAACTTTATAAATACAGAAAAAAATACATGGTTTTAAGAATAACGAAGTTACTAAAAATACATTTTTTACCGTACCTCCTTTAATTTTTTTTTCCCAGAGAGTTGATCTTTACAGGTTATTCAAAAATATATATTTCTTCAGCCACGAGCCTTTGTATTTTATTTTTATTTAAAATAAAAAGTCACAAAAATTATAAAATATTTTGTTTTGGCCATTTGGCTGCCTCCTCCAAATGGACACTTTATAAAAACCTTCTGTACTTTTTTCCCCCTCCCTCTCTCCCTCTCTACTACCTCCAAGATGGTAGGAAAGTTGTTGTTTTGGAGGGCAGAGGAGCCGCTCTCTGATGTTATGTCCTCTCGGTGCCTGTAGTGGTGCTATAGGAGGCTGCTGGCTCTCTTCTTGAGCAGCCCCAGCAGCCCTGCCTTCTTTGCTGGAGAATATATTCAGGGATTCCCCTTAATAATCACCTACCCTCTGAGCACTTTGTAGTTTTAAAATAATAAAGAGCCCCCAAAGCTTCCTCCCCACAAAAAGCAGGATCTTCTCAGAGACAGGGGGGCAGCAGCTCCTCAGCACAGAGCCCGAGCACATTCCCAGTCCCTCTGCTGGGGAGGAAACTCTGATCTGTCAGCCCAACAGAGGGAAAGGGGGGAGAGGAGAGAGAGGAGGGAAAAAAAAGCAGCTGGAAAGGTAAGCCAGGCCCGGCCTGCATCCCCGGGCTCGCGTAGCGCGGCAGGCGGTGCGGAGGGTGCAGGGCGGGCGGGGAGGCGGGCTACGCGAGGCCGGGGCTCGGCCGGAGCGGCGTAGGCCGCAGTAGGGGGTGCGGGGAGCCAGGGGGGTTTTTCAAGCTTTCGAGCGCCGGGAGGAGCGCCGGAGGGGGGTGAGACGGCTGCCGGGGCCCAGCGGGAGGGTCGGGGCGCGGCGCCTCTGCCCGGGAGGTGAAGGGCGGCGGGGGAGAACAGGGGCGGGGGGGCGCTAGGCCTCGGCGCGGCGCGGCCCGACCGCTCCGCTCCCCGCCCCGCCGGGTGCCCCGCGCCGGGCCCCGGGCCCAGAGCGGGCCGAGCCCCGCCGCTGCCGGGGCCGGGCGGCTGGGGGGAGGCAGTGGGGGCGCCGCGGCTGGGGCCGCTCTTCCCCCCCCCAAGCCCCCCCGCCCCCCGCGCGGGGCGAGGGGGCCGCGGGACGGAGGGTCGGGGGCGGCATTAATTTGCCAAAATGACTTTTAATGAGCGGTGGCGGGGTGGGGGGGCACCCCCTCCCCCAGCCCGGTGCGGGGCCGCCGCGGCGGAGGCGGTGCCGGTCCCGCGGGGCTGCGCCGGCCGCGGCCTGGAAAGTTTCGCGGCGATTTTGGGGTGCTTTACCCCCCCACCGCCGCCGCCGCCCACCCTGCGCCCGCGGCCGTGGGGAAGGTGCCGGCGGGGCCGGGGCACCTCGGAATGCGGCCGCAGGTTCCCCCCGGCCCGTCCCGTACCCCCTTTTCCCCCCGTGGGTGACCCCCTTCGGCCGGGCCGGTGGCGGGTGGGTTCGCCGCACAACTTTTTGGGAGGGAGTGGGGGGTGGTTTTGGGGGTGCGGGGAAGCCCTCGGAGTGTCCCCCCCCCGCCCCCTAAGCTGCCGGCACGTGGGGCGCCGGGCCGGTCCCCGGGGCAGGGAACGAGGGGCAGGGGCGAGGGGCTGCCCTGGCTGCACCTTCGCTCCCCGGCTCATGCCGGGGCTGGCGGCTGTCTGAGCCCTGCCGGGGCCGGGCTGGGGCCCTCGGCCACCCCACTGTCCCAGGACCCGTTACCGGGACGGGAGCCGCAGCCCGCTGGCACCTCAGCCAGGGGAGGTACCCTCGGTAGCCCCTACCCGGCGAGGGCTGTGTCTGGCCCCTCTCATGTCCCAGCGGGCACCGAGATGTCCCTGTGGGCTGGGGTCCCGCTGGGGTGGGGTCTGTGTGGGGTGCTGCTGCCCCCCAGGACTGCAAGTGAAAGGATCCTTTTTTTCAGGGAAAAGAACGTCTGGTAGTTGTGAAGTGAGTGCACTGGAAGACCCACCAAGGCGCTTCACCCCGCACAGGTGAAATAGCTCTGGTTTCTAATGTGGGAGGTGGCGCGTTTTGGTCAAATATTCGTTAGTGTGTCTCTTAGGTCAAAGTGATAATGGCTTTGTACAAGTAACCTCAAATGAATTTTGGAAGTTACAGTGATACTTGCCTTGAAGTCTTATATTATACCATCTGATTAAAGTACACAGAGTTAGTTCTAACTTTGTTACTCAACAGCATACAAAGCAGGTTTATTTTAAGACCTTTTAGTTTTTGAGGATTGGGAGACTTAAAAATAAAATTGACAAAATTAGGGCAATACATTGTTCCCCTGTAGGCTGGTGCCCTCCCCTTTGGGCTCACCTGTACTGACAGTGTTTCATGCTCAGGCCATGCCCACTGGGTACCACTGCTGATGGCCGAGCTGGAGCACTCGAGTTTTGTATGAAGCTGTCACTTACAATATGAATTGTTTGTAATATATACAAAGTTCACACGAGTTTCATTAATTGTAAAGCTAAATTATTTACAGAAAGCAGCACAAAATTTATGTACTGGGGTTTATTTTGATGTTCAATATTTTGTGATTGAATTTGTGTGTAGGGTCTGGTCTTACAGAACTGCCTGTGCCGTGTTCCCATGGTATGGTAAATCATCAGGAGGTACAAGTTTTATTGTAAGACCACACTGAAACTCCAGTAGCTTATACCTGCTGAAAGGCTCCTCTGTGAGAAACTCTATTGGTTTATATATTGAGTATTCCTACTGAAGCAAGAATGACAGTGTATTGTGAGAAAATAAGCTTATTTTTCTTTGTAGTATTGGGACTAAAAATAAGACAAGGGTATTTTGTTTAACCTCATATGGAAGGGTAGGTTATCTGTTATTTGAATAAATCAAAGACTTGGACTTTTTTTCCCCCTCAAGTACAGATGCAGCAAGGTGTGTTGTGGTATCTTTAATCTCTATATTTTCTTGGAGTCGTACTTTACATATTTTGAGATAATATTTTTAAAGTACATTTCTGCCATGTTGCAATGTCCTAAAGGGACCATTTGTTGCTGTGTTTGAAGACCACCTCTTTGCAGCCCTGTTCATCCTGGCAAAACCCAGGCCTGTTTATAACTACACTGAAATAAGCATGCATGACAACCTCCGTGTGAGGATGTGATAGCAGGACTGGGGCTTGAGACCTTCTTCTCTAATAGAGAAATCCTTGCTCAAAAGACTTTCAAGATTCAGAGCCTATCTTGAACCTTAGGTCAGGAATAGCCATGTTTAGTAAATTACTTTTTTGAAATCTGTAGGAATGTTCAATGTTCTCTTGGCTGTACTTAAAGATTTTCCTACCTAAGTTCTTTTTTCTTTGGAAATCCTCTGAAGTTTCTAAAATTCAGAGTCTTAAATGTTTGTTGTTTTTTAGGGTTTTGGCTATCTTTGTCAGGTTTTCTCTAAGGTACTGTGAGATACAGATCAGTGAATCAGCTGAAATGAAAATTCCTGCTTAGGTTCATTTGGCATAGGAAAACAAAAAGAACCTGCATAAACCTCAGTTTGTGAGCAAAGAGTTCTATTTTTCATCTTCATAGTTGTTTTCTGCTCTTGATTGTAACTAGTTAACAAGTCTGTAAGTTCTCTAGCTGTTGCTATTATTAGGAATCATATAAGTTTAATTCTGTATTTATTGTGTTATATTCTGAGACATAATCTGTTTTACCAGTGTTGCCTAAAACATTCTGCTGCTTTTCTGTTAATATATTGGATGTCCTTATGCAATGTAAATGCCTTTTGCCAGAGCTGAAGTAATAAGCTTTCTAAAAAGGCAGAATGAGGGCAATATTGCTTCTTTCTTCCTAGGTAGATCTTAACATATGAAAAAAAGTAGTCCAAAATACGATTCCAGGTGCTAACTAAAAATACCTTGTAAGATCTTAACATGTTGAATGCCTTGATCTGTCAGGTTACTTCCATGTGTGTTGCAGTTCCTGCACTTCAGAGACCTTCCTGAGTAAGGACTGTACTCTAGTTAATAGAAGTGCTCTGTGCAGGAACTCGTGTAGTTGACTTTGGTTGCTTCCAGTGTTCTCTGTCTCAGTTTGAGTACTTCTATTGACTATTGTTTTCACAATTAGTTTGGTAGCTGAGAGTTGTAGACAATTGAGCTGTTAAAAGTCTAGAACTAAGCCAAAGTTATGGTTAGATCACAGCATAGAGACAGAAGTTACAACTTTGTGGTGTTGGTGTTGATCACACTTAGATGTGGTACAACTTCTCTTGATAGAATAAAACATTTCAAAGAGGGGTATTAGTTGCTATAAAATAGAAAAAAATATTTTAGGTTCATACTTGGAAGTATACTTTTTACTAATAGTGGTTGCTATAAAATAACTTTTAAGTGCATGTCTTTTTGTCAATAATTTTGTGTCTTCTGTTTGTCGTGGAGTTGATGAAATTCCATGTTTCCAAACATCTTGCACTCCACGTATTTGCTTCATTTCAGGAGATGGGTCTGACAGTGGCAGGTTCTTGTTCTTTCTTGGTCAAGAGGAAATGACAAAACTACGGTTTTTGTTGTTTGTGCTTGTGGAGAAGCTGAGATTCTTGTAGATCCATGTTCTACTTCTGGCCCCAAGCTGACGGTTTTGGGAATGTACAGAGATGATTGTACCTTGTCTGTGAGATGTCATGAACATACCAAGTAATTTAACATGAAATTTAGGCTAGTATTAGCAAATGCAAACAACACGGTAAAGACCTCTGCAGTTGTGGATTTTGTTTGGATGCAGTGTGTGAAGCTCTGAGCTCAGTCCTCTTAATTATACATCTTTTAACCACCAGCATATAATTGCCTCGCAATTTGCAATGCATTTGGGGATTCCATTGCCTAAAAGGGTCTTACGTACATTGAATGTCAACTTCTGAGCATATGTTTAAGAATGTATCAACCCACATGATTTAAAATACTCTAATATTTTCAGCACAGCATTTGCGCAAAATTGCCGATCTGAGTTTTGAGGCTGGAGCGCTTTGGGCTTTCTGTTAGTGAGTAAGCCATTAACTTCCCTGTAGACTACTCACAAAGTCAGGTACCAGATTTCTGTATGACATAATGCTGGTACTTGGGTATGGTTACAGTAAAGATCATCCTCCAAAGTTTGCTGCTGCACTGTTTTCCAGCCTCTCTGAAGGACTTTTTAACTTTTGGAAGAGGATATGTGGAGTGAGAGCTACAACTGTCTTGTCTTTGGAGCTGATGTGCGCTGCAAGGGAGCTGATTGTGCCTGTACTGCAAAGCTAGTACTAAAAACAGTTGGGAGCTGGCGTCTTCCAGAGGGTGATAGTAGGTATTGGCAGTTGGACAGGTGTGTACCTGTGTGTACTGAAATCTTTAATTTCTCTTTTTGCAGTTACTGTGCAAACCACCTTCAGTTGTCTTACAGACTACCAGTGGCTACACACAGCAGGGCAAATAGTTCTGCTCTTAAGTGCTGATGTCTCAGAGTATGACTTTGCTCTGTGTCCTGCCTGTCCTTGCTATAAAGCCTTGCTGGGGTGCTAAGTTTGTTACTCTTCTTCACATGTCCAGATAGGACTTTAGCCAGAGGGAGGAGATTTTCTTCCAGTCAGCCGCTCAAGAATAAAAAGTGGGACAAGGGGAGAAATGAATGTGTTATGTTATGAAGTTACAAATATTAGTGATAACCTCGTAAGAATGTGAAAAATACCCTGCTGGGTCAGATTAGCTTGGATCCAACCTAATGTTCTGTCTCGGGCAGTTAGAATAAGTGGTGCTGCTTAGGAAGGGCATGAAAGCTTAGGCGCTTTTTTTGTGCTTTCTTCTCTTACTCCTCCACCACCCATATTTGTTAAATTTGTCATGCTAGCGGGTGCATCACTTATGTCCCCATTCTCTTCTCTATTGTGATCTTCTCTGTTGTCTTTTTGGACCTGATGATACTGTCTGCTTCTACTGTCTCATGTGACAGCAGGCTCCAGCAGTTCACTACCTGTGAGTAGTGAAAATGAAGAAATACTTCTTTGATATGTTTTGAGTCAATCTCTTAGTAACTTCATCAGGTACCCCTAGTTGCAATATTGTGTTATCTGGTATGACTGCTCTGTATTTACCTTATTCGCTACCATTATTTTTTAAACCTCAGTCATGTATTACATCATTTGGCAAGGGCACGCATTTTTGGATTCTCTTCTATTCTTTGCCCTGTTGTTTCTGACTAGCTCAAAATCTTTTATTTAGAATCAGTTGTTTAAGGAAAATCTAGGTTCCTCAAGAAACAACTTCTGGTTTCTCATTCACAGATTGTGGCTAAAGTTAGCTTGAGCGCATGTAGACATAAATTTTTTTTCTCTTGAACCTTCCTACATCTTCAATGTAGAGTATAAATGCAAAACTGAAAACAGCTTCCGGAAAGTTTTGTATTCTGATATTTTTATAGTGAAGTACAGCTGCTTAAGCATTTGCTTTTTCCAGGGGAAGTCCATGTTTCCGTCATCTCTTACTGAATCCTGTGGGACAAAAATAATTTCTCCCCCACCCACTATTTAGCTAAGTGTAGTTTCAGTTCTGTTCAGTTAAGTGACATGTGCCTATTCCATGCTTGTGCTACTTTTTGCGTAGCAGCAAAAAGCTCTGTTAAGACCTCCTGTAAATTGTTAGAAATAAAACACTGCATCAGATTAAATCAAAATGAAGAGATTTAAATGTCTTTGCTATTTTTATGTGTATATTTATACACACACACACTCTCTTATGCCATGGAAGTTAAAAAAAAAAAGAAGCTTTTTTTTTTAGATGAAGTCCAACTTCAGTCTCTGATCCTGGCAGTGTACCACGTAGTGTCATGTCTTTTGGGGAGTCTGTTTAAGAATCTATCAATAAAGATATAATTGCAAGATTGAGAAGATTGCTGTGTTGTTTTTTTTCTAATATAACATTGGTTGGCTACTATGTTCATTGGCTTTCTTGTTCCTTGCACTGTAGTTGCACTAATTGATTACTGTCAGGATTTTTAACATGGTTATATTTACCTGAGCTTCTCTTATAGTATATATACCCAAAACCCCACATTCATGCTCGTTGGTTTCCCTGGAGATTATTGTCAGTATTTTTGTGTGAATGTTTCATATGGCATTGTCCTTGTGCCCTGTATCTCTTAGGCAAGTGAGAAATGAAATACTATGCCTGCCTTGACAGTCAAGTTAAATGCAAAAATAAGACTTAATTATGAGTTAAATCCAAAAATAAGACTGTGGCCACAAGAATAAATCTAGGATTATAGTAGCTGGGAACTGTGGAGCAGTTTCTTTACAGAAGCTTAACGGAGGCACACAAGGTATGCATTTCTCACTGTTTACTTTGGAACCATCCTGAGGAACCCTTGTCCTTTGGTCTGTTGCTTGCTAACCTTCATAAAAGAAATACAGTTAAGTTGTACAAAAGAGGAGAAAGTTAGTGATCCATCAGAAACTCTGCAAAGCATGATAGTAGTAGTTTAAAAGAAGGTGATAAATAGACCAGATGAAAATAGAGAGCAACATGTGGGTCACTCCAGCAGCAAGATACACTTGGTCTTTCAAGTTTTATGTCCAGTCCAGTATGCCACCTAATACAAGCTTTGATAAACCGAGAAGCAGACTCTCCAGCAAAGGCTTTCTGTCAGCTTTGTGTGTGTGAGATGCAAGTAAAGACTCATTTGATTACTTTTGCTGCCATAGTAATAGAAGAGTCCCTCTCTCAAACGTGTGGGATACAAATACTGACCACAACTCCTGTATGGGTCGTGTTCACATGGGATTTATGTTTTTCCTTCATGTTGTTGCTGAATAATACTAAAGGGTGTTGTCAGTATCTGCCTGAGCCAAGGTGACTGAAAGGAATATTTGGTCCTTAATATGCTAAAGAAGAGACTGTTCCCTCTTCCCATTCTCTCTTTTTGAAGGGCACAGTCAAAAATGCACTTTCTTGTTCCTGAGACTGATGTGTTGTGGAAAGTCATACTCCAGTCATTGGTTAATTTTGTGTGTGTGTGTATACATATATATATATATATGTAGTGTATGTGCTTCTGTGCCTTGAGAAGAGTTGGGAAACTCTTGGAACTGAGCTAGGTGTCTGTGCTTATGTTGTGGCTCTCTGGTATAAGCGAAGTGTGAGACCCCTGCCTCTGGGGGTGGCTGCTTCCCTGTGTACATGGAAAAAGAAAATGTGTATCAAGAGGAAATACAAAGTTACCATTATTTTCAAATGATTGTTCAGGTTGCATGCAGTAGCACAGTCTGTAGCACCTGTCTCCATTAATACAATCTGTATGCTGTATATGTGCATATACAGCTGTTCTGAGAATTTTAAGTGTGTTTTTAAATCTTTTAGTACTCTTCTGTCTTTCTGCTTCTACAGCTAGATATATGCTAATGAAGGCCAGATTTATGCTGTTTACTCTGTGGGATAGGGTGTTTTGTTTTGCCCTAGTGACTTAAAATTGTTTTTTTAGATCCCCCAGTGCCATAGTGCTTTGTCATTTTCTCCTGGTACTCTTTCTACAGCAGAAAGTGGAGGCTTGTACCTTTACAAGAGGAAATCCTTTCCTGCAAAGTCTGTATAGGTTTCCTCCTTGCAATTCTGCTCTTGCCATTTTGGCCTCGGGAACAAGTAATTTCATTGAGGTGGTAATCTTTACATTTGTCACATGCCTCTAATTTATTACATATTTCCGGAATATCACCTCTATGAATATTCCTTTCCTTGGCATATAACACATATGAAACTGAACTGAGTACTGAATGAATACACAGTGTTCAAAAGAGTTCATTGCAGTGCTTCAGGATGACCTTTCTGAACAAAAGCTACCTTTTGCAGGTTAAACTTAATGTATCACAGTAGCTGCAGAATGTATGTATCGTTAGGGGTTTTTTAAAACTACTTTGGGATGGTTTGGGAGTTTTGTTTATTTCTTTTTTTAAATATGATTGTTAAAGACCTTCATAATGTTGGGAACTTAAAAAGTACCTTATGACTGTGTGGATTTGCACTGTAGGAACCTGCTTTAGGGAGAAAAAACACCTTTGATTTATGAAAGCAAGTGATCTTATCTGACACTTAACCTTTTTCAACTTGTAGCTTCTAATCACTTTCTGGTAGATGAGTGAGGTTCTGTTTAAGAGATTTAAGTGTGGTGGCAGTAGAATTTTCTTTCCCCCGCTAATTTCTTTCATGTTTTTCATGTTTTCCACAGATCTGTGACTACTAATGGAAAACTATTGTGCTATTGTTTTACTGGATGCTAGCTGAGCCACTGCTTGGTGACTACATGTGCCCATTGACTTACTGTAGTAATATCTGTTTTATTCTGACTGACATTGACCCTTTTGATATTTTCCTTAGACAATCTGCATCATCTTGGTTCATCATCATTCCAGGATAGTGGTGTCCTTGGGGCTCTCTCTTAACACTGACATGGTACAGAAGATTTAAAATCAGGTATTGTTTTGGGTCCTTCTTTCTGCCCAAAATGAAACATACAACCTAGAACTGAATGCAGTTTTTCTTCCCTTATGTGACTTGTCTCAATATTTTGGTTCTTTCAGCTGATGTTCACAAGGAATAGAGTCACGTGATGTATGAAGGCAAACACATACACTTCTCTGAGGTTGACAATAAGCCCTTGTGCTCATATAGCCCCAAACTGTGCAAGCAGAGGCGACTTAACGGCTACGCCTTCTGTATCAGACACGTTCTGGAGGACAAGACTGCCCCCTTCAAGCAATGTGAATATGTGGCCAAGTACAACAGCCAACGCTGCACCAACCCCATCCCCAAGTCTGAGGACCGTAGGTGAGTTGTGGTTTCCTCTCTGCAAAGTGGGAAGTGGCTGGGACGTTGTATTTAAGTTGCTGCCTGGTTTCAGGGTGAGGGAGGAACTGGCCTGAGTGAATTGTATTCCAGGATGTTCCTTTGTGGATTTTGTTGTAAGACCAGTAAACTTTATTTTATTTTTTGTGGGCGTCAAGTAGTCAGCAAGAAGGCAGGAACTTAATCCCAAGGAAGTTTAGGCGACGAGTTCACCACTTTTCTCAAATTCACCGTAAACTGTGGATCAAATCTGCTACATAATATCAGCTGTTCTAACTCATTTGCTTTGTCACTCACAGTACATGCTCTTAGAAAGGCCTGCTTGTTTAGCCAGCAGTGCCAAAAGCACACTTCCATCTGCTTTTTCAGGACAAGCAGTTGAAAATGCTTATCTTCTGGACACAGAGAGCAGTGACACATAGGGACAAATCCAGAGTTACAATGCAGTGTTGGTGATTTGGTACTGATCTGTAGTGTTGTTTTACTGGAATAAAATAAATATTACCTGCTAACAGATGAGTCAGCTGGGAAAGTGCCACATACTCCCTTTTTTTCTTTGCTTGCCTTATTTCTTTCCCCTTCCCTACCCAAATGAAGATGCCCAGACTGCCCAGGTATTAAATTCCTTGCAAAATATAGTCCTCGAAGTTATTGAGAACTGGGAATTAAAAGCAAATTTCCTGAATTTCAGCCCATACTGTAACCACAAGGGCATTCTTCCTTGCTTTTTAAGACTTCCTGAACACTGGTCTCATTGGTACTGCTTGGGCTGAAATAGCAGGATTTGTCTAATCTTGTCTGCTGTCTATGTATGACTTTATTTTTCAGAGCCGTCATTGCAGGTTTTGCCAGTAACACAGTGTTTAATTAATGTGTTAACTATCTGAGGCTTGTTCTCTTAGAAATGCTTTTTAAAACCTAAAATATGAACAAAATATGCCAAAAAACTCAAGCCACTATTCACTGACCTTTCACATTATTAGATGCCATTCACTAACCTTTTGCATTATTAGCAGTGTTCCCACTGTGCCCTACATATAACTTCCTTCTCAGCTCACAGCTCCCTCTCTTGTCTGAAACAACAGTTGGACTGTGCTCTAAATTAACTTACACTTCACCTGCCATTTCAGCTGAGGAGACTGATGAAGTGAGAAAAAAACATGAATGTTTGTCAAAAGCTGTAGGGCAAATGCTCAAATGGCACAAGATGAATAACTTGAAGCTGTAATTTGACAGTCAGTGAGTGTTTCTTTGCTACTGTACAATTGAGGCTCTTTGGAAATAAGCTCACAGAAATGATCATAGAAATTGTTAGCACAAATGGTATGCTGTAATTTCAGATGCAAGAGCTGACTGAGAAAGTTCCTGTTTACCAGAGGTCATACTGAAAAACAATAGAAGTAATAGTACTTAATGACACGTTTTTACGTCTCATGTTCCCATGGAATTTGTGATTTTTCTTTACACCTTGAATTGAGTTCACACTTTGTTCTTTTTGATTTTTCTCAAGTTAAAGTGAAGTGTGGTCATGACATCTGGTGTATGTTATATTAGAATAATTCAATTGCATGTCGAGTGTCACATTACAGTACTTGAAGAGGACAGCAGGTGTCTGAAAGAAAATAAACTTTTAATTTCAAATGAGAGGATGTGATATTTTGAAAGAATATTTTAAAAGACTGTTTCTCAGGGTGGAGTTTAATTTTAACAATAACATTTAATGAATGCTAGTGATAAGACTGTGGCTGTTAAACTTCTTTTTTTTGGCAGGCAAACCTGTATCTATTTCTTAGAAGACTTTTTTCACACTTCATTCAATATAAAGACGTTTGCAGTATCTGAGTTCTTCACTCATAGCTTTTCCTTTTCTGTGTGCAGAATTACTGTCAGATGGTCATTTTGTCACAGTTTTAGACACGTAACTGTACATGATCAGAAGCAGGCTATATGATGCTCTGACAGCTATCTTCTTTTATACTTTTAGAGATAGTTTAAAAAAAGTATTTCAAGAAGCTGCATGTGTTATTTGCTGAAAGCTTCATAGTGTGTCCACAGGTAATTAAGAAGAATTATCACTTGACCTCAGACAAATGAGATGCTACCAGCCACAAAGATAGTTAATATGATGCCATATTATTAGATTTCTTATTAACCATCAACAGTCTACAAATTAAATCTACTAATAGTGTGTGACTTCACTGCCTTATTTGATGTCTAATTTTTCTATTCACTATCTTGTTATTTTAAAGAATATATATATGTGGGATGATACACACATGGGTTTTATATCTGTTTTCTCTGAATACATCTCCTACTTCTTTCTTAACCAGATACACACAAAGATAATGAAATGCAACTTGATTTCTAAATATAGGTTTACTACAATTTGGTGGCTTAATCACTATTTTGTCTCTAATTCTCCTCACTTTAGAGAATCTTTAAATACTTTGTTAATGTACAAGCTCTTCCTCAGTTTATTTGGATCTTCTTTTAAATATGTGATGGAAATTGATACCAAACTGGGGTGTACTAAGAAGCAGAATGCATTTATAGATAGAAGACCTCACTCTCTGAATTCTTGCCTTCCCAGCAGATGTGTGAAACTGTCCAGCTGAAGTCTTCAGAGTGCATCACATTTTGTGTGCTTCATGTTATGATAATTTTAATGGATATCAACCCACCATATGTGTGGACTTCATGCGACCTTACCTGCAGAGAATAAGTGCCTTTGGCATTGGATAGGAAGAGGAAAAACCCTGTGTTAGATACTTACTGTGATAATGTCAGCTGAGCATAAAACTCACAGACAGGTTACAGAAGTGGCAAACTGAGCCTCTAAGACAGGCTCGTCAGAATTGACTTTTGTAGGGACAGCTTAACCCTAATGGGTTTCATGCTCAGAGCTTTGTGAGAAGCACTGTGCTACTTGCAGGTTCAGTTACTGTCTTCCCCGTAATCTGACTGCCATGGAGCTTGAACTACTAATGCAGACTGCAGCACTCTGTGGAGTCAGAGCCAGTCTAGGTGCATGTCTCCCTGGCTGTGCCTGGGCTAGCAAGAGCCTGACAAGGTCAAGGCTGAAGTGGTACTGATGAGAGCTATGCCTAGCCAAAACTACTTGTGTGCAGTCTTCTTTGTCCAGAGAAGACTGAACTGCTCTTCCTGGTTTCTTGCTGCTGTTACTCCAAGGTGTAACAGCCTTGGTTATACTGAAAGACAGGGAGTTGACAGAGCCTGAAGCACAGAGCCAAGTCAGTGTGTACTGGAATCCAAATGTTGTAGCCTGGCATCCGTGGGTTTGTGTCCAGAGGAGCCAGCTGGCTCTCAGTGAGAGAGTATGGTCAGCTGTAAGAGCCAAAGCTTTATTCTCTGCCATATAGAAATTATTCTGTTAGAGTTAAATGAACAAGACAAACCCTTAATAGCCTAAAACTCAGAGAATTTTAACAAGCTTATTACCTTTCCAGACTTATTTACCTTTTCTATTTCTTTTCTTACTGTTTTTGCAATGAAAACAGACTATGCAGTTCTACCTCCTCACATCAGCGCAAGCATAGGATGACAATTTAAGTTCTGAACAATATAAGGGAAGTATTTGTGTTGGGCAAAATACTTTTCTTATTGGCATAAAAGAGAATTCCCTTGTATTTGTTTAGTTTGTTTATTGGATTTTTTCTTCTGTCATACTAAAAGTGCTGTCGTAACTGTTCAAACAAAATATTTAAAAAGTGCTTAATTTTAAATATGGAAACAGTGCTTGTTGACTTTAAGGGAAGCTTTATTGAGCCCTCATTATATAATTTTATTTTTAGAAGTGCATCTCTCCGTATGAATTTACAGTATAACAGTGTGTTCTAATAAGGACTGCACAAGTTGTTGGCTTTCAGCTTGCCCTCATCTAGGCTTATTTATTACTTTCAACATAATGTAATGAAGAAATTATTTAGGCAACAATAAGTAGCAGTGCTTTTCAGCCTTTTCTGATTTGTGAAACCTTAGGAGTGTGGGTCTCTCAAGAAGCTACATATATGGAGACCATTAAAAAAGAGAAAGCATGTATGAATTTGCTTTCTCTTTTTTCCCTTTTAAGGACTCTTTAGAGCTGTTCACACATTGTTTCTTTAGAAATGGGTTGACAAGTTGAAGGTGACTAAACTGAAGTGCTAAATATTTCTGTGGAATTGTTTTTGGACTTTTGGGCTGCCATTTTTTGCTCCATGAAGACCAGAAATAATATAATTTTAACCTATATTTTCAGCAAAACTTACTGTTCTCAGATTCATACTGATCAGATTTTAAAGAATAACTTCATGCATATTTAATTATCTTGCCCATGACTACCTTGATGCAGACATCACTCTTTCCTTGTATCATTTGTCATCTGTAAGTTGTAGGTTATAGGTGGGATTCTGCAAGGGAAAATTTTGATTGTTGGTGGGTTCTACAGAGGCAGGAGTGCCTGCCTGTGGCATACAGGAAAAGGATCACATCATGGTTCCTAAATTTCTGTCACATGCTGGTTCCAATCATACAAAAGTTAATTGCTTACTTTTTAGTGTGTTATCTGTGGCATAAATTGTAATTATTTTTACTTTCATGACAGATTTTCAAAGACCTTTTTGCTTTCTTTTTTTTTTAATAGCATGACTTTGAAAGTTTTTCATGCTACAAGAACTTAAAGTCCATGCTTGTGAATTTTATGTATACATATATCTGGCATTGTGTAAATGCTTTCTAGCAGCAGAGAATTTGTTTTAAACTAGATTTTTATTTAAGAATTTTCAGCTAATCCTCTGGGTTCAAAATTCATCTTGTTAAACTACTGAAAACAGAATTTAAGTATTTATGCTACTTGTTCAGTTAGTGGAAATAGTGCTCTTTCATTGCAGGTAGATATCTACTGAGATTGTCCTTACAAGAAACTCCTCCCTACTATAGTGGAATTCTTATTAATAATAATAATAATAATAGTAATGTGTGCATTGATGAAAATGTAAGCTACTTCTACAGAAAGAACAGGCAAATGAAAGGAAGTAGTCTTTAGTGTAATTTTTCTTAGGAGCTTTTGAACTGCTCAGTTAATGGCTTATATTCTTGCTGCTTTATTTATCAGACTGTCCATTTGTTTTGTTCAATTTGAATTTTGACTGTTTACCCTGTTAGAGAGTTACGATTTTGAATGATTGTATGTGATTCTCCTATGAATAATGAATGAAGAATCTTGTATCTTAACATTAGAAATAGTCGCTTGCAATTTTTTTCCTGCTGGTTTGGGAGCACCACAGTTACATGTTGTATTAGAAGCAGTTGTGTACAATTCTTGTTGTACACCATTTATGATGTTTAAAATAAAACCTTTTGTGTTTCAGTTTGTATTTGCTTGACATGTGTGTGCAAGTTTCTCCTAAGTGTTGTCTCATCTTCAGATTTTACTTGCAAAGTTTAGTTAATAACTGACTGCTTTTACTTTTCAAAGGTACTGCAACAGCCACCTGCAGGTACTTGGCTTTATACCGAAAAAGGAGAGGAAGAAAAAGAATGATCCCATAGAGGAGGTAAAGGTCAGGCATCAGATGGATGCTATGGCCTTCAGTCTGACAGTGCCCACCCTGGCCTTGAAGATGCCCAATGGACTGGATGGGATGTCCCTCTCCCCTCCAGGGGCAAGGCTTCCTCTCCACTACCTGGAGGCAGAATTAGAAGACCCCTTTGCTTTCAATGAGGAGGATGATGACCTAAAGAAAGGGGCAACAGTGAAGAAAAAGTTGCAGAGCAAGTTGGCTCAAAACCGGCAGCGCCAGAGAGAGACAGAGATTTTAAAAGTTCGCCAAGAGCACTTTAGCCCCATTCCTGCACCTTTGCAGCAGCAGCCTCTGCAGCAGCAGCACTCCCATCTGCCACCTTCATCAGCTTCGTTAAAGCCGACAGGGCTACCGCAGGGCATAGTCTGCAAGTCACCTCAACCTCTGAACACCAGCCTACCAATGCAGGGAGTGGCACCCACCACACACACTATAGCACAAGCACGGCAGTTGTCTAACAAAAGACCTCTGCCTCTCCTGCCACCCGCCAGGGCTCCTGTCACGGACCCGCCAAGGACTGACCGGGTCCTCATGAAAGCCACAGCCTTCTCTCCGCACTCGTCCTGCATGAGCCGGCTCCAGAGACTGGTGAAACTGTGCACTCGAAAACAGCAGCTGGACACTGATCTGTTTCCTCACTTAGGTGAGTACATAATAGGTGCACTGCAGCTGTATTTTTAGACCTGAAACCAAAAGACTAAAGGGCAATGTCTTCCTAGCCCTGTCCTGCATTCCTGTGTGGTCCTTCCAAAATAAGCCTCAGCTAGGTAATCTCTTGGCATTTTCTTTAGCCCTGCTGTCTGTGAAGGAAGTGCCTGGACCCATCACAAATGGTTTATGGCATTTTGGTTGTTTATTCTTCTTAATGTTCTTTTAACCATTTGAGAAATCAAACTGAGGTGTAGAAGACATTGATTGGATTATAGAGACCTCATGTAGAGTGTTTGCAACTCAAGTAGTAAAGGTGACACTAGCGATACCTACATGAGCGGACAAAGTTAGACTGAAACATTAGGTGTGTGAAAAGGACACATGACATGGTGGATATAAGTAAAAGTTTGGCAATTTAGCCCATCAGTCTCTGCAAATTAGAAATTCCAGTTGACTTTTCTAATTGGAAAATTGGAAGACATGAGAATTTTTATTGACTGGGCCTTATTTATGTATAGAATATGGATGAGCAAAAGGAAAAGACCACTTAAGGAGAGCAGCGTTGTTAGAGAAGCTAGTTGGATAGGTGAAGTCTTGTCTGCATACTGTGCAGAAATAGTCTTCCCCTTACACATAATAATCAGTAGCTGCTTGTGAAAATATAAGCAAATCTAACCAAGTTGGTGCTATGATAGTAGTGCTCTGTAAGCTTTGAAAAGGCAGCTGACCTTGTGGCTGATTTATCTGTTTGTGAATACAGACCTAGGCACACTTATCCGTCCTTTTTATCTTCCTCACCCTCCCAAGTTACTTTTCTTCTCAGTTTTAGATTGTACATTTCTAACAAGTGAAATACTGTCAGGGAAAAGGAAATATGAATCTGTGTGATATAAGTAAGAATACCATTTAAGATGTTTAAAATAAAAAAAAAGGCTTCAGATAAATCTGGACATTCCCTATATGTCTTATTTAATTGCAAACATCTGTAATTTTTGCTATGTCAATTAACTTCTTCTTAATTTGCTGTTAACATCTGCCCTTTGGCACTCATGGGATAGCTTGACTATTTGTTCAGGAGATAATTAGCATCCCATAGCATGTCTCCAAAGGAAATGTTCTTCAGAAAGCAGCTTTGATGGTCCTATATATAGTGCAGGTCTTTAGAGGAATCGCAACTCCAGAGGCATTTCTGAGTGTCACAGACCCCAATAGCTTAGAAAGTGACCTGTGTTTTGAAAGACTGTAGAAAAATCCCTTTCTGTGCTTAATGTTCTACACTCTCAAGTGGTGAAAAGAGAATGTTTTCCAAAAGAAGAGGTATAGTAAAAATAAAGTAGTTAGACCTACACATGTACCGTTAGGCAGATGCATAACTATGTGGATGCATTTAGAACAGTTTATATTTGCCAAGTAAAGGAATTTACATATTAATTATGGGAGAGTGGAAAATTTATTTGTTATTTAGTCATTATAAGCCTTAATATTAAAGACTAGGTATGCCAGTTAGAGAATTTCAGGATTTCTTTTCTATGTTTGAGCAGCACTAGAGATGACTGCACAGAATCTTTCAAAAGATTAAGCCAGTTTCATGTGTACCAACATCAGAGCCATGTAGTTGGATATGAATGTAACTGCAGTCTTCAGTGTCAGTATAGCTGAATCTGGATTAGATTTTATTCCTTCCTTTCTGCAGTGCCCAGGAGAAGCAAAACAGCTCAATTCCTGATTTTGTTTTTAAACTTTGGGTAAACAGTTTGTTATGTGGTTGTCAATTGTGGACATCCTTATGGAATGATTAAGTTGTTTATTAAATTCCTTTGTGGAAGAGACAACTGGAAAAATAAACATTCAACTTGAAAGTATAATTCTGTCATTTTATCAAATGTCTTAAGGTATTTTAATTTAGTTTAAATGTATGTCTTAAAAAATAAAAGCAAAAAACAAATTTTTAGGATGCTGAAGTTTCTGAAAATGTGGGTTTCTGTTATGTGTAGTTCATGTTAAAGTGCTGGTTCTATGTGATGAAGTTACCTGATGATTGTATTCCAAGCATATGTGTGTGTCTCTAACTCTGAAAGTGCTTGACCAAATACTGATGCATTTCCCAGATTCAAAGCATCTAACTTCAGAATCAGCTCAGATATATTTGTTTAGTTTTAGCAAAAATGAAGTGCTCCTTAACTCTTACTAGTTTTTAATGAGCACACAAGAAGATTAAAAAGGGAAAAATGCTACCTTGTAAATGCAGCAATGGGATTTTGTCCCACCTGCTGCAAGAAAGTGGCAAGAATTTCACTGGATGTGGGAGACAGAGTAGGAAAAACTACAAAAGATTAAGTTCCAGATAAAATGTTCCATCTGAGAACTTACTGGCCCCTTTCTGGCTGTCCTGTTCAACAGCTCTGTGTAGGTTGGCTCACTGAGGCTGCTGGAGCACACTGTAAGTTGATCATACTGCATCATCATTAAGTGAAAACTTGCTGCTTGGTGAAAGGGCAGGAGTTTGTATCCCTCTCCCTTTAGTTCATTCTTCATGCTAATATGTGCATTTGGCAGGCAATTACAGAGACTGAGCAGAGGAACATCCTGGGTAGCTGTGTATCTATCTCTGTCCATGCTGCCATGTCTTACAGTGTTCATATTCTTCTGTGTTTTGGCACAGAAAAGGGGTCAGAATATAAAGAGAAATGAAATTGGCCTATTTAGATAATACAGTAGTCAGTTCTTCATGACAGGGGCTTCTCTCTTAACTTGTACTTGGTTATGAAAACCAGTATTTCTCTGTGGGTAAGATAGTTGATGATTTTTCTTCCACTCTTTATGGATAAGAAAGCCAGTTAGGATTTTAAAAGGAAAACTCAGTTGTGACAGAAATCAGTGCATGCTATTTGCACACTGTAATGGAACTGTTACTGTAGCTTTTCCTGTAGAATTGAAAAAACTGCATGATTTAATCAAATGCAATTATGCTTGCAAGTATGCTATACATTCATCTTTTGTGCCAAAGGCTGCTCAGAGGCTTATATAAGGTGGATGCTCTTTTCATCCAGTTTCCATGTTTTCAATTCCCTCAGGGCTGGATTGGTCTGAAGACAGTGGAGAAGAGTTGGAGGATTCTGAGCAAACCTCCCCTTACCAGGTTGCGTGGTCTATCCGAGAAAGCCTCGGCTATGAGAGACCTGAGTGAGTATGATTCAGTATTCATGCTGACCTTGATGGAACAAACCATGTAAATGTGAGCTTCACTTCAAGTGGAGTCAGTGGAACCTGAGCACTTGTTCAAGTGTTTTGCTGAAACAAAGGATTGTTTGAACTCATTTGTTTGTAAGAACTATGGAACAGCTTGTCACCTTCTGTCCCAGTTTCCAGCTAACTTAGAGACCTTTGTGCAGTCTGCTGTCAGAAGGATGCATCAGGAAGGGATTTAAGCTTGTTTGTCTGAATTTAATTGAGTTTAGTGGGATTTATTAATGAACTTGTGATGATTGGAGGTCCTGAATTGGAATCAAATGGGGTTGCTATTGGTTTCTTGTCTTTCCTACTAGTTGTGAATAACTTTGTCAGTAAACTTGCTACATTTTTCTCATAAATTCTTGCAATAATTATGCAGGTTATTGTTTTAATGTGCTTTTTAAAGTGCCATGGTATTTATTTTCATAATTAAGTGTTGAATAAACTTCTGTCAATACTTATGACCATTGGAAGGAAGTCATGGGACCAAAAGGATAAGCAGAGCAGGAATTAGCTGCTGGTGCAGAAAGGCTTATGATGTTTTCTATATAATGCTAAGCCACAAATCTAAACTTGCAGCAGGGTATGATAATATAGGTCTATTAATGTAAATTTGAAGGTGCACAATTAAAACAAAGCATTCCAGGTGTAGTATTGTATCAAAGCTGTTGTATGTTATTAACAAAGAAACTGGGGTCTCACTAGAATTTGATTATAGTTTCTGTAACATGACTCTGTGCAACTGGACTTTTTGATACTACGGCTTTCCCCTATTTTTTAACATTTAACTATCACACTTAGAATAGTGGTGTTAATGAAACCTTAGTTTATAGTTACATTCTGAAAATTCTGAAACTTACTAGAATTTCCTGCCATCTCTAAAGATTGTCCTCCAGGTGAACAACGAAGTTGTATTTCTGTCACTAGGACACACACACACCAGGATGCTAAATATTAAGAGCCTTCAGTGAATCAAAAATATTAAGTACAGTGAAGACTTCTTTTTTTTAAAATAAAGAGGTCTCTTTTTGTTATGAATGACTGTTGTTTTTTAGGGTATCAGCAGTTTTAGAGTGAGTTTTTACAAACATTGCTTCTAACTTAAAAGGCAACTTTTAAGTAAAATGTTTTGGAAAAATGTGAACAGACTTTCAGACTTCTAAATCATACATAATTTTTCACAGCAGATATATCTATTAAATAACTTCCTTTGCACTCTTCTCTCTGACATTTGATTTGATTCTTCCATAGATCCCTATCTTTTTGTCAACTTATAAATGTCATCTCTGTATGTTTTGCCTTCTGTTTGTCTTAACTTCCTTTGGATTCTTCCTACTCTTTTCACATATGGAGAGAAAATAATACCTTTTCCTGACAATTTCTGTTCCATTCTAGCATTCTGTGCACCTCAGTTAAATGCTGTCTTAACTATCCATGATGGATAAACTTTTGAATGCAACTGGTGGCTTTTGTACTTCCAGCACTCTGCTCAGTGTTAGTTCTTCAACAACCTTACTAATTATGATCATGGATAAGCATTCACTTTATGTCAGCCTTCTTAAGCTTCAGTTCCTATTCTGCAAACTTCTGGAGAGGTTTTTGTTACCTGAAAGATTTCACTTTGACATGTCTGCAGTGTGGTCTACCTGTTGCTGAATTAGTTCAGGCTGCTTCTGGGGAGATTTGATTTGTCAAAATGACTCTGTTCTGCTTATCTGGTGGGACTGGTGACTCCTAAAGGCAGCCAGTGACTTGTTACAATTCTGAATTCTGGAGACTTATTTTACCAGAAAACCAATGCAGATTGTTTCCCAAAATTTTCAGTTTTTGAAAATACTGAAACTTAGAGGATTTACTTGCTGGTTTTCATAGTAAAAATAAAGCCCTTTTTTCTCTGTCCATTTGTATCTGAGCTTGCGGTCCCCACCAGCTAACTGCATTCTGTCATTTTCCTTTTGACTATGTGGAAGACAGTGGGAGGAATGCTTCTCAGAATGGGCTATTGAAAGAAAGTGAGCAGTTAATTTCTGCTTTACTGGACAGCTGGTTCTCAGCATTTCTGCTTGTTCTGCTCTGTTGAACTTCTTGTGTGATACTCTAACTGCTCTTAAACTCTCAAAAACTCACCAGATTTGTTTAAAATTAATGTCTTAACAGTGTCCTGGTTTTGACTGGGATAGTGCTCATTTTCTTCTGAGCAGCTGGCATAGTGCTGTGGTTTGGGTTTGATATGAGTACAAGGTTGATAATGCTCTGATGGTTTGGCTCTTGCTAAGTAGTGCTAGCCCTAAGTCAAGGCCACTTCATTGCCTGTGCTTTGCCACAGAGAGCATGCACCAGAAACCATCAGGGAGCACAGCTGGAACAGCTGACCCCAGCTGGCCAAGGGGATACTCCCCAGCCTAGAACATCACAGCCGGGACATAAACTGGGGGAGCCAATCGCTGCTTGAGGTGGGCTTGAATACCAGTCAGTGGGTGGTGGGCAACTCTATAGGGCATCATTTGTTTTTCTTAGGATTTGTTTTTCTTTTTTTTTTTTATTATTACAATAAGTAATAGTAATAGATTTGACTTTGTTTCCATTAATAAGCTATTCTTCGGTCAGTCCATGAGGTGTTTTTTTTCTGATCCCACTGGTGGAGCAGGGAGAAGGAGCATGTAGCACTGTGGTACTTAGTTGCTGGATGGGGTTAAACCATGACAACAATAATACGTTTTTTCGGTTCACTTGCCTTCTGGCCTTTTAATCCGTAAAATTCATATTGTTGCAATCATCTGTGGAAACACAGGCCAAATGTTTGCTTTTATTATTCTGTGCTTTAATTTTGAAAAATTGTGTTCTGATGCTCCCAGGATTTTGGGACGCAGTGCTTCGAGGCAGGCATGAATGTTTGAGTTCAAATAATGCAGGAGTTGGCAGTGGGCATAGTGCAGGCTGGGTGCTGGCAGAGAAGGTTGCTGGGGTGGGAGGAATCCTTTGTGGGAGCAGCAGTTTGGAGAGAAAGCAGGGGCTGTTCCCTGCTGTAGATTACTGAAGCTTCCCCCTAGATTATTTGATTACTGAGTCTGGTATCTTTGAAAGTGCTGGAAAACAAATGACTTTATAACAAAATATTTTTTCACTTCCCACACTGAGGTATAGATAAAACAAACGTTTCAAGTATCAAGTTTGAAAAAGGAGTGTAAGTCCCTCCTCATATCAACTCACTCAAAGGATTAAATATCAACACTGTCAAAAGTTGGATTTAATAACTCCCAATAACTAGGGTAACTAAAAGAGAGAAGAAAGAAGAGAAGGTTCTTCAAAATGCTCTGTAAGGAGGGATTTGAAGTATAGTTGCTGGGGTGTCTCAGAATAGAGAGCATGTTCTCCTCATTCCCTGGTGGTGTCTGGCTGCTTGTGCTACCCTTTTGCTCTTCCTTTCTGCTGCTTTGTGCTGTATTTGTTTTCTTCCTGAACACTCAGCAATAATCCCCCTGATGTTTCCACATGACAGTCTGAAAGGAAAGGGCTGGGAGAAAGCATTTTGGATTATCAAATGGCTCATGTGCACTTTCAGAAATCTTTGTAAAAATGGAATGCCACATGTTAAGTTGAACATCAGAAGTTCTATCTGCAGCTTAGGAGAATAAACTAAATAGAGTTTGGCAAACTTGTTTATGAAAGAGCAACAATAAAAGTATCTTTCATTTTCATGCCTACTGAAGAAAAAAGGTTTTGTTTTGATATTTTTAGGTTTCTTTGAACATATAAATGTTTTGGCTAATCTTACTGGCCTGGGAACAAAGTTCTGAACAGGCTTTTAGAAACTGGCTTTTAGAAATTTTGGCTCAAAATAAGCCCTTGTCCACTGCAGGCATGATTTCTTTCTATACCTTTGATATATGTCTTCATCTATTTTTAAAAAAAGATCTCATAAAGGGAAGATTAAAAATATTTTAGCATATGATGACATTTTTTCTGGATCTTTCAATGTGAGAGAAGTAAAAAGTCTCAAATACAGAGAAATGTACATTAAAAACCACTCTTTCCACACAAAAGAAACTTCTTTCCCCTAAGGAATACTCTTGTTATTCTTAAAGTAAATTTTTAACTATATTTAAAATTAAATCAGTAACTGTGTTTAAAAGTCTTGGCCCAGAGCAGTGATGAGATATCTACGATATTAAATGCACCAATAAATATATGCTGTTTTCCTCTTTTAGTAATATGTTGGAAAAGGAAAATCTATATTAAATAGCCCACAGTCAATTTTTTCTAAACAGATAGTTTTCCCCAGTAAGTTTTCTTTCCTAAGAGATCTTAAAAGTGTATTTTCTTTTAATTTTCAATGTAAAAATATTCTAAACGTTACATATATTAATAGTTTTCACAGGTTATATTTACTGGTAAGCATGTAATTGCACAGGTTAATTACTTTGAATTTATGCTTCTAGAAAATAAACTGTAATCTGTTTTAGCAGACAAAACAATAGTATGGTTGAGTTTACATAAAACTTCACAAACACAAATACATTTGTGTCAAAGGCAGTGCTTGCTGCTGCGGAGTTTTCATTAAAACCTTAGTGGAGATGGCTGCATTCTCTTCCATTTGGCCTGTGTGTAAATAGAGTCAGAGTTTCCAGAAAAGAAAGTAGGTCTTCACCATATTGCCTTTCAGGGACAGATCTGTCTGTGTTTCTGGATCTTACTTTATTTAGTAAATATCATGGCTGGTGTTTCACATCCCTTGCATCTGTGGTGGCCTCCTTTGCTGTGTGCAGGTTTGGGTGTCAGCTCGTTCAGTCCCATGGGCTCTGAACATTGCCAGCTTTTGGTTTACTTCATTTGTTTAGATTTCTCATCTCCCCCCTGCCCTTTCTTTGTGCTACAGATAGGGAAGTTGGCAAAAAGCTTCTCTGTTTTATAAGAAAAAAAGTTAGAGGGAAAACTGAACAGAGACTACTTAGATTCAGTATATGTATTTTGTTGTTCTATGAGCAAAAAACTCATTCAGCAAACTAGTGCTTGTTGTGGAGAACTTCTAGGTAGGTTCATGGGCCTTGTTTTAACAAGTTCTAGTGATGATTTTCTGTTTCATGACTTTTACTTCATCTAATTGAATGTGTTGATATGGTTTGATGGTCTTGTTGATATGTGCCTGGACATTCAGAGAGCAAAGATAAATGGAGAAGGGCTTTCTTAAGCCAACAAAGAGTTGGATTAGTCCTTCATCCAGTCATTGCTTAGCCCTGGTCTGATCTTTACCTCAGTAACTTTGAGTTAAATGTGAATTTCTTGTCTGTAATTGTACTGTAACTCAACTGCAACTCTGCAGCAAGGGGAAATCAGTATCAGCTGTTAGCTGTGTGTGCTTTGGTTTAAAAGGGAATACACTGCCTGGCAGAGTAAATGGAATTGGAAGAAGTCAGCAATTTAGGTGCTTGTTAGAATTTGACCATCTTCTCCAGCATGATCGTTCCTCAGTAAATTTCCACACAATTCCTCACCCTTGTCTTCTCCATTAATTGCACTTTGATTTAAGCATTGGTCTCATTTGCTGAGACATTTACAGTAAACAAAGGTTAACGGTATAGATTTCTTTTTGAACAGCAGACTCTAGACATTTAAATGTGTCAGACTTGATAAATTGATGTAATCTCTAATAATGACATAATAAGAAGGGCAGATACCTTTAGAATTTAAAAAGGATCCTGCTCTTGCTATTTCTCAAGTAACACTGCCTGATTCAACATTTGGATGTTTGTGTGGCTAGAAGATGGATGCTGACTTAACAATTCTATTAGAATGACGAATTAGCTTAGTGGGGGGGAAAAAATAGTTACTTAAAGGATATTTGTTTTTATTTTCCCTTCTTCAGGTCCGATGATGACAATGCAGATGACAGGAGTTCCAGGGTGACCAGACTTTGCACTTACTTTCAGCAGAAATACAAGCACCTCTGCCGCCTGGAGCGGGCAGAATCTCGCCAGAAGAAATGCCGGCACACGCTCCGGAAAGCCTTGCTGCAGGCGGCCAGCAGAGAGCCGGAGCGCGCGGGGCAGCTCCTGCAGGAACTCCGGAGAGCTACGTGTGCTTGTACCAGGTTAGACCTGCCCTGGGACTGCAGCAGCCTGGGGCTGGGCCAGGGTGGAGATGGGCTGAGCATCCAGCAGCTGAAGTGATGAACTCTGAAATTGGAAGTCATGCACATGGCAGAAAAAATGTGACGCATAACTGCTTGTCAGAGGAGTAAAATAAACGTCACATACAGTTTTCCCTAAGATAGGCATTTTCCAGCTTTATGTTTTAAGATGTGGATGGTTTGTTCAGCCCAAACATCTGGTCCTTTACTATGCCAGTAGGTGTGCTGTCTGGTTGGTAGTTCACTGCTTCAATTCAGGTTTTGTTTTTCAGACAGCTTTTTTTGAAAAGTCTGTAACTCCTCTTAATTATCTTCCCAGCAAACCAAATTTAAGCTCATGCTTTTTGTTAGATTTAACTCAATCTAACATTAAATAAAACTTGGCAACATAGTACATAATTTCTAACAACTTTGAAGGTTATCTTCTGTGGGAATTCTTTCTAGCTAATGTCAACATCCCTCCAGCTCTCAGCATATGGAGAGTTGATTTATTCATATTCGTGCAGGAACAGACTAAGTCTGAACCCTGGTGTTGCATTGGGGTATCAGAAGCATCCTTTTGCTGTTGTGGTTTTGCTTTACAGGATGTGTGACTGGGGGGATGCAGTGGATAGTAGGAGATGCAGATTGGAGCTAGGTACTGAGAGTATGTTCTGCTGAATGGGATGCTTTTGTTCCTGGACGGTGGGATGTGGTTCATGACAGTTGGAGGGTTCATTGTTGGGGAGGTGGACTGATTCTGAAGAGCTGCTCTAAGCTGTAATGTAGAAGTCCATTACTAGTTTACAAAGTTGAGTATAAATTTCTCCAAACTAAAAAAAAAAGGCAGCGAAAGCTCACCAGAATTGACAAGCTCTTGCTGGTTTTTCCCCCCTATTATTTTTGCCTTTTATTAAGCAAAAAAACTTCACATTGTTTTGGATAGACCAGCAAACCCAGGTATGCCTGTCATCACCGCTCTGGTCAATTTAAGTAACCACAGAGTCTTTTCAGATACAAAATTTTTCACAGGAGTAATACTGCTAACTAAAACTTTGCTCAGTCAAAGTACAGTTGATGACAGAAATGGCTGAAGGAAAACAGTCAGGCTACAGACAGCTTTTTGTCAACCTAGAAAACAGCGTGTCCAGAGGTGCAAGTCAGCCCTGGAATCGCCAGCTTTATCTCCATGAAGGTGACACGTGCCTGGAGAGCAGGCTGACCCCAAGCGAGCTGTGTAACGCTTGAGTACTCGTCCACACTGCTGTCTGGTCGCTGCTTGCAGCTCCGGCTCAGAGCACAGAGGCTGTGCTGGGGAAGCGCCCAGCTCTGGGCACCTGCTGGTGGATTGGGCTGTGGCACATTGATGGAGGAGAGCTTTTATCCATGTTGAGCACGCTCAGGCTCTGCCACTCCAGAGCTCAGTCTGAGTTTGTCTGAGCACATGTTTGCATGTAAGCTCTGGGGATGCTCGGCATGTTTGGATTTATGAGCAGGCTTGGAAGTGCACTTGACTCCCATCTAGGTGTACCCAGTACATTGAGTTCTAAAGACTGACCTCATTTTGAGGGTCACCTGTGTTGACACTCACCTGCTGCTGCCCTTTCTGTTGCAAGGTGTTGTAATATTTACATGGTATAGCACATAGCACCTCTCATTACAATTAAGGCCCTGTGAAATAAGAAATAATCCTGTTACTACAGTCACACCTTCACCTGTCATTGACATCTCTTCTGTGTCCATGTGTAGAGCCTGGTAGTAGTGTGCACCCATCTGGACCATGATACACACAGACACGTGTGTTACAATTTTTCATCCTACTGTGCCACATGCGGTATAATAATTGCGTTGAATTGAACCTGAGGCTGGGGGTTGTCTGTAAACTCTTTCTTGCTTTCTTTTCAGCACAAGCCAAGCAAGGCAGAGAGATGCAGAGCCAACAACCTGCAGTGGGACTTCGAAGGGAGAGCAGTGCACTAACAAGGCCCTACCATTCACCAGGCACTGTTTTCAACGTATCCTCTTAACTCTGTTTGGGAGTTGCATTCAGGCGTGGAAGCTGTTCTGTTTTAGGAGGTGTTTTGTTTGTTAGATTTTTGCATGATAACTAAGTTTTCACAAAGAAATACCTATTCGTTAGTGTGTCATCAACTCCTTTGCTTTTAATTTGGCTGTGTGATTTCAGTCTGTAGACAGTGAGGATAAGTAGTCTGCTACTGGTATCTGTAAAAGGAACATAATTTTACTTTGTGAGCTGTATTTAAAATGTGCAAGAAACCTTTACAAAATGATCATCCTTCACAATGACTTGGTACAAACCATGTGACTTTCAGCCTCTTGGCTTTCATACAGCTCTTGGTAGGTTCCAGTAGACCACCTTCCCGTGACAGTTTTATGGAAAAAGGTTTTTATACATAGTATAAAAAGATGGCTTACACTGACTAGAAAAATGGAAATCATACTTTGCATTGTTTAAGGAAGCAGAATAGAAGGAGTCACAGGACCTCATAGTCCAAATGAGGAAGGGTTAGGAAGGGTTCCCTGTGCTTGGAATTTCAAACAAATCCTGGAAAAGATGTTAAAAGTCAATGGCTGAAGATTGCAGAAAGAAGAGAACACATTAGATGCGAGTTTTGGTTCTGAAAAGTGTAAGAAGGCAGACTTATGATCTGCAATACTTAAAAATTCTGCAGACTTTGTCTTTTTTGTTTTTAGCTGAATAATTGTTGGTGTTTTGTTGGGATGACTCCCTTTGTTGGGGTTTTTAGTTTTGATATTAGAAGTGACTAGTGCTGATGTGTTCAGCTACTATCAGACTGCAGCACCTTTCCAATCTTCTTGTTTTTATTGCTTGATTTTTTACAGACCACTTAAAAGCAGTCTGCAGAACAGTTCAAAACCTCTATGAGAGATCACCATAGCTGTGTTTGGGATTTGCCTCATGATTCTGATGGGATTTGTTTGAGTATTTTTAAAATTTTAAGTGGTCTCGCTTGTTGCAGTGTGTAGAGCAGGGTAGTCAAGAGTAGTGATTTTGCATGTATGCCCATTTTTTATCTCTGGCATTTTCTCCAGAAAAAGAATGAGTCCTTGGTTCTGACCCATCCATCCAGGTCTGCTACCTGGATTGTTCTGCAGGTTTTTCATTTTCTTTGTCCCTTTGGTTTTTTTTAACCGTTTTATAAACATACATAGTGATGTTGAGGTCTGAGAATTGTTCAAGATGGAAGGAGTGCTTCTAATGTTGTTTGGAAAAAAGACACAATGAAAAATCTGTTTGATTTGCTGTAAGTGTGGAGACATTTTTACTCCTGCTAAGGATTTTTCTGAAGGAAATCTCTGCAAGTTTACATGTGGATTTACTTGACCTTTCTGTCTGCTTGCACATCTTTTTTTCAGAGGAGCAGGAAGGATCTTGAAACTTCTTTGTCTGTGCTCTAAAGATAAATGCCAAGAATGTACCTTAAAAGATTGAATTAAGAAATACTTTTTCTTTAATGTTTCAGTATAGATTGTCATTAGTCTGTAAGGAAATAGTCCTGTTGACTACACTGTTCCAACTGCTACTATTGATCTATTGATTAAGACTCCAGGAAAAGGCTTCTTTTTGCTAAGAACTCATTAGCGAAATGGCTGCTTTTATAAAACTATCTCAGTATATAATAAAATCATTAGAGATTCTGCATGAATGCAGTTTTTTCACGTTAAAAGTTGGGTTTGAGCCTTACCTAGCTTTGAACTTGAATAGCAAACTTAAAGCACTCATTAAAAATAGTATCTATGGACAGATAGAGTTGAAGGCTCTGATCTTTATCAGATTGATAAATCAAAGGGCGTTCCTCCACCATTGTCTTGTGTTATTCCTGATGCAGAAATGCACAGATATCTTATTGAACCGTTCTCAGCAGCTCTTCTCGAGTTGCACAGCCAAGTTTGCAGATGGTCAACAGTGCTCTGTGCCAGTTTTTGACATTACACATCAGACACCTCTGTGCGAAGAACATGCCAAAAAAATGGTAAGTACAAAGCCATCATTGTATTTATTTGTGTATTGGGATGATCAGGTCAGGATCTTGACTGATCAGGATCAGTCCTCCTGTGAAGCTTTCCTTCTTGACAACTTATGAACTTAAGAACTTGTTTGCTGTTAATTTTCCTAAAAGGCTAAAACTTGCCAAACATTTCCAATTAGTAAAAAATATGTTGTGAAAATATTTTATGTAGTTTTAAGGATATAATAAAGTATGGGAATATTCTTCACTGGAGAAAATGTAATTATTGTCTTGAATTGAGAAATAGAAGATCATTGTGAGAGATCCTGTGGTCATTTTATTTGGGCTCACTCCTGGTCCTTGGATCTGAATATAATATGAGTGTGATATTAAGAACACTGCATCTTAAGCAGTCTCAGTACTGGGGCACCAAAGTACTTTCTAAAGAAAATATAGATGTAGCAACTACAAGGATGAAAATAATGGGTTTGCTACTTTATTTACCTTTTAGTAACTACTAGAATTTCTTTAACCTCCTTCAGGGATCCATGGATCCCAGAGAAAAAGCAGTGGCCTACCTCCAGTTGAGAGAGTGGAGAAAAGAAGTTAATGTCCTCTGCTCTCTTTTTATGACACCAGTCTTCCAGATAAAACCTCTAGGATAATTCACAAACCCACTTCTATCCTGTCCCTCTTTCAAGGTTTCTTGTCCTACCTTCAATTCAGTGTAAAACTGCCTTTTTCGTTTTGTTTTGTTTCATTGGGTTATTGAAAGTTTTTTGTTACTGTTTTTGTTCAGCATCTCCAATAGTTGTGAATTATAGAGTTTTTTGGATTAAAATGTGAGGGTTTGTGCTACACAGATCTGTATGGGGTTTCCCCCTCTTCTAGGCAATCTTCAGTATGTCCTTCAAGGTTTACTTCTGTAGCAAATATAATCCTCTGCCATTCCCATATGATGGCAACTGAAGACTGATGATGGTTTGATTTATTTTTTAATGTCAGTGATTGCTGTTCAGAAGCAATGAGGCCTTAATTGTTTACCCACATCCTTATCCTTGTCCAGCAATATTAATTTTGTCTCCTCAGTGCTGTCCCTCTTATGTCAGCAGGCACTTGAGGATTCTGGCTTCAGCTGCTGCACATTATCCACATTACCACCACCTCACAACAGCATTTTGTCTCTAATACTGAGCAGGAGTGCTGCTAAAGGTTTGGGTTTTGCACTATTTAGTTAGGGTTTGCTATGATAATTTCTAAAGTGTCACTACACAATCTGCTGTTTACAATACCTCATAATTTGGTCTATATTACTTTTGCCATTGAGGTCAATGAGGAAGAAGGAAACAGCTCGATTTTTGAAACTGTGTCTGGATGTAAGCTAACAGTCCCTTTTATATTACATTTCACATGTCTGTGGAATGACTAGGATGAAAAAAATAGGAAGGTAATACTTGTTCTTAATATGCTCCCATTGGTATTGTTTTGCTCCCAAAGGATAATTTCTTGAGAGGGGACAGCTCCCGTAAAGTTCAGCACCAGCAGCAGAGGAAACCCAGGAAAAAAACGAAGCCACCTGCACTTACCAAAAAACACAAGAAGAAGAGGAGGCGAGGCCCGCGCCGGCCCCAGAAACCCATTCCTCCTGCAGTGCCCCAAGGGAACCTCACCATGCCTGCCAGTGTCTCACTGCCAGTAGAGATACCCCACATACGGTCAGTGCTGCTCCCGCCCACTTTCCCACTGCTGGCCTGAGCATTGCCAGTGAGCACTGTACAAAGCTGCCCAAGCAGCATCTGGAGCATGGCTAAAAATTCCATCTCCATATGACTGTCGAAAAAGACCTTTAAAGTGGGTTGTTTCAGATTTGAGCAAGGATTGGGTTTGATGGGTGAAATATCTTGTTCCTGATGTTGCCTCTAACGTAATTAATGAGTAGCCTAAGTGTAAGCTTCCTAAAGAAACTACCAAAAAGTATTTTTTTCCTACATAATGGAGAAAAAAATGTGTAGGGAAGCATCCATTGTAGATGGATATGCACTGCTAGTTGTCCTTTGGAGCAAACAGAGTTGAACACCAGGGACTAATGTTCCTTTCTGTTCAGGAGCCCCTCCACACCAGAGCTCAGTGCCGATGAGCTGCCTGATGATATCGCCAATGAAATCACAGACATTCCACATGACTTGGAATTGAATCAGGAGGACTTCTCTGATGTCCTGCCGCGGCTGCCCGATGACTTGCAAGATTTTGATTTCTTTGAAGGTACCATTTTATTTTATGCTAGCGTGAACACAGTCAGTGAACTGAAGAAGTGAGTGTTTCTAAACTGGATTTTCAGGAGTTCCTTGCTTTCCTACAGAGGCAATAAATTCTAGAGGAGGACGTGTGCATTTGCTGTATTGTTTGTGAGCGCTGAAGTAAAGCCGACTTTAAGAAGGCTGTGTGCATAGTTCTCTGCTTGCTCATATAATTGCTGCTCTGAAAATGATGATTGGTTTAGTGTTTTAATAATTCATTTTACATTTTTACTGCCTGTCAGTGTTACAGTTTAATCAAGAGTGTTCTCAGTAATGGCATCTTTCTGCCATTGAGTGGGGCTGGAATCACAGTCAATATTGGCCTTTGATAAAAAGAGAAGAAAGTGAGAATAAAATCTTTAAATACATTTTTGAAACTAGCTTTTGATCAGAATGTGCTTGAATATCTGCATTCTAAAGCTATAACATATTACAAAGAAATGAGAACAGCCTGGAGTTGAGTATGTGATTTCTTTGGTCATTTTCTGACATAACATGACATCAGACTGCGTTTGAATTGAAATTAACCTAAATTATAGTGCCTGTGTAAATTTTAGATGCAGGCTGTACTGTGGTAAGTAGAAAGGGGGATTGTGGACCGTGTGTTATTGCAGATTTGAAGATCTTACTTAAGCATTTTTACTTTAAGTCTAGGAAGTTTAATCTCCTATTGTAGTATGTGGAAGGAAGGAGGAGAGGGGCATTTCCATTGAAGAGGAAGGTGTAACCAGGCTCACCTGAGAGCAGTGCACTAACTGGTGGTGTCCCTGTTTCTGCAGGTAAAAATGGAGATCTTCTTCCAACCACAGAAGAGGCCGAAGAACTGGAACGGGCCCTACAGGCTGTAACTTCCCTTGAGTGCCTGAGTACCATTGGAGTACTTACACAGACAGATGGTGTGCCAGTTCAGGAGCTGTCAGATAGAGCGATAGGGGTGTTCTCTACAGGTGCTGGAGCTCCAGGAATGCAGTCCTTGAGTCGAGAGGTTAACACGGATCTGGGGGAGCTGTTGAATGGGCGTATAGTACATGATAATTTCTCCGGTCTGGAGCTGGATGAGAACTTGCTCCGTTCTGCTACCTTGTCCAACCCACCTACGCCCCTGGCAGGGCAGATCCAGGGGCAGTTCTCAGCCCCAGCCAACGTTGGCCTTACTTCTGCCACTCTGATAAGCCAGAGTGGCCTTGGGGAGAGAGCCTTCCCGGGACAGTTTCATGGACTTCATGATGGCAGCCATGCCTCCCAGAGGCCCCACCCTGCCCAGCTGCTGAGCAAGGCAGATGACCTGATCACCTCACGACAGCAATACAGCAGTGACCATTCACACTCCTCACCCCATGGAAGCCATTATGATAGTGAGCATGTGCCGTCTCCCTACAGTGACCATATCACATCCCCTCACACCACATCCTTTTCTGGTGATAACTTGGCAGCTACCTTCTCAGCAGAGATGCCCATGATGGCACAGCACTTGCTCCCAACTCAGCTGGATGTGCCACTTAGCGGGGTGGTCAACCCCAGAACTCACTGGGGAAATCTTCCTGTCAATCTTGGGGACCCCTCTCCGTTTAGCAACCTTCTTGGTGCAGATGGACACCTCCTGTCCACCTCCCTGTCCACACCACCTACCACCTCGCACTCAGAGACCACACAGCCTGCCTTCGCCACTGTGACCCCCAACAGCTCCAGTGTGCTTCCGGGGTTACCGCAGACCAGTTTCAGTGGCATGGGTCCTGCCTCCGCTGAACTCATGGGCTCCACCTCCCCTAAACAACAGCTCCCTCAGTTCAGCGCAGCCTTTGGGCACCAGCTGAGCTCCCACAGTGGCATTCCCAAGGACCTGCAGCCCAGCCACAGCTCCATAGCTCCTCCCACGGGCTTCGCAGTGACCGGTGCCACCGCTACCAGTACCAATAACGCATCCGCGCCCTTCACCACCTCCAACTGAGCTTGTCTGCCTGGCTCCCTGCAGGTAGATGGGGGACCTATATTTTCTATCTTTCCTCTTTTCCTTTCTCTTTATTTTGTCTGTCTTCTCTTCCCTTTTTTTTGAGAGGGGGTTGAGAAGAAAACCCCTGCTTCAGTACTGACCAGGGTTAGCCCTCTGTGAACCTTGCTGTAGCATTCACATGTGCTTGTTAGGCACCGGTGCTCATTTATTGCAGGCAGGTTCACTGTTCCCCAGTAATTCCTCAAGGATACAGCACAGTTACTGGATGTAATTGATCTTAGCAGTAAGACCTGGAAATGGGAAGATACCTCAGATTACTGATGCATGTTACTGTTCCCTAGGGTTTGGATCAGTGCTTGCCATCCCATTAGCATTTGGTAGAAAGTTTTCCAGTGGGCAGAAGTCTCTTGATTATTTTTTTTTCTATTTGCTCTTTTTCCAAAGGTAGCATCTGGCATGGAAAACTTGGCTGCACACATTGGTTTGAGAGTGGTGCACTAAGTCCTAAATCAAGATCATGATTCAAGGATGAGTTTGGCAGTTTCTTGAAATAGTCTCTTGATCTCCTGTGTGTGTGTGTATGTGTATGTGTGTGTTTGGGTGCAGGGAGCAGGGATTCCTTTTCTTCTTTTGGTGAAGAAGTAGGAGTTGTCCCCTTCCAGAACTGGTCACTGTTTGTACTGCATGCTGATTTTGGGTTTTTTTTTATTATCATGATTTGTAATTCGTTGAGTAGCAAAGGGATCAGTTGACTGGTTGCCCATAAATTTGAAGGCTGATACGAAGTTAGCCCAGGAATAAAAAAAATAAACAGAAGGATTGAAATATAGATCATGGATTAGAGATGATTCCTGTGAGATATTCCCTTCCTTGTTGAATTACTGTGGCCTTGTAGCATTGATGATTTGCCTTTTCAAGTGTGTCTTTGTCCAGAACTCTTCGCCTGACAGGCTGACAGGAATTTCCCGACTGAAACAGGAAGAATTAGGTTGGTTTTCTGCCCATCCACACAAGTCTAGGTCAGACCCGTTCTAAGTTTCGAATGGATGCATTTCTCACAATATGTCTAACTAGTGAGACAGTTTATAATCCCCTGAGAGCCATATAGTTTTTCCAACACTTGGAGGATTTGATGCTCTGTTTGAGAAGCTGAATGTATGTAAGGAACTAGCAGGTACCTATCAGCAGTCATGGCTAACCAAAAGAGAAATCACTAAAGCAAAATAGGTAACAATTCCTTCTGTCTGCAGGATGGTTTTGTTTGTACTGATCACCTGCAAATGACAGTATTCACTCTTGGGTAGTAATTACAGTTCCTAAAGAAAGGAATCAGCTGGGTTTTAGATTTTTAAAAAATAATTGCTATTTTTTAATTTTGTTTTTTAAACCAAGAGGTAAAAGCAGCAGAATTTCTGGGCTGTTTACTTGCATCTTCTTATCAAGAAGGAATTTGCTTATGACTCTATAGGGCTCAAACTTGCTACTGTGCTCTGACTTTGACTGTAAAAGTAGCTCCTGTTTAACACAAGTGTCTACTCTTCTTGGTTTGTTTCAGAGATGCAGATGAGAGAAAATAGAAAAGTCTACATTTCAGTCTTGTACTGTAGATGATAGGTTTTATTCTACCTGTATGTATTCTAGTCTATTTCAGGAAATTAAGAGAACCAAGCACATGTAATAGGGAGGCCTAAAAAACTTTCTGAGCTAAGGATCACTGAAAGAATTTAGTTGCTATAGAAATTCATTTCATTAGCAGTCAGGCACATACCAAAATATCTGACCCAAACCTCTCCTTCCATCTTCCTAAGGAACAGAGTTTAAATGGGATAGGTCTTGTGTCTTCTTACTATTGTAGCAATCATACTATCCCTCTTTTCTTGAATGATCTGTCCTCTTTAAATATAAAAGAGTATGGATGATGCATATGTCCTTTTCTGAAATTGCAGGTGTATGTGGGTGGAAGAAACAAAAATTATTTTCATGCTTCTGTTGTTATGAAGTCATTATTTCATACTTGGTAAAATAGATCCTAATATAAACCGAATATTTTGAGTGGTGATTTAAATATGTTTGTAACACTTAAATGTTTTTAAATCACATAAAAAGTTTAATTGAAGCCTATGAAATCCTGCTTGTGATTGTCCTGCTGATTGAGGAATGCCCAATGATATTGTGAATGAGGCAAATCTGACAAGGCTTTTATTTATTTTTATATTATGTTACCCATGTTTTGTTGAGGAGACAACTGTTTGATTTGCAGATGATTTTTGTTGTGTTCATATACATTCTTCAATGTGCTGACATGTCTGACTGACAAAGAGTGGAGAACTAGTATACCAAATGGTTAATTCTTTAATCTGCTTGTGTATTCATGTAATTTTAGAGGGTGTTAATTTCTATGTATTGGTTTCAGGACTTTGGTCTTGAAATGGTTCTTGTGCCCATCAAACTTCTAATGAAGTAATGAAGCTGCAGCTAGTGCAGAGTATATTTGCCCCACATCATACTTCTCTTTCTTAGCAAATGCTGGGGGGGAAGAGAGTATAGGAACTGAGAGCCAGGTTCTGCTTGGTTGCGTTGGTGTAAATTACAGAGGAGCTTTCCAGTCTAAGGTCACGGTGAGTTTGTACTGGTCTAACTCAGAACAGAACCCACCTCCTAGTCTGTGCATCGATTTAGACAGGGAATTTCAAAAGCAGTCAGAGCTAGGCAGGTCCATGATTACCATTTGAAATCAATGGCCTTCATGTACCTGCGTTTCTTTAAAGTAGTTTAGGACATCAAGTCTCTTCCCCCACTTAGATTTCAATTTTTGTATATCACTTGATGGCTCTTCCCTGAAAACTGACTGCGTAACATTTTTCCATGCGCAAACTAAGTTTGCAATAAAGCTGCACTTTCAGAAATAAATTTCAGTTTGTATACAATTGAAATAGGAATCCCTCTGTCCTGTCTGCCACAGTGTTCTGAAACGGGCCACCACTCTTGCCTTTTCCTGGTTCACCTCATTGTTTCACTTATCACCAATTCCATGGTTACATGGCTACCAAGCAGTTACGGGTCTTGATCTTAGCTTTACAAGGTGGACCATTCCAAGTGGGTTTCTACACCCACACAACCTGTTGACTTCAGTGCATCAGTATCTTACTGTTGGATGAGAGAGATCTAATTGAGAGGTACATGTAGTCAGAGATATTTCACACCTCTTCCTCTGGGAAATCCTGCTGGCCTGGTTAAGGTGGTCCTTGAGGCTGTTATTATGTAGTTCCCGAGTAGAATCCATACTCCCTCACAAATGTTTTTGAGTATCAGCTCTTACAGCAATTAGCATTCTTGTCACCCCTTCACCAAAGAGCCAGTGTAGCAATTTCGATGCTCAATACCTGTTGTGCCCTTTGACAAATGGAGTAAGGTTACTTGAACCTAAAAGTTAATTTCTTTACATAAGGTTGGAGTTTTAAAGAATGAAAAAAAATTAGACATAGAATAGAACATAATTTACATAATTTTGGCAATAATAGCACCTCAATTAGTCTCTGTACAAAAGTGTTTAACACAAGATGATTTTTGGCAGTGTACAGAGGCTTTCCATGAATAGCTTCGTGCTCTCCTGGTGCATAATACATGCTTTAAGACATACTTTGGCATTTCCTTTCACTTAGGAATACCTTACACCAGCTTTGAGGGGAACCATATGCACTTAGATACCTCAAAGTTGATTTGTTCTTTGGCTTCATAATTATGAATCAAGAACTTTGTCTCCTCCTGCCCTCCAGTTCCTCCAGGTTCTTGCTTAGATCCCTTCTCGTTAGTAGCATGCTTCTCTCTATGGCTGAGCATAAAGGCTTTAATTTGATAATGCTGAGAGGTAGCACAGTTGCAGGTCTGCCTCAGGCACTGTGGAGAAAATGGCACCAGCTAGATTTCCAGCTGGAAATGGGGATTTGCAGTTCTCTTTTGGAAAGCACTGAAAACCCTGAGAAGCTTTTCACCTGCTAGGCAAAAATCAGAGGAAAGAAATTGTCAAAGAGGAATTGTACCTAATAGCAAATAGAAGCCAAGGGAAGTGGCTTTTAATTTTTTTTTTAATAAAAGGAAGATAAGTATTGAAAAATTAGGATATTCTTTTGTGAGCTGCCACTGGCTTTAGGGCCAGGGCCATGGCCAAGGCAAAAGACCTGGGACTGAACCTGCAAACCAGTAGCCAAACTCAGTATGAAGCTTCATCTTCTGTAACCACATCTAAGTGCAGTCTGGGATTGATTCTGCTTGCCAAGAGAGTCCTGCAAAGGTCTACAATAAACACTGGTCAGTTCTCTTCCCTGAGAAGCTGGCCCTGGTGGCTACCTATGCTGCTGCTGAGCTCCAGCTGCTCCCCGAGCTCCTGCAGCCTCCTTGCTGCTGCCTATCCCTGTAGGCATTGTCAGGCCTCCAAGGGTATTTCTCCCTTTCTTTGTGCTGCAGTGAGCTAAATCCAGTCATGAATTCTCCCAACAGTATGAGCCCTTTGCGCAGAGAGGAGGGAAAAAGTTTTAGAAGAGCCAGCTACCTGCAGTTAACCTTTCATGACTTGCAGGCACAGGACGGTGGCAGGAGGTGCTTTCAGCTGACAAACAATAGAGAAGTTACCTGCAGTGATCTTCAGCAGAGGGACATTTGTGTGGCTGCCCAGGCAGCTTCCCTGGTGGAACTGGGGTATTTTTTCTTTTGTATTTTTACATGTGAAGGAGTCTCCTGTGCAGACCTCTTGCAAGGTCCAGTGGTGGCAGAAATAGTAACTGAAGGAATAGTTTGGGGCTAGTGTGCTGGCTGAATCTCTAAGTCATTCTCATCTTCTGATCACAAGGTCCTTCTGATCTTTTGGGTAACATTTAATGATGGGGATTTTTGGACTACTTCTTGTACCTCCTTTATTTCCTTCCACTCTAGATTCTTCATCATTCTTGCTTCTATTTTCCCATTCTCAGACACTTTTCCAATGTAAGTTATGCCAGCTAGTAAGTCTTCTGTGGTTCTGAGCAAATCTGACTTAAAGGGAAAGGAGGAGAGGTTTTAGCAATTCATAACATACATTTGGATTCTAGAATGACAGTGCAATAGATCAAAGTATTTTTCAGATCAGTGAGTAGGGAGATGTTTCACAGCATGCTAATATGTCATGAACTAGATGCTGAGGGTACAACATTGATCATGGGAGTGCACATGCTAGCAGTGAATATGCAGGATTTTTAGCAAGAATTTACCTTCTCAGATGTTCCTCTTTTGAGATGTGTATCAGTAGAAAGTAATGAATTAGAATTTAAATTACTCTTTCTTAATACACTCAAGCCCAAATAAAGGTAAGGAGGGTTGGTGACAGAAATCTATATTTGTGTTCACTAAACTTAAACTTGGACTTCAGGAGAGGTCTGGTCATAAGAGATCTTAGTTCTGATCAGTTAAAATTTCACTCTTGTCTTTAAAACTAGACAAAACCACTATTGTTGGGAAAGAAAAGCTTGTGGGAGGAGAAGGAGTTTTAAGATGCGTCTTGAAACAATTTTCTCACTTGTGTCTTCAGCATCTTTTTTAAAAAAACCCAGATAGTAGTGACTATTTTCCCTTTGCTGCCTGGTGCTTCTTATGGTTGTTGAATTCTTTCCTTTCCCCTGTTCTACTCTGCTCTTTCTCTAGCTACTATGGAATGAGGTGATGTAATGGAAGCATGAAAGGACAAAGTGAGCACGGCTGTAAGTTGACAGCAATAGTTGGAGAAGACTTTCTTTATCTGTCTCCTTGAAGTGAGTGTTGGCACCTTTTCAGTCTACTCTAGGTCATAGGATTTGGTCTGGAAGTGAATAGGATGAAACTTGGGGTTTTGACCATAAAACTGTATTTACTTGCTGTAGAAAAATGCATTCTTCCTACTCTTCCTCTTGCTAGTCCCCCAAACACACACACAGTGAGATGTCCAGAGCTACCCGTGTGTCGACCACATAGGCATGTTGAACTTGGTCCAGAAATGCTAATGTTTAACCTGCTTTCTGTCCTTGTCAGCTGGTGCCCACGGAGATGAACTCTGGATAGGTAACGTTCCCAGATATCCTCTGGAAAACTTTAACTTTGGTGCAGATTGCTCTGATGTAGCTAACTGCGATGGCATTGGCTTCTACCTTGGAGTGGACTGATTTACCCTGAAATGACTCTCTAACCTGCGTCTTAAACAGTGTAGTTGGTTCTGTTGCAAATAGATTCATTCTGAAGTGATGGACATTTTGATTCTCATGCAAAATACTACATCCTACCAGAAGGGGTTGAACCAGTTTCTCTGAACAGTGATGACCATCACTGTACAGTTTTGGGTATGTCTCAGGGATTCCTTGTGGAAATAAGGGCAGTTAACAAAAAATTTAAAAAAAAAGAAAAAAAAAAGAAAAAAAAAGGAAAAAAAAAAAGAAAAAAAGTAAATAGTTTTAAAAGTAAATAATAATTTAAGGTAGAGCGTCACCTAAGTGAGAGCGCAAGAAGGAGAAATCTTTGTTCAGTTTTATAGTCAGTGGTGTCTGGCTTATGGACTCTTTCTCTTCTCGGGGCTCTCATCTCAAGTTCAACATGCAGAATCTTTTTCATCACGCTCAGCTTTAAACTTTTTATTTAAAGATACCCTTCCCCAATGAGCTTTCAGAATACTTATTGTAGATTTTAAGAGAAATGGTATATTAATTTATGCTATTAACATCACCTCATAAATTATAAGTTTTATACTAAAGCTGTATTGAGTGTAATGAATTATGTTGCATATGTGTTTTTAATAGCTATAAAATTATATACAAGCTTTTTTGGAAAAACAAACTAGTGAAGCACCTTTTTACACTGGATCTTTGCCGTGTCAAGGTGTACAGCTATTCTTTGCTACCTTGCAGATATCTATATCTATATATAGATATATATATAAATAAAATAAAATGGTATCCTGTATCAACAAGTATAGAACTCTTTTTAACCCTTATATTACTGTTCCTATAACTCTTTTTAAATTTTGAGTGTTACATTCTGCAATAATTTATCCGTGGTTTGTACCTATGATTAGAAATTTAGTTACAGGGTAAATAGAGCAAATTTAAAAATCCAACTACTGTAGCTGGGAGTTGTGAACCAAGTTTGTAAGACCTTTTCTTTTTTTTAATGTATTTATTTCCAGTTAGCTCTGTGAGTTGGAATTTGAAAAGTTGGAACATTAGGAATCTACAGTGTCTTATTCAGGAATTTTCCCCTCCTTTCCTCACAAAGGAATTCCCACTGTGACTTATAAATAGAATTAGACTGCTTGTGTGCATGTATGTATTATATATACACACAAAAAATATGCATTGGGGGGGATGTATGTGCGATATGAATGTGTATATTGTATGTAGGTCATAGTTTTGTAAAGAGAAAAGTAGTCAAGAGGTGATGGAATGTATTGTAGAAATGTGATTATTTAGTAGGGGGTTGTTATGTCCTCACTGTTGTATAAATAACTGAAACTCTCTACTATATAATCTTCTGTTATAAGGCTAACTCTGATATCATGTCAATTTTACTGTTTTTCAAATGAGTTGCTTTGAGCCCTGTTTAAAATGCCATGAAAATACCAAGCTCCCAAAGACAGCCTTTAAATAAAACAAATGGGGGAGGAGGAGTGATGGAAGAAACAAGTTTTTCAGGACAAACTGAATGGGAAGGTTTGCATTCAGTGGGATGGAGAGGCATGAGAATTGCTGTATCTTTGCCAATTAATACCCGAGTCTCCTATGGTCTGACTTGGAAAATATTGTCAATCAGTGTACTTGTGTTCTCCCAGTTAGATTGTAAGGGGTACTGTTTGTGCAGTGATCTCCATTCCTTAAAAGGATCTTGTCTTCAAAGTAGATTTTTTTTTTCTCTTCTGACGATATTTGTGTATATCAGTTTTGCCCCAAAATTGCTGTTGTGGGATTGCAGAACAAAATATGCATCCAGTCAAGGGGATTTCATTTGGGTGTGAAATTCTGAATTTGATTGTGACCACTTACCTTTTTTCATAATTGGAGAAGGAAGATTTCTTTATGGAAGCTCTCACTTGGAATTGTAAGAAGTCAGAAACATTCTTGAAGATTGACTTACTCTTCCTACTGTTCTGTTTAGGCTGGAGAAAGTAATCTAATTGTTATTTATTCATACAGTATCACTTTTAACTGTGATGATCCTGGTGACTTAAAAAACCTTTTTAGAAAAACAGAACTTCTAGTATTGGACAGAAATTTGAAAATTTTTGCATTTTTTTTATATTTCCCTCCATATCATGATGTTCATATTCCCCCAGGCATCCCTCACCCTTTCCTTTTCCCCACAATTTGTTTCTGGCACATATGCATACAGGCAAAAGGGTAGGGAGGTGGAAGTTGTCATATGGCTTTTCTTCTTACCTGGTGGTAATGGGAATTAGAAGCATAAATCTTTATACTTTTATGTAGGAGAGTAGACCCATTTTTGTGTACACCTGTACAGAGAGATATTTCTGTGTATGAGATAACAGCAGCATTTTGCTGAATGTGGACTTGCCCTTGTGATGGACAATAAATATGTATGAATGCAATCCATCTAAATCTATACACACATGCTACAGATTGATGGGTGGAATATACCTTGTATCACACACCTGTACGTTAGGTGTAACATGAATGAGTGTGTGAGCTAAAGAGAGGGACTGTCCACATATGTGTAACAGGTAAGCACTTGTGCCAGACAAGTTGTTTTAAATTCTTCTGAGGGCTCTGGATGACTCAGAGACTGATCTGAGCTTGGCCACCATTGGTTTGTGTTACCTCAGCCCTCAAACTGGAGTTTCCTTGCTATGTCTCTGCTTTTGTTTTATATTTAGTCTTGTTGAGGCCTTTTGCAAAATGCCAACTACTTCTGCTTCTCTGCTCCATTACCTCCATTCCAGCTCCTCCTTGTCCCTGTATCTCTGCAGTTTCTCTTGCTAGCAGCAATCAGCTTTAATGGCCCAATCCAGCTCTGCTTATGCATGAGGGAAATTCTCTTGGTGACTGGAGTGGTAGCTGAATTGGGCCCTGAACACCTGCTTGAACTCATGCAAACTTCCCCAGCTTCAATTGTGATTCAGTAGGACTGTGATTGATTTACAGATTAATACAAACTTTTCATGGAACCTGATGCAAAGCTTCCTAGCATATTAAATGGTTAACCCAGCTTTATATTTAAGTGGTCAAAATGAGAAAACTGCACCCACCAAATACTACCTTCCAATTTTCAACCCTAGGGAAAAAAAAGAAGTTTGATTTGTGTTTCCTTTAACACAGGCAGTAAGCAGAAGGCAGCCCTGTGCTCTGTTCTGAGCAATGGGGTTGTCATCAAATATATCAAAAGAAACAGTTCGTTACACTTTACCATAAAACAGATTTTAAAATGGAGTGCAGAGTTGACCATTAACATGCTAGCACTTTGCATCTAATTGTGTACTGGGTGATCTTGCTTATGCAAGTAAATTATGGGCTTAAGTGTTTTATTTTCTGTTTTCTGGCTAAATGGAGCTTCTATATCCTTTTAGCAGAAAGCAGCTGTCAGTAACCTGCTCAGTCACATTGAAGTGCTGTGTAACTTAGGCTTCAGTTTCAGAGGAGAATGCTGCTCCAGTTCTGTCATCAGGCCATACTGGATTCCATGTTTTCAATATGGCTGTGACACAATTTTTCTCGGTCACAATTCAGCCATGAAATTTTGTCTTCCTTGCATTTCTGTTAGAAGAAGGTAACTGGTGTACTGTTCCACCTGAGCTTTCATGCAGTCACACACAACTTCTATGATACATATGTTGGGGCGTGTGTATGGGTATGTCTGTGTGCTGCGTGTGGATAATATAGACTGATACGCACACGCCTATTATGCTATTTCAGTTTATGTATGTGGAGAATGTACCTGTTGGTTATCTCCTGATGTATACTCATGCATACCTATATTCAATATGTATATAGAGTGTAGATGTCTTGCATATACATATGTATATGTTATGAAACTTGGTTGGCGATTTTTTCCACACTTTTAATTTGCAAATTGCTGTCCCTTATTACTTATTTTCACTGAAGCTGCATTATATAGAAGAAATGGAGAAATGTGTTATCAAAGTTTTATTTGAAAAAGGAGACTTTTAATTATCTAAAGCCATTTGTAATTTTCTTTTGAATTTTTACTAGAAGGATTTTTATTTTAAAAAGGAAAAGAAAAGAAAGGAAACAAAATAAAACAAAAGCAAGCAGACAAGCCCTTATTCCCACCATCATTTAGGTGAAAGAAATGGAAACAAGTTTCTAAGTATTTATTTCCTTCAGGTGTTTCTGAGGCATACAATAATTGCATTCTGCCCCATCCCCCTTTTGTCCAATTATAATTAATGATTCATGATTTTCTTTTTCCCTCATTACTTTCGTAAATCATTGTTCACCTGCTACATTCAATAGTACTGATATCACTAAGGAGATTTCATGTCCTTCTGTCCTTTTTAGGAGAAATACCAGTGCATCACTATTGTGTTTCATTTTAACATACTTTGTGGAGGATGGATGTTTTTATTGAAGATGTCTGTAACCCGTCTAACTTATTTAATGTGAGAAGCCTTCATTGGAATCTATCGTCTGTTTGTTTCCAACAAGTTCCAAGTTTCTGCAACTGTTTTTTCACCAACATGTTAAATACTTCCCTTCTTATTTTATGCCTGAGGTTTTAAAATTTGGGTTTGTTTTTTGGGTTTTCCGCCTCCAATTCCCAAAAATGTTTATCTGCAAGTGGAGCAAAACAGATGTCAGAAGCTCAACCAATATCCTTTTTGCAGCTAAGGGTAAATGTATTTATCCTAGACTTAATAAAAGAAGGTGGCAGATGGACAATCTGAAGTGCTTAGAGAGAATGCTTTCTGTTTTTAAGGCTGTCTCCGAGAAGTTTGTGTTTGGTGTCATTTTAAAGGTAGCTTGATCATGCTTTGATATCAGAAACAGCCTTGTAACAAAGAGCCTCATACAGTTGTTCGGTCACTAGAGTTTAAAATGTAAACAAGTTGCAGTGGGAAAGCAAAGGTGAGGCAGTGTATTTTGAACCAGTGAATTGTAGCTTGCAAAGGTACCTGATTTTGAAGTAACTGCATGGTAGCAAGGATTAGCAGTCTCTTACACCCCTTCCTTCTTCCCTCTCATCCCTGACACGTGTTCAGCATACCATACATTGGGAAAAATAAGCAACTTCTCCAGCAATGCTAATCCACTTAATGACTGCTTAAAGGGAACATACAAACGGGCACTGCCGCGTCCCGTCTCATGGTATTAGCTGGAAGCCTGGCTAATACGCACAAACAGCCCAGCCCAGCTTGCTTCTGTGGATGTGTCACTTTGGGAGAGTGTGGTGCATGCAGGTGCCCAAGAAGGGTTCCTTCCTTCAGGGTCCCTGGCAGCAATGGCACCTCGCACCACTGCTTCTAGTGCTGGAGGCTCACGGACAGCATTCCAGGGGCGGGGAGGAAAGCTTGTGTTTGTACTTTCCCTTTAAATAGGAAAGGTTGGCTCACATGTTCCTCATACTTCTCAATGAATGTACTGTATTACCATTTAAAAAAAAAAATCAATTAAATGATAATAGATTGGTCTCCTTTTGTTATCTGGTCCTTGTTTAATTTGTTTAAGGGTTTTTGTATACAAAAGTTTACATTTTTATGTATATTTTTCTTGTGTAAAAACTGATGTAATATGTGTATAAAACACTGTATGTATTATCTGTATATAGTGTGACAAAATGATTTTCTTTCTTTCTTTTGGATGTATTAATAAATCTTGCTGTGAAGTAGCTGTGTTTACTATGATGAAACCCTCTTCTCCAAGCCATTTTGCCAAGTCCAAGATGTATGGATATTGCCCAGGATGAAATCTACTCCATGAAGTGATTTTGTTTAAAACATATCGTAAGTACAGTTATTAAACTGTCCTTTGCTTAGATTGCTGTAGAGTCTGAGTTGGCTCTTCCTTATTCTCTGTTGTTTTCTAAATGACATTAGCTAATTAGTTTTGCAAACAACCCGGGGTCTTCTGTCTCAGTCCTGGTTCTAATTATAGTGCTTTCTAGCTCTGGATCACTGGTCTGGAGACCAGATCCTCTTCAGCTTGTTTTCCAGTTTGAGGAAGGCTAATTTAAGGGGTATAGAATAGAATTTTCTCATGTATATTATGTTTTCTGAGATTTAAAAAATACATACCTGCTTCAGCAACAAAACTGGTGAAGTTGGAGTTTGGCATTTTTTTGGTGATTAGCATGCGGGTGAGAAATGATGGTGCTGTGGGGCTGTGGTCAGCTCTCAGGCAGGCTTGCCAGGCTAAGGCATGGAAGAGGCTGATGGTTGTCAGGCACTGGGAATCGTTGCCACCTTGTTCAGGCACAGCTGCTGTTTGTGCACCCTGCTGCAGCTGGTGCCAACAGGACTGCCTTGGCTGGCTTCTCCACAGCTGCTTGAAGGATGTCCTCTAGACACAACTACCCCTTGGACACTTCACAGTAAGTAGATGGCTGCTGCATCTCCCTCTCACCATTTGTTTTGTGATGTCTTTTGCCTCTGCTCTCTGACATGAGGGTTTGTGCTTCCAGTGGTGCTTGCTTTGCTTGTCTCCAACTACAGTGTGTTTGAGGTTGAGAGTTGTGGGGGAGCAGTTGTGTCCTGGTGAGGCCATCTCCCAGGTTCTGTTTTTCATTAGCAGTCTCAATGCTGACCTGGTCGTTGGAATAACAACCAGCAGAGATTGATGAGAGAGATTCAGTAATTTGACTTCCCTTTTAATGAACTCTGGCCCAGCTATTCTAGACAGCGTAATTAGGGCAGCATTTCACAGTACCTGGTTGTAATTCAGGCCGAGGGGTAAGTAGTGTCAGTGAATGGTGTAGTCTTTCATGCCAACTTGTGCTGATGGTTTTGTGGCAAAGATGAAACTGTGCTTTAATACCTCATGTTCCCGGGAGATGGGAGTGCACTGAAAGTGTCGCATCCAGACCTTTATCAAGACGGAGCGATGACAGAAAAGAACAGATGCTTAAAGTCAACAAAAGGACAGTGCACCAGTGTGAGTTCAGTGCAATATAGCTCGAGAAAATCTACCCCAAGCTTGTCCTTTCTAGGGAATTTTCAAGGTTATGGGCCTGAGGCAATTGGACACTAGGGGTAAGAGAGATGAGACAGTTCTGGGCTGTTACTGATGCAATTCTGGCTGTGCATGTGGGTATTGTGGGTATTATGGGTATTATAAAGCTGATCCTTCAAAGTGATCCATCTCAAGTAGCACTCAAAATTGCAAGAGGTGGATTTGATTCTTGTGGAGGAAATACTTGTTTAAGATTTGCTTTTAAGAAAACAGCAATAGTAAGTTGCTGTTTGGTGTAAGATTTGAGGCTGTAATGAGGACTAAGAAGGTGGAAGTTAGGAAAATGGGGATGACTCCCTGGCAGAAGGAGATGTGTCCTCTCGGGTCCTGAGTGGGACATTCTCCAGTGTGGACTTTGTGAGAGATGGATTGAGACTCTTCTGCTGACTAAGGCAGAGACTGACCTGTGGGTTTTTTTCCCCACTGTTTTCATGAAGAACACAGAAATGCTGCTCTTAGAAAATGATTACATGGCTCTCAGTCTGAAACTTTACAAAAGCAACTGGTCATTGTTCTAGTGCCACATTTCAAAACAAAAATAGGTTTTGTTTGAAGTATCATTTCAGGAAGAATGTAGTACATTTCTCTTTGAATTTTAATAGTCCTCTCAAGCTCCAACAGTAGCTTTTTAATAGCTGGCAATTATTTTCTCAGGGAAGCTCATTTGGTTTGTACTTGAAAAGCAAGTGACATTTTGTTACAAGAGCAAATGTTGCTCTGATATTTGGTGAAGCAATTGGAAGGACAAACCTTCATTAAATTTGGGAGCTGGCTTTCTGCAGAGGTGAAGACAACCTCTCTCCCACCGTAGTTAAAGGCAATTGTCCCATCTGCAGGAAATAATGGGGACCATCTTCCACAGTATCCCCTGGAGCCTATACCCCTAGCACAGGGCTGGCACTCTGCAGCTTTCAGGTCTGAACTAGAGATACAGGATGCTAGTTTTAAGAGGCTAAGAGGTGATTGCCATGTTTGCTGGCATGAGGTTCAGCCCAGGAATGGCTGCCTTGTTTTATTGTTATTGCTAATTTATAAATTAGTGAAGAGTACCACTGAATGTAGGGAAAAAATTGAAGTATTGTGCTAGAAATGTCCCTGAAAGCGAAGTAGCTTTGATATTCAGGTGAATTCTTGTGCTGCTATAGGGGAACAGTGGTACAGAAGTTCTGTGTCTACATCCAGTACCTCCTTGACAGATGTCCTCAGGAGCAAGAGATTCAGGTCTTGTTCACCGCCCACATCTCGTTTGCGATGGCCAACATCTCCACAGCGTGGAGAAGAGTCCTGCAAAGTCCTGCAAAGTAAACTCAGTCTGGCTCTTGTTTGTCCTCAGCTTGTGCACCAGCTTCAGGTTCCTGCCTGTTCAAAGTGTTTACTTTCATACTGTGCAGCTCTGCTGGCAAAACCCCCTTGTAATCAGCCAGCCCCAGGGCACTCCTGCAAATCTGATTTGTGGGGCCCTACTGTGGTGCCTGCCAGGCAGCTGGCGCTGGCTCGGCAGCTGATACAGCCCTAAATGCTGTCACATTGAGCACTGCTTTTCACAGCTCCCTTGTGTTCAGCAAGCCCATGTTTCCCAGGAGGGTGTCATGGACTTCAAACTCTTCCAGCTTGCCCATTGCAACTGTGCTGGATGCAGTGATAACCCTTTGCAGCAGAAGATAAAGTGCTCTGGTGACAGGGAAGGGAGAGGGTCTTCCCAGCTGCAGATCAGTGCCATCAGCCTGTGCTGTGACCCCAGGGAGGGCAAAGGCTTGTGTCAGGAGCACAGCTGGCATCTGATATGGCACCCTACCCTGTCTGCCTGGTCCTGCGTCAGAGCATCTACAGAATATCAGCATGCAGCTCATGCCAAAAAGAACTTCACAGAGGAAAAAAAAACCCTGTTTTTTCTAGGGTTTTAAGTGTGTTGAAACCTTTCTCATCAAGCTGTGGCTTTCTTGCACCAAGGCTTTGCATGTGCTGAGAGTGGCAGCACTCGAGAAGGAATGCATTGGGTCCAAACTGCAGCTGAAGGGGTAGCAACAACTCTTCCTCAGCCAACTTGTGCCAAAGCATCCGCAAGAACAGAGAGGCTGATTTATGTCAGATCTGGGCCAGTACTCTGCCAAGGTTTGATTTCAAGCTGTGAGTCTCAGTTATAATACTGCCACATTGGCAGAGCTGGTCCACGTTTGTGCCAGTGGAATTTGTGCAGAACCAGACCCTGGAATTGTTCACAGAATTTCCCAAAGTGACTGTTTTTGCCATTTCCACATGGGACATGTGGTACTTGGTTACAGCTTCCCTGTACCCCTCCATGGTGGTGCCAATCCCTTTCAGGGTTAGGAGAGCTGCCTGAGTTCCAGAGGCATTAAAGTTCTTTCAACCAGTTTTGGGCAGATCTTAAAGATAATCTTTGTTGGATTTTATTTTCCATTTGCTTGGGGAAAATGTTCTTTGCCATCACCCCATTAGGAAGAACCCAGCTGGATGGCTAGAGGGGTTTAAGGGGTGATTTTGTAAGTGCCCAGAGGGATATGGATGGGTGAAATCCAAGACATGTGGAGTTCTTCTCTGCATTTTACTCTTTAAACTTGCTGCCTGAATCAAGAAACAGCAGAGGATACCTCCTTAAATGTGCATTCTTCTATAATTTGTGCTCTCAGCAATTTGCATACATTTGCTATGGTTGCTTTAGTAAAGAGCTTTTTTAGTCCAGTTGAGTGTTCAAGTCAGTAAAGCCACTTGACTTATTTCTGAGAGCATGTGATTATTGGGTTTTTGTTTGGTTTGGGTTTGTTGTTTGTTTTTGGTTTTTTTTTCCCCAACCAGTTTAATGCCTTGTTTAATCCTGCAGAATTTAATTTTTCTGTTTACCAATGCTTGCTCAGTGGAGCCAGCCAGTTTCCTCTGTTAATAATATTTTTCCCCCTGTTTTCCCTTGGGTCCTACCGTTTAATATAGCTTTTAGGTTGTTTTTTTTCTCCTCATTTTTCCCCCAGTGTTTTGCTCATTCTATACAATGTTTCTGTCTTGTTCTCTCCATCTCCTTTCACCTCATTCTGCAACTAAAATTGTTGCTGAAGAGATTCTGGTAAGCAAAATTAGATTCCTAGAACCCAGAATTGTTCCCTGTCAAACCTTATCCTCTTCACTTGTCTCTTTTATCTCTACTAGCTCTGCCCAGGTATGAGACCTTGCTTGGCATAGCTATTCCTAATATCCCTAATTACAAAATTAGAATCAGGCGAGGTCTCAGCTGGCCCTTTCAAAGATGATGGGGATGAGGATGTTGACAAACAATCTTAGAAAAATTCAGTGAGTTTCTGTGATATTTTGCTTGTCCGGGCAAGCTGGCTGCCTGTAGCAATTTTTCTGTGATGACATGCCAAAAAGATGATGTCTTTATCAGACACCATTTCCCATTAAAATGCTTTAAAAGCTACCAGTCCTGCTCGTCCTGGTTTGCTGTGATGTTGGCTACTTTCACACAGCCCTGTGCTATGGGGAGCAAAGTGTTTCACAGAGATCATGCTGTGCCTCTTTGAGTATATCCCTGGCTTTGGGCACACTTTGCCCACAGGCAGCACTGATGCCATCTGCCTTTGCCAGGTGACAGAGAACAGGGAGGGCTGCTGAGTGGCAGCTTAACTCTCAATTAACTGAATACTTGCAGGCACTCTTTTCCTTTATTTCCCTGCAGTAACACGGGATATTTATCCACAAGTTTTCTGACTGTCTCTTCCTGCTTCTTGCTGGATTTTATGATGGTGCTCTTAACCAATGCCAAAATCCCCATCAGGCTGCTCTAAGCTGAGTATGAATGAGACAAACAATGCATAGATCTTCTGGTGACTCTAAATATAATCTAAACTGTACAGGAAATGATGGGGGATATAGGCAGAAAAGAGCCAGTGACTCAATGTAACTCAATCTGTTCAGAATCAGTGAGTGGCACAAAAAGCCTCTCTTTCAGTTATCTTTCTGTTCTGGTGTCTGCATGCACTTTGGAAGTCCATCTCACAGGCTGCCCATTGTCCCCTGCACCTCAGCATCCCTGGGACACCTGGCAGCACAGCTGGCTTCACCATCAGCTTGTATACTCTCTGCTTCACATCTGCCTCCTTGTCTGTGTTCTGTCTTTGTGCTGCTCAGTGACTGTTTCTGGTGGACAAACTGCAGATTTTACTGTCTTAGGTCCCAGCTTATCCCAGTGGATCCAATTCTTGCTTGCAGTTCTGTGTTGTCCAAAGCTCCAGTTTGCAGTCCATGCAGCTGTGACAGAGTTATTTTTAATTCTCTTGCTGCCTTACAAGGCCCCCAGCCCACATTACTTACCCTGTCCTATATGGATGGCCATCCTGGTGTGAGACTTCCTGTCTGGAAAACTGGTGGGTTTTAAGCATCATGTCCCATCTATTGTGACACTCTGATCCTGTAATTTAAATGCAGCCTGTGGTGCAAAATTCTTAAAATACATCAGAACTATTAAAGAAACTCCTCTTTTTTACTTTGGTCATCTCTAATGCCTTAAGAACAAATCATCCATATACTTCACAGTTCAGCCCTGTATCCCTTCTGCCTCCTGTTTTCCCACCAGCTATTTGGGACTTGATTTGCAGTAGAAGATGGTGTTTAATAGAAAGGATACACTAATGACTGTAAACAGCTTCAACCTCTCGCACTTGGAGTATTAAATTTTATGGCTTTCCCAGTGCTGTAAAACCAGCACATGCTATTTTATTTTTCATTTTGGACATAATTCTGTTTATTTTTCTTGCAAGGCTTTATACTAAGATAAGCATTCTCAGAGGTTTTTGTTTACTTTGGGAAAATAGCTTGGCAGAGGAAAATATTACTGTGCAATGCCCACAATGTGAAATTACTTATTGGCTGTAATTTTAATGTGAAAGATGCCAGACTGTTAACAATCAAGAATTAAGTTTTCTCTATTTGTTTTCAAACATGTAATTTGCTAATTATTTACCTAGGGATTGTTCCTTGCTAATGGCCTATCTGAGTGCACGGCATCCCTCTAATAATCCTACTGTCACAATCTGTGCAGGAGAGAAATGCTGTTTTCTGGTGGAGGTGCAGAATGAAGGCCGTGGTGCTCTCCTGTGCAGTCACCCCAACTGCACGGGCTGGAGCAGAGCCCTGGTGTCTCAAAGGATGTAATCTGATATTAGCAGTGTTATCTGCAGAGGTGTGTTTGCCCCAGCTTCAGGGCAGGGCCTGGGGGATCAGTGCCTGCTGAGTTGCTCTCCAGGTGGGATCAGCTTGCTTATGACCACAAAAAGTGCAGTGATGGAAGAGTGCAGAGTGCTGTCATCACAGACGTGGGTACAGCTAAGGCAGGACTGTAGGATATTCTTGTTTGAGATTCAGGCTGAATGAGCCTTATTGGCAGGGGCTCTCCTGCTTAGTCCTTCCATGCCTGAACTACATCCAAATGGAGCTGTGTCCTCCAGACCAGACCAGACCTGTGCCAGTCTGACAGTGCTGTTTGGAGGAGCCTCAGAAGTGTCCTCCCAGCAAGTGTGTGGGTACTGCTGCACATGGTGCTGGGCCCTGGAAGAAGCAAATAATGAGAACCCAGGTGGATGGCCATGGGCTGGGCAAAGGTGCTGCAGTTTGCCACAGAGGGGGACTAGACCTGTTGGGTCCATCATCTTTAGTTTTGCATTCCTGATTTAATTACATTGCCCAAACTCTGTAAGGAGCAGCAGACTATTGTCAGAGGTTTTTGAAATACAAGTGTAGCCTGAGTTTTCAATAATCAACCCAAGGTAGTTCCTTTCCTGTGCTGGGTTTATTCCAGAGTGGCCATGACAGAGCTGCCAAGGAGCACCTGGTGCAACGACACTGGCAATGACAGTGACAGGATGTGTGGGACCTGTACAGCTGGGGATTCTGACAAGCACAACAGGGCTCTCAGTTCCAATTGTTCTTTTCAAACCAAGAAATTACATCCTGCAATGTGTGGCATAGTCTGTGCAGAAGCTCACATGTGAGCAGACTCAATGCACCCCAAGTGATGGGAGATAAGGGAGACCATGGGGAAGTGGAATGTCTTTATTACTTCTTTCAAGGGGAGATTATTTTTCACTTTTCATCTCCTCTTGCATTTCCTTTCTGTTTTTGAGCTTTAACATTAGATTTGATTCTGTCTTTATAGCATTCAGGTGAAGACTTACATATTTCATCAGGATTGTCTCTTTTGTTTTCAGGATGAAAATCCCAAACAATATGAAGCAGTCACAGCCGTGTACACATCTGGAGTCCTTTCATCTGCTCCAAAGAGGCACTTTCCTTTTTTCCTATTCACTCTCATTACTTAATTTCCTAAAGAGGCTGCAGCTCTTCAATGTCAGAGTATGTATGTCAAAATGTCTCACTATGTGAAACAGTATATCCCGTTTCCAGAGCTAGGAAATACATTTCCTTCATTTTAGCTCATTACTCTTTAAGAAATTGTTTTTCTTCAATTATCCTGACCACCTGGATTTTGAAAGTTCCAGACTCTCTGGGCGAAGCTCCTGCATCTCTTCAAATACCTTTTTTCCTTGAGACTTCTCTATCATCTATTATGTCCTTCCTAGGGGGGACTTTTTATTTGGGGCTTTTCTTATGTTTCCCACTGGAGGCTGGGTGTCAGCACACAACTTACAACACTGATCATGAGGTTTTAAAACACACCTGGTTTACAGGCCTCTCTCTGCAAGGTAGCGCGTGGCTTTGCAGGCTCCACAGGTGGGCTTGTACCACGTGTCCCACGCTAATGTAACTTCTATGGCCAAGTTTTATAAAAAGAGTCATCACTTGCATTGTCTGGAACAGGATCTTAAAGGAAGCATTAGCAAAGATAAACTACCAGGAGCACTGCTCAGCACTTTCTAATTTGAGAGTCACTTAACCTATCTGCAGGAAAACCCACAGATTGTCTTGCAGAGAGCTGTTAGGAGAGCTTTCACTCATGACCAGATACAGATGAGATCAAACTTCAGTGTCTGAACACTGTTTTCCTTCTTCCTCTGCACTATTTTTGTGCATGTAGGAAGATGGGCTTTCCCTTTCCCACCCCTTATGCTCCCGGAGCCTCCTCCATGTTAGCAGCTGCAGGAGCCTGCACAGCCCTCGCTGTGCTGGTTTGCTCAGAAACGTTTCCCCAGTGCTTCGTGGTGTCCTCTGAAGGTTTCTTGTGAGGCTCAGGTCCAGGGGGAAAGTGGCCCCATACTGAGACACTTGGTCATCCCATGGCTAAACTAGAAATGTCCCATGTTCCTGCATATGCTTCTTGATTCTGTAGGCTGCTAATTATACCTTCCTAACTCTTGGGAATATCTTGAAGAGGAAGCACGTGACCGTGGGGTGCTGTCACACCATGCGATGGAGGAGGCAGCAAAGATTGAAATCCAGATCAGTTTGTAAGAAGAAAATCCTATACCAACACAAGGGACTATTTATACTTAATGAAAATTGTGCATTTGAATCCTAGACCTCACTAAACCAATTTTTTTCCCAAAACTGCTTCACTTGACCTGCACAAAAGTCATGACTACCATCCATCCCACCTCTCCTAGGGGCTGTCTTGATGCAGCCAGTCATCTGTCTGCTGCAGAAATCCCACTTGCAAGCCGAGTGATCCTCCTTGTTTTCAGTTTCCATCGGCTCTAGGTGAATGCCAGCACATGACTCCCCCCAGTCCCCCTTGGGAAGTAAGAGGCTCCTGTCTCTTTCTTTTCACCATATCCCACCAAGAATTGCATGTTTTACAGTAAAGTTTCCACTTCCTTAACCAGCCCTTTGCTGGTGACACTGGGTAAGATGCATTGATTTGCTGGAGACCTGCAGACAATGTTGATGCTACTCCTTTCCTAGCCGCTGCTCTGAACATGTATCTCATTTTCAGGTGTAATGAACCTCTCTAAGCTTTTCCTTGTCTCATCTTCCACTCTGAACATTTTTGGCAGTTACCCGTGACAGTCTGATGGGAAAGAAGCTTTACTAGAAGAGTGTACCACTTGCTGATTATTTTTTTCCTCTTTTGTGATGAAAAAGCTCCTGTTGGGTATTTATCACCTGGGCTCTTCTTCGAGAGAGAACAGACTGGCTGGCAGCAGCTTCAGCACTAACAGGCTGTCAGGTAAGTGAGTCTCCTGGTCCTTTTAGGGACACAGCAACTGTGCCTGCCTGGCTCCACAGGGGACAACAGCTGCCCTGTCCTGCTGGGATGGCTCTTCTGCAGGCTTTGTCAACTTGCCTGAGCTTGATTCTGGGTTTTGTAGCTGTTTTGTCACTGATTTTAAGGCAGCCTCAAAACTGCAGGTGTGCTCTCCTGTTGACGACTCTCTTGCCTTCAGTTAACACCAGACTGTGGGGGAAATTAATGGCACCTGCAAATTCTGTGCACTTAAATACTGAGATGCTTCATTTGCAAGTACAATGAGGTATTTTGGTGTCTGAGGCCTGTGCCTCATGTATCTGCATATCTTAAGCATGTAAACAGCTGGAATTTGCTCTGCAGCCCTGCGTGGCTGGCAGGCAGGCAGGCAGGCTGGTGTGGTTGTGCACAGCGTGGTGGGGATGGCTCCTCAGCGTGACCAGTGGTGTGCATGTGATGTTGGTGATCCCTGACAGCTCTCTGTGGTTCGTTCAGCACACCTCATTATTGCTGAGAACTCAAGATCACCTTGAACCTTGCTCCAGGGTACCCTAGCCCAGCTGAGACCCTGAACCAGAGCCAGAAGGGGAGATTTAGGCCCAGGGGACCTGCCTGGCCCTCACTGAGCCCAGAACAGCCTTGGTCATTTATGAAGAGGACCCATCTGCCCTCAGCCAAGGGTGCAATTTTCTGGAGCCCACCAGGGCTGCATGGCCTGGGCTCTGCAGAAGGGCAGTGTGTGCGTGGTGTGCAAGCCACTAAATCAAGCAGGGATGTGCTGTGCACTCCCTTTCTGTTGTTTCCCTCCAGCTAATCTCAAGTCATTTTGAGAGCTCATATTTTGATCTCACTGTACACAGAAAACACAACAGCTCCAAACCCTCATCCTGACAGCACACAGGAAGGCCATTGCTGTGCTCTCTGTCAGCACACACAGCTTTCTGTCATGTCCTGCGGCTTGGGTCAGCAGGCAGAGCTCTCCTACAGTGCTCCCAGGCTGGCAGGAGCTCAGGCAGCTCCAACACCCTCACAGCCCACCCAGTGGGATGTCACACTGGGGGAATATGGCTGGAGTTTGCTCCCTGGACCTCTGTGCCCCTCAGAGACAGGAATGATAACAGGAGCTTCAGCAGCAGGTTGGGGCAGGGGTGCATGGCTGGCCAAAGCAGCAGGTTGTTGAAACCTTGACCGTGGCAGTCCTGGGGCTGCTGGAGTGGGGCCCAGGGGCCTTCTTGGGGAAATAGAAACATTATTGTTAGGAAACCCCAGCTTTCAGGTTGCTTCGTGGATGGGTGGCAAGGCTCATGGTACTGACCTATCTGTTGAGCTCTCTGCTGCCCAGCCAGGAGCCAGAAACCTAGGGACACATGGAGTACAACACATGGCAAATCCTAATTTTAATTCTAACATTCGATTGCAGGAGCAGCTGCCTGAGCCCCAAAACTCCTCTGCCCTCCATCCCTCAGGGGAACAGCCGAAGAATGCCTGCAGTTCCTCCTGCATCTGAGGCTGGCTGGCTCCTGAGCAGATCAGCCCTGTGCCTGGCCAGGGAATGCCTCTCCAGAAGGGCTGAGGCTGCCACCTCCTCACAGTCCAGCTGTGGGCAGTGCTGTGCAAGGCTGGCATTGACAGCTTCAGCTCATCCCTTGCACTGGATAAGAAGGAAATGTGTTTCCAAAGTGGAATTGCTGAGGAAACACCAGGTTGAGCATGCAGGTGGGACAGGCAGAGCGAGCTGTGCTCCACAGGACAGACAGATGATGTGAAGTCATTAGACAGGCGAGTGAGCTGTGTCAAATAGAGCAGAACTGCCTGCAAATGCAAAAAAATCAAGGTTGTCAGAGAAAGCAGGAATATAGAAGGGATAAAGAACTCAGCATTAACCTCCTCTTGGGAAGAGTGTCAGGGCAATAATAACTTGCCAGGGCTTTGATTTCTGGTGAGTGCCTGTGATCTAAGTGATTTGTTCACTGCTGGTGGAAGATTTTGTCGGGGCTAAGGCGACCAGGGGAAGCAGCCCACGCTCATTGGCTCTCTCCAGATAAGGAACTGTTTGATAATGTGGCATCTCTGCTTTCTGAGCAGGGAGAGCTCGTGGACTGCTCTGCACAGGCAATTCAGTCCAGCTGGCAGCATGCAGGGTCCTTTATTACTGTTTCTTATGATTATTGTAATTTTTGTTATTATGATTACTGTTGTTTGTTATTACAGACACCTGCCAAGACACACATGCCATTTTTTCTGCCTTTCAAAGTGCCAGTACCTAGTTTGTTATCTGTGGACACATATTTGAGCAAGCCACAGCTTCCCCTGCCAGAGTGCCAACATGGGGGCCTTCACAGGGGATTTCTCTGAATGAACTGAGCCAGGTGTGTTGTCAGGTGTGTGTGTGAACATCCATAAAAGACACTATCATCTACATGTCTTGCCCTTTCCTCCATAGGGCAATGTCCAGACCACACAAAATCAAGCTTCAATACATGGAGAAATGTGTTTGTCCATACAGTTTTGTATGCCCAAGTCTTGGTGTCTCACAGGCTGTGTTCTTTTGAGTCAAGTTCTTGATACATCCTGGGAAAGTCAGAACTAAAAGACTTTAAATGGTGATGTTTTCAGGTGCAGAACAGCTGACTAAGACTGTTTGGTATCCTCTGTATGGACTTCTGCCCCAGAGCATTGAATGCAATTTGGAAATCAGGTGCCCGACTCTATTCCTAGAGAGGGTCAGAGTCAACAGGTGGGCAGCCAGGGCACAGGCAGGAGCATTGCTGGCAAAGCTTTTGCAGACCCTGATTTACAATTTATTCTGTTTTTTCTGGCAGAAGAGGTGGGTGGTGTCAGGACTCATTTGACTCGCCAGGTGGAAGCAGCCAGCTGTGGTGTCGGCAGTGCCTGAGGTCTGTGTGCCAGCACAGCACAGCGCCCTGCTGGCTCGGCCATCGGCCCTCCCTGAACCTTTCCAGGTGCAGGTGGCACCAGCTCTGAAACACAGCAGGCACCATGGCAGACCACGGGAAAGCCTGGGTTGTTGATGAGGCTGTTAGCGCTCTTTCAGTCCTTTAATGTACAAGTCCTTACAGAAGACACTGGCTTAATCTCAGCTCAACTGGAAAAATGCCGATGACTGGAAATGTCATCAGCTGCCTGTGGGCCAGACTGGCCCTGAGCTGATAAGGAGTAATGCAAAATAAAAATGTCAACACAAAACTGGAGAAACACAGAGGGTGTTTGCAGCTCTTCTCCCTCCTGCAGGAAGCAGAACCTCTCTGTTACCAGTCCTAGGAGCTGAACTTCCCCTAAAGCCTCAGTGACAAACTCTGCTCTTCCTTAGAAAAGAGAAAGGTGGCTGCTCTCAATGCTGCAGAGAAAAAACCTGAACTCTTGCCCCATTGACTTAAATAAAGAGGGTAAGTAAACTTTTTTGCTTTCTTTAATTTTTTTTTAAGGCAAGTCTCATTACGTTCTGTGCTGCAACCTTGTTTTCTTCAAGCGCTGATGTGGGAAGGAGACCCAGCCAGAAGGAGGGCTGATCCACCTCCCTCTCATCTGGAGTATGGGCTTCGAACACCACCTGGACATTAGATTTGGGCAGTAGCTATCTCCTCTCATCCCATGCCAAGTGCGCTCTCAGGACTCCACAGAAACGCCAAATACTGCACTCTTTAGGCACAAAGTAATGCTAGAAGTGACTGTCTAACCTTCTCTCTTTGATAGGAGGGACGTGTTAATTCTCCATGGAGAATGAGGTGCAAAGCACTGCTTTGGATCAGAGCAGTATCTGAAAATGTCACCTAGGCCTTGAAGCTGTCTGCATCCCTTCTCCAATTTTACAGAGAAAAAAACCCTAAAAAGTCTAAGGAACAGTACTTGAACAGCCAGCAGATTGTAAGTTATTTACTCATAAAAGCAACCTGTGAACTTTTCCATGGATGTTTTAGGAAGGAATCTTTGAGAGAAAGGACCAGAGAGAAGAGATGCAAAGAGTTATATAAATTCCTTCTGCGGCCGTGTGTGCGGGACAGCCCCTTGCCACGGCAAACCACTCTCCCCGGCCGAATTCCCTGCTCCCTTCGGCAGCACGGCCTCTCTTTGCCTGTCATTAGGGGCTCATCTTAGAGATTAACCCCCGAGCCTTCTGCTGGCTCTGGGCCTTGTGGGCAGAGCGGCGGCGGGGACGAGAGCTGGCAGCCCCCGGGAGGCAGCGGTGTCCCCCGGAGGCAGCGGTGTCCCGGGAGGCAGCGGTGTCCCCTGCAGCGGGGCTCTGCAGACGGGCCCGGCCCGGCCCGGCCCCTGCCGGCCCCGCTAGGTGGAGCTCGGGGCTCACGCACCGAGCGGGCCCCGCGCTGTGCCCGGCCGTGCCAGCACTACAGCCTGAGGGGTCCCTCTGGTGCCAGCCCCGGATCCTGAGGGGTCCCTCTGGTGCCACCCCCGCGGCCTGAGGAGCCCCGCCGGTGCCAGCCCCGCAGCCTGAGGGGCCCTGCCCGCCCCGCGGCCCGGCCAGGACCGGACCCAGGCTGCGCCCGGCGCTCTCCTGCTGAAGCCGGACAGTCCCTGCTCTGGGGAGCTGGAAATGTCGGTGTGGGGCTCTTGGGGGCAGCCACGAGGCGTGGGCAGACGACGGGTGTTGGGACAGCGGGGGGAATGATGCGGTGGTGAAGGTCAGCGTGACAAATGTCATCCTCGCTGTCAGCCACCGCCACGTTCCTTTGAAGCGCTGTGGCAGAGATGGGCTGTGAGGGGAGATGCGTCGGCGCAGGGAGAGGTGGCCTGGCAGGCACTGAGAGCTCCTGATGTGCAGATGTAGGGGAGAAGAAAAAAGCTTTGCTGAAACGCTTGCTTTTTGAATGGATAATTTAATCACTGACATTAAGTCCTTCCAATTATTTCTTTCCACGGGTACTTCTATTTATTAATTTACTTCATATAAATCCATCAAGCAGTTGCCACACAGCAAGTAAACAAAAGCACCCCAGAGTTTTGTTGGGAAGGCATAAAAGTAATCGAAGAAGTTAATGATCGCTGTTAATTAATTTCTTAACAGGTTCGGCTGTGCACAGCATCTCCCGGTGCCCTTGGTGCTGGAAAGCCAGGGCGGTGGGGCTGGGGTGATGGCAGGGTGCCATTGGCAGGGCACTCATGGAGGGATGATGGTCGGGTATCAGCGTATCCAGTCTGGGATAAGGAAGCCTCAGGATACCTGGGGTGTGTCCAGCAGTGTATTTCCTTACCTGCCAGAGTGATTTGCTTAATCAGCCTTGGCTTCCTGCTCAATCAAGCAGCTCCTTTGGTGGGGCACCGGGGCCGGAGGGGTCGCCAGGGGTTGCCTTGGGAAAGAAGAAGGTTCAAAGGCTGGAAAACTCTCTGAAGGGAGCTATGAAGGAAGTTTAAACTAATTTAGAATAACAAAGGAAAGGTTAAGAGGTGGCTGGATCATCATCTCTAAGTACTTATTTAGAAATAAGCCTGCTGGGAAGAGAAGGCCATTTAATTTGGAGGACAAAAGCATAACAATATACAATGCTTGAAAGATGAAGACAGGTGAAAACGGGATATCTCCCTTGTTAATGCTTAAGATTCCCTACTAATGTATTTGGAAGGATGGAAGAGTTTCCATCCTTTGGTAACTTCAAATCCAGACTGAAGATTTCTCTAAGAGACAAGCCTGGGGTCAGACAGAAATTACGAGCTTGTGTTTCTGTGGCCTGTGTCTTGCAGGAGTTCATATGAAATGATTTTATCTGATCCTTTAGCCTTCATATCTATACATCTCGCTGCAATAACTAACAGATACCACAAATGTGCTAATTCCATCTGATAGTTTGCAGATTACCATAATGCGATACATTTTGTGTCCGCCTCTCCCCAAAATGTGGTTCTGATGTACATCCGGGGCCTCTGTGCCATTGCAGACTGCACAGCCCCATTGAGCCCCTTTTACCTCACACGGATTTCAGTGATGCAGCATTTTGCTGTGCTGGTTTTCTGTCCAGGGATGGCTGAAAACTTGTTGCTGCACAGTCTGGTTAAAACATGTTTGTGGTCCAGGCTCTGCTGTTTACTGAGGAGTACTAAGGTATGCAGTATCCCATCATCTGCAGACGCCATAGGACTTTATTTCTGCTGAGCTCTGGCTACTCTGAAAAGTGGCTGTCACTGAAATAGTGGGAACAAATACCTGCTTTTACAGAAAGTGTTACAGTTTGGGAGGAGTCCTCTTCCCCCAGAAAAGTTCCGGTTTCTGCTGCCTAAGTCCGAATTTGTGTGATAGGGACATGAAAAAGCTCTCAGCTTCCAAATCCACCTGATTTAAGGCAGCTGCATGGTTTGAATTTCTTCTCCTCGGGAGTCCTTGAGTTGCTCAGCTGAGCGTTGTGTTAATGCTGGGCTTTGAATTTGCTATTCCTCTCTTGAATGGCTATGCTCTGTTGCTCAACCGTGCGGTAGTTTCTCGGCTGATGTAAATCAGTCTAGCTCCACTGCCTTTGCTCCTCTGTCACATACTCCAGCTTACAGCATCTCCCACAGCCTGGTGCCCCAAGGCAGCCACCTCAGCAACCTCACTTGCCCCCAGGGGCTGTGCAAAGTAAGGTGAGGTTTAGCTAGAGTTCCAATTAAAGCCCAGTTGCCTGAAGCAGAACTTCAGTGGAGCGGTGCTGTTGTAATCTTGGTCCCAGGGCCAGGACTGGATGCTCATATCTCCCACTTTTTGGAACAGGCAGGTCAAGTGTTGCTCTCCGTGAGCCCCCTCGGTGCTGGTGGTGCAAATCATTCGACCGGTGAACGTCGCTATGAGCAATACAAAGGAAGGCAGAGTCCCTGCACTAGGACTGTGACTTCAGCAGGCTTCCTCGTGGATTCAAACTTCCAGCATGACTCAGGATATTGCAGTGAATCTTTTAAGATAACATCTTTTGCTTGCCAACATGTAGGCTGGCTGCCAAAGGTGGGGGGAGGAGATCTGTTATGAGTCTTTTGTATGTGCTCATAGTAAATAGATACATGCCAAATTGATTACACTTGCCTTTCTATTTCTCCACTAGGAATTGAAGAAAAGAAGTAGTCCCCTGTGGTCTGTCCCAAACCACTGCCTCACATGCTTGGATTTTTAGGTGCCTGTAGCTGCCCGCTGCTGCTGCTGCTGCAGCCAGCACACACCCCAGAAATACCATCGGGATCCAGATTTTTGCAGCATGGATTGAGATCCCTGACCTACTGGGCAGAATGCTCTCCCACTCCATCTCTGAATGTGATGAGTGAACTAGGTGAGAGCGTGCTGGTGTCCCTGGTGACAGGAGCCAGGATGCAACAAGGAAAAGTGACATGGGGTGCTGCTGGCTGAGGTCCAAGCTGCCCATGGCAGGGACACCCTACCTGGCTCAGCCCTCGTTCTGCAGAGCTGAGCAGCATGCTGAGCCAGCTCAGCCCCACCTCATGCCCTTGGTCCTTGCCTACTTGCAAAACCCCAGGACAGCATCAGTTTTTGATCTAGTGTCTCACTGCCAAGCCATTAATTTTTCCAGTTTAAATGCTTAATACAATGGCCTTATTTTGAAGTCTGCCAGCTGAGCTGCCTCTGAGCTGCTTAGGACTATCATTTCCAACTGTTCTCTGGCAAGATGATTTCTCAAATGATTTAAAAAAAAAATAATCAAAGTTCTAACCACATCTGTGGCTGCCTTTATCTCTGGGAGCAGGGAAAATTAGCTCAGAGGCCATCAGGTGCTTTCTGAAATGGAAGTCTTCTCCTGCAGACGGCACAGCTCCTGGTGGTGGAAAGACCAGCCACTAATGTGGCTCTTGCTGAGATTTCTGGCACCAGTGTTTTGTGGTTGAGTGAAAAGAGCAGCCTAAACCCACCTGATTTAGGCTGTTATCCTAAATCAGCTGTGGGTTCTCTTCACACACACCATCCAGCTGTGCTGATGCATTGGCAGGCTGAACTGATAAGATCTATAGTGATAGTGAGTGGTTTTACTTAAGTGCTTCTCTTTTCCTATTAGTTCTTCCGAGACTGCAGTACTGGTCCTCCACCCTTTCCTAGCACAGCTGGCAGAGGAGGCAGCAACACAAATTTTGCTTCCATGGCAGCTAAGAGACAGAGAGCACATTTGGAGCCTTCTCTGTGACATACCAATGAGGTTCTAGCGGTGTACTGCAGCTGAAGCTCTGTTCCCATCATATCTAGGAAAAGTTGATTAGGTCCAGTGGATTGCTGACTTCTTTTATGAAGAAGCTGTAAAAAGTTTTTTTTCTTCTGCTAGTGCTTTTCTCCAGGGAGTTGTTGGCAGAGAGAGAGAGGCGAGTGTCTCAACAATAATACATTTCAAAGTTATTATGCCAGCAGAAAAGAAACACAAGGGTTTGAACTTGGTAATATATATTTTTTTATGACAGGACAGAACTCTAAAGGGCCCTCCTGCTGTGCAGACCTCCCTGGGTTTGCAGGGCTCCTGGCTGACTACAGTGTGGGGTGACGGCATCAACTGGAATCCCATTTCAGGCCTAATCCTGAGGGAGGTTTCTGCCACTGAGCTGGCTCCCACGCTGGCTGGGGAAGATGGGGATTTGGATGGCACTTGTCTGGGAGCGTCTCTTGGGCATGTCTCTTCTTCTGCCTGTGGACAGACAGGGCCCTTCTACCTACACGAACCAGTCACGGTGGCACATTCAGGTAGCGAGCTGTTGCCACCGAGCCGGAACCTTTGTGCTGCTGTGGTAATGGTAGTGCTTTCACATAGGAAATGAGTGTTTTGTCATCTGAGACCTCTTCTTTTTGTAATGATTAACCTTCTGCTAATGATTTGATACAATATTGGGCGACATTGAGTGCTGCGATATTGATGTTTAATGTGTTCCAAAGCAAGGGCTCAGGAAGCAATAAAGATTTAGTCCAGCTAATGTGTGAGGGCTGGGATGTCCCTGGGCCCTGCGCTCACTGATGGCCTGACGTTTGCTGTGGTGTGGCAGCATTGTCTAACAGAAGCTGAATTTCTGGCTAATAATTTAATGAAGGCTTTGCTGTATTTCCAATTACTGGAAAAAGCCATGATCCTATTCTGATATGTGTTATAAAATTAGCCCTTCGTACTGGAAAGAGCCAGGGGAGAGCACTTCGTATCTCTCTTTTGGCTCCTGATCAGTCCTACAACAAAGCCTGCCTGCCTCACAACAACATGTTGGGCCATACAGAGGTGCTGAGTGTGGGAGGTGGCTCCCAAATGGAGGAGAGTAGAAGAGGCAGAGCACCTAGCTGGGGCACCCACCCAGCCCCACACATGGCTGAGGTAGATGGAGCTGGCACAGGCTGACACCACAAATAAGATGGCGTGGGAGGAAAACTTGGAAGGACAAATTACTGTGAGTATTGATTCTCCTGACATCTTGCAGAGGGATTTCATTTAGCAACACTGCCAATGACATTATGTGCAGCATCTTGTCCATGGCTGGTTCAGTGGCATTAAGAGAATTACTTTGGCCTAATGAATAGGAATAAGAATATTTCAACCTCCTCCCTGGAAAGTAATGGTGGATCATCAAGTGTGCAGCCAAGTTCAGGTCTAGTCACTTGCCAAGCGAATGCAAATGACAGGTTGTTTTATTTAATGGATGCCTCGATGTGTTGGCCAAAACTGTTGTCTCTTTTCTTTGCAGATTGGTTTCCCCCCCTTCTTCTAAATCAGACTTTGTCTCTGTTTCTGATTGGCTTTTTTTCTTTTTTTCAAGCAGAAGACATTTTTGCTGACTCTTGCACTGAAATCTGTCTGTAGATTGCACCCAAACTCCTCTATCAGCTGTATTTTATGCTGTGCTAAGGGAAGAGGCAGAAGCTGGTGCACTGCTAGTGGTCACTGCCAGCCTACTGTGGGGCTGCAGCTCCATGTCTCCCTCCAGCTCCGAACCAGTGAGATACTCCATCGATGTCACTGCTGCCCCATCACTGGGAGCATGGGGACATTGTGGAGTCCCACACTCCGGTAATTGGGCCATTTGCTGGCATGGTGGCCTGGCAGCACCTGGGCTGTGGTGCAGAGCACTGCTCTTGCAGCGCACCTCTGCTGTCAGCTGCCACTCAGCCAGTGCCCAAAAACTGCTCCCCTCCAAAGCCTTCCTCCTCCTGCACGGCTTGTGGAAGTGCTGCTTACGTCAGCTGCTGCTGTCAAGAGGTTTGGAGGGGTGAAGGTTCCTGTGAATGGCCAGCCCTCACTGGCTGCACACTCAGCCCAAGAGCAAGGTGGGTGCTCTGAGCTGCAGGGTCCGCGTGGTGCTAAAGCACGGCTGCAACCCCAGCACAGGGTCCAGCCAACCAAGGCCAGGGGCACTGCAGATGGGGATCCCATTCCATCGGGGCCTGGATTTAGTGCTGCACATACAGTGATTCTTCAAACACAGGCCTCACCATGGCTCACAAATTAGATCAGCATGAGACAAAATATCACCACAAATGAATATTTTCAGATGAGACGTGCTGTTTTGCTTCATGTAACAGGATTTGCAATGGCCAAGGGTGGGCTTTTTCCCTCTTCTTTTGTAAAAAAACCAGAAAGTGTTTGCAAAGTAAACTCTGACATTTCAGCTACAGACCAGTCACCTTTCAAATGAAATGGCTGTTACTGCTCACTGGCAGTTAATCCTTGCATGGAGATTTTTGCTTAAAGGGCCGGAGGGAGGTGGGGTTTTTACGTATTTGTTCAGAATCAGGGTTCTATCCTAATTAATTTTTTATTGACAGGTTTCTGCTTTGTTTCTCCAAGTGTTTTGATGTATGAGCAGAGATGTCGCACGGGATGTGTGTTTGCAAAAGAGGCTGATGGGAAAGATCAAAACTGATTTGTTTTGTTTGCAGAGAAAGAGGCTCCAGATCTGTGAAACAGAGCAGGGAGTGACTGAAGGCCCCAGACACCAGCATTTTCAAGCTGAAATTGCAGCTTTAACTGGTGACCAAAGCCCTGCTGACCTTGCTGAAGCCACGATTTCATCTCAGATGTCTGTCACATCCTGGTGCCCCCCTCCCAACCTGCCCTGAACAATGTAACTCAGCACAGACTTGGGGATGAGCCCAAGGGCTTCTGTGTCTCCAAGGCTGAGCACAGCAGGGGCTGCTGAGTGGTTTAGGAATGAGCTGGGCTGGGAGAAACGCTAGACAGGTCTCTGACCGTTCACAAATAAGCTGCAAAATCATGCTCACAATAGGGCTGCAGAGCTGCCTTTTGACTGGAACCATGCCTGGAAAATGTATTTCCCAAGTGGGGACTTCAGCCATTACAAATCCCTGACTGATGTGGTCAAGGAACATGGCAAACACATGACCCATTACCATGATCCGCCAGGCTGGATCCTGCTAATGTGCTTGTTTAACCCTCTCCAGCACTACCCAGAAGCTTCTGCCTCCGAGTGTCTCCAGTGTCAGCCCTTCCTGGTGCAAACCCCCATCCCCACAGGCACAGGCAGATGGGAGCTCCCTGGAGGAGAGCTGGCCTGGCTGCTGGGAAAGCAGCAGTGGAGAGCATGGGAACAGGCAAGGAGCTGGCTGCACTGCTCCCACGGAGCCTGGGAGTGAGTGCTTGCTGTGAGGGCTCATCAGGGCAGTGGCTTCAATGCTGTGTAGGGTGGGACAGGGCATTCTCACCCCTTTCCTGACACCTGACGACTTCTGAAAACTGTCACTCTCCTAGTTCTCTTTCTTCTGCCTTGTTCACTTGCAGCCTTTGTCCTTCATGGCAAGCTGTTGCCAGGGTGGATGGCTCTGGTGTGCGGTCTGTGATGGGATGGATGGAGGTAGGATGGTATTTGGGCTCCATAGTAAATTCTCTATGCTTTATGGGCATGGTGTCATGGTTCTGGGGACCCTTAAGGGTATGGGAACTGTGTGAGGAGCTCCCTGTCCCACCCTGCAGTTTGCTGAGAATGTTCACCTCCATAGGCAGACAGTGAGCTGCCATTGTCCTTCACAAGCTGTTCTAACTTGTCTCTAACAGGGCTCCAAGAGCACAGTCTGCCTGGAATGATTGTCATCCACAGCAGCATTATGACTGGGCCTGAAGTTGGAGCCAGCTGAGGCACTTGGCTGAGATGCACAGACGCGGAGCTGAGTGCTCTCACCTTTCCAAAGAGCTGTGGCACTGTGTTCTGATGTTGGCATAGGCTGGCATTGTGCTTGGTGAATTCAGAGGATATTTTTACACAGTTGTAGCTGGGAAGGATTGAAGAAGGTTTCTTAATCCTTTTAAACAATAGGTAATGGCAAAATCCTCTTTTAAAGACAGCTCCTTTTCCTGATGGGTAGATAGATATAATGAGATTCTCAAACTCGTAAATCTGCTGCGACTTTATTGCCTGCATGTGTTGGAGATGATGTGAAGAGAACTTCATACAGAGAGGATTCTTGAAAGGTTACAAAGGGAACCAGCAGTCTTCAGAAAATCTTCATCTAGAGAAAACAGCCAAGAAAACCCACGTAGAAGAAAGCACTTGAGCTGGATGAATAGATGCCAGAGATGAATGCAAGTGACACTGTCAATGGGGCACCTTGTTGCAAAAGTAAGTTGAAGTTAGTCCCCTGTGTAGGGCAGCTCTGCTGCAGGAGCCAGCCTGTGTCTGCTGTGCACAGCCCCCAGCCCAGCAAGTGGCTGGCCAGCACCCCTACCCTTGCACCCCACACCCCTGTGCTGACAAGGAGGGGCACGAATGGGGCAGAGCAGAAATGTGTTGTGGCTTTTTTATTTGCCCTCTGGTGAATGTTGCCCCCATTTTGGCCTCTATCCTGAGGCAGGGACACTGGTGGGAGGCATCTCTGTCACACCCTTCTCCAGGCTGCTGGATCTGCCACAGTGGACAGTCCCATGGGAGGGGTGATGGCACACCATGGCCTCACCACATCCCCATGCTGCTCTACCTTCCCTCTGCGCTCTCACAGGGTCACTTGTGGGGCCAGGAAAGGGGTGCAGGAAATGGCCACAGAGTTAACTGCATGTTAAGCTGGTAGGTGGACCAGTGGGGATCTGGTCGGCACCCGGGTGAGCTGGGGGCAGCTCTGTGCTTGTTGAGGAGCCCTGGTCCAAGGACTGGCAAAGATTCCAGTAGCTCCTGAGTAGGGTGGCTATTTCTCAGCTGGGACAGTTTGCTCAGTGTGGCCAAGAGAGTGGCAGGAAAATGAGATGTCCCAGCCTGTGCCTTGCCCAGACCAGTGGTCAGGGACTGCAGATAGTGAAAATGTGCTGGAGATGGTACCAAAAGGTGCAGCCTGCTCCCAGAGTACAAGATGTTGTGCAAGGTCATGTCCATAGTGTGATGCAATGATGTCCTAATGATACCATAATGCAAGCTGGCAGCTATTTTAGTGGCAGATAACTAGACTTAAACCTTCCACTTCCCATTGCAAGGGGGGAGATGTGTTTGCTGGCTTTCCTTCCCCAGGTAGCCTCTGCTCTTGCTGACATCTCACCCTTGCTGAGACAAAGAGGCAATCCCAAAAGCAGAGCTGCAAGTGGGGGGAGAGCAGATGACATCTTTAAGCTGTGATCATTGAAGAATATTAACTGCTCTTGGGCTTTCTGACTGCCAAAAAGTGATGCTTGAGCAATGTGGCGCCAGGAATCCTGAAGTCACTTTTGTAGCCTTGGAAAATGCAGCTGCTTTGGGATTTCAGCCCAAGACGGCTGTTATTATCCACTGTGCAGAATGAAGCTTCTGTTGGGAGCTTTTACAAAGGCCATCAGTCTTCCCAAATAGTGGTTGTTTTTATCACCTGGCAGTAATGATACTCTCTGGTCCCTTTAATATCTGAGTGTGTTCCCAAAGTGAGACCAGGAAACTCATTTAGGGCTCGCCCCCTCCAAGGGAAACAGCTTACAGTTTTCTGCCAGGTAGCCCTACTGTTGTGAGAATGGGCACGACTCACCTAATAAAAACCTTGCTGACAGACACGACCTCCTGGAGGTTTATCTGAGTCGTTTGTTGCGAGCAGAGCAACATATATCAGGGCTGAAATAGGTGCCAAGCAGCAATCCTAATGCACGCTGTGTCTGCTGTAATTGATTCGCAGGCAGGACAAATACCCGGTGGAGAGTGTGAGGGGCCCTGCCTACTCTCCCAGCTAAAATGTTATAACGCTGTGTGAAATCATATTGCTGAAGCCTGTGGCTAAAATCCATCTTGTGGGCTGGCTGGCTGTAAAGCTGCATCATCCAAAATATCCCCGTCCCTGCGTGCACTGGCTGGGGCACTTGGGCTCCAGCTCAGAAGGAAACATATTAAAAAACGGATCAAAATGATGACTCTTGCCAATAATGTGTGTGCAGCATTGCGTGTGCATTGGCTTTCATTTTTTTGCTGTTTTGCTGTTTTATTGTTTCTCCAGGTAAATGTTGAATGAGGAAAGGCTTCAAACTTGAGGAAGCCACTTAAAACCACAGGGAGTTGAGAATTTTAGAGATGGCTAAAGTTGATGCTTGGTATGGCAGTGTGGTGTAAAGCAGGTGGTGGCTCTAGGAACATCCCAAATTCCCCACACTAGGAAACAGCCTTAAATTTTGTTGATTGTCTGGCATCTACTACATACATGTGGGGCCAGCTGTGGTTTTGCCTCCCCATTGTTCAGCTGGGGAACTTGGTGGGAGAAATCTCCAGAGGCATGTGAAAAGTCACTGGACACCCCTAAGCAGTCTCCCCAAAAATGCAAGCTGGCTGGAGGAGCAGGCAGCAGAGAGAAGCTGCCATCTCCTGCGAGCTTCTTAATTTCATCAGCTGCACAGGGCTGCTTCACTACACATCCCCCCCGGCATGGGATCAGGCAGAATTAGAGATTTGATCCTTGGGAAGGGCTGGGGGAATGTCTTACTGTGCGAAACTGGAGGAGCTCAGCTTGTTTAGCTTATTAAAAAGAAGATTAAGAGGTGACTTAATTGTGCTGTGTGAGGTACCTTCATGGGGAGAGAAAGGCAGGTATTAAAAGGCTGTTTAATCTAGAGGAGAAAGGCATTGCACGAGCCCGTGCCTGGAAGCTGAAGCCAGACAAATTCAAATTGTGAATCAAACAGACCTTTTAAAAAGCGAATGTTAATAAAGATTAAACTTCCCAGGAGAGCCGTGCATTCCCTTGCCTTTGATATATTTAGACGCAGACAGGACGCATTTCTGCCCCATAGACTTGAGCCAAGCAGGAGTTACTGGGCTTGGTAAGGAGTAATTGAATGCCAGACCTGGCCCTGCCTCAGGGAAGGTCGGGTGAGATGATCTAATGGTCTCTGCTGGCCATCAGTGCTCCTATGCCTGGAGGCTGTGATTTGTGTGCCTGTGTCCAGGCAGCTGGCAGGGACACGGCTCTACCAAGAAAAATCAGTGGAGAAACATGAGGAACGTGGCACTGTGTCAGAAGGGACAAGAAGACAAGTGAAGACTGATGTGTATGTGGAGAGTCAAAATACTAGAAAGGAAAGGCTTCTAGCCAGAAAAAGGCTTTTTATTAAAATACACGTTCTCTCTGGACATTAGCAGACATGTACATTTTTTGTGTTTAGCTACCTGTATTTTTCCTCACAATTCATTAAAAATAAAACCACCCCTCAAGTTTTATGTTGACCAGGAAACCAAGGCATGGATATGAAAGCCTCATTTGGGAAAAGACAAAGACAAGTCATATCCCAATTTCATGTAAGTAGGGTACAAAGAAATGATACCTGAAAACCTCAGAGAGGCCCAGGAGTAGCTCAGGAATCACTGCTCACTTGGCAGTGCTGGAGTATGTCGTGAACTTATTTTCCTCTTTATTTTTATGAGCTGCTCCCCAGTTGAGCATGCATGCAGAGAGGAGCTGCTGTGGGGTGTCCCTCATCATTTTTAATAATACTGGGATTCAGCAGAGCTTATCTCCTACTCTGTGCCTTGAGCTCCTGTCCAAGCCCTGGGGATGCCCTGCCTGGAGCAGGATTCTGAGATGCAGCACGGAAGTGCGGAGGGATGCACTGGGCCTCAGCTGCTCCCAGGCTGAGTGATGGGCTCCTGCAGCAAAGGATGGAGCCCAAGAGAGGATCTTGCTGAGAAACTGTTGTTCAAGGTGCTTTTCATAATATTTAAAAAATGTGTTTGCTTCCTCTTGCAAATGTTCAAACATCTTTAAAGTGTCTGTGGTGCCAACCTGCTTCTCGCCCTGTTTTAAGAGAAATAAGCTTTCTTTAAAGAAAAGGAGCCACAAAAAGCGCAGCGAGCCCAAAGTTAACAGCAAGCAGACCGAAACTAAATTAACACCAGCAAGATTTCAGCTGCCCCTCCGAAATATTGTGTCTCACGGCAAAGGGTCTGCGAAAAGATGGCAGAACAGATTGCTTTAGCGCATCTTCATGGTGTTTCTGCGGCACAGATGAAGCTCAGGCTGGGTCCCCTTCCCCTTGCCAAGCCCGCAGTGAGGACTCACAGCCCCCAAAAGTGGACACTTGGAGGTGCAGGCTTGGCAGTGCCATGAACACTCATAGGTCCAGCACCACAAGAGGATGTGACTCGAGACACTGCTGTCAGAGAGTTTAGAGAAGCACCACCTGCAAAACCAGAGTGTGAGCCCCAAAAAGAAGCAGTGAAGAGAAGGCAAGGGACAGGAAAGGAGAGCCTGGCCCTTCTCCACTGCCATAAATTGGGAGGTGAGAGAATGGGAGCCTTAGTCGTTGGCCATGGTGTCACAGCTCCATGTGGATTACGTTGGCCAGCTTCAGTGATGAAAATAGGCAGCCAGCAGTGAGTTCCTCTTTGTAACAGAAAATAGTCAAAACAGCTTGAAAACTATTCATAATGAGAGCTCTGAGAACAGCCAATGCTACACACACGGAGTGAATACTGTCATTAAGCATTCTTTGGATGACAGTCCCAGCAGTTCATTATCCCTCATCACTGCTTGGGGAGGGTGGTGGAGGGGAGAGAGGGGTGAGCTTTTTTAAAATAATCCTTTTTCATTCTTTTTTCTAAATTAATCTCCACTGTAAAGCAGAGCACCAAAGGAGTAGTATAAAGGCAGCATCCTGCCTTGCCAGTGACCTCTGAGGTTGAAGCATGGGGCTCTTGCAGAAACCAGTGCCACCAAAACACAATCCCAACCTTGATTTTATTTAATTTGCTAATGGATTGTATTTATCCTTTCCTTTCCTTTTTTTAAAATTTTTTTATTTTTTTGGATGGTTTCTGAGCATATCTTCTTCCTCTGAAAGTGCAAACAAAAGTTTACTTTTAAGACTCTAGCTAATATTTCTGACTCATATTAGGCAGTGTGTCCAGCAGATGTGGCTCCAGGCCCCCCACCCATTCACCATGAATGAAACAGCAGCTGCTGGGAGCCCCCTTGTCCATGTGAGGATACTCAGCTGCAGGTTCAACTTCTGCATGTGGATGCAGGTGGGTGTCTTGGGCTGTGTCTGTGGAGCCCCTCCATGTGGGAACTGTGGGACAGGGGACAGCCAGGAGGAACTGCCCTTGTCCTGCAGTGGACCAACTCCTGTAGTTCCCTGTGCTTAGGGAAGAGGTGCAGGATGCCTAGCTGGGTATGGGCAAAGGGCTGGCAGCATTGTCCATGTTTGCAGGGGGAGCCAAAGTGTATCCTGCATAAATGGGGATGTCAACTGGAGGTGTTTTGTAATTAGTTTGTAATTGGCCCCTTGTTTGAGGAAGAAGTGTTTGTTTCTGTCAGGGACAGTGTTACAATGCATGTTGGGTCTCCTAAACAGAGGTTTTTAGGATATGAATATCCCTGTATGCTCAGAGAAGAGCCCTTGCCTGGTCAGAGGAGCCCAGTACCCTATTACTGCCATCCAAATTCATCAGGGCATCCCTTGGCATCAGGAGGAACATTTGTTAAAACTTGTGCAAATAGTTCCTCAGCCTGCAAAGTCACCTGTGGTGAGTCACTGTGGCTGTGTGTAGCTCCCTGCATTTCATCAGCATTATCTTTCCTTCATCTTTAGTATCTGAGGAAAGCAATCATAACTTATTCCCGAGTTAGAATGCTGAATCTCTTCAATTCCAGCAACATTGCTGTGTTCACAACCTTGTCATTATCCTGAGGCTGATAACCCTAGGCAGAGGTGTTAATTTTTTAAGTCATTGAGCAATGTCCTGTTTGTGATGCTGGATATCCAGAAATACAAGATACAGCAGCCCTTTCCATCCTCCCAAATCACCCACCAAACTCTCCACCTTTCCACCCAGACTCACTATCCTCCTCAGCCCTTGAAATAGATCCTGATTTAGAGCTGCTCAGCTGCAGGTCCCGTTACAGCCCCCTGCTCATGTGCTGTGGTCTGGCATCGTTGCACTGTTGGAATGGTTTTATCCCAGAGCAGTACACTGCTTATTCCCAAGTGTGGCACTGCTCTGTTTTAGTGAGCTTTGGACATGGCATTGTCAGTAGAGCCCTGGCTATTTGATAATGACCACTGGGGATAATTAATCCAGTGTGTGCCCAGAGCCCTGTGCCTGCCTGTGGCCCAGGCTGGGGCAATGCCAACAGCACTGATGGGCAGTGGCTGAAATATGAAAATGCCTTAAAGGGGTCTACTTTTACCCATCTCTTCCTCTTAAATTGAAGCTAACATTGTTTCCAAGCTTATAGTTTAATTTCTTCCTTTGGAAAAAAAAAAAAAAAAGAAAAAAAAGACTATTTTTGAAAAACAGATTCCACGTGGGATTCTGTGACTCACTCCATAATGCTACCAGGCCCAGATTAGGATGCTCCTTGCTGATACCTGTGTCCTACACCTGGCCTCCAGAGAGCTGGTGGGGACAAGGGTGGGGATGCTCATCCCAGGGAAATGGGCTAATGTGCTTTAACCACTCCCTTCCCTGAATCCCCAAGGCACCCAGCCCCATGGGTGTGCCTGGGGAAGGGTTAACTGTGTTGCTACCTTTGCCTTTGGCCACTTCAGGATGTTTCCTCTGTGTTTGTCCCAGCCCTTTGGAGTGTGCTGCTGCTGCAGCTGGAACTGCTTGAACGGCACTGAGTACTTGTGTATTTGAAGCTCAGAAAAGCAAGAGTTACTGAGATGGCTTTCCCTTTCCAGGAGGGAAACTAGAACTGGAATTGGCTTTTTCTTCCTCCTTCTTTCCTCTAAACCAAACCAAACAGAAGTTTTTAGCTGCTTCAGCAAGTAATCACTGCCCATGTGTCAGAAAGAGCCATGGAAAACTCCCTGTGCTTCATAAAACTGAGGTGGCACATTTGTCACCCTCCTTGACACAACTGGCCTGCCACGTGTTGGCAGGGAAGTGGCACCTTCCTGGCACTGGGATTGTCTTGCAGGGGCAGCAATGGGCAGTGTCAAGGGACAGCCTGTGGCAGGAGGCACAGCTTCCCTACCTATCCCCATCCTCATCCCTGTCCAGGCTGGGAGGCCTCAGATAAGCTTTAGGCTCAGGGTGTTTAGGCAGGGTCACACCACCTAGGAAAGCACCCCCAGAAGGCTCCAGGCCAGGCTCCCATCACCCGCTGTGTGGGTGCAAGGGAGGGATGTGGTGAGCACAGGGATGGGTGCCACAAGCCAATCCCCTTGGCTGAAACCACGTGTGTCATCCATAGTGAGCGCCAGGCCTGGTTTTCTGTGTGTTTGCACAATGTCTCCTCATCCAACCAAATAAATAAATGGATAAATAAGAACTGCTGGGCGAGATGTGGTGGCAGGGTGCCAGTCCCAGCACAGCCAATTCATTTTCAGTTCTCATTAATTTGGACTGACCTTTGCTCACATTTCCACCACGAGCACGTTCAAAACAAGGCAGACATTTAACTCTGTTTTGGGCAACGTTACTCTAATGTGGCTTATTTTTTTTGCATAGCTCTCTCTTTTATGGTAAGCAAATGTACTGCCAACTTTTCTCTTGCTATGTACACCAGCGAAGGGAACCAGATGCTTTGTGTTTTCCTCCGAAATGTATCTGAATGTTGTTTTTTGTTTAGTGTTTCGGAGGGAGGGCTGGCTTACAGACAGCATTTCATAAATCCAGTCCTCACTGCACGCTGTTTCCCAGCTTACAGTGAGCGGGTCCTGGCTGTGGCTCCTGGCTGGATTTGTGGTCTCTCCTCACACAGTGTGGCAGCAGCCCCTGAGGCGCTGAGGGGCCGATTCCCAGCTGTCCCACTCTCAGTGGGGCATGGCTGCTTCTTGGGGGAGACTCCCTGGAGGGGTCCCCAGTGGGGTGTGGTTAAAGGTGTGGGGCTGGGCAGGCTCATCCCACTGACTTCTTGCACAATAGACTGTCCACAGACTGGCCCTGAGCAATAGCCATGGCTCTTGAGGAAACTCTGAGATCAGTCCTGGAGACACATCCCAGGGGAAAAAATCTCCAGTTTTCGATTCTAGAGATTTCTTCAGGAATGGGGTTTGCTGCTTGTGGGGAGCAGGGACCAGGGATTAGCCTGGTGAGTGCTGCTCTGCCTCTGGAAATGGAGGGGTTTTGAAAACACTGGGGCCATATGGGGCTGCCCGTGCCCACCCCTCTTTGCCAGGAGACTCAGAATTCTGCACGGTGGGGGCTGCTCCTCCTCCTGTCTATGCAGACCTGAGCTGTTGAAGCCAACCCAAGAAATTCTTGCTATGCAAGAAAATCATGCAATCTTGGGCAAGATTGTCAAAAATTCCTATGCCACAGGGCACTTCTGGCCATTTAAAATAATTTCTCTACCTCCATCACTACTTTCTGGTGCTATTTTTATAATCACTCTTCCGCTTTCAACTCCTTATCTTCTTTAGCTTTCTCCCTCTTTTTCACACTTCATACCCTAAAATCTTTTCAACACCTTTTCTTTTTTTCTTTTTTTTTTTTTTTTTTGGGGGTGGGGGGTGTATCTGATTGGGCTTTATTTCTTCTCCTCTGCCAGATTTATGTGGGTTGTCAAGTCCAGCCGCCGTTTGTCTCTGCCTGATGACAGACTTGTGTCCCACCCCCCTCCAAAATCAGATTCATGGCTGTTCTTTAAGGCCCTTTAATATTTTAATGCTCTGACTATAAATTCCATTTTCTCTAAGCTTCAATCCTTCTGTGGGCCTTCCTGCGGAGGGCTGGTGGCCCCCCTGCTCTCCGCCGTGATTTGCGGTGTGTCACAGGCGGCGTTTGCCATGGCTCTGCTCCACGCACAGGAGAGGAGGGCAGGGGAGGGGAGCCTAGCAGGAATTCGCTTTTCCTTAAGCTCAAACGATTCCTCAAACCTTGACAGGAATTGACTTTTTTTTTTTGCTTTCAAGACATGATTTGTTGTGGGCTTGTTGTGCTTTTTATTAAAATGCTCTCGCGGAGTGCTTAGAAAGGTTGGCTTTGCACAGCCTCAGCTTCCTTCTTTAATAAATGCAGCCTCGGCTTACAGTTTTTTCTTCTGATGTGTCAGCTGGGGGACTCTCTCCATCTCAAATACACCCAGACTGCTTAAATCATCCTTATTTCTCTCAGAGGGAAGAGAGACTTTTGCTCTCCAAAACTTTTCACACCCTAAGTTAATAAAACTTCTCTGCTGAAAGGGATGGATGTGACACTGTGCTGAGGATTTCATGGCCGAGTGCTGGATTATTGCTGTGGTGTAAAAGGCTCCCCAGCCTTGGTAAGCACATTGAATGTCTTCTTAAAATATGAGGTTGAAATGCATTTGGCAACGGCTGCCTTGCTCAACACAGCCCATCACCGAGGTGTCCTGTGCCTCTGCTGAAGCCACTCTGCTTGAGAGTGTGCTTCCAGGGCTGCAGAGAGAGCTGGGCTGGGAGCCAGGGCAGAGATACTCTGTAGAAACCCAAGGGACCAGGAGGGCAAAAACAGTGCTGGAAATTTTGACAGTTTTTGAAAAGAAGTCAAGTCCATTATTAAGCGTGAGATTGGCAGCTGATCCACAGGGTGACAAAGCAGCCCTGCACTGCACCAGGAGAGACCTGATAGGAAATTATCAGCAACATCTGGGACAGCTATTTCCTCCAGGTTTGTAAACATTTAACCAAGGAAATGTTAGCAAAGTCTATTGCAGCAAACAGTCCTGAGCCATCAGCATGGGCTGGCTCACCCTGCAGCCCTCCACCCACTGCTGCAGCACAAGGAAGCAGAGCTGTATTTCTTCCCTTGATTTTTGGCACCCGGGCCAAGGCGGGGGTAGAGCTGCTGAGTGTTTAATTCAGTGCTTTCCATTTCAGATATTAGTAGTGCAACTGAGTTACGACACAGGAGCTGAGAGAGGAGTCATTCCCTCTCAACACATTCAGGATTAGTTATTTTCCCATTAAACTGCTTTAGACACGGTGAGTTTGTTGCCTCAAATGGGTCACTGCATGTAACAGGAGTTTATAGAAAAGCCTAGTCTTACCTGATCAGTGTGAGTGACAATGGGGACTTATTAAATTCCATGCAAATTTTGCGACAGATGTATACAGACAAAAACTCAGTGTCACCCTCTGTATTTACACCACAGGGCTCTGCTGAGCAGCCACAGTAAGGCTGAATGGACACAGCAGGGATACACCAATGGTGGCACTGGCTGCAGTCAGGCACCCAGTGCTCAGCTCACGAGGAGTCAGCACCTGGGGGCTCACCAACACCTCTCATGGCCAGGTGGATTTGTCTATCTGGGCCATAAAGAGGGAAGATGGGAACTACTTCGGTGCAGCTATTGAACACAGTCATCCAGCTTTAATGGGAAGGGGCCATTGGGAAGTTCCCAATGGAGAGAAGGTGCCTTTATGGGTGCTTGTCATGGTGGTTTAAGGGGCCTGGCAGTTATGGTTGTAATGCAAAAAGCTCCCTGTGGTCCCTGCAGGGAGGAGGTGGAGCACCAGCCTCCCTGCCTGCCAAAGTCATTGTCCACAGCAAAGCTGGCACCAGGTTTTGCTCAGTCCTGTTGGATGGCTGGTGATAGTGCCAGGCTCCAGGAGACAGGCACTCTTTATAGAGAGACAGAAGAGAGTGAGGCAATGGGAGGCTCTACTTGCACCTGCCTGCAATTAATTAATTACGAATACACTCATTAGCTCAGCCCCATGGCTCCCCTTACTGCCAAGCCCCCAGCTGTCCAGAGAGCAAGTCATTATCTGAAAAGACTTCCCATTAAGTCCAAAAGAAAAGGCATATTTGAAAGAAGAAGGGGCAAGAGAAACAGCAAGGGTGCACACACGATTGCAATCAGCTCTAGAGGATGTGCAGGAGTGGCTGGATCCCATCTTGGAGCGGTCCGAGAATGATGAAATCGATTTCATTAGCCTGCTTAGCCCCTGATTACTCTTGTGCCATGTGAAATACCCCCCATGGCTCCCCATAGTCTGGCCTCTGCTTGCAGTGGTACCCTTGTGTGCATGGCAAATGCACCAGGCCACTCCGAGTCCCACCCCATCTTGCTGGCTCCACAGCAGCCCCGTCCAAGTGCAGTCCCAGCTTGTGTGGGAAAAAAATTGCCTGAAGATTTCAATTTCCTCAAGTGAATGCCTGCCTCCCCTTGGTGCCCAGGCAGCAGCTTCAGCCCAGCTCACAGGATTCTAACCTCAGCCAGAGCACACATCTGCTTTGCCTGCCGTGCTCCTATTACCTGCTCTCTGCTCCCTGCGTTAGCGGAGGCTCCCCTTAAAGCGCAGTGATTTACAGGCGGTGTTATGGCAGGACAGGTCTGACACTGATTGAGTCGCTTATCTGCCGTCTCCGTCCTGCTCTCTGACAGCCTCTCCCCCAGGTATCAATCTGCACATCAGTTCTTTATTCCTAGGTGAGAGGAGAGCTGTCAAGGTTGCAGCTACACTGTCATCTTCATCTAAGCTGCCAGCCACCCTTCATCGCTTAAAGACCCTCTTTAACACACAGGCGCTTTGGGAGGGGGTCACTGTGTTGGAGATGGCAGAAAAATCTCATTTGCTCTCAAGGTGCCCAGAGCTTGATGGATTGGCTCTCATTTGTCAGGGTGTCCATAAATAAACAAGAGTTTTCCAAGCTGTAGGTTCAGCCCCACAGCTTCTCCCTTCTGCAGCCCTGCAGTGGCTCCTGGCTGCCTGCTGCAGGGTACTGTGACCCCTGCGAGACACGAAGCTTCCCTGGGCCTGGGCTGCAACCAGGGCAGTGTGACAGAGCAGAGGGAGGGTGGAGAAGACAAGTATGTGGAGCCAGGCTTGGCATTGGGGTTTGCCAGGAGTCCACACTGCCTTTGTGATGAAGAACAGGGCTGAAGCTGAACTGCAGAACACCACCTCATCCCAGTCACTGCTCACTTTGGCAGGTTCATAGAAACAGGACAGGGATTCGCTGGGATATCAGCACCCAAACCCTTGTGAGGTGGACAAACTGCAACAGGGTGGCCCTCACCAGTGCACTTTCATTCTAAATTATTTTTCTAAATGATTTGTAGCCTAAAACTGCACTCCTCTCTGGGATCACTGGCAGCACTGGGCCATGGCACAAGGTGACAGGAAAGGACCTGCATCCATTTGGGGTCTGCTCTCAGGTGCTGCTTTTGGGCCAGAGCAGCTTCCAGGTATCCCAAACTCTGATAGGAGACACCATGTGTGTGCACTGGGTGTGTGTTAAAACCCCATGTCACTTTGGTGTGCCACACAGCCTGGGGTGATCCAAAGGGACAGGCAGTGCACAGCAAAGGAGAGCAGTGGGCATGGCCCTCTGTGCCTCCAGTTGTATTTTGCTGGGGCTTTTGCAACCCACAGCCCTCTTCAGTTTAATTTCCTTGTTGCTGCTCTTTCATGAATAAAAAAGCCACTGAAACATATACTCTACCATAATGTTTATTAAATAGTAATTTTAAAAGGTTTTTATACAAATCATATAAACACAGTTTTATTTTTTGTTTTGTTTGTTTGTTACACCGAAGAATCACAGTAAAAGCTCTTTAAGTCCATAAGTCCTGGCTCAGCCAGTAAATGTTCAAACACCTTGAACTGCAAACCTTGGAGAATTTCCATTTCTGCATATAATTTCTTAATGGTTTAATTCCCATGCTCACCTCCGGCACCTTCCCAAAAACGAAGTCACCCAGAACTACAGCCCGCCCATTAGCAACATGTCCTGCCATGGGAAGTGTGTGGAGGCAACAGCCCATTTAAGCAAAGGCATTAATGCCAATTCCTTTTCTTTTTTTTTTCTTTTTTTTTTCTGAATTTCACAGAGGGAATTGCAATCAGCAAACCTAATCTATTTGCAGAGGGAGATTCAATGAATTGAACGCACTGATGACTTTTCCCCCATTCCCTGTCGAAGTTACAATCAAACACAGTTTTCCGTAGAACAGTAAAGCACCTGGCAGAGGTAAGTGAGGTATTGGCTGTGCAGCATTATCGGCCTTCTCTCGCCTGGCGAGCTCACACGTGGCCCTGCCCCAGCTGCCAGGGGCCAGCAGGACACGTGGGCTGGGCGCTTCGCTGGGCCCGTGCCACCTTAGTGCCAAGGTCAGCAGTACTCTCCTGCCCCAGATCAAGAGATACATCAACACGAGTCAGTCCCACGGAATAAGTCACATACACGATACATACAGAGAATTCACGTGCGTGTGCAAACACACTATTTCTGAATATATGTATATATGAACTCTTCTCTCTGTACGCCTACTAGACACCATAACATCACCTTTTTAATTATATATTTTCACCTATTGTTTGCCTAAGTTGGCTTTTCTACTGTATGGTCCTTTTCCATTCATCCTTCCCCTCTCTGGTGATTTGAAGGGGATAAAATCATTGAGCAGCAGCAATCCAGCTTTCAAATGGTCTGGTACATTTCCTCTCACTGCCTCTGTTTCTTTTGTACAGTAAAATAACACCCCTGTGGAATTTGTCTGTGAAAAACGCCAAAAGAAATAAGGTGATTGGAAAGGAGAATCAGAGACACATTTACTGCAGTTTTTGTCGGGTGCACAGTGTGAATTAAAGCAATGAAGGCCTTTGTGTGTGCGCATCTCTGCGTGTGTGTACGAGCCGTGGATGTTCTGATGACGCAGCTGCTGTATCTGCTCCCCCAGCACATGTGCACCTTTCTTACAGCAGGGAAGGGCTTTTCTTCCTAAAATCTTATTGTCTGAGGGAGTTCTTCATGAAACAGTAGACAAATGTTCTTATTTCCTCAGTACCAAGGAGCAGTGTGGCACTGCTCATGTGTCCATGCTCATCTCCTCTCCAGATGTTGCTCGTGTCCCCAAACACCTGGTCTCCTGCATGATGTGTTTGTGGGGCTGGGCAAACTGATCTTCACAACACATCACACCTTTGTCAATTGCAGTTGGTGAGGAAAATAATGCCATCTCCAACCCAACTACTTGACAGGTAAAATGTAAAAATCAGGACATGCCAGGGATTACCAAGGAGCCCCTGGAAAAGCAAACCCAGTGTGACAGAAAGGTGTCTTATTTATGTATGGGCAAGCTGATAGAAGTGATCCATTTGTACTGAACTGGAAATGAAGGCATTGGTTTGGGGTTCAGCATTTCAACTCTTTTTCTCCATTCCATTGTTTCATAACACTCCTTTTCCACAGCACAGTGGTAAGTGGAAAAGTACCAGCTGCCACCCAATGTAGCCAGACTATTCGAAAGTAGAAGGACCAGATTTCTGCTGGGCTCTAATCAGCAGAGAGTGGTGAAGAAGAGCATTTTGTGGGGAAGGATGAAGGCCTCACTTGCTGTTTGCTACAGCACTGATCATCAGCTGGAGGAAAATACTTCTAAGGCACTTGTTCAAAGTAAAAAAAACAAAAAACAAAAACCAAAACAAACACAGCTCATAGATAGAACTTGGGGTTTTTGCTACGGATCAGGAACAGCACAATTTTGCTCCAAAGGGGACGTGGTGGCAGCTGTTTGTTCCAGTGGTGCTGATGGCACCAGCTCACATCCCCCAGCTCCAGGGAGAAGGGGAGCACCAAGAAGGTGAGGGGGTGCCAGGGGCACCATGACCAGGCTTCCCAGGGCTGTGGGCATGGTTCCAGCCTCCTCTCCTGTTCATTTTCCCTTCCTGGCACTGTGGAGAGGCCTCAGCACTGTACCTCAAGTCAAACCCCAAGTGAAGCCCCCTTCCCAAAGCCATTGTCTAAGTGCCAGCATCCTGACAGGCTTTATTTTTTGTTTGCTTGCAATTTTCTCATTATAGCAAAAAGAAAAATGGCAGGCTCAAGAGGGGTGGGAGATTCAAATAAAGGCCTTCCTGACGAAGGCCTCAGCTGTTGCAGTCAAAGATCTGGATTTAATAAATGGCTCTTATTCACAAATCACTTTAAGGCTCTTCAGCTTCTCTCAAAGAGGTGCTTCTACACATAGGGTTCCCCTTCTATTTTCTTTCTTAATGATTTCAGAAAGTGCTGTTGTTACTGTTGACAGTAAAGCCAGTATCCCACCTTTCCCCTGCTACCAGGAGAAGGAAGGTTGAAGGTAACAACATGCTTCCGTTTTCAGGACTGCAAACTACAGCTTCCTGTTCTTAGTGTGAAGTGCACAAATCCCTACAATGATATCTGGACGGAGTCTAAAATGGACAGGGGCTCCGTGTGTGTGTGTGTTATTTCTAAAGAAATCCCTCAGCCTTCTCAGCAACTTACCAGAGAAAGGAGGTGGGAAATAACAATCAACATTTAGTTTCTCACATCCAAAAGGTAAACCAGGCTCCCTCACCACATCCCAGCCACTCACATCAGCAGAAAATGAAGATGAACCAACATACAAGGGGCTCAGTCCCCCCTCGTCCAGCACAGTCTGGTTTGCAGGAAAGCCACTTGGTCCTGGTGGAGTGTGACCCGGCAGCAAGACCTGGTGGCAGGAGCAGTGCCTCCCCTCAGTCCTGCTCCCCTCATTCCCTGTTATGGCATTCAGTTCCCATAGAAAACAGCAAAAAAAGTACCCCCCTGCCAGCCCACCTCACCGAGCACAATGCCAAGGGTGATCCCCAGGCACCCATCAGGCCTCCGAGCAGCACTTCTGGTGGTTCATCTTCACCTTGTGCTTGATGCCGTCGTACAGTTCGAAGTTGTAGTTCTCCAGCGTGGTGGAGCTCCGCGAGGACAGCCCGGCGTACGAGCATGTGCAGTAGAGGAGCAGACCAGCACAGATGGCCCCGAGGAGGACACCGAGGGAGCTCATTGCTATAATGGTCACCAGGATGGGATCCAGGGTGTATAGCCAGTTTTTCTCTTTGTCCAGCTTCGGGGTTCCTGGAGAGTTAGTAGAGAACAGTGTGTCGTTCCTATCCGATCCAAAGTAATCTGCAGTGGAACGGGCACTTATTATCCAGGGATCACTTTTTATTCCCTCCTCACCTTTATACATTTCTCATTTGGAGTTGTGACGGCTTTATAAGAGTTAAAGTATATATGGGAATATCTCAGCAGGATCACTAACCCAGGTCTAGATATAATGTAAAGCATCACGCTACTAAGAAAGGCACCCTGATTCACTTTCAAACATCAGACTATTGACATAGCATGCAAGCATTTTACATCCACTGAAACTCTGGCCCTTACAGTGCCACTAGGTTCAAAACTATAGAATCAATCTGTCAAGGTCGCAGACTTAATTTTATTCATCTGCAAGTCAAAATGCCATGCAAGCAGCAATTAATGCTAAAAAGATCAGTTTCACCTGTCCTAACATAAATACAATACATTGACTTTGCAAGGTTGCTGGCTGTTGAAAAAGGAAATCAGGAAAAGGAAACCAATGCCTTTGAACACCAAGCCACTACTTGAATATATGTTCTCAAGTGTGTTCTAGCTCCTAACACCACAAAAGCTGAGGTTTGTGAGTAATCTTAACATCTGATACTGAAATACAAGCTGCCACAGCTGAATTGTCCATGTGGCATTTGGATACCAACCTGGATCATCGTTGTCTTCAAAGTCTTGCTCAGAGCTTGGAAAGTCGTCCTCCATTCTTGGGAAGTTCACTAGAACAACAAAATGGGAAGCACTGTTTGTTAAAAGAGCCCTTCTGCGGGCATCATTGTAAGACCAGAATAAAGTAATTGTTAAAATACTACAAGGCTCTTGCTCATGGAAGGAGGAGGAACTCTTTATCTTCTTCCCTTGGCCAAAGTCAATGAAGACTCTTGCACATTTGAAAGAGGGTTTTCACACTATGTCACATTTCATAACCACCAAATCACCAGCTTTTAAGAAGAAAAGAGAGTGAGTGAAAAGCAAAGAAACCAGACAACTTGAATAGCACTAAAATATTGTCACTGGTGCCTGCATAATGGCCATAATTCACTATTAACATGCTCATGGGTATTACCCTTACACCTTTGAATAGGATCTTAGTGCCTGTCATTACTTGCCAATAATGCTGGATCCATTTAGCACACACTCTACTTTTCATCTTTTCCCATATGTCTAACTGGATATAGAGCTTCAATGACCCAGTTCCTCTATGGGTTTCAGATAAATTAACAGCAATTTGAGGGATTTATGTATCTTCATTATATGTTTTAATGCAAAAGCTGGTTGAAATGTAGAGAGAGGCAAATGGGTGTCCATATCTAGGCCCTTATGTTAACATTTCCCTGATCCAAATTCCTTTTAGTGGTGATATTTCTTTCTATTGTTCAGCTCAGACCAAGGACTAGTAACCAAATGCACATATTATAAGCTGAACAGAAGTGAGTTATTTTCCTGTGCAGTCTTCCTATCATTTTCTCTGCGTACAGTTACCATGGCTCTTTTCCACTTTTCCAAAAGAAAATGTCTTTTCATTTCAATCTGCGAAGAGTTTTCAGAGCTGACTGTAACTTGGGGTACTCAACTGAGAAGGTGTCTTGAAGTGATCAAGAATGCAAAAAATCAGGGACTAGAAAGTGATAGAAGTCACACCTTGGAAGCAGTTGTGGCTGGAACCAAGATTACTTCATGTCTTGTGCCAAAATGGCAAGAAGGATTTAAAGAGTTTACTAACAAACAACTAAAACTAAAGATTGTAACTTGTACCTAAAAAGCCACATGCAAAGTAATTATTCAAAACCTTATAAAATAATATTTCCGCATATTTGCATGGATATTTAGGACTTGAAAAGGCCTCCTGAATTGTCAAATATACTTTTTTGCTACGCCAGCCAACTGTCTCAGGCAATCCATGCCAGTGACATTTCAAGGTTCACTTCCAGAGTGGGATCTCTGCCGAAAGGCACGCTGCCCCCACACCACCTGACCCCTGACAGCAGGGATCCTCTGCTGGTATTAATGATACCTTCTCATTCCTCAGGCAGAATTGTACCTGCACCCAAAGAATTAAGGCATTTCTTTGAATTTGCAAGTGAACCTGGCAACAGGAAGGCTCACAGCCCAACACTTGCCCCTCCTGCCAATGAGTTCTGCATTCAGTGAGTCAGGTAGTTAAGCTGACTCAAGGCTGCTGGTACCTTGTCGAAGAAACACAGGTGCACACTGCCTTCAGTAAATCCTCACTTCAGCAGCGAGTTCACATGATTTCTCAACAGTTCTCGAACTGACAGGCCCAGATGGCAACATCTTAGGGCTGGGAGAACTGCCTGAGGGCCTCTTGCAAACATTTAGAACCAAACATGTGGAAAAATACCTTGCAAAGCAGTTCATACGTGGAGACGTCTGAACTGCTAGTCACTCATTGGAAAACAAGCAGTGAGATTTGCCACCCGTGTCATCCACACAACCCTACAGAAACTGTATGTTGCTCAAAGATGAGCAGAGGTCGAAATTAGATGACAATCTGCCCAAGGAGTCCATGTGTGGAGAAAGTCTGTTGGAAGTAATTTCACATTCCATATTGTAACTGCTCTAAATTTTGTGTGAGAACAAGCTAGCAATTTGATCCTTTTGTAATTTCCCAGGGTAACCTTGAGGGAAAAGCAAGAAATAAAAAAGTATTGGTTAATCAACACTTTCAAAAGAACACCAGTTCTTCCAACCTGAAAGGAAGGAGCACTGGGAAAACTTGAAAAGAGAGAACATTTATACAAAAAGCCCAGTCCAGAATCTGTTTACTCTTCAAGTGATTTGCTCAATTCCCCATGCATTTAATACAACTCTTAAGTCCTGCTTAAATGATATCTTCCTACTTGCCCATTTTCCTTCCTCCTCAGGCCCTCATTCTTCTGTTCCCCACATGCCCTTTCATTGCTATTTGATTGTAAGTTATCATGCAGGGCTGTACACCCTCTAGAAAGCTTTAGAAAAATATAATTCGACTTTTCTTTCTCCATACTGGGGCTTCTCGAGTCATTAACTGAATCAGCTCAGGCTCTGTGGGTGTCTGTGGGGATTGAAGCTGGTGGTCTCAGTTCAGTTCCTAGTGGAGATGATTTAGAACCCAGCCCGTCACAGAATCTTGCCTGCTGTTTGTCATCAGTTGTGCTCCTTTGGGACAAGTCTCAGCAATACTGTAATAAGTGGAGCAGGCCACAGAAGGCCAAGTCCCTCAGAAAAGCCTTGCAAGCTTGTGGGCAGAATGGGAGAAACATGTTGTGGAAAGCTGCCTCCTTTAAAGGGCAGATTTCAGGCACAATTTGCCTTGTATTTTAAAAGGGACGAAATATTCTGGAGAAAGGTAGTCAAGAAAGTTAGCGGGAAACTGTAATTAAATATGAGGAATGATTTCTCCTGAGTGAAAGGCCATTTTAAAAGCCTGTGTGCCAAATGATGCCTGTGAGCACCTAGCCAGTCACGGCCAAAAGATGATATTAGCAATGATGCTGAAACAGCCGGATGCCAAGAAAGGCTGTTATCTGTTGGATCTGAGAGCACTGCCAGCTAAAAGGCTAATTTATGGGACCTGAAAAAAGAAAGATAAAATTCTAATCAGACAAGGGCTGATTTAAGTACCATATTTATATGAACTCACATGGAGGGAGAGCAGGAGAGAATTAGTATTTCCAGAGATTAAAGAGTTTCAGTGTACATCTGTTTTAAAATAGTAGCGGGGTGGGAGGGATTATGCCAGGGCCGATGAGTGGGGCAGGAGAGCAGACAAGGTTCTCTGGTGTCCTACAGACATACACATGCCTCTTGCAGGAAAGTTCTCCAAGCCTCCCCAAGGCAGCTCACCTCTGCAAAGCTGAGCTCAGCATGTCTTATGGCCTGGCACGTACTTCCCACCATCACAGGTGCCTGATGCCAGCCCTCCTGCACGGCTTGCAGCAGCACCACCACCTCTGGCAGAGACCTCCACATCAAGCCAGGAGCTATTGCTTTGGAGAAAACACCCAGCCCTGATTGCTGGAACCTGGACACATTCTTCCAAGGCAAATGACAACTCTCAAGAAAAAAAATGCTGTTTCTTTCTAGCCTGACTTTGTCAGGTGTAAGTCCAGGTACCAGGTGGTTCCTCCTGCCAAGTTGCTGGGGAGAGCTCAATCACTCTGGGGCAGAGCTCTATCACCTGGCATCCCTCTATATACACAGGCATTTGCAGATTATCCGTGGTGCCTTTTGGAGTCCTTCTGGATGAACAAAATGAGCCTCTCAGCAGGAGGTGCCTTTCCCAAACAATATATCAAACTTGCAGCAATTTCCAGATCTTATTCCTGCCTGCCTAGAGCCACTCTGGCACAGGATAGCCTGGGCTGGAGAGCACCCAGGACAGACTCCTACCATCCCTGTGCTGCTGCTCCCCATTTTCTGCAGGGGTCCACAAGCTCTGGGGCTGAAAGCGATGCACCAGGAGATGGGTGCTTTGTAAGCTCTGCTCCCTAGAGCCTTTCATTCCCAGTAATATCTGTGGCTGTGCCTGCTGGGACAAAAAACCAGAGTGTGTAGGAGGAAGAAAAACAAATTGCTGGTTTTGGGGAAATAAGCAGCACATGGCTGTTTCCCCACTGTGGAAAGGACTCGAGGGCAGCCAGCTACATGCTCACCCCTCTCTCCTGCTGCTACAACATCCCCCTTGGCCAGTGCTATCCTGCCCAATGAAGGGAGCGTGGGAGGTACACCGCTGCTTTGCTGCCAAACAAGTGCCCATGAGGATCTGAAACATTAAATGCAGCCAAAGCCAGGAAAATGGGGTCAGAAATTGCCATTTCCCAGTCTTGGCACAGAGAGACGGAGCTCCGGCTCTCATCCTTGCATTTCTCTTTGCTCATTCCCAGTCCTTTTCTCTCCACAGCAATAGTGTGACTCCAACACACATCATTTTGTTTTGACACAGCAGAGCAGCCGCCGTGGCCTCGCCTTGACACCGCTCTGCTTGGCGGCGGCGCAGCGCTGCTCCTCTGGCTGGGAGCCCCGGGGGCTGGGGGTGACACCTCCCACCCTCGGCAAGTGGAGAAGCACTTCCCAAAGCAGCAGCACAGGCTCCAGGCAAACACTCCCTCTGAATCCCCCACTGCTCTATTTCCAGCTGAAAATCCACCTCACTTCTCTCCTTCCCACTCCTCCAGAAACACAGGACTAATTTAGTTTACAGAAGGGATAAATCCTTGCCAAATTTCAAATTAAAACAGTGCTTTGGCTACAGTTGAGCATTAAAGAAAGCAAACAAGCTGCCACTCCCTGGCCCGGCCTCCCTCTGCAGTGCAGGAACCGCTGGACCTTATTCTCAGATTGCCTTGGGGCTGCTCTGGTGGTGGCCAACTGTGCACACCTCATTCCACCACAGAACCACTGTCAAACTGGGGGCATGGATGGACTCTTGCACTCCTTGGGTTCCCATATGAAGATAAGGTGGGAAGGTATGGCTGGGCAGGTGAAGACCCCCCACCAAATGCACTTGGAGCCAGCTGAGTGCTTGCTGTGGAGGTGGCTGTGAGCAGGCAGCTATTTCTAGCCCTGGTGCTGCCCTCCAACATGTGGCACCTGGCCCTGCTGCACACATGGCAGATGGCCAAGGTGGCTACCCAAAATGAGCACCCTGCCAAGCCCTCCCTGCTGCAGACACTTCTCCTGTTGACAGCCTGACCCCTTCTCCAGCCCTGCTTTTGCACCTCTGCTCAGCAGCAGCACCAGGCCAGGGAAGCAGAGGTGGTGGCATAGGTGTGTACGGCGTGACTGTGGCATTACACAGAGTAATCCTCTCACTCTCCCTCTCTTAGCTCTGGACTACCTGGGTAAGGAGCTGACACGCAGGTTCTGTGCTCTGTTCCGAGCTCTCCTACCCCAAACCGAGCAGCTCCTCGGCGCAAGGGCGGCACTGTGCCTCGCTGCCGCCACAAGGGCTCGGAGCTGGGGCAGAAGCTGGCAGCTCTGAGGCAGCCTGGTATGTTTATCACCCTCCCCGGTGTTGCTGTTTGTTTTTACAGTGCAGTGGCTAACGACACGATTCCTCAAACTGGCAGTCACGCCTGCAGTCTCTGCTCGGAGCCGCCAAGGCCACTGATGGAGGAGCTGTGGCGGGAAGCCAAACGGCTGTCCAAGCTCGCCTCGGGGCCTCGCCTGCTGTCTGCACGCCTCACTCTGCCGCCCTGGCACGGGGTGAGCGGGGGCTGGCCTGGTAAAGTCAGTAGGTTTTCACAGGGTTTCTTAAGGGGCAGAAATCCAAACATAGCCCCACGCACAGCCTGGTTTCTACCTCGTTCCCTTGCATGCAGCAGCAGAGGCATTTCCACCAGGCCAGGAAAAGCCAACCTCACTCCCACAGCCCCGAGGGCAGGCAGCTCTGGGGTGCCTGTGCCAAGTGTCATCCTGCAGGTGCCTGCCCTGGCAGGAGGCTGACCCGACCGTGTGGCCAGTCCCTCGCCTGTGAATGAGCTTTGCAGCTTGCCTGCCCGATCAGCCGTCTCGGGCACGCTGACATTGCCAAGGCACAGCACAGCCTTTCCCACGGTGCCTTCGCTTTGCCATGTCAGTGCTCCCTCTCTCACATCCCCATTAGGCGCTGGCTTTGCCCCAGTGCTCACTGAGAGTGCCCATGGGCTCCCTTCTGCTCCTTCAACACAACACCAACTGTAGAGATAAGATAAAAAGATTGACACCATCACAGCACATACCACCATGGAGCCACGCCCGAAGCCTCCCCTTGACACACAGGACTCAATGCTGTTCCCTGAAAAATAGAGCCCCCACTGCTCCCCCAAAAAGTTTTCCTCTTTTTTTTTTTTAAGTAGACACTTAAATGCCTGAAGATACTGGCAGAAGAGTTTGCATCAAAATCACACTAAACTGTATTTATGTCCTTAAACAAAGCATGCTAATTTTAGCTGCTTTCTTCCCTAGGATGTGCTGCAGCCTGAGCAGCACCCAACTCTCCGGCCAATCTGTCTGTGGCGCACGTACAGAATAATTAATCCTGAACGATTTCTCCTTTTTCGTCTGTTTACTTAACAGAATTTTTTTCTTCCTTGTTGGGAAGCCATCAGTCAATCTCTCACTCCCTGTTTTTCACATGTGCATATTTGTTTTGAATTTTGCTTGAACAGTCGCTGAAGTGTACAAAATGCAAATTACAAGTGTAATTTGCTTTGCTGTACAATTACAGAAAAAAAAAAAAAGCCCTCTCCCAAAAAAGCAGCATGGGTCCTCAGCTTTGCTTGTGTTTGAATAGCCAGTGTGAAGGAATCACATTTGAATTATTTTTTTGTTGATGGCCTGAATTCCTAGTAAAGTCAGGAAGTTTCACTGCAAAGCTGAGCTATATGCCAGGGTAAAGAATATGAGAGAAGGAAAATAAATGAAGGAGGGAAGGAAAAACCTCTCAAACTGGCAGAAAAATATATTTCACATGAAATGTGATGCTGCTGACTCTGCTGAAGGGGTGAAAGGTGCACCTAGGGAAGCTGGGAAGCAGAACTGCTGCAGCAGAGGTCCCTGTAAGAAGTTGGGAGGACTCAGGTGGAGGGAAAGCAGCGGACATACACCTATCCAAACACTCAGAGCTGTGGCAGCCAGGCCACTCCCATACAGGTCCCCTGCACAATCTGACACACAGAGGGATTGCACAGAAGAGGAAAGCATTACTGTTTTCATTATTAATTTTGGTAATGGCTTACCCGTTTTTTGCTGAGCTCAGGGCCAGGGTGAGCTCAGCTGAGCTGGCAGCCAGGCCAGCCCCAGGGGCCCTGGAAAGTCGGATGTCCTGTCTCCAGGGGCCCCACTGGAGAAATTCTGCATAATCACACTGAGCAATTTAGCACTTAGGCAACGCTGGTGAAATCCCCAAACAATCCCAAGAGTCAGTCCAGCCTCCCAAAACTCCCATGAGGACTGGTTACAAATGTAATGGATCTAAAAGCTGCTCTTAATGGCTCGATCCTGAGTGCAGCGAGGCAGGGAGCACACAGCAGCTGTGCTGCTGGGAGCTGGGTCTGCACGCAGCAAGAACTGGAGCTTCACTTGGCTAAAAGGAATAGCCCTGATGCTCCAAAGAATTTTGAAACTCTGCTTTGCTTCAACCAACAGCATTCTCACTAGCAAAGAAAGAAGAAAGAAAGAAAAACCCCAGATATTTGTATAAAAATATCATTATTTTATTACATTCCACACAATACATCTTCAAAGAATTTCAAATTTCCACAAGATATTTTTCACACACAGGCAACTGGGCAACGCTGGGGATGTCAGGGCTCAAGGAGCAGGGGAGAACTGGGAGTAAAAATCTTGAAGTGACCTTCTGTTTTGTCTTTGGTGATTTTGGTTTGAAAAACAGGGTGCCTCATTCTCCTCTCTGACACATCAATGCACATTTGCTAAGCATGTGGGGTGAACCTGGTCAAAGTGAGAATCATCTGAACTAGGGAGACTGAACTGACTTTGGAAACGGGACAATATCATCTGCACACATGGCTTGGGCTGACCTGAAAATGCAGCAAGCCCGTGCCAGTATTTCACATCTGTTTTAATTTGCAGCTGACTGAGGGGGATGGGATTCCACATCCCAAACCAGATGCACTGCAACAGCAGTGCTGTGTGATGGGGAGGCTCATGGTGAAAGTACCCTGGCCCTGGAAGCCCCTCTCCAGGGACCTTTCAATGGCGCTGCCTTCCAGGTGGCAGGAGCTTCCCAGGTCCATTCTGGTCCTGTGGGACAGGTATGTCCCTGCTGCTCTCAAAACTCTTGTGGGAGCCAGGCTCATGTGCAGTGGAGCCCTGAGCACCCACCACACCTCATGTGCTCACTATGGCACATCAACCTGGGCTTTTCTGCACTCCCTGCTCGTTTTACACACTTGCTGCTGCAGCTGAGAGGATCCCACTGAAATCTGCTGTGAAACCAGCATGGGGAACTGAAACTGGCTGCATGAATTAAGGCAAGGAGGGGGATAGAGTGACACCCCCATCAACAGACATCCCGTGGGGATAGGGTCATGCTGCAACAGGGGCCAATACCACTTCATCACAGTTTGTATTCCTACTTTTTTTCCCAGAACAAAAGGCAGGGAAGTTAACAGAGCTGCTCATCTTGATTCATTTTATGCAATATTAACGGGCAAAGGAGGGATGGGCACTAGCAAGTTTAGAAGGGGGGACGGAATCTGATCACTCATTACAGATGGACACAAACAAGATGGAGAACACCTTGCTCACTGGAGGTACTTTTTGCCTGCAAACAGATTAGGGTTAACAATTCAAACCACTTTTGCATGTCATCATTCAGTAATTTATATAAGGCATTTCCACTACAATACGCTGGGCCATTCAACAGTCGGAGGCTGTGGAGGCTCCTCCTCGCCTCCCCAGTTAAAGCAGCAGCAACAGCTGGGCCCCCCAGGCGCACTGCCTGGGCTTGGCTTGCTAGATGTTACTGGCGCTCTAAGAAGCAGAACATTAGCAAACGCAAAACTGACATTCTAGAAAGTCAACGGGCAATTTTTATGATTCAGCAGCTATGGATTGAGCAGAAGGAAAAAAAACCAAACCCAGAAAGGGGAACTACACTTGTCCCTTCAACATTTCTAGCAGAAAGACAAGGAGGAGCCCTCTCCCCCTTCCCCATGTAAAAGCAAAACCGTCAGCACCCAGAGGATACTTATAAATAAATAAACTTCAATTCTCAAGAAACTACAGTATTTAGCATCCACTAAGACCTGCTGAAGTCTACGTGTTACCCTAAGGCTGGCTTTAACAGATACAAACAAAACATTCATTATGAGCTTCTCTGATATAAGGCAACTTTAAATAGATTCACTTGCAGGTGGGGGAAGAGGAGGACTTCCCCTCCCTCTTCCAAACAATGGCTGTGTTATCATGTTGGCTGCAGAAAGAATAAAACTGAGAGATCTTACATTTTTAACATCTATGGACCTCTCTGGATTCTTCTAGCCATCTGAGGTGGACATTCCTACTGTCCAGCCTGGCCTCTTCTCAATTTGCACCCAAGACATTAACACTATCAAACAAGAAACCCAGCCAAAGCTAGATAAGGCAACAAAAAAGCATTGCTCTCTTCCCCAGGTAAACAAATCAGGGCATTCACCATAAACACGTCCCAGACCTTCCAGGGAGGAGGTGGGAAGGAGGGAAAATTAACAACAACAACAAAAACAAAAATAAAAGCATTCTCTGTGCAAGTAGAAGCAACAACAAGCAAATTAAAAAGGGGTTGTTTCTAAATATACATTCAGTCAGTCAGACTCACAGTCCCATGCACACTCAGGTTTAGCACACATGCACACGAGCCTCACACACGAGCTTCCAGGCTCACCATTGGGTTCCCTTGCAGGTTGCCTACTGGGAGGAGAAAAAAAACCCCAAAACCCAAAGAAGCCGACCAATAAAAAAAAAAAGAAATTACTCCCCAAACAAACACAACAAAACAAAATAACCCCCCACCTGACACCCCAAGTATCCTTGAAAAGTAATAGAAAGGGAGCATTCACTTCTGAAGTGAAGGGGTGGTGTGTCTCTTCTGGCGATCCAAGATGCAGCATTAGTTTAGAGTTTGTAAAAGATTCAGGGGAGGGCTGGGGGACAGAGAAGGGATGGAGATATCTAAGAGTTCACACGTATGCTAGGTAAGGAAAAAAGTGCAAAACTGAGGCAACGTATTTGAAGTCTTAGTTTTTGTCTGTCTGTTTTGTGTTTTGTTTGCTTTCTCGTTCCTGTTCGGCTCTCAGCAGCGCAAGCTGGGGTCTTGCTCTAGTTTTATGGTTAGGGTGGGCTCCACGGCCACAGGGGCCCCGTTGGCATAGTGGGAGGTTTTGTAGGTGATGGAGTGATCACTCTTCTTGGCCGCATAGCGGAACCGGTGGTAGTGGAGCACAAGGGCCAGCGCGACGGAGACCAGCACCACAACAGCACCTCCGGCGGCAATAACGTAATACCAGTAGGCTGGGATGGGCTGCACTGACACCGTGTCCACTGTGGGCTCGGTCCCTGGCAGGAGGGTTGCCCCTGGGGAGGAGACACAGAACAGGGTTGCTAGGTGGGAGGCATGCAGACGCACAAAAAGAAACACACATGCTTTCAAGAGTACAGCACGGAGCAACACGAGGTCCCACAGCCACCTCCAGATACAGGGTGTGCTCCTAGGGGAGGGCACAGCCTGGCATTTGCTGAGCATATTCAAGGGCCTTTCTCTTCCCATTTAATTAATCAGGCTGCCTGGATCGCAACACAAATTCCATATGAACTATTATTACTGTTATTTCTGGCATCAACAAATGTTTTTTTTTCCTTATTTATTTTGGTCATCTCCAGATCAGCCACCTGGTTTTGTATCCACATGGCAGATGTTGTCAAGCAGTGACAAAACACATCACACTCATAATTGGAAGAAAATCATAATCTCAGATGGCTGAGGAAGTTACCACAGGAGACTGGGAAAGAGATTACAGGGAGAAGCATTTGTCATTTTTTCTGAAAAGACAGAGAAGAAATTCTCTGTCTGAAAGTGCTCTGCACGCAGGTCTAGTCTCACTAGGTGCCTCATTCACAGACCTACACAGATTTTCTCACAACTTGAAGTGAGAAGGGATGGTTATAATTATTTACAGAGCATGGGCTGCAAAAGTCAACCCAATATTCAGACAAGAAACTCGTGTTCTCTGCAGCTTCATCAAGCCACGACTGAATTCATGCTGATAAAACAACACCCCTCGGGAGGGCTGGAAAAGCACCTGCCTCCCCTGAACTAATGGGCAGGCAGTGCTCAGACTCAGCCCAGCGATGGTGAGCCCTTCCTACCCTTGCAGCTGTCGTGTTGCAGGGCACGGCCGGTGGGCTGCTGTGCTGACTGGGTCACACCGGGACAGCCCCACAAACCTGTGCTGCTCACCGGGAAAGCTCCGCACACCTGCGCTGCTAAAGGGACAGCCCAACATACCTGCACTGCTAAGGGACAGCCCTGCACACCTGCACTGCTCACCAGGACAGCCCCACATACCCGCACTGCTCACCAGGACAGCCCCACATACCCGCACTGCTCGGGCGGGCTCACAGAGCCCGTGCACACCTACGCTGCCGCACCCGGGCTCTGTGCGTGCCCACGGCAGAACCGCTCTGCGCTGCTCCTGTGCTCGCTGCTCTCACCTCCCCAGCAACACTCTGGGGGCGAGCTCTAAATAACTAGGGATGGATGTATTTTTGCACCACGTTTATTTACTGGTTACTTCGAGGGGGCTGGAGTCCCCAGGGAAACTCTCAGGAGGGTTTGCTCTGCTGAGAGACACATTGACCCCACTCCTGTGCTCACCCTCTCCTCCTGCCCCTGGCTGGCTGCTGGGGGCAGTCCCCTGACTCGGTGCTGGCAAGCAGAACTTTGTGGGCTCCTGCATTTGGTGTCAGCACATTGTTGAGCTCTATGCTAAAACTAAACTCCAGCTCGGTTTCCTGAGCAGACTTGAAGGGGAAAATACAAAACAGTGCGGGATGCACTCAGCTTTGCTAGCAGCAAGGGCATCTTGCAGCACAGCCTCTGCCCTCCCCTACAAACACTGCCTAACAGCAGAGTCACTGGCTGGAAATTTGGGATGGCGACAGCTTTGCTGCTAGTGACACAGGACATGAAGCAAAATGATGGTTCCTTTGCCACTCACAAGGCTTTTCTCCCGCCCCCATTCCCCAAAACCTGGGCACTGGGACTAAAACCAAGAATGAACACTGCACCCAGATGAATAGCTACAACAACAACAACAACAACAAACCCCTCAAAAGCTAGGAAAAAACCACACAAGCAAGACAAATCCTGTTTTTACAGAGCAGGAGGCTGGGAACCACCCACATATTTGTCATGGTAGGCAAGAAATTCAGACATCTCAGGAGAAGCCTAACTGCCAGATATGCTGCTCTCACCCTGTCTCACCCCAGCTGCCCCTCACTGTCAGGAAAGGGGGTGGCCCTGTCCCTCCTGCCCCCCAACAGTGCCTACAGAAGGGGGATACTGTATGTTGAGGATGGCAAAGGTAGGGAGCAGGCAGCTCTCTGACCTCCTTCCTGAACTCCACTGGCCATGCTGGTGCAGGGGAATGAAAGCAGCACATCCCTGCACCTCCTCAAGCAGCTGTTGCCCCTCACCTGTCTGCATGAGTGTGGCAGCATGGGACATCCCATGGGGGCTGCCACCAGCTCCTGGTGAGGCTGAGCATGTTCAGCTGCCTTGAGCCTCACTGATAACACCCCCCTGTCCCCCTGCACACATCCAGCTGGCCAAGCTGGCCCAGACCCCAGTGTGACCCACCACCATCCCCAATGGATCAGCAACACCTCTCCCGAGCCTGACAGCACGGGGTGCAGGGCTGACTCCCAGGGATATCGTGGGGGTGTGCTCACTGTGTAGAGGCCACTTGTGTTTACACTTGGTGACAGTCTCTGCTTACATAGCACCTTGTTCCAGCGAGAGATTTACAGACAAACAGCCTCTCACACCGCTGATAGGCACCAGGTCCCTTGGTGGAAGCTGGGATGGGGAGAGGGGCAGGTGTCGGGGGTGACAACAGCTCCTGAGTCTCAAGAGAGTGGGAGGAAGGCTTCCCCCTGATGGCTGCACATTGCCCAAGGGAAGGCTGAGTGTACAAAGGGTGTGTCTGGCCAGAGAGGAGCATATGCCATAGTGCCCAGCCTGCAGCCCCTGCTCTTCCCCATGCACCTCTACCCTCTGCCTGCCTGGGAGTGGAGGGAAGCAGTATGGTGTACTGCAGATGATCCTGCTTGTGGAAAAGATCCCTGGGGGAACTCAAGCTGGCTGCAGCTTCAGAACAGCCTTGGCTTGGCCCTGACCCACTCCAGATGTCCCAGCCAGGGCTTCAAGCATGAGGGGTGGTGCAGAGCCCTTCCTCAGTCCCCATTTCCGCACCACATGGTCCTGCTGAGGAGATAGCAGAAGTCTGGAGAGTTCATTTAGCAACTGAAGTCATTAAGGAATCACACCCAGTTGTCTCTAAGCCCTAACGAAGCCAATTCCCAACATTAATGATTGTTCTTCCTTACACTGCCAGCCACTAAATATAGCTGCCCATCCACTCAGCACACAGAGCTGATGTTATCTGGTCTGTTTTTACTGGCTCTGCTGCTCTCTGGAAGTTTTCTGTTATATCAGTGGAAAAGTTCACTGCTCAGGGAGATGGAAAAAAAAAATCCATCTTCTTAACTTAATAATTTTTCCACTCCCCTTTGCCTTCTGCCACACACACACTTGCCCTTCCTCATTTATTCACTAGTGCTCTCGTCTTAATAAAGAACTGCCTCCTGCTGTTGCTGTCAAGCTTGTGGCTGCTGTGTTTATGGCACAGCTTGGAACACCAGTCAGTGGAAACCTGATTTAATCCCTACAGGATGGATATATGGCTGTGCTGCTGGTGCTCACACCTCCAACCTGGCCAGGTACTGCCCCATTCTCTTTTCAATAGGGAACACTCCATAGGGACTAGTTTAGGAGAATCAAAACCCAAAGAAGGAAAAGCAATAGTCATCTGGGGAAAAAAAAGGATAAAATCCTTTCTAGAAAGCTGCCTAGAAGGCTGCCTGCCTTGCTCTGCCACTGCCGTGTCACAGCTCATATTCCTTCCTGAAATCACTGACATTAACTGCTGTGGACAAGCAACACAGCTGGACTTTTCATAGATGACACAGATGAAAGCAAGTTTTACACTCATCTAATCTGAATGCCACAAAACCAGTGTCAGTCTCAACTGCATAACTAGCTACCTGTCATTGCTCCAGGGAGATATCTCTATTTTGATTTCAGGATACCCACAGGGAGAGAGTCCCAAAGGCAAATTCTCCCCATGGTTTTTCTCCATTGTTTTTCTCCATGCATTCTTTGGAAAGTATCTCTTATTTTTAGCCTGGTATTTATCTAATTCCTTGCTTCCAGACACTTGTATCCTTTCTTTAAGGGTGGAATACATCAATGCTCAAATGCAGTACAGTTGAAGCACACTTTCCTGGTCCTGTAAGCTTCCGACCCACTAGGTGAAACATATTCCACCTACACAAATTCTCTTCTTATTATTTGCTTTGTGATCCTGAAGCCTGTAAGGTGCATATTTTCAGCTTTGCTCCCAAGCCAGGAGAGGAAGGATTTGCTATTATTTTTAATGGCGTCTGAGTTTTTCAGCTCATCATGTAATTGCAGGAGTGGGGGCTGTAGAACATCTCAGTAATTTGTGCATAGTTTTTCCTCTCCAGCTACATTTTTTTCTTCAGCTAGGGACTTCTTTCCCTCATTTTACCCTCTTCTTCTGTTGGGTATGTCTGTCTCTCCCCCATTTTAATTGTTATCATGTAATTGCCTCTAGTCTTCACTTCATCTTTTCCCTCTATTTGCTCTTTCCCAGGTCACTCCATCTCTCTGTGCCATCTATTCCTTCCTGTCAGGGAAACCTTTTCAACCTTTTGCTGCAATTGCAATTGCTCCCCTGTTAAGACGGATGCTAGGATGTCCTTGAGGGATCCAGGAATGGGCAGGAGCCATTGGGAAGCTGACAAGTTCCAGTGGGAAGGGGAGGTGTGCCTGTAACAGCACCTGCCTGTGGTGCTCAAGGACCTCACTGTTTCTCCCCCAGCCAGTGTGCCCTGGGGAATACAATGGGGAAGTGGAGGCACTCAGGCAGCAGGGCTGAGGGGAAGGGGAAGACAAAATCTATGAATTAGCAGGACTTTAGGATAGACTTTAGAACAGAATGTGAGGACCCAGAAAGAGGTTCAAACTGTAACAAGGCCCAAAAGACAAGGATGGTGTTTACAAAATAGATACCAGACCAGGCCTAGGAGAATGTAGAAGCAATGGTGAAGTCATGAATGGTTGTGAAACTTTAACTGTCACCTGAGAATACTGCAGCAGCTTTTCAGTAACACACAAGCCTGAATATCAGATAAATAAGCAGCCTACAAACAAGCAGAACTAAATTCCTGGTTGTTGCAGTACGGGTGTGACTGTAGAACATGGTGTTAGACCCTGCACTTGTCCCTCACGTTGGTTACACTCCACAGCCTGAATTCCCAGGGGCAGAGTTGTGCATTTGACTTCATTCTCAGCACCTCCTTTGCCTTCACTGCCACAGCTCCCAATGCAGCACCCAGGAGAGACAGCTCTGCCCACACAGAAATGCAGCTGCTTCTAGGGCAGAGTCCAGCCATATCTACAGCCCACCAGCACAGCAGGGGATGGAAAGAGTACACACATCATGTCCCAGAGAAAGCAAAGGGCATGTTGATTGAATTGACAAAACAACTCTCAAAATTTAGGGGATCTCCAAGATAGTTCTTTATCAGAACACAACCGCCAGACACATTTCTGAAGAGGTAGGCAAGAAAACAAAATCCATATTTAAAAAACAGGTAAACCCCTCAGACTAAATTGATGTCTGCAAAAGTCGATAGTTTCTCCCACCCCAGAGCAAGACAAACAGCATCCACTCAGAAAAGAGAGGCATTTTTTTGGAATTCCTCACCTTTTCTCCTACCCTGCAGGTTTGATCAGAGAAATGTTGGTTTCTATTCTCCAGGCTAGCATTAAGCTGTTAAATACACCATTTTCACCTTGTTTTCCTTTTATTCACTGTCACCTTCAGAGTTTCTCATGGCACTTTGCTTTCTCACTTACAATCTCCCAACTCCCTTCCCCTCCAAGCAGACTGGCCCCACCCTCCTTTGCCAGCACTGAACACCGACACTGCTGGAGTATCTACGAACTAGAGAACCACCTTCCCTCACAATAAGGTGAATTACTGCCACCAGACTTCACTTTTAACTGGCTACTCTTTTTTTTTTCTCCATTTAAGTGAGTTGAAAACTACTCTTTACTCCTCAGCCTTCCCATTTTAGGCTTAGCTGCTTTTCAGGAGCTAAGTGCTTCTCGTGGTGGCAGGTTTCCTAACGCTATTCAGTCCCAAAGCAGGGGACTTGCCTGCTTGCCTGTTCCCTGTCACCTAGCAGAAGTCAGAGGATGCCATCTCCTGCTGCTGTGGTGGGGGAGGTTTAGTACACACTTGCCGTTTCAGCGCTGAGAACATTTGCTGTTTGTACAAGCACACACATTGCTTTCCTTCGATGTAAAAGCCCATGCCAGCAGAACAAAACCACCGAGAGAAGTGCAGTTTTACCTGGAAAGTAGGAGTTCTCACCTGGGAAAGCTGTGATGGGCTCTGCAGAGGAAAAAAAAAAGCTTGTATTAGAGAGGGGAGCATTACACAGCAAGCCTCCAGTGCGTGTCCCCATGGATTTGCAGAGGCCAAGCGGAGCAGGCGTGTGGCTGTGCCCCACAGGAGCTGGGAACAGCACGGGGAGCCAGCCAACCTCAGCCAGGACCACGAGAAACCCGCCCCAGCTGGGGCCAAACAGACACAAAAAGCTTCACTCAAACAAACTTCAGAGAAAAACTGAGGTTGAGGGTCATTTGGATTCAGCGTGGCTGGCCTGAGTCATCCAATGAAAAAGCCTCACCTGGCCCAGTGATGAAACCCTGAAACCCCCTAAATTTCCAGAAGTGGTTTTGGTTTCTGGCTCAACTCTGCCACTGTTACTCACATGGGAATTTTGTTAGTTCTGGGCAGCGGTGCCCTGCTCCTCTCTGTCTCACAGTGACAAGAAACAAAGGCAAGTGATATTTTTCCTTCTTTCAAGATACTTTGAAGATGTAATCTATTACAAATTACTGGATCTGAAAAGCAATAATCGGTACTTACTACTGATTACTTTCTTGCAGAAGTAATAGACTTCTGATTATTTTTAGATTACTTCTGCATTATGCCTGTGAGTCACAGAAGCAGACTCTGGCTCTACTGAGTGCTATGAAATCATCACTCGGGTTCAAAATGCGAATGACACATTTGTCAAAGGAAAAAATTATTGTGACTTATTAGCATTCTTTCATGCTAAAAAGGAATCAGATTACTTCCAAGAATTATGTTTGAAAAAAACAGTAGCCTGTGCTGGAGTCAGCTATTCTAATGGCTCTGAAAGAAAAAGAGCAGCATGGTATTGCTACTGTTTCATTATTATTTTGGTGATATTGGAAATGACCCCTAAGTTATGTTAAAGTTTGCAGTGGGAGCCCTTGGGTGGAAATGATCTGAAACAAACAATCCTTACGGGTTTTAAGATCCACATTCAAATTCCTAAACTGGGTAAAATAATTTTGTGTAGCAGTTCAGTGTGGTTTTTGGGGTGAAAATGCTTGAAACTTTGTAATTTATTAATTCTTTTGTTTTTGAAATATTAAGCTTTAGGTTCATGAGGCCCAAGATACAATAAGACTGGAGCTAGGTGAATTGCTGAGCTCCAAAGTAGTTAGATAGGAAATACTATTAGTGTTAATCATGGCTCTTGCTTCTCTTTAATGCCATAGAAGGCAAGAGATTAAAACACCACTGTCAAGCCTTAAATACCGGGAATTTGACATCTGAAGTATTAGCTCCTTTAGCAGATGGGAGACCAGCAGAGTTCAAAGCATCAAAGAAACGGGGACTGACAGTGCTTAAGAGCCTCTCTGGGGCAGTCCTAGCCCTCTGCTTTATTATCAGTGCTGGTTCCTGCACCATCTTCACCCTCACCTGCCTGCATAGGGGCCAAGCAATGTAACCAGCTCTTCCCAAGCACGATTTGTCTGGTGCTTCCTCCCCTGAGAAACACCCCTTGGAAGAGTGGTTGTCCTGCTTGGGTTCAGAGCACTGGGGGGGTGAGGAGAGCAGTTTCACTGAATGGGGCCTTTCAAAGCCCAAAAGGGAGAGAGGCTCTTCTGCGCTTTTTCCAATGGCTTCAGGATGGGTCAGACACTTCCTCGTGGGACATGCTTCTCCCAGGTCATGCAGAAGAGCAGGACCTCGTTGCTCTGGGCAGCTCTCAGCACAGATCCCACTAATGAAATACTGCTGGTCCCAAGCTCAACTGGGATACTTCTGAGTCCACACCCAAGCTAGATGACAGCCAGAGCCATCAGTGTGACTGCACGGGTGTGCCAGCGAGAGGAAAAGTGCAGGGCAATGACTCCACCAGCAAACTGCTCAAGCACACTTATTTTGCTCCTTTTTTTCCCCCCAAGTCCTCTCTGTTTTTACCTGGTTTTTGGCCTGGTTTGGGAAACTGAATTCTAGGGCAAAAATTTCTTTTGTTATTCTGTTAACATTGCTGTAAAACCTGCTGTTTTTTTTTTTCTTTTTCTTATTAGAGAAGACTCCTTTTGAACTCGTGGGCCCCTCTAAGTGCTTAATACTGACTGACAGCTGGCTTCTTTTGTTCAGCACTTTCCTTTTAAATTTGGTGTATGCCCTTATCACATAGAATAGTCCTCAGTAACCCTCAGCTGCTCTTTCAGCTTTGCGTGGCAGAGACATGTGCTTCCTTCTCCTCACACCAACGCAGGCAGAGCCCCATCCCCAGAGGCTGAGTCGCCCTCATTTCTTTCCCGGGCAATGAAAGTCCCAGCTGAGATCCAGAAACTTCTGGTAACTCAGCCAGGGGAGAGGGGGAGCCAAGCCAAGGCTCTCCAGGCCGAGCTGCCCCTCCCTCCCTGCCCCCGTGGGGGGATGCAGCACGTACCCATGCAGTTCTCCAGCGGGATGTCAGTGCCGAGCCGGATGTCATCCAGGGCCAGCTCTCCCGCGTGGCCTCTGCGGATAAATCCCTCAAACACGATCTGTGGGAAATTGGGACAGAAATGTCAATGCTAAGCTGGGAAGCAGAGAGTGGCTGCTGCTCCCAAAGGAAAGGGTGGGAGATTGCTTCTGTCTTTCCCTGCAGAGCTGTGGATCACCTGGCACTAGTCCTGCTTCCTTGCCCTGCCTCTGCCACCCCTTTTCCAGGGAAAACTGCAGTCCTGCAAGGACAGGTTCAACAGAGAGATCTTTGCCTGGCCTAGCAGCACTTGGCTTGCAACTTGTTGAGTTAAATGCCTCTCATAACAAATAAAGACTCAGTGAGCTCCCCTAGCTCTTGGACAAATGGTGCAAATAGCATAACTGAGTTACTGCAGCAGCAGCTTTGGCCCATGGTATTCACTGAGCTATGATCACAAAAAGGAAGGGAAGGACACAAAATGCACAGCTACATTAACTGTAAATGCTGTTCCCATCAACATTACATAAGAAGCATTGAAATGTCAGGGGAGAAGGGTCAGCTTATTCCTACTTAATCACAGGCAAAATATATTTACAAAAATAAGCAGAGTCGTTAGCTGTAAGAACTGCTGAGTGGAGACACTTGCAATATTTACATAATGACGCCATTATTCAGCTAATGCTGGTATATTCACGTTTAGCACACAAAGTAGTCAGCCACTGCCCATCATTTTTATCTGTAGGCATATTGTGTTTTCTGGTATTTTATTAAAAAGCAAACCCATACAAACTAGTCAGACAGCTCCAGTGCAAAGCTTTTGCTTTATATCTGCCTGCCTACTCTGAAGGCATTGGAATAGGCTGCCAAAGGAAGTGATGGAATACCATCTCTGGAAGTGTTCAAAGGGCATGTGGATGTGGCACTTGTGGATATGGTTTAGTGCTGCACCTGATGATGCTGGGTTAATGACTGGACTTGATGATCCTGGTGATACTAGGATTCCAAGGGTCCAAATAATTTCTTAGAGTTATGTACTTCACAAACCTCCTCTCCCTACATTAGGTGCCCCCTTTCACCTAGGGTGCCTGGGATCCATGCCTGCCTGCCAGGACACCTCCCTGAAAGGCTGGGCATCTGACTGGAACGTCTGGGCTGTGGGTTCCAAGCTTGGGCTGTCAACCCACGTGGGAGGCAGCAGTTTGGAGGTCAGTGGCTTAACAGCAGAAGTTCCCTGGGTCAGGGTAAGAGATGGGAGCTGGCTGGAGCAAGGCTCTCTCCCCACCAGGGTGGTCACTAAAGTGCTGCCTCAAGCCTGGGAGTCCATATTTCCTCCTGCCTTGGAGGGTGCTGGATGCTGTGCTGATGCTCATTAACAAGTGACAACAGTAGTGCTGTCTCCCTGGCAAACAGCACACTGCCCAAAAGGGGCAACCACTCTAAAGACACTCCTGGAAGCAGCAGCCTCTCCACAGGGTGCTGGTACAGCTGTGCAGAGGGGCTCAGGTGGCTGTGGCAAGGCAGTACAGTTCCTTTCCTCCCTCCAGCCCATCCCTTCTCTTCCACTGATCTCCTGACAATGGGACAGGGCCTTGATCCCACAGCCCTGCACCCAGCCCTCTGATCTAGGCTAAGGTAGCAGAGAAGAGGATTCAAAACAAGCCTGCATTCCCTCTTCCTTCTCCTATGTCAACACTTGCAGCTGAGGCTGGAGAATGGCTGTTTGCTGCCCACCCTAAAGAACTGGCTGGGCTCCCTCCGAGCTTCCCACTTCTCCTGGCTGCTGGGTTTGCTCCCTGGAGCTGCACATCTGCCTCTGGTCAGACTATCTGATGACCTTCAGTTACAGGGGGAAGAAATGCAAAAACAAAATGAAAAAAAAACCCAAAAAAAGAAGAAGAAAATAAAAAGGGATAATATTTGCAAAATGGGAGATCTGAAGAATATGAAAGGCAACAGGCTGAACAAAGGCCCAAGTCTGTGCAGAAGACAGGCACTCTCAGAATAACAAACAGTGTAGCTTAGTTACTATGGCAACTTGAGAAACACAATGAAAACAGCCACATTCCCCAATGATGAATGGGCCTGGCTCTGAAACACTGAAATCAAGATGCTGGAGAAGTCTACCTGGTCCAGCACACCTTCTGCAAGTGTCTTACCCGGTACTCCGTGTCGTAGCTTGGCAAAATGATGCGGCCTTCCCTCCACTCCTCCCCTTGGTCCTCCGTGATGACCCACAGTGCCTTGTGCTCCTGGCTGGCTTCCCGCCAGACCCGCAGCATCACCCCATTGCTGCCCCACGCCTGGTACTGGAAAACCATGCAGACAGCACTCTGGGGCAAATAGATGGTGGGGCTGATGAGCCGAGCTCGCTGGCCTTCCCTCCTCCCGCTGCTTTGCAGTTGCAGGTAACTCCTGACATCTGTTCAGAGAGGAAAATACCATTCTATTATTTTCTACAGCCACTGGCAACAAGTGTCTCACCTCCTGCCAAGTGGCTTTGCAGTGTCTGTAAAATGGGATCTCACACGGGCACCCTTTGTGTGCTCATCCAGCTGTGCCACTGCTGCACCCTGTGCAGCCCAGGCAGGGCACACTTCCCTCACCAGCCACCACCCTCTCCCTGGGTAGGAGACCAACAGCAGAAAGTGGTTAAGCAAAAGACTGACATAATTAGAAGAAGTTAAAAAGCTGGAGCAAGTTATTGTCAGAGGAAGTGATGCCACGATAATTGCATTGGCAGGGGGTATGTGTGTTTATTCTATTGGGAGCTTCCGCAATGAACCAGCCTGAGGTGGGTTTTTCTAAATGTCAGCACTGAAAACTCGTCCTGTTTTGAGGATACACACAACAAAATGAAACTCTGGCTCTCAGTTTTTCTGTAATGCAGCAATACAGCCTCTAAAGCACAACACAGAGGAGGGACATGGACCCAATATGTGAAGCATGCATAGGTGACAACTGGGTGGTTGCAAACTTGAAGGTAGCTGAAATACATACAACAGAGGTTTCATTTGCTCTAATATTACATTTAGATTGTGCCACATTTTTTGTCAGTCCTCAGGGAGGAGAGATTTGATATACTTGATATCCCACGAGAAGTTCAAGGCTGAAGCTGGAACTGGAGATATTTGATCTGAATACCAATAGCAGCAAAAGCCCATGGATACAAATCCCCAGGCACACCTGACGTTATCTGGAATCAGTGGTTTCCAGCCCTCTCTGATGAAAAGCCTCCTCAAGGTGTTTCCCATTTGCAGCTTGGATGTCTGAAATCCCTCAGCACAGACTGAAAGCCAAGTGTGTAGCTGTCGTGATCTTTAACTGTCCCTCCATCATGACCAATGCCAGGACAGAGTCCTTTGGGTCACTCCAGCTGCAGAGAGCAAGGTGACCCAGACATGCCAGCTACCAGTATTTCTGAATTTTGCATTTTGCTCAACAGAGGGATGCACAGAGCACGCTTGCTCTTGCTACACAGTGGGCAAGTGCCGCTGGTGCTTCATGCCAGCATGTGCTAGAGGATTATCTCTGCCCCAGAACTACACTGAAGGGTTTGTTACTTCCTTCCTCCACATCTTAGCCTGCTCTGAGCAGCAGCTTGCCCCTGCCTGCCCTGCTCCCCCTGTGGCTTCAATGGCCAGAGCAGCGTCTGTACTCAGAATGTTTGCAAAATGCACTCAGAACACTCTCCAACACTTAAACCAGAGAGACCTGAACTTGGAATCCATGGAAAGACAGGTCCAACCCAGAAAACAGCAGCTGACCTCACTACTGCTCCGCAGTCAGGTGACATTGCAGCCCAAAGGAGATCTATCAGTGGCACTGGCCCTGCTGCAAGATTGTCAGTGCCAGAGAGCAGAAACCAACCACTGTGAGCTACGCAGCCTTCTAAAATAAATTTAGGACAAGATAACAAGAATATTTGCCATCATTCTACTCCTAGCATGTGTGATCAAAGTACTTCAAAAGCATATCCACTCCTATGAACTTTCACTGATTTTCCTGTATGAAGGACAAATCTGTTCCCGACTGGCCACATAAAGAAACAGCAATATTTTAGCAAAATTTTCCAGCACCTATGAAATGTCCCTGGGCCACTTGGCACTTTATGCCAACAAACAGTAGCAGAAAAAAAAGATGAAAGTGTGTTTGCCCACTCCTGCTTGAGTGAATCACTTGAAAAAGTACCATGCCGTTTTCTAATGGAGGAGTGTTCTTGTGATTTACCTCAGAGTGGTAGTAGTGGAGGAGGAGATGTGGGAGATAAACAAGTGGAGGAATTAAAAAAAAAAGAACAAGCTGTACTCCATGCCTAAGGAGTGATAAGGCATAATAAGTCATCAAGGTCTCCTGAATTAAAATCCTCTTTTTGTAATTCACTACAAGCCTCTTCAAATAAAAAAGCAGCAACAAGAAAAGAACAGCAACAACAAACAAGGGAGCAAATCAGACTGCAGTCATACACTTATCTCACAGCTGAAATGGTCTCACAGGGAAATCTTTAATAAAGCACTAGTCAGGCTCAAGAATGATCAAATCCAGATCCGCAAAATTTAGGACCAACAGTTAGTGCCGGTATCTAAGCAGCCTGACTGCGTGCAGGGCATTGAGCCATCCTTGGATGTACCCATAGCCCACAGCTGACCAGAGGGGACTATTCTAATTGTGCCGCTGGACACCTCCCATTACCCACACCCAGGGAACCAGTGATATGCAGTGTGGTTGCCTTGCCACTTCAGCAGAAGAGCCTGTGTGCCTCTGAGTTACATCCCTCCCACCAGGATTGACACTGACCTTCTGTTTGTTCCCATTCCGATCAAACTGTGAAATCAAAGAAACTCCTAAACTGCAGCCAAAATTAATGCTCCACTCAGTAACACAGGATCTTTCAGAAACTTGGGAGCCCTCCATCTCCTGTGCTCTCTGACCAGTCCTTGCTGTGGCCCACAGAGATCTCCAGGACCTCCTGTCAGTCCCAAGGGCTGCAAGGAGGCTTAGTCTCTGGGTGGTGATTCCAGTTCCTCCCTGCAAGCAGCAGTGGGTTTGGGCACCATGTGCTCTTGCTTCTGGTACCAGTGCCAGTTTCTGGGGTGGAAAGCCAAGTGCAGACAGGCATGACTTTCTATGTCATTTGAAGATGAAATAAATGGCTGGATCACTCTAATGGCTAGTTGAACCTTTGGAAAAGCCCTACAAATTTGCTGAGACTGATTGAATAAGGGCACTGTGGAGCTAATTGTTGGAACAGCACGTGGAAGCCTGGTGGTTCCAGTAGTCACTCTGATTGATACAGTAAATGGAAGCCTTTGGCACAGAAAGCATCTGAAAGGCTGATTTCCCCTGTTAAAACACTTGAAGGGAGCTTTGCAACGATGAGCTGATCAATTCTTCCAGGATCAGAAATGCATTTTAATCTCTTTCCCAGAACTTTTCTTTGCAGTCTCTATTCCTAACACGATAGCTACATCCCCCACAGAACTGGCACTGGTAGTTCAAAGCACCGGCTCAAAAAAGGCAGGACAAACCCACTCAGGCATTTTACTGCTGTTTTGCAACCAATGCTACGGCATAAATCTCATGGAAGATTTATGGGATCATCTGGATGTAAGGGAGCCAGTAATGTAAACGTGGAACCACCCCAGCCAGATGATGGCAGAGCCCTCGTGTGTGCATGGCAGTGAGTCCTGGATAAATCACCAGCTGGGCTCTGCAAACCAACCATCTGGGCAACGCGGTTTTCTCTTGGCACACCTGTCCCCTCCTGCTGGGAAGCCATCTGAGAGGACATTAGGGGCAGTGGGGGATGAAGCCCCACAGTTTGGGTCAGACTGCAAGCACAAGCCACAGCAGTTGCCCCCTCTGCAAGGTCAGCCTGCCTGTGCTTGGGTCCTGCACATCTCACCCAGTCAAAAGGAAAGCACCTTCCCTCAGCAGCACATCTGGAGGTGTTCCAGAAAAACGTGTTGGGCAGCATGTACACAAGCAATTACTGAGATTTCAGATTCCTTCTGCATTTCCCCCTCACTGGATAGTGTTGAGTTACAGCTACTACTCCTATGGAGAAACCATGTGAATTGCTTTCACTTATGTCCCTCCAAAGGTCGCTGCACTCCCTTTGCTGCACAGCGTGCTTTAGCTGGCAGCACTGCAGCCCAGTGGCAGCCACCTCTTGTCTGTTAAATCCCATAGGTGACCACACTGCTGTGGGCACTGTCTGCTGCTTGCACAGCCCCAAATGCCATCCCAACCACACTGTGTCATGGCCAGGGGGACATCACAGTGAGGCATGATCCTGCTTTCTTCTGGGGCATGTGAGGTGGAGGCTGCATCAGCTCTTACCATTCCTGGGAAGCAGATCAGCTCAGATGCCCTCATGACTGCAGGGTAGTTTGGTAGCAAGGGAATGGCAGCTGCATGAATATGCAGATTGAAATTGGATAGTTATCATATTTTTTAATTTTTTTGGCAAATCATGCAAATTCACCTCAAAAGGCTGCCACTATAATTTCATGACAGACTTTCATCTAGGATGGGAAGTCAATCCACCATAAAGCTAATATTTATATTAACTAGATCACTGCATCTACTGGAAAATCCCCTCAATTTTGATTATGTGTTAATTAGCCTGCCAAGTCCTTGCCATTTCAGTCTCTAAATCAGCCCGTCAAAAGGCATAAAATCCCACACTTACCCAGAACCAGACTCCCAGCCTGCTCTCCAGAGCCTTTCTAATGGACCTGCCATTACATCCTCTCAATTAAGCCTCACATCCTCAACAGCACGGTGAGTCCTACCACCTCCCCCAAGGAGTGCAGGGAGGGCACAGTGTCCCTGACAAATCAAATGCCAATTAGAGCTCGACATTCATGCTAAGTGAACTGCCAGCCACCAAAACTTGTCCTTTGGCAGTGTGGCAGGCACCCTGCCTGCCCCTACATGGAAGGTGTGCACAGCCCCAGCAGCCCAGGCTCTGTGCCTGCACAGCTGCAGGTGTGAGCAGGCTGGAGCTGCACTGCACTGCACTGCACTGGCTGCTGCTTGCTCCTGCATGCACTCCTTTCTCCTTTTCCCAGCCCTGCTCTGTGACTCCCTGCTGCAAAGGGCGTCACAAACACTGAGGTTTGAGAAATGGTGTCTTGCTTTGCAGAAAACATTCCAGCCTGCTTTTTAAGTGGGAATGTCATTGGTGTTTGGGTCCAAAAAGTGACTGAGGCAAGCAGTTTCTTCTCCTCTGCCTCCAGCCCAGCCCAGCCTAAGCAAGCAGGACCTTTGCTGGAACAGACCATAGCCATACCTCCTTCTCTCATCAAAGACAGTATGGGCACATGGAGCCAGAGCCTGGCCCTAGCCTGCAGCCAGGGAACTCACACAGACCAGCTGACGCTCAGCAAACCTCTTGTGACCAAGGTGCTGGGGTGTCCCAGCTCTGCCACGCTGTGGGCAGCCAGGGCACGAAGGACTTTTTAGCATTTGCTGTCCTCACTGTGCAAATGAGAGTCAGGAGAGACACGCACAGCTTTGCTGAGAAGCAATCTGCACCACACATGAGGGGAGCGAAGAGAGACAGAGATGGATATGTGGTCTCCTTCCCACAGCGTGCAGCTGCTCACTCATTGCACAGAAATGCTTGACTTTCATACCACCCCACATGTAAAACTCCTTCCTACTTCAAAGGACACAGGATTGACCCTTGAGGTCAAAATGTGTCCCCAAGGCACAAGCCCTGAGACTCTCATGAGAGTAAGTGCAGACCCACTCCAGTTCAGCCCTGCCCTGTTAACACCATGAAAACCTTTCTGCTGGTTTGGACACATTAGAATCAAGGCCTTCGGGCAGCAGTTCTCATGGATTGCAGGAAAAATATGAAACTTTCCCTTTTAAAGATCCCATGGGAAAAACACAGGAATGGTAAGGGTTCACCATCAGCTTAAAAACAGCTTAACATTTGTTTCTCTTAAAAAATAAGCTCTTACGAAACTTCAGAGCACTATAAACACTCCTCTGCTGAAAACACTTTGAAACAAATAAACCTTTCCCTGCAGTGCCCGCAACCCAAATGAGCAGCATTCCTGACCCTCAAAGCCAGCAAGGCCGTGGCCCACAAGAGAAGCTCTCAGTGGGTTTTTGCAGCCCAGCCCAAAAGCTGTGTGGTCAGGAGAGCTGCAAGGTTAAAAGTGCTTCCTTTTCTGTGTGCATGTACAGCTGCCAACATCCAAACAACACAGGGCTCACGATGCTGCCAGGGCTCTGACCCCGATGCTGTGTTCACCCGAAAGAGAAGCAGCACATGGTAAAGCTGCAGATCCTGCAGTGCTCTTCTAGAACCACAGGACATTTACTTAAGCACTGCAAGACAAGGGAAGGGGAAAAATGGGCAAAACGTGGAGATTCCAGCTCTTCAGTACTGGGTTATTAACGTAGCATCACTGAGAGCAATACAATCACATCGACCAGCTAAGGATACAACCCAGGATCTTTAGACCATTCAGGATCAAGACCCCAGTGAAATGCAAAGATGTTGAAAAGTTGAGGTGCCCAAGTTATCGACACAGATTTATTTTCAGGTCTTAAGACCTTTTCTTGACACCAATGGCATGCTGCCATTGCGTGCAGCAGGAGGGGGAATGAAATCTCATTGAAACCTGAACTCATTGCTCCTTGAAGCTTGCTAGGTGCAGCTAAGGGGAATCTTTCTACAGATGGGAAGCATCTGAAAGTCCATAGAGGGAAAAATCCTGACAATCTCTTATGGGGGCATGGAAGAGGGAGCCAATGGTATTTTCTAGGCTTGCAAAGGGCAGGTAGCAGTTGGAACCATGCTGGGCTTCTGCTGAGCTGGGCACTTGGGGTCCACTTTCACCAATGAGGTCCCCAGACATGTAATGGGAGCCTGCAGGAGAGGACGTGGAGTTAATCCATGGTGTGAAGAGCCCAAGGAACACAGGGCTAAAAAAAGAAATGCAGAGCTGCCTGAAAGAGTATCTTGGAAATAAAAATAGTGGAATGAGAGCAGTGGGTGTCTTGTCAGTCTTGAGAAGTTCTCCGTGCCAAAGACAAGGAGGAATTGCATGCAGCGCATAAAATGAAATTGGGAGATATCTGAGGAATTCAGGCCTGTCTCTCAGCAGACTTTTCTAATCAAGTGCCTCACAGAAGATATTTCACCATGGTCATTTCCTTCCCCCTCTCTCTTATGCAGACTGAGCCAGGGCTCCTCCTGTCATTATTATTTTTCCCTTTTTAATTTTAATTTTTGTTTTGCCATTTTCAAAAGAAGTAGAAACACATTCCACATAGCTCTTAAAGGCACAGCACACTTTCTTGCTACTGTGGAGCAGCCATGGCCTCTAGCCTGGGCCAGCACCTTTAAATCAGAGTAAATTGGGCTCTGGCAGCCTTGAGCTCCCCTCAACTTCTGCCCGGCCTCTAACCAAGCACAGCTGCTCTCCTTCACCCAACTGCTCACCCCAGGGTGGGGAATTCACAAGCAAAGACCACCCCGAACAACAGCTTTTCATTCCTTGCTCTCTGGAGTCTGAGCGTGAATTTTCTAACTGGAAACAAAGTGCTGGAGGGAGTACGAGGGAAGGGCAGGGGAAGAATGGGGGAGTGTGAACCAAACAATGCTTTGATTCTGTCACCACCAAGGAGCTGGCATTGCCTCTTTTTCATGTTTCTCCAGTTGCCTTTAAAAGCTCTTCAGGGAGGGAAAAAGCAAATAGTTGCTTCTTTTTGTGTCATGTCTTCTTAATTTCTAAGAGCAGGACCAAAGTGAGGCACAGCAGTGATGCCTTTGTATTGCAACTCCTCTGCAGCCCTGTGCTGTGGGGGCAAGGCAGTGGATGCCCACAGATGCCAGGATGGCACTCCCTTGCCTGAGGCAGCCAGGAGGCAGATCCATGGCAGTGCCAATGCTGATCCTCAGCCTGTGCTGGTGTTTGCTGCTGGCTTCCCCCACTGCTGTGGGTAAGTCACTGCAGCGCCCTGGAGCCAGCACCTCCTTCCCTGCCCACACAGCCCATGACTTGCAGGGCAGTGCTGGAATTTCTGCCTGCACCCCTCAGTGCTTCAGTGCCTGACTGCACAGCACCCCAAGGGAGAGCTCTCCACACTGGCACAAAAACAGACCACTGAACTCAGCAGGACGATATTCCCCAGCCCCAACAGTGAAACTGCGCAATTCATAACTGAGAAAAAGGAGAAAGAGCAGAAGAAGGGTAAAAACCAGGACTGCATGCTGCTGTCTGAGGCAGCACCAGCCTCTCCTGGGCTACAACAGGATCTTCTAAGAAACTATGGCCAACTAATTGTAGGGAGACTCAGGGGACAGGAAATGAAATGAAAAATTGAGTCTGAGTTATAAAAATAAGTAATTTTTATCCTACTTGCAAGAGACTTATATTAATTAAACATTATTACAGTGAATGAGATGGGGAGGGTTATTAAGTCTGGGGCTGGTTTTAAGTGTTCGCTCCTGTTGCCTGAGGCTCCACTGAGCTCCAGATATTAATCTTCTAAAGCACTCAAATGCTGAAGAGATAAACACTTGAAATATGAAAATATTTTTCTCCATAGCAGACACTGTGTCCCTATGTCACGCCAAAGAATTTTTCAGATGTCCATATGGGCTGCACTTACAGCATTACCGTGTCTCTTAAAAAAAAGCTAAGCACCTCAGGAGCTGAAGAGAGAAATGATGTGTGCATTTGTGTGGGGGTGATTTGTGTGTGGAGATGTAGCAGATTCTCCTCTTCCCATATGTTTCTGGAATACATATTTTCCTCTTTAGCACTGCCTACCAGGTGTTGGCTGCACGGCTTTCCAACTGGCTGGCGGCACTGCCAATCTGGCCAGCGACTCTGCCAGGTGGCTAACAGGTTCTCCTGAATGTTTGCATTCCCAGACTCAACCTTACCCAGGGAGGGCGAGGAGGGGCCCACATGATACACAGCTCCCTGGGCATGGGTCATACAGACACTGAAATCACCGGGCTCCAGGGCAGAGCCCAGCACAGGTCAGATCAGCCAGCTCGCCTGCAGCAGCCCTGCCTTTCACAAGCAATGACTGAGAGTGAAGTGGTGCTACTGCGACACAGCCCACTGTAAGGAAGCTGGCAAATGTTCTTCGTGCCAACCGTGCCACAAAGTCAATGAGGGATAAGGAAAGCACACTAGTCCTGGCCTGAGTTCCAGGATGTGAAGCTGAAGAACTTGATCTATCAACTGCATTGCCAGAGGCAGGCTCCCTTGCAACCCATGCCAGCACATCTCAGTGAGGTCCTCCATAAATTAGGCTTTGTCACAGCAATGTGAATCTTCTGCTTCCAAAGCACGAAGAGAAAAAGGCAAAAGTCAAACAGCAAGAAGCTGGCATTTGCAGCATTCTTTGGGCTTAGCTCATCCTTCACTTGGAGGAGACTGAAATCCAGCCTCTGCAAGCCCAGAGTGCAGAGTAGCTGAAGACTATAGGCAATCTGAGTAACATATGGGAGAGGAAGAAATGCATTCTGGGGAAAAAGCACTGGATCCTACAGAGGACATTTGGATTGGGATGTGGAACAAAGCCTGGGCTAGCCTTCACAGTCCCACTGGATTCAAAGTGTCTGATTCAAGGCTATCTCAAGAGGACAGTTAGTATAATTCAGTGCCAGCGGTCACAGTCCTATAAATAAGTCATGAACCATACAGTAAAGCATCTGAAAGTTTCCATGAAAGAAGTTCAGCTCTGCACAACCCTTGCAACCCATGATAGCTGTGCAATAGTCATTCATACTGCTCACACGGAGAAAGCCCCATCAGCTCTCTCTTCCCTGCTTTGGTATTAATCATCTTACCAGGCACAGCGTCAGGGCTGGCTTCAGAGTTGCCAATCCAGGTGCCTGTAGGCTGAAAGGACCACGTATAACCCGTTGCCAAGTCGTGTGACCAGCCACAAAGGTCTTCAGGAAGATCAAAGTTGCAGTTGAAGTTCGCAGGGAGTTGGAAATCTTATAAAAGGAAATAGAAGCAAAATGAAGTCGGATTAAAAAATGACCTACCCATGAAGGGTTGCTATTAAAAAACAACCCAAAACTAAAATAGCTGGCAAGCCATCAAAACTGAAGAAAGCATGAAATCTCACTCACACAGATGCTTTTAACCTATCTCACATTTCCTCAGCCCCAAGAATCAGCCTTAAGTTCTGCATCATCAAAATGTTCACACCACATCCTGTGGCTAATCCACCAAACTAAGCAAATATAAAAGCAAGAACCAAGTGCTTCCAGACTCTAATCAGCACCTTCTCTTCCTCCCCTAGAGTGGTCAATATTAAATGCCTTTTAAATGTCAGGGAAGAGTCCTTCCTGAGTGCCCCATGCTCTGCAGTTCCTGCCTGGCTCCAAAAGGAGAATCTCAAATGCTCCAGAAACCCAGCTCCTGAGTGACAGACCTAGCCACTTGCACCAGACGGGAGCTGTCTGTCATCCTGGAGAGCTGTCACTCACTGCTTCCTACCTTCCTGTGGAAATGTTACCAGGGAAAATGTGGGGCCACCATGAGCTCAAGCTTTTGGATTCTGAGTGAAAGAAGCCAACCTATTTCTAGCTCTGCTATGGACTCACCACATGGTTGTTGGGCGAGTCCTTTAGCTTTCCATCTTGAAACAGGGAGCAGAGTTAGTTCCCCTGTGACAACAGCTTTGAAAGCTCTGGAGAGCTTTCCTGCAGAGACAGGGCTGTGGGCAGGCTGGCACTGCCAGGGGCTGCATGTGGCAGTGAGGCAGTTGCTGGCTCCTTCGGTCGAGGGAATCAGGCATGTGGCATGGAGGCTGCAGAAAGCGGCTGAATCCATACCAAGCACTCAGAGGACATGCATGTCTGAGCCTAATTATAGGCCAGGATTTTCCTGAGCAAGGAGGAAGTTTTAAATCACAGTGCCCACTAAGTGGGTGATAGCCAGAAGGAGCTGAGTGACTCAAGTGATAGGCATCAGGAGAACTTCACTGCAAGGGGCAGAGGGCTTTTTTTACATGCTCCCACTCCAAAATAAAACAATGCAGATCATGGTTTCTTTTATTCCAATCTAATCTTGTACCCTGGAGAGCAGCATTGTTTCTGTTTGGCTGTCATAAATCTGATTGTCCAAAGAAACACACTCATTGTTTTATGGAGTATGAGAATGAAAATTGCTGCTAAATCTGAGGGAAGCTGACAAGCAGGCTGGTTCCACGCTCCATAGCATACTCTGCTTGCTCTCTTGCCCTGGATTGCACCCAGGAATCGTATTCTTGCAGAGACTGTTACTGGCCTAAATTTCCTTTCCTTTGAGCTACTTCTGCAACTCACATTTCTAGAACTAAAGTACAGCAGAATCCCCATGGGAGGTGTGAAAAAACCAATTAATGTTCTTTTATTAATTTATTTATTTTTAAACCCATTAATTTTATCTGGGACTGAAAGCTGAAGTGACAGAAATCCTAGGAGCTATCTCAGAGGATAGTTTTTCCTTGTGAGATTCTTATTGAAGTCCTTGTGTAAATGCTCCAGTGCTGAGGCCCAGGCTCTGCTGTTGCACCCAGGGGAATGCATTTCCTGAACACTGCACTGTACAACTAACTTTGCACAGCTCTGTCAAGCCCTCTTCTCTTCTTTTCATCTGAACCTTTCACTACCTTTAGCTGTTCACGTCCCCCTTGCAAGAAGCAGAATATGATGTCTGCTTTTACAGGTAGGGATTTGAGGCAGAGAGGATTTGCCCTCACTCAGCACTGGTTCTTAACAAGCACAGCATGGAGTCTAAACTAACATTCAGCTTCTTCCATCATCAGAAGTAGTCAAGTGCTACAGGTACCAAACCATTTCATGGACATCTGACGGCCATCTAAGACTGGGTAGATGAAATCCTGTGCAGAGTTAGTGTTCCCTTCTCTCTGCTGCCCACACAAGGAGCCCAGACTGTCCTAAATTTTAAGCTGCTGAATTAGGGAAGATGATCCTTAAGCTGGTAAGTGTTCAGGACCTCAGTCTTCAATACGTGTTGTGATTTACTTCCACAGTTGTGACCTCTGCAAAAGGAGCCCTACATACCAGGCAGTCTGAATCACCTTCTGAGTTTATGACAGCCAGCCAAGAGGTGATCTGGAATGGAGATGGTTCTAAACAGGGCACTAAATGAGTTTCTCCAGGTCATGTAAGGAAGCTGGGAGACCAGCTCTTCATGTCTTGTGCCCTAGGGACTGAATTAGTTGCTATCTCTTGCTCTTCCATCCTTCCTTGATAGAACTTATCAGATTCTGGCAGATTTGTTTATGAGTTGGTTTTGGGTTTTTTTTTTTTTTTTTTTTTTTAAATCCTGGCCTATCACTAATAATATTACTCAAAGCTTTCCAGGAATCAGCCCCATGCACTGGCGCTAATGGCAAGATAAGAGTATTTTCCTTGCTCTTAACCCATCAGTTATTGAGATAAAGATGTGCTGCTCTGATACATACCGTCCTCTTCTCCACAGCTATCACCACAGTCGGTTGCTTCTGCGTCAGTTGGGTAGGGAGTTGTGGTCTCTTCACTCTTCAAAGTGGGCACCAGCGTCTCTGCAGTGGGCCTGACATCTGAAAAAAATGGAGTAGAGAAGCTGTTTGCAACAGACAGTACAAGAAGCCCAGGTAGTAGAAACAAGGCCAAAAAATCTTTTTCTCATGTTCTTATAATGACAGGAAGAGATAGAACAAGTATGCCATGACATTTCCACGTGCTACAAATGTCAGCATGGTTTGAACTTCAAGTGAACTGTCTTTCCATATGGGAGTTCTATGGATTTGGAGTTCCCACTGAACAAGACTCTTCTCTAGACATACACACTACTTTTTCTCTTAATTTTTTAATCTACAATCTACACGGGTGCTGGCAATCCACTTAGCTGTCATTACTGGATAAGTGAGATCACAGGCAGAACATCTTTTTCTTTCACAAAGGCATATGACACATTGAAAAAACACCACAACATTCCCACCAATTGTGCCAATTTATAAAACAAGTCACTCAAACCCACAAATGATGTAACCGCAAGCGGACCCAGAGGATCCCCTGGTGAGCTCTGGCTCACTGCAGAAAGCATCTGGTTTCACACTCCAGGCTCCTGACTACGCTTTCAAAGGGTCTCTGTCCAATTTCCCTTTCTCTAACGTGGCCCATGTGTAACAGCCTCCAAGCAGGTGTCAGGGGAAATTTAAGCAAGAAAGGGAAGGATATTAAGATCAACAATAAATGACATTAGGTTCCAGCAAACTCTCCTTTTATGGGTGCATTAAGTGCAGTGCAGCAGGCTTGATTCTTTCCACTTTTAGAAAGAGGCAGCTTAGCTCAGTTATGTGTGATTGTGTTTCTTTGTCGGCACCCTTCAGGATATCATTTAATAAAGCCAGAAGCAGGAGGAAATGGCTAAATACATTGAATATTTTCCATAGGCTTCTTTATGCCCTTTTATTTTCCTGTTATTAAACATGTTATACATAAACTCTCTGGGGTTTTTTTACTTTTTTTTTTCCCCCAGTGGCTGTCTTTTGTTCAGGATAAAATACCAAATAACCTCAAAGTCTTTTAATTTGTAAGTTCAAATTTGTTACAACCCCATAAAACTCCAAATGCAACCAAGAAGCAAATTGCAAGCAGCCAGGCACAAAAAAAGTCATAAAAAAAGAAAAGAAAAAAAAAAAAGCAGCAGGTGAAAGCAACATATCAAAACCTGGAACTTATTTAGAGCTGGAACATTTTTTTAGGTTGTTGTTCCTGTATATCGAGATTTATAGCTGAAATGTGACAATGTGGAAGGACCTTGAAAGCCAAGTCCCATATGGGACACAGATGCTGAGCGGATGTAAATCAACAGTGTTGCAGTGCCCTGGACAAGCCGCAGAAATATATCTTGAAAAATCAGTTACCATGGCAGAGCTGCAACACGATGGTTACAAGAGATAATGAAAATAACAGGCAGGACAGCATCATGTGTGAAATGGAAAGTGTAAAAGAGAGGTCTTGCTTGCTTGCTTTCTCACTCCTCCCCGGCCCTGCAAGTGTCTGTTCGACTGGTGGTAACTGCTAATCAAAATGCAAAGTCACTGAGCAATTGAAACCAGATGTTTGGAACTTCAAAGGAGAGAAACCCAGCTGCAAGTGAACATTCATCATTCTCCACTCTTCAGAGGAAAAATTTTGGCAGGTCTTTGAAAGAAGCCAATTGCTGACTGCCTGCTTCCCAATTTTTGAGTTAGTAGCCAGCTAGTTTGTGAGCCCAGTTGCGGCTGTTACCTGTTTAACTCAGCAATTAAGATGCTTGCTGCTGATAAGAAATAGAAACACCTGGGCAGGCTGCACATGGGCTTAGACCCTTACTTGGAAATAATTTTAATTATCTTGTTTAAATCCATTTCTTAATCTCATTCCCAAGCAAGTGCAATTGCCTGGATTTTCACAGCCACTTTTGTTGCACGCCTGGGTCCTCCCAGCTAAGGAGGGCCCTGTCTTGGCATTGTCAAGGCCTGCTGCACGTAGCCAGCCTGGATTACACGTGCAGATAATGCCATGGGCTATCTCTGCTCCCCAGGTTGCATCAGGGATATAAATGCTTTCTATAACATGGTGAATCCACAAGATTACAAGCCCTGCTCTGATTACAAAGCTGCAGATATTTATGACCTGGCAGTTGAGTTTTAAACATTACAATGTGCAAATTATTACCCAGACTGGGAAACAACCATAAAGCACCTTGCCTGGAAAGAACATGTGCTCTTGCTACTGATATTGAAAATGAGCATGGACACACATGTAAAAGAAAATTTGGGCCAAAAATAGCACGAGAAGTTGAGGATGACAAACCCCTCTTATTCCCTAAGCTGGAGGAGTGCAGTGGAAGGGCTGGCATGCACATGGCTGGAGGTCCTGGGAGGCTGCCTCCCTTCATGGCAGTGATGCAGTGCTGTGATGCACCATCCAGCAGCAGTCTGCAGAGATCTGCCAGCTGGAGACTCCTGGGGGCTGCAGGAAGCAGCAGTGTGGGAGCTGCCTGACCACTTCTGCACAAAGCCCTCAGCTCCTGCTTCTTGCACCTGCTTCTCCCACAACATCCTAGGATGTCGTAAGATTTAAATTAAGATCTAATCTGATTTAAAGTTTAGATAATTTACAATGGATTGCCAGTCCAGGGGGATATTTACCATTGACTTCAAATGTGAAAAATTCTCATTATTAAGAGTGTGTACATGTGCTGTGTGATTTGCTGTTAAGAGTTTGCAATGAATCTTGCAGCACAGTACAGGAGGAAATGCTAGTAAAGACTGCACAAGAGGGTAAAAAAAGCTCTGTGTCTTTCAAACTTCCTAGAATGGGAATTCTTACAAGAAAATGCCTTCTACAGATGTGTTTATAAAATGGAAATCATACCTCTTTATCACTGACATCTGGACTCCAGATTCATATGTAAGCAGATTATTAAAAAATAAAAGATTAAAAAAGAGGACAACTAGCCGCTGGCACTTCAAAGTTAACATCAGACCCAATGACCCTTCGGGTGCATTTTTTGCTTTTGGGAATGAAACTGTGGAGAAATCAATCACCACTGAACCTCAGAGGGTCAGAAGCACAACCTCTATGGATCCCAGTGAGTGTGTGAAGTCAGTTTTCATCTCTGTATTTAAACAAACGGTGGCTGAAAGGCATACCACGTGTGAAAAACAGGTGGGCAAAAGTGAACAAATTTCCTGGGTCTTAGGGATGTTTGTAGAGATCACAGAGTTAACTCCCCAATTTTGTCTGCAAAAAGGTTTCCACGTTGGGTTCAGTGAGAGAGGGACTGTTGTTTTTACTGCAAAGCCTTGTTGTGGCAGTTCAGGATATGAAGTATTGGTCACTGAGCCTCTGCTTCTCCTCCTACTAAACTAAAAAGCCCAAATGTCCTCTAACGTAATAGACTGTGAAAGACTGCACAATGTCCAGGTAAAAGACCTGAAAGGAGTGTGAAAGGAGTTGAGGACAAATTCTGCATGGAGTTTTGTGTGAAAGCTTGGAGTCCAAACATTGCTGCTACATCCTGCACCAAGGCTAGTTCTTTTCAAGGTGGAAATAAAAAGATGGGGCCAAGCCACCCTACAGGTGCTGCCTTCATGGCTGCAGTCTCCCTGCTGCAGCATGGCCAGCAGGAAATAACCCTAAGTTTGCACCTTGCTGGTTTAATGCCTGGCCCCAGAGCAGCCAGTGGCAGAGGTGTAGGGGTTCCTACCTGTCCAGTCACAGCCCAGCACCTCCAGGCGCATTCCTATTCCTGCTGGGGACCACCTCTCCGGGTGCACTCGGATGTACTGGGCAGGAACAGGGTCAAACCTCCGCACCTCAGGGATGTCGTAGTGGATGTTGCCTTCAAAAAGCTACAGAGAGAAGGAGACACTCAGAAAAGGCAAGAGATGTGTGCATTTCATATGCTCTCAAGCAGACTCGATATGTTGGGTGTGGCAGAATGTAGCCACAGTTTGAAGAAGTTTAGCTGGCCGACTCCAGGCCATTGAGCCCAGCTGAGCAGAAATTGGGCTGCTCCTCAGTTTCAAGAGGACCAGCCAGACTATTTCTAAGAAACTTGCACAATCTCTCCTGGCCTCAGCTTAGAATCCAGGGGTTAGATTCTGATCCAAGCCATGCAGGGGAAGCCTGGGGAATATCCACTAACTTCACATAAAAATGAGATCAGATTTGTCCTTTGGTAAATAAAGAAGCTACTGCATGTTCTAGGATGGTGTAAATAGTTGGTTTTCCTCACAGTCCAAGTACTGCTGTTTTTCAGCTTACATGCACGAACTAAAGTCTGTGGGGAATAAACAGAGGGCTATATATAACATCAGCCCTCTTTTGAAAGATCAGGAAAAATTAAAACTTACCCAAATTTTAAGCAGAGGAGTATGCATAAAAACAGAACAGGCAGTAGCAGAGAATTTATTTATTCCTCAAGCCCCCACCCTTCCCATAACACTAAGCAGAAAGATTATGGGGAACTCCAATGATAAGGAAAAAAAGATGGGGAATTTCAGGGTCACACCAGTGTGGAAAATTTCCTGAAGAGAAGTTGTGATTAATCTTCCTCTTTCAGACATGCACGTCACAACAGCCACGTCTTTCCCCTCAAAATATGTAATTAGTTTGTGTAAAACATAATTGTTTTACACAAAACATAACAAAACACCATCTTTTGGACTCTGACCTGCAGGAGCTGGGAGAAGCAGCAGGTGATGTCCACATCCTCATGCCTGGTCCACAATAGAAAATGAAAAGAAATTGCCATCCCTGGGGAAAGGTTGACTTTATGGCCACTAGTACAGATTTGGAGCAACCTGGGATTTCATGGTGACAACCCCAAACTCCCAAGGTGTCTTGGGAGTGGACAGCCAACTTCCCAAGACCCCCATCAGGCAGAATGAAGCTAGTCAGAAACATATTCATATTTTGCAGCTGCTCCAGGCAGTGCCTACCTTGGCTTGCATTGTTTTGGGGTCCTGGATGAAATCCCAGTCCTTTCCATTCATGCTGTAGGCCACCTTAAACTTCTTCACAAAGGAACGGGACTCAGTGGTGGTCACACTGTCCCCTCCACGAGCCCCCTGGATGATGACACCTTTGATGTTCTTCGGGACGCCAAGGTCCACCTGCAGCCACTCCTCCCCAGGCTGGGCTTGGGGCACACGGGGGAACCAGCCCGAGCGGCTGCTCACCAGGCGGGCCATGCTGGGAAACCAGTCATAGCCTCTGATGGAAGAGGCAGAGATCTGGGAGTCAGGAATGAGGCCAGAAAGCATTCCCAGCAAGTTGGAGCAGGGTGAATCTGCAGGGAAGGAAAGGCCATGAACAGTCAGGGTAACTGAAGGGAAGTGCTCATGGTTCTCCTCACAGCATTAAGCTCTGGACACCAAACCAACACCAGCACTGGCCCGTCCCTCAAGTGCATCCCTTGCGATGGATGTCTCCGTGCTAGTCACAGTGCCACCATTCCCACCACAAGCAGCCATGGCGGTGGCAAGGGACAGCACCCTGGGACAGGCTGTTGGAGGGACAGAGGAGCACTGAGGCCAAGGGGAGGAGGGGATCCTCACCAGTGATGCGGCAGCCGTACAGCTCCAGCCTCAGCGCGATGCCGTTGTGCCAGGTCTGGGGACGGATGCGCACGAAGCGTGTGAGCACTGGGCTGTGGATCTTGTTGAGAACCACCTCTGTGGCATCCTCATTGGCCTGAAATGTCTGCAAGGGAAAGGAGGCACAAATGTACATTTGCACACACTGTTACATCCTCACCTCAGATAAGCAGGGAAAACCAAGGAAAGGTTTTCTGGTCAGGGCCAGCCTCCAACCAGGGCAAACACCAGGGGCCAGCAGGGAGATGTGAGCTGCTGTCAGGGACAGCATGGTGGATGGATTCATCTACCAGGCAGGAGAGCCAGGAGCCTTCTGTTGGACTGCCTCTCACAGAACTTCGAGGAACCTCAGACTATCAGGCCTCAGCTGATTCGAGCTTGCCCCCAGACCTAGATCTGCTCCAGTACAAATGACCAGATGCCCCCAAGCAGGCTGACATCCTGACACACCCTTACACTGAGCTCTACCAGGAAACATCACGTGCAAGCAGTGGTGTGAGCAGGAAGGATGCACCTCTGCCTGGGGTGACAAGCTGCTGGCTCAGCCAGCCCCTTGCCTTTGCCTCTCCATGCCACATGGAGACAGCTTCTCGGGAGTTTATGATCCCACATGGTATGGAAAGGCTGCTGCCTTACCAGATGGTGTAATCAATAACTACCAGATGGATGTTAGATCCACCTCTTCTGCCCATATTTCTAACAGGACAGACAAGGACTGGATACATGTGTTTCTATTTTAGGCTGCAAAGCCATAGTGGGAAAGAAAAGGGAGGGAAAGAGGAAATACCCAAGGGTTGGGCAATTTTCAACCCTTTCTCTGCCCCAGCAAAAAGCACTAGAGCTCACTGACCAAGGCTGCAGGCATTGCCTGCTTTCATTCCAAGCACTTCAGGACAGGGCTAGACTATCCTCCCATCTCAGCCAGGAACCACATCCACACTGAGATGCTGGTGAGTTCTTGTGCAAGCTCCCACCATGTGTATGTGTACTACACACAGGAGCTCCCAGTAAGTTTATCTCAGGAAAGCAGGAGAGGGTAATCTCTGGCACCAGTCTCCTGTGGGAGGCAAGAGTCAAACAGCTGAGGACAGAAGAAGGGGTGAGGTGGTATCCTGGCCCCTTGCCTTCAAGAGCAGCTAGGAAGCATTTTGTAAGCCTCCTGTGGCTCTAGGCTTGCAAATGGCACATGTTGCTTCTTTCTCCCGGGATCCAGCACAGCAGGGCATGCAGAGGATGTTTACAGGGCTGTTCACAGCACCCCAGCCAGCTCTGGGCTGCCCCTGCACATCACCATCCACTCCTTCAGGGCAGGCTGCAGCCACCCCACAGAGGGAATCAGTTGCAAATCTGGCTGGTAATTGGGATGAGGAGTTGATGTGAACTTAAGCAGAAATGCTAATCTAGAGAATATATATCATGCTGCTACCGTTTAGCAACACAGCATGGTTTATGTGTTTTTAATATCCTATTTTATCCTGTCTGACCTCACTTCCCATCCTTTTCCTTGCTCAGCAGACACCAAATACCCTTTTTTCCAGCAGGAGGGCTATAAGAAGAGTGGTTACTGTGAAACACTCTCCAGGCATGTGTGTGTGTGTGCAGATGTGTGTGTGTCTTGTAAACCCATGGGCACAGACACACAGACACACACACAATTTAAAAGGATATATTTCCACACCACAGCAAGCTTTCAGCTTTATGCCAACACAGAAGCTGACACACAACACCTTACCTCTGAACCTAACACCGGAGGACAGGAAATGTTTATCTGAGCCTGTGCAACTATTTTAGCACAAGGAGCAGCATGTCAAGTCAGACCAAATGTCTCTCTGTCCCAGAGGATGGCTCCTAATGGTGGCCCCAGCAGATGTCCAAGGGCAGCAAGTCCAATAGAGTCTTCTCCCAGCAACCTCTATTTGCTTCCCACTATCAGCAGTGTGAAGACTCCATGAGCCAAAGGTTGCATATGGACCAGCATGTTTAACAGTCACTGAAGAGGTTTGCTGCTCTTTTTGATTTAACATATTTCAAGTTTTGTTCTTTTTTAGCTCACTTCGCACATACAAGCATCAGGGGCCAGAATCCAAATTTACACCAGCATAATTTGTTGCTGACTTCTGCACAGTCAAGCTTGACAGAAAGCAGAAGCAGGACTGAGCCCAAAAACTGTATCACTACTACAGGCATTGCTGAAAACACCTCTTAGATGACCTTCATCCCAACTACCTGTTTCCAAGAAGAGCAATTTCAATTCTGCTTTAGATTAAGAAACCAGCAACTTACTCAGGCTAGATCACATTCAACAAGCTATGAACTCTGAATCTGGGCCATGACACTCTGGACTGCCAGCATCTGAGGGCAGAATTGGCACCTGACTTCCAGCTCTGCTATCAGCTGCACTGCTAGGATCTGTTCCCTTGAACCTCGCTTCTGGACAGCCCCAACTGGTCACAGCAAGTCACAGCTTCGCACCCTGTTCAGCATAACAGAAAGGGGCCACTCCAGAGGGCATGGGCTTGGTGCTGTTAGAGACCTGAGGTATTCCCACATGCCTGCTCTTTCAGCCTCCTTCCCAAGTGAAATGCATTGTGACCCTGCAGGTCCTGATGCTGCTGACCAGGGTCTGACCCTGACCATCTGGTTTCCCTGTACTGAAAATGCTGACCCCAGAGCCCCAGCACACTGTGGAGAGAGGCCCATTGACTTCAACAGGCTCCACATCCTGCCTCAAATTAGCACTCACAGCATAGGAAGAACTAGCAAGAAAATGTGTGAAGTTGGGAGTGCCAAGAAAGCAAAGATTTCTTCCCTCTCTACCAAAATAGAACATTGCTATTCCTCCCGTCCTCTCTGCTTCCCATCCCACTCAGCACATATTTTGAGCCAAGTCTTCGAATGGTGTAAATCAACATATCACCATCGAAGTATAAGAAGTCACAGTAATTTACACCAGCAGAAAAAAAAAATACCTGGCTGTGATCTAGGGAGATAGATAGATAAATAGATATACACTCAGCAGAGAGCACACATGCACATGAACACACACTGAAGGGTGATGGAGCCAGAAGACAAATGGGAAAACCATTAACAAATTAAAAGCACCTTCCAAGAAACAGCCAAGGGAACTCTCTTTCACTGCTGCATGAAAGAGCTGCCCATCTTCTCCCCATACACACTGTATGTTTACTTCTGTTTCAGTCCAGACAGCAGGTCTGCATGTGAAATTAAATTGATAATCAATGAGAACTGACCTGCTTAATTAATTTGCTGCAGTAAGCAAGTGGTAAGGCAGAGGCTGTAAAAGTAGGGGACATGATGTCTAGGCTAGAGGAGGACTGCAAAAGTTTTCCATGTGCATACACATGCAAGCTCCACACCAGCATTTACAGGTTGCACTTTTGATGTGTTGGAACCATCATAGGGTGATGAGGGGATTGCTGAAGCTACATTAGTTCCAGTGGATACGGGAATTGTGCCACTGGCAGTTTGGAGTGAAGGAGATGAAGGACAGAGAGACAAAAAAATCCCATGAAGTTGAAGAGGCAGCGAGTCAGGGAGGGGGTAGGGGGTAACCTCTCTCCTGCTCTGTTTATTATGCTGCTTGGCCACTCTGCAATTTCTTGGGGTGCTGAAGAGAGTGGCTGAGGGAGGAAGAGAAGGCCAAGGATGGCAGCAGCCCTGCCTTCGTCCGTAAGTATGTGTCTCTTTGGACCCACTAGATTTACTGCAGGATTATGTTACTCCTGTGGAGACAGAGCCCTGGAACAGAGCATGCTAACAGGATTAGGGCTTCAGGATTTAGACAGAGAAGCATGAAGGAGAAAAGTAGGGGAGATTATTTTCCTTGTCAGACGGGGAAGGCATAAAATGGGGCATGTTTGATGGTGGGAGGATTCTGGCTCAAGTGGAGGGTGGATAGTTCTGGATTTATTAAATCCAGGAACAAGGAGTTAAAAGAAAAATGATACTTGGCAACACTCAACAAAGCACAGTGTCTGGGCAAGGCACAGTGTGCTGGGCTGGGCTTGCCAGCTCCGTGTCTTTGAGAGGCTCCACTCAGATTTGGGAGTCATCAGGGACACGAGGAGTGGTGCTATGTTAGCCTGCAAAGGAGATATCAGGCCCAGAAATACAAAGCTGCAGCCTTGCTAGGAAAGCCAGGGCTGTAATTCTCCCCAGGTACTGCACCAAGGGTGAATGCGCAAGGCTGCCTTTGGCAAAGCCTGATGTCTTTGTCCTGCCTGCAAAAGCAGCAGAAGCAGGCTGGGACCTGGATGTTTCAGGGCAAATCCTCTGCACCATGATGTCTCTGCACAGAAACACTGGCTCACTGCACCAGCTTTTCGTGATTTTTCCAGATAAAAAAGCCACAGGATTGAAAGCTTTTCTCTCTTTCCTCAGGTGAATAAATACAGGACATCTGATTAAGGACTGAAAAGACAGAGGAGCACTCCTAAGGGAAGGCACAAGCGTCTCCAAAGAGTCATCCCAAATATTCTCTGCCAGCACCAAAAACCTCTGATGTCCCCAGCTCCAACACAGAGCTGAGATACTGCTCTTTGCAGCAATTCAACCTTCGTGCAGCTACCACCTGAAATGCTGCCCAGGAAAGTTAACTAATAACAAGCACAAAACCATCAAAATTAGTAAGAAATGAAAAATGCACATCAGCTGGATCTTCCTGTTAGCTGCCATTTCTCGTCCATTGACTTCCACAGATTCTGAAAACAAATGTTTCAGTTGCATGTTACACACAGAGCAATGGAGGCAGTGAGAGCAGCACTCATCCCAACCCACTCCAAATCCTGAAATCCATCCCATCCCCAGTCCCTTGCCACACCAGATGATTCCTGTGAGCTCATCTCTGCAGTTACTAAGATGGAGCAGCTCAGATCACACGGGAGCTGTAACGCAAGATGCTACAAAGAAGGAAGCAGATCAGAATGGATGAGAACTTGGTTTTGTGATAAAATCCTCATAGTTGAGGCTGTCCAAAGAAAATGGACAAAAATAAAAGGTCAAATCCTGCCAGGTGAAGAAAATGGCCAAAAACAAAAGGTCAAATCCTGCCAGGTGCTCTTTTCCTTCCTTGGGTTCAAGAAGAGTTGTTGTTTTCTAAAAACATTTTTAAACCATCAGATAAGATCTCGGCACGAACACCAGGGCAATGCCTGGAAGAGAACCTCAGAGGCCATTGGCCTGGCCCCAGGTCACAGGAGGGGGACAACAGGGAGGGCAAGAGCCAGACCAGCTTTTCTGCAGCAGGCTGGGTTTGGCCCTGTCCCCTGGTGGGGACATGCTGCTGTATAGTAAGGGGCAAGTATGGGATGGCAGGTGGTGATGGCCACTGTCCTCTCTGTTTCCCTCTCAGGGACACACAGGAAGGCAGCACAGCACCTCTGGCCAGGTTGCTGGGTTAGCCTTCCCCCCTGCTTCCATACCTGAGGGAAAGACAGAGCACCACACCCTGGACAGGGGATGTCTGGGCCAGGCTTTGTGGGGAGTGGGCTGCCAGGAAGGAGGAAAGCCTGGCAGGGATGGGGTGGGAAGGGGAGGAAGTGAGTGTGGAGCTCCACTCCTGCTGGCCCTGCCTCCCCATCCCAGAAACATAGCAGTGCTCAGCACGGAAACAGCCCAGCCAGCCCTGTCTGCTGTGAGCACGTATTAATCACATTTTCCGCTGCTCCATCCTGCCTTTCCCGTTTCCCTTGCTGCTGAGTGCCAGCAGCTGGGGACTCAAAGGTGAGCCATCACATTTGGCAGGGAAACACCCTGGCCCCACTGTCATCTGAAACACCGGAGGGAGGGGAAGCAGGGGGCAAAAGAGAGGCAGTGAGAGCTTCCCATCCTCTGCAGGGAGCATCCTCTCCTCCCCACCCCTCCTGCACTCGCTGGATTTTCTCTTGCATTAGCTCCCTGATGAAGATGTGAATGTTAGCTGACCCACCTATACATGGCAGAGCATTGCTTTTGGCCCACAGAGCTGGCAGAAATTTAGAGCAGTGTTTGGTACACCCCATATGCCTATGTGTGCATGTGCATATGCATGTGTAGATATAGGTATGTGCATATATATATATGTATCTATCTGTATATAGAGAGTCCCTGTCTGTCCACAGCTTCCCCTCCCTCCCTGCTCCTCATGGCACCAAATCAAGCTGCGGCAGACTTGACGAATCTCTTTGGCATGGTTTGCTCCAGTGCTGCAGCCCGGGCTGTGCGGAGCTCTGCACTGATGCAGGGAGGGAGCTGCACCTCGAGCACAGGCATCTGGGAGCTTGCTTAGCACAGGAACAGAGGGATTAATGCACATAGGGCACTGAAAGTGAGACCAGAGCCCCCAGCACCAGGCCAGTGCCCTGGCCCCACTGTAGCTCAGCAGCTGGCAGCCAGTTGTTTGGTGGGGCAGGAAAGCAGTCACTCGGATGCAAGGGGTAGGCGAGCCACCAAAAAGCAATTACTTATCCTCCAGCCTTGGGAGGTGTCTGCTAAATTAAGGCCAGAATGTGGGAATGAATAGAGACTGGAATAGAGGAGTAAAAAAGAAGAGGTTTGATTTTTTCCACTTTTTTAATGGAAAGAGAAAACAGAGTAGAAAAAAGCTGACAGAAATCAAGGGCCAAATCCTGAAATGGTGGCAATTCAGGTGGTTGTAGGATTGTTTTGGATTGACACCAGCCAGGTTTTAGGGTCTTGCTGGAGTAAATTGGCTTAGCAGCACTGAAATCAATCATGCTGTCCTGCTCCACCCTGGCTGAGGGTACAGTGTCCAACGCCCAGGACTGCAAAGATGGGATATTTATTCTCCTGTGAATAAAACCACCCTCCAGGCCAGATTCCTGCTCCAGTTAAGGCTTGAAAAGGTAAATTTATTGCCAATGGTTATTTGAAACAAGGAGCTGTTTATATAGCTCATCTCTCTGCCCAGCATGAGTATCTCCTGCCTGACTCAGATTACAGCAAAGGTCCCAATGAGACCCCAAACTCACCTGGGGTGAGGAGAGGTGGCCCTGGCCCCCATAAAGATCTGCTGTGACCAGTGGGTCCTGGGAGAGCAGAGAGGCTCTACACCACCACTGCTCTACACTCCAGCAAGACCCTAAAACCTGGCTGGTGTCAATCCAAAACAATCCTACAACCACCTGTGTTAGAGCTATGCATGAGCTCTGACATGAACTCCTGTCCTGGAGCCAGCCCACCCGCGATCTGGGGGAGTCCAGCTGAGGACTCCCCTATGTGGTGCTGGGCTGCCCTGTACCTACATTTCCCTACTTCTAAAATAGGACTAACACTCCCTCACTGGCACATGAGGAGCTTAAATACTCCAAATATTGCAGGTATGAGACCCTGATAGGTACCTCTGCACAGAGAGGACTCATTCTGGGAAGCAGAGGGAATTTGAACCTAAGGCACACTTGTGGGGAAGGGGAAATCACACAGCCCGGAAGGGAAGGAAATGTCTGGATGAATCCTGGACAAGGCAGGCTACTGCATTTCATGCCAGCAGTGCCTGTGCCAGCAAAGGGAAGGGACAGCTAATTTGATAGAAGTGCTGAGCAATTGAAAATTACTGGGACGTGTGTGGGACTCCAGCCACAGAGTTCACACGGACACACTATGGCAGGAAGGACTGAATGCAGCAGCAGTGCTGGTGGGTACCACAGAAAAGCAGGCAAGTGCTTTCTTGAGGCACCCTTAACCTGGGAACAGCCCCATGACCAAAGCCATTGACAGAGAAAAACCAGCCCAGCACCAGGGCTACCTTTACCCCATACACCAAACCTCCCAGGCAGACCACTCCAAGTTTACCTTTCCTGGCCACACACCCGCACACATATGGTGTGAAATGAATGAACACCCATATTTACCCTCCCTCCTCCTTCTCTATGGGTGTCCCCCAAACACAGCAAGAGCATGCACAGCTCCCAGGGATCAATGCACCCTTGCTGACCATGCCTGCTTAGTGCAGATCCCACAGCTCTGGCTGCCTGAATTGTTTCTCATAATTTATTGCTCATTTTGTTCTCTGGGACGGTGCAATTGCCTCTTAGGATTTGTGCCCTTTCATTTCCAGGCCTCAGTAACTCCTGAACTACAGTTTCATGTGGTTTTGTGATTGTTAACCCAGCATGCAGACGGATCTACAACCATAAAAGCTCAATGAATCTTATATGGCAAAACACAGGCTGCATGTGTTATTTTTTCCTTCATCTGCAGTCAAAGAACATACTCTCACCACCACAAAAGATGCAGCAGCAGCCAGGTTTTCCAAGGAATAGTGTTCCCTCATTGCTGTGCAGAGGAGAAAGGACTATTTCTGCTCAGAGCATCATCACTCTTTTAGCTGTCATCAAGAAAAAGGGTCCTTCACAGATTAAACCCTCTGGGCCTGCAAAATCTCTCAGCTCTCTTCCCTCTTGTTGGCTGCAAGACTCAGCAAGGTGCAGGCAGAAGAGACACAAAGGACATTACCTTGTGGTTTTTCCCGTGTCTGTACATCATCCAGTCCTCCCCATTGGTGCTGACCTCCAGCTTGTAGGTACGGACATAGTAGCCCTTCTGGGTTTCTCTCGAGATGGCCCCCTGTGTGGCAATGGCTGTGAGCACAGTCAGGAAGTGGAGGTCCACCTTTCCAGGGGAAAAAGAGACAAGAAAGAGAATGGTGACCACCTGAGAGTCCAGAGTGGCTAATTAGTTCCTCTCTCTGTCTCTGAAAAATAAAAAGGTGCAAATTCAGCCTCACTCTATCTGTGGGTGCGCAGCTCAACAGCCAAAACCCTTCCCAGGGCTGACTTTAGCAGAATAGAACCCTGAGCCACAAATAGATAAGGATCTTGATGTCTGTTTATATGAGACCACCACAAAGCCTTCTTCTTGCCTCAGACCAAGCAATAGGATCTGCACAGAAGTGCACCTCCGTTAAAGCAGGACAGAGACTGACTTTTTCCATGTAAAATAAAAGCATGATATCCAATTAGCAAGTGCTGCAACTCTTAGTTTTCCATTGCTATTCTGGTTTTTTGTTTGTTTTTTTGGTTCTTTTTTGTTTTGGGGTTTTTTTTGTTGTTGGTTTTTTTGTTTTGTTTTGTTTTTGTTTTTTTTGTTTTACAACATGGGTTGAGAAAGGTCAGCAGAGCTGGCTTAGTAGCCCTGCCATGAATGAAGAATGAGACGTCTGCTGGAGGCAATGACATTCAGCACCTCCTGCTCGTAGTGCCCTTTAGCAAGCAGTGTCTCCCGGCGATGTGACACAGCCAGAAGCTGTGTGTGGACACACTGTGGCTCTAACCAGCTCCCAGGGAAAGCCTTTGCTCTGTCAGCCCCCTGCCTGACACCAGCCCGCTCGCTCTCCCTGCATCACTGATGAGATAAATATTATTCTAGTTGTTTTTCTATGCACCCCCTGGAGACTTTGGTCCTCAGCCCAGTGGCGGAGTCAGTGGCCCTTGTAAGTGGCAGAGGTCTCTCAGTCTCTGTCAGTCTGATGGAAAGTCCATCAAGGCTTGGGCAGAAAGGAGGGGGTGGGAGCAAGGCAGCGGATGGAGTCAGTCCTTGTGCGGGCAAGCTAAAGGGAGAGCCAGCCTGCCGCGTTCCACCGAGGCACTGCAGCTCCCCTGCTGCTCGCTCCCCACGAGCCACAGAGGCAATAAAAAATTCAACAAGCCTTATGGTCAAGGGGCAGTTTAACAGCGTGACACTGCATTTGGTGGGGGAAGAGGAGAGGGGCTGGAAAGGTACCTGGAGGTACTCTTTGTTGCTGTCTACATTGGGGGTCCAGCCGTTGTCGTCGCTGTTGAGCCGGCTCTGCTGAGGGGTCCATCGCCCATCTGAGTAGGTGGAGGAGGCACTGATCTGCGTGTTGGAGATCCTGCCAGACTCCATCCCCAGAGGCACATTGCACTGAAAGTCTAGAGCAGATACACACATACAGAGATTGGTTTACAGACTCAGTACTTCACCCCCAAGTGAAAGGCAGCCCTGAACTAATCTCTACAGCTAACCCTGAGCAAAGCTGCCTGTCTGGAAAGATGAACAGATCTGTACCATCTTGCAGGTTGTGTGTGTTCACAGATGGCACTGAAAAATTATAGATAGGGCAGCTTTGTGTTTGCATGGCCCTCTGAGCACTAATACATTCTGGATCTTTCTCCCTTTCTCTGTCTTCTTCACCTTTACTTAGTTTTGACACAATTCTGTCCCTTTCCTCCCTCCACCTCCACCAAGTACCAAGATGTTCCAAGTACCCTTGCCACAAAATTCATATCTTCCTGAAGGTTGTGGGTGAAATCTAAGCACTGACAAAGCAAGGAATACAGCTAGACACATTAGGAGGGTGCTTACTGTTGCCAGCAGGAACATCAAGGATTGGAATGGGCAGCTCTAAAGGTTTTGTGTGCATGTGAGAGCAGGGATGCACATGTGTGTCTGTGTATAGCTGTATGCATGTATATATGTATGTGGTATCAGGCCTGTAGGGATTAACCAGACAAGATAATGAAACACACTGCTATGCTTTTCTTTGGATCTCTTCACTTCTAAGGCTTTAAAAGTCACAATTAGCTCAGTTTTATGGCACATCTCATCTATTTTATGGCAGCTGTGCTGTAAAAACAATAGCAAAGAAAACAGTGATAGAAAATACTGCATGGGCCCAAGTGTGCTGCTGCTGTAAACCAACAGGGTTCCACCAAACTGCCTGTGTTTCTAATGTGACCAAGTCAAGTTTGGGTGGAAATGATGGGCCAAGTTAGGATGTCAGTGCTATTATTAAAGTTTCAGTTTACACCGCCATAAATGAAAACAGACCTGGCACTTTAACAAAGGCTTTTGTGCTTGATTTCTCAAGCTTTTTGGTCAACATCTTATTTCCAAATCCAGAACAGAAAAGGGATTAAAGAACAGATCAACTCAGTGCGGCAATGGGTAATGGTGAAGAGCTCATGCTTGTCCGTAACTCTCACAGCCTCAGCAGAACATCCCTTACTCAATCACAGAATAAGAGGTTGTAACCCTGCTGCCCTGGTGCTGCACACCCCCTACTCTGCCCTGCTCTCTGTCTCAGGCTTTCAGTGGCAGGTCTCTTTCTCTGGGACTGAGGGGTGTCCTGAAGGCTTCTTCTGTTGTATGAGAGGTTCACTGTGAACAGAGGTCAAGAACAGTAGCTCTGAGGCAAAAATACCATGGGAAAACAAATGGAACCTTTCCTTGCCTGCAAGTGTTATCACAAAGAATCAAAATGCTCTTCATTCTCAGAACACACAACTTACTTCCTCACTCTACATCAATTTACCTCCCTTAGTAAGGGTTATAAAACAAAATTTGGCTTGAGATTCTTAGAGCTTTAAGCAATCTTTAATTAGACAGCCAAGAAATTCCAATTTGTGGTTTGGGACTGTGAATTTCTGGAAAACCAGAGTGAGAGAGAGAGCATATATTTCCCCCCATGCTTTAATGAATCTACTGCACATGCTGGGCTGAAGTCTTCCCCTAAATCCTTTGGGCTGAGCACACACATGAAGGATTCTAACCCAAAAGGTATTGAAGAAGACTTCACAAGCAAGTGAAAAGTCAACAAAAGGTCAGAAAGTGAAATTCTTACTGAAATCTTACTTCTATCAGAAACAGATAACAGACCTAAGTGAAACTGCTGTCTGCATTGCTGGTGGAGAGCCAGCCCCTGGCCACACTTCTGCCTGCTTCACTCTTGCATATGCCAAACTGGGAAAGATGGGAAACACAGGGGACACAACTAGGTCATACACACACATTTCCAACTTACTTTCTGGGACTTCCTGGTGGATCAAGTAGTACTGAGCAGAGAAGCCGTCCTTGGCCACTGCCAGGTCCGTGTGGAAGGAGAGAGAGAGGACGCCGGTGGTTGAGCGGATGTCCGATGGCATCTTAGCACCACAATACCTGCCTATCAAGGGGCCAACTGCAAAAGAAAGAGCAGTGAAGATAATGCCTGCTTTCCCACCAGCCTCCTGGGTCACCAGGAGGATAAAAAAGACAGGCTTCAGGGGTTGGGTTATTTTTTATATCTATCAGCCTGGTGCCATGCAGTGCAGAAATATCCACTGCAGCAGGCATTGCTCTGCAATTGCTGGGAAATGCTCCAGAATGCTCTGTTTATCAGTTTTGCTATTAGGCAGGGAGGTCCTCCCATGATTACATGAACCCACTACCCTTCCCTGAGGGAGAACTGCTGGTGTTTGGAATGTCCCATGGGGCTTTTCAGATCAGTGGTTACAACAGAGCAGTAGTTTGTGGTTTAATGGATGCAGCCTTCTGCAGGCACACTGTGCGCAAGCTGGCCATGGAGTGCCCTGATGGCAGGTTGCAAGCTGCAGCCACTTTTGAGGTTAGGCACCCTTGGTGTTCAGGCTGCACAGTTCTGGAGCTCTGTGAGACACCAGGAAGGGCCAAGGAAAGCAGTGCAGCACGCCGTGGCTTACCCTGAGGGATGCCATCCCAGATGTCTAGCCAGTCATACTTGCAGTCTCCTTCCCCTGACTGCAGTGGGTCATGCTCGAGGTCAAAAAGCACAAAGTGGAGGAGGATTTCTGTCTTTGGCTTGGCTATGATGGTGAAGACACAGTCCAGGTTGTGTGGATACTTGTCAGGGTAACCTGGAGACTCAATAGTGCCGTTGGAGGCAGTGAAGTTTCTGGAGCAGTCCTCGGAGCCTGTAGCAGCAGGAAAAACCCAGAACCTTCTTAGCAACAATGAAGCTTAATGCCAACAACTTAACCCTTTGGAAACCCCATTCTGAGTTGGTATGGTTGTGTATTCACTTCTGGAAATGTCCTGCAGCTCAAGAGCTGTGGGAATTACTCCAAGAAGCAAGAAGGTGATTTTCAAAGCATTCCACATGTGGAGAGACAAGGACCATGAGGCCACTGTAGTGGATAACATGGTTTGAAATCCCTTAGAGAGCTTTGCAGATATAATCTGTACATCATTGCTGATCCTCCTGACAATTACCCCAAAACCAGGACTAGAAGAGCGATCCTATCCAAAGCCATTGCTGTGATTCGGCAGGCCAGCACCCTGCCACGTCCCTCACACCGGTGGTGGTGGACAGGGAGGCCACACCAAGCTGGCCTGTCTTCCCCCAGCTGGCCCTTTGCACTCTAACCCATCCCCCAAACACGGACCTGGCAGACCTGTGTGCTGCTCCAGAGCCTGCAGAGAGGCTGGCCAGCACGCAGGGAGCTGCCATCCACTGTACCCATAACACAGCTGCCAGCTGCAGCCACGCGGGCAAGGCGCCGCAGCAGCCCCAGGTCGGATGGAGGAGCCCTGTCTGGGGAAGGAACTGCCTGGGATGGGGCAGAGAGGAGTAGTGGGATGTGTTCTTTTTAGAAAGGCTGTTCCCATGGGCCAGTCTCCTGCAAACTCCAGTCTTCCAGCATAAATATCTGTGCCTCAGTTTCCTCTTGAGAAAATCCGGAAGCACAAATATTTACACAGTGAAAGGGCCTGTGGGAGGGTGCCAATGTCTCCACTGTTTGCTGCAAACCTTTGGGAAGTGCACAGTTAGCCTGCAGCCCTCCCAGGACCCGCATAAGGGACAGGGGCCAGCTCCAGCATACGTCTCCACAACGTGGCCACATTAAGAGTGGGGATAACAGAGGCCACGGCAGGGAGGTCTCTGCTGAGAGCAGAAACAGAGCCCTCTTTTTCACAGAATGAGCCATCCACACCAGATATGCAAGTTATTTCTATCCTTAAGGAAGACCTTTGCGTGGTGGGGAGGACAGACAATGTTGCCTCTTATTTATTGCTGACCTCAGCACTGGCCTCGGCTGCAGCTCGGTGCCCCCGCTCATGCAGCCAAGGTGCCTCGGGGTGCTTGGGCAAAGGGGAATTTGTGTCATATTCATACCACGGTGACTTTGAAACTCTTGCCAGGACAATAGGCAACAGAAATCTGCAGCCTGGAGCTATGAGAGGAGAAAAGGGGGTGTTAGAGAAGCTGCTGGCCACTGCTGCAACCTGGCAGTAGCATTCGCAAAGGTTTCTGCTTCATTTTTACTGGGACACTTTCCTTCTCTCTCAAACCCTTTTGCTCTGGCTCTTCCAGGCAGCACAGGTTTTCCCAGGACTAATAGGAGACTTGTTATTCAATTCAGCATTAACCTACAGAGTCAGGCCAGCAGCCTGCAGTAATAGCAGGATCTTGCTCTGCATTATGCAGTGCCTGGCTGGAGAGCTACTCAGGAGAGGCTCTTAATTGACTACCTAATGAAGCAGCCAGCTTTTCTGGTGTGAACTGTGGGGTAAAATGCAGAGGCAAAAAAAAAAAAAAAAAGCCAAACACAAATCATAGCATAATGTCATGAATAGGATAAGGGTGTACTTCATTCCAAACAACCTGAAAGACAAACAGATAAACAGTGAAAATAACACAAGCTCCGAGCTAGGGAGAAAATCAAAGGTTAAATCCAGAGTCAAGGACTGTCCTCTGGAGAATGGCAAGATGTAACTATGTCACCACATTAGACAACAGTTTCCTCATGTGGGGCTCTTATCGCATTTGGCATCTTTGTCTATATTTCGGCTAATAGCAGCAGACACAATGATCAGCTTTTTATAAGGAAGCTGCAGATAATCAACGGGAGTCATGCTGGCTTGGGCAGCACAGGCCAGCCTGAGAGGAGACTTTGATGCCCAGCGCTGGAGAGCTCAGGCTGGCCCTGCCAAGCTGACTCACAAAGGGAGCAGCAGGAGGCTGGACCAGCCAGGGCAGGCGGCTCTTGTCAGCCCACAGACTGCTGACTGATACCCATCAGGGGATTCAAACACTGGTATGTGGTTGTTTGTATGCAGATTGCTCCTCTCTCACACTGTGATAAGGGAAATTTAGCACAAGGTGGGGAAATAAATGCTCCATTGAAAAGAGTTGGATTTTTAGGTCACATTTAAGACAAAAGGAATCTGCAGCCACTGCTGCCTTTACTGCTGTGGACAATGACAATCTGATGACCTTAAAGCTAGTGACACCCTTGCTGGTTACCGTGACAGCTCAGACAGAAACTTGGCCCATGCCTGCCTGCCAACAAAAGGCAGGGTTTGCTTGTACTGCAGGAGCCCTGCAGCCAGCGCTGCCCACCGCCCTCTCCAGAGCCCTGGCTGGGACTGGGCTGGGCAGATGTGGGCTGGGAGTGCTCCTGGATCACGGCTCATCCACACTCCTGTGCCAAAACCTGCCTTGCCTGGCTTGATTTCGTGGGCTGTGGCTATAAGAAAGTGTGGCTGTATCTGGAGAGGATGGCTGCCTGCAAAAGGAGTCCCAAGCACCACTTCAGACCTGAGGGCAGTACTGCAGGGACTTACATCGAGAGACAAACTCAGCTACAGCCTCCATCCAGTACCACTCTCCAGATCAGCCCTTGATTCCTCTTCCTCCCTTCTTCCCAGTAACAACTTCTACACTTTCCTTGTGTATTTGTTCCCTTTCTGGCTCCCAACCAGACCGACAGGGTTCCTGCCTGCCATCCCTTCCCCACAGCATGACTGGGCCACTGCCCACTGCCTCCTGCCCTGAGTCAGGGCACAGACCCAGTGTGAGGTCAGACACCATCCAGCATAGCCTGCTGGGCTCACAGGAGGTGTGAGCAGGGAGACAGAGGCAAGGGGGGCTGAGGTGGGTCTTCCCACCTGCATTCTTTGTCATCCTCTGTGATGGCAAATGGCCTTAGCAAACCCCAATATCTGGCTGAATCACTAAACTTTCAGGACTAATCTGCATCCTAACCATAAACGAACAGTGGTGGTGAGCTGGCTGCACAACAGCTCAATGGCCAGCTATGCAGTCCAGACAACTGCCAGCTTTCCTTCTCCATCTGAACCTTCACACACATGTCCTGTCCTCATGTATTCACAATGAATTTAGGGAGTCTCATTCTCTCACAGCAAAGTCTCCACATTCACATCTACCTATGGCCAGGTTGTGGGCTGTCTGTGCACCTCTGCCTGCTGCACAGCTGGCCCAGGGCCCCTCTTTATTTTGGAGAGGCTGGATAAGCAACCCTGTTGTACTCCTTTTTTGTTCTTCCCATGGCACAGACATTGTTTTTTCGTGCTGGATGCGATGACTGAAAGCCGCGAGTGTTTTCTTCCAGCACATCACCAAAGAAATGTGGGCACAGGGCAGGTGCCCACGTGCCCACGCAAAAAACTCTCCTGTTCCCTCAGCATGCACACACACCTCCCTCACATGCACACAGAGCGGGGGCTGTTTTTTCAAGCCTCTTTCTTCCCAGGCACAAAATTCTGGCAAATATTTAGACAGAAACACTATTAAAAGGGTTTTGAGCAGATTTTTCTTTCCTCAATAATAGTATTAAACAGAATTATGAACAGTTCCTCTTACATCAGCCTGGAAGGGTGCTGCCTCAGACCTTGACAGCATTGCTGACAGCAATCACTTGAAAACTAGAGATCCCCAGTTACAAACCCCACATTCATGGAGAGAAAACACAGCATCACTGATCAACCCTGAATCACAACTCCACAGGAGGGGGAGCTCCATGCACTCCTAACAGAGGGACAATCCCCTTTTAGCCCTAACAAGCTCTGAACATGCCAGGGAGTAAAGATATATGTTTCTAGTCCTCAAATACAAGAGAGCATTTAAGGAGGAAGTCTGCTTTAATTGCGACATTGTGATCCAAAAATGCACTGTCATGTGCCACCAACATCTTCTTGGAAATGTGATGCACAGACTTGCTTATATTTAAAAAAAAAAGTCCTTTATCTCTGGAAAATATGCTAGAAATCACATTGAAAAGGTGGTCAAAGGCATGTCCAGATGAAGATAATTGTGTCAAACAGTCTGGGAGACAGGCACTGACTCAGACACTCACCTGTCTTGTAGATCTCATAGCGCAGGGAGAAGCCGGCACCTTGCCGTGCGTAGTCTGAGGTGAACTTGATATAGAGAGAGGGGCCAGAAGAGATGATGGTAGGAGGTGCAATGTTCCCACAGTGCTTTCCCAGCAGGTCTGCTGCTTCACTGTCTCCATCGCGGATCTCGATGTAGTCGTACCTGCGGAGGCAGGTGGAATGGCAGGGAAACCATCTGTCAGGGACATGTTTCGGGATGCCAGGCACAAACAAAAATCTTTCCTGGTACTGTGTATTTCACAGAATGTCTTCCAGACACTACCCGAGACTCTCTTATTCACACCACACCACAGACCCCAAAACACTTTTTCTCTTTTGTCTGACTATGTTTAGGTCCCTTCCTCGGCTGCCATTCACATCATTAATTTATTGCACATACATCCGCTTCACCTACACAGCCAACATGCAAAATTTAGGACACTCTTTACCTCCACTTCCACAAAACTCCTTTGGCAGGGGAGAAGCTCAGATACAACTCCCCAGGGACTGCTCTCCCCTGGCCTCTCTTCTGAATTGCCGTTGTGCTGTTTGGCAGAGTTCACTTTATTCCAGTATCCATGTGGGAATTGGCCAAGCACATACCAAGTGTGAGACTGTCAATGTTCAATCCATGTGAGCAGGTAGCTATTTTGTACACTGACACCACATTGGTCCTTTAGCAAGCATGGTAGGTACACTCACTTCGCACTTGGATATTAATATTAATCCTCTTCTATTAAGTGCTAATGAAGATTTTCTGTGGATGAGAAGTTTTGTCTAAGAGCTGGGTACCCACACTCATTATTGCTGATTAGTAACTGCGACATTGCCTTTGTAAAGTCCTACTTGAAGGTGTTCCACCTATCCACTGGCCTGGATATCTGACTGGTGTGGGGGAGGAATGCGTAGGGTTAGAAGAATTGCCTCCGAGTGCAGAGACAAAAGCTGGCTGCAAAGCTTGGCTGGAAGGCAAAACTGCCACAGATCCCTTTATATTTTCGAGGCCATGAGTAGGCAAGGTAGTAGTATCAGGCTGTGCGTGCTGTGAAGAAACAAACAGCTTTTACGTGTACATCTTGTTCTTCAGCTGCTTTCTAACACCCACGCTCTCCCTCCCCTCTCCTCTCTGGCCAGCACACTGCTATTTACAGAAAGTGACCATCTCTCTAGGACTGTTTATTTGCTCTGTATCAACCTGTTTGAACAACATGCTACAGCTCTTCTTACGGGGCCAGGGAGGAAAAAACCATTTCCAGGCTGCCAGGAATCTGCCTTTCTTCTTTGTCACGAGATCCTCTGTTTGGGAATGGAGAGTTGAAAGGAGAAGTAGCTTGCTGGATACAGAATGATCCTCATGTGACTCATTCCCGTTCCTCAAAGCACATATCGGCGAGCAACAACCTCAAAACAAACTTACAGGGACTTAGTGTGCTCCTCCACAAAGAAAGATGGCCCAGACGGCTTTGGTTTCACTCCTTTCTGGGACTAAATCAGGCTGAGAGCCAAAAGTAAAATGCCTGCAGATAAAATCCTGTCTATGCTGGACCGAGCACTCAACTAGCTGCAATCACCCAGCCTTTAACTTCATTACAGACTCAATTGGCTTGGCCAAGGTGAAATCCAAGCGGTCTTGAGAAGTGGCACTCGAAGAGGAAGAGCATTTGGCTTAGCTGGTGTGTGGAATCACAGCAGTGCAAATGAAGATCTGCTGCCCCTGCTCTCTCCTCAGCCCTGCCTAGCCCCTATCACCTCGTGACCTCTTATTACCCTGACACCAGGCAGCAGCACCCTGTGTGACCCCACTAATGTCCATCATGTGTGGCTTCATGCTACCATCTCTCTAGGGAGGAGAAACATAGAAGGCAGTGTTAGTGCTTCTTCTAAGTAGAATTTTTTCCTCCTTGTTTGTCTATTTGTTTAAAGTAGTACTGAGCAAACAGCAGGGACATTTTGTTCTCTAAATAACTACTTGCTTTCAGCATGCTTGCAGTCCTTCCACATCTGAAGTACACATCTGTGCCACAGAACTACTGGCTACTAGTTAAATTGTGAGTGTGTGGCAAAAAATTAATTTGGCAACAACATGAATGTTGGCAAAACACAGTTAATGGAGTGGGCTGTAAAAGCTGCCATTTTCATGCACAGAGGTTAGCTGCATCCCAGGAAATCACATCTGTTTGTGTCCTCGTGGGGTTGTACCTTGCCAACACGGTACATGGCTTCAGCTACTTGACTGCAATGATCACAGCTTCTGCTGTAGCCAGCACAACAAATATCCTAGTGCTGTCCACATGGTTCCTCAAGCCACCCAGTTCAGTAGGAGCCCTGGAATTTCAGAAGCAAGTCCTGAACCAAGAAATTTTTGCTTATTGAATGGGTGACAGACTTCCAATAATACATACAATTAGGGAATATTGCAATCTGCTCATGGGCAATCTGCAAATGGAAAATTAAAAGAATGAATCTAGTAAGTAAATCATCAGGAAATATTTTCCTCTTTAAATTAAGCCCTATTTGGCTTCATTCAAGCATCTAGCTTAGCTTTCTCATACTGGAGCTAATCCTTAATAAATCAAATGTTAAAAACAACTGAAAAAAAGCTCTTACGAGAAGTTCAGGAAATAATTTTTGCCAAATGTAAAATTAATATAAATGTGTAAGAGTTTTCTTCCCTAGTTAAAAAATCTTGGTCCAAGTCCTCTACTCTGCATGAGGCAAAACCTTTTCTTTGGGTCAGATAAACAGAGTGTGAACCGGGGAACTATTACACTCGGGAGACAGCACTTGCCCAGATGAGCAGGAGCCCCTACTTCCTCTCCATCACAGCAATTAAGCTTTAGGCTTTCAAGATGAAACACCAAAGACATCCATGTTAAACTTCCAAACTTCAGCAAGAATGCCAGCTAATCCCCACCACAGATTGTTTTGGAACCACGCGCTTCAGTCATGTCCATGCCTTGGCCCTCAAATGATAAACCCCATTCTCCTCATCCTGGGTCACTGGGCATGTTACAATCCAGTTTGGCCAAATCTTTGCTCCTGTTAAGCCTAAGCATGGCTTCTAGACTTTCTTCTTCCCTTGTGAAAAACAAGAAGGAAAACTGGAAGGAAGAAAACCCAACCATGCTTTCTATTCTAACCATTTCATTTTCAGATAACTACGGCCCAGGGCACAGCTGGGTGGGACACATTTATGCTGCAATGTGTTCAAACTGTCTCACACAGTGCCCAGAAATTTGCATTTCACTCATATAACCGAATCCATTGTTCCACTCAACATGCACCCACATTCTTGTGGGCTGACCTCTGGCATTACCTCCACCGGGAAAGCTGCCATCTCCAGCACATTTCATGGCCACTTTTCCCCACCTAGGCATTGCTCCAAAGAGCCAAGCAAAAACAGAGTGCAACCTCTGTAACCCACAAGTATAACCAATTGATTAACAAACTCTTCCTTTGCAGGGAAGGTGACCACATGTGGCTTCTCCTCCAATGGCACAACAGCAAGATATTCTGAGCTGCCACTTGAGTGAGTTGGTTTGAAACCATCTCAAACAGCTTTTCACCAGGGAGTTTTGAGGCTGGGAGGCAATGCTGAAGTGCTTTTAACTTCCCAGACAATGGAGGCTGAGAAAGAAGAGAAATACAAGATGTTCTTCTTGAAGCTGTTTAACAGAATTAAACAAAAAATGTACAATGCTTACCCATATTGCTGCATTTTTCTTACAGATTTTTAGTAGAAGGTGCTTTGCTGATGTTAAGAGAGCTTTTATAAACTAATTATAAAGCACTTCTACAGCCTGTATTATGCTTGTTTGCTTGTTTTTTCCTCCAGTCAGCCTCTGCTTCCCAGGCTTTCCTTTCTATTTTTCCTAAGTAATTTTGCTGCTGGCTCCCCAAATGAGGTGCAACAAAAGCAAACAAGCCCCAGCTGTAGTGATTATGAGAGGACCTCCAGCTTTTCAGTCCTGTTCTGTTCCGAAATAGCTAATCTGCTCCTTGACCACTGAGCTGTGCTCCATGATGCCCTGGGGCCAGGAGAGACCTCCCAGGAGCTCACCCAGGCACTGCTGAGCTCCTGAAAGACTTCAACCTATCCGGGGAGCAGCACCAGAAAGCCTGTGACATTCCTCTGGGTGCTCCTCTCCAGAGGGACACTCAACACACCCTGTTTAGTGACCCATACTGCTGAACACAAAATCAACAACCCCACTGACCTTCATCCCCAGGTCCCAAGAGATGCCGAGTCCTTCCCCCCTGAAACATGCCTTAAGGGACATTGCAGGGACAGCAGCTTAGGATGGGGAGAAACATGAGTAACAAATAACAAATTATTCATGTGTTCCCAGCTGTACCATGAGCCTTCTGAATACACAAACTTGGGCAAGCCTTGCTTCAAAGCCTAAGGAGGACTGGCCAAGCTCTGACATAGCTGGCAGCTTTCTCTGTCCCTCTCTAGAGCTATGATTTGAAGTAGGTGAGGACTTGCACTCAGCAAAGCCCAGCTTCCAGTGCTTGCCAGGACTGGAGAGAGAGAGGCAAGGCTTGAACCTGAACTTCCCCAATGTTTAATTTGGAGCAATTATTTATAGGCGTTTCCATGGGGCTCATGACTGCAGCTGGCAAACAGTAATGATGGGATTCTCACGAGACCCTGGGAGGTAGGAAGGCAGAGAGGAGCAGTGTCTGCCCCAAGGTCACACAGGAAGTTTGCAGCACAGCCAAGAATAGAAGCCAGTCTTGACTGGAGAGATTATATTATATTGGAGAAATCTGGCCTAGATAGACAGGGAGACAAATAGGTACAGACTGCATGCCAACAACCCTAAATTTGGGAATGCCCAGGGCTGACTCGAGCCTTCAAGACCGCTGATCTACTTGAACCGTATGTCACTGTGTCTTGAATGCATCTGCTGAGGAGAGGAAGAAAAACTGCAATTCTGGTGAAATTCAGCAGGTGTTAATATTCTGGGGGTAGGCTGGGGAACACCTGTACTTAGCCACAATGGCAGCTAGTAAATGCAATTGTTCCCCTTTGAAAAGGTGGTGGGAGGTTTGTTTCTCAGAAATTGTTATAAAAAGCATAAGGTCTTTTGAACAACCTCTAAGAACAGGCAGTTTCTTAGAAATTAAATAGCAGTTGCAGTATAGAGATAGTTAAGAAATGATGAACCAGCATCTCTGTGGTTGTTGTGCAATCAAGAGGTGACTAGAATTAATGCCCATTACATGCTACCTGGCTTAGTCAATTTTTCTGTGTCACCACCCATCTTCATGCTCTTTTGTATGCCACCTTCCAACCAAATCCTTATTTCATGGGTGGTTACATTGCAAAAGACAAAAAACCACTTTTCCATGTTGTTTACACAATCCTGAGGACATACCCTTCAAAGATTAAATTGTTCCAGAAGCTACTGAGGACTTTTAAATGACTTTTTTTTTTTTAACAGCCATGATAGCAGAGGCGAGCACCACTGATGAAACAAGAGCAATGAAGTTTGATCTTAGCTGCCAGCCCTTAATCAGAGTAATTAATTATAAATACAGCAGATGAATTGGATTCTCCTTTGACTTGAACTGGTTTTACACATGTGTAACTCATCATTTTAAGGGTAATCACTCCTAATTTATCCTGGTGTGAGAAGAGAATCACTCCTCATAGGCACAGGCCCTGATATGGATGTGTGCACAGAACTAAAAATCCTGTACCACATCTAGATTTAGCCAACAAAACGTCCTCTGCTCTCAGTGGAAGCAGATTTCTCACACCCAGCTTGGGATGGAATTAATTGCTCTTCTGCATTGACAACAGAAGTACTTTAAATCACTCTGACTGACTAGACCTGGGCTTTGGTGTCTGAACAATGCAGAGATGAATCTGATCTCAGTCTGAACCCTTTGGGGCCATTTTTGCCTATGCTGAGGCAAAATATGCTCACAGAGCTTGCCCTTGTTTTGCCCTTATGGAAATAACTGACTCTGGCAACAACAGAGAGAAATGGGCTATAATTGCTCTGAATCTGAAGGGATTTCACTGGATTTCAGTGACTGAAATGACAAAAATCCTGGCAGCAGAGACAGAGCTAGGCTGGTATGGAGGGAGTGGGGGGATGATGGTACAGGCAAAACTGCTTAGGATTTCTCGGAAGTTTGTTTTGAATTTGTAGGATCCAATTATGTATTGTGTAATCACAGTATTGTGGGGGTTTGTAATCATTCTACTGTGCTTCGGATTATTTTCTTATCTCCTCAAAAAATCTGACCAGAATTTCTGAGAAATTAAAAAAATCCAGTTATCCAGTTAAAGGTAAAGAAAAAAAATAAAGAAAAGGAAAAAGGAAAAGAAAAAGAAAAATAGAGAATGAGAGAAAATAACCCTGTTAGATTGGAAAGCTTCTTCAAAAATGCCTCAAAGACAAAAAATGGAAACAATAAAGAGCCTCTATTTCTACTCTCTGGGTTGTTGTTTTCACCCCGTTATAAGCACTGCTGATGGGAAGAGGCTTTCAGCAGTTCCTGCTAACTTAATGCAGGGGGGAAGGTAGCCAAAATACTTTGTGCAAAGGGACGAATAAAACATGACTGCAAAGTGCTCCTGAGACAAGTTCTGATTCAGGAGGGAATCTCAGCTCCTGGCATGCTGCTGCCCTCCCCTGAGACAGGAGAGCAAAGGCTCGCCCTTCAGCCCCAGGCTGCCTCCCTCAAGCTGTGCTGCCAGATCGCTGCGGAAGGGCTGGAGAAGTGCTCTCATCTGGGGCATGCCTGGAAAACCGACCATTATATAAGAAAAGAGATGTGCTAATGTGCACTTTGGGGGTTTTCTGCAGGCTGTTGTTCAGGAGTTACACATGGCCGTTTAATTTTATTTCTGTTTCCAAAACCATCTCTATAAATTCCTCGCTCTTCTATTTTTAGCTACAGGGGTCTTTTGTTGCAAGATGTCTGTGGTGTTCATTGGTGGGGGGAAAATCATGGTGAAATAGGGAATAACGTATATAAAGCATGTTCAGAATAAACCCCCTTCCCATGGCATTCTGCCTTCTGTTGCTGCTCTAAGGGAACTGAAGCAACTCACAACCCTTTCATACCCCAAAACGCAGGACACTTGAGAAAATGCATTTGCACTTTTCTCCTTCTGCTACAATCCATCTGTGGAAAAAATTAGACTTTGGTTTCTATGTCATTTTACTGTCACCACTCACAGGCACTTGATCACTAACAGAAAGAAAAAAATAAATATAATAAAAGATAACAACCACAAAAGGAAAATTTACTGTCGGAAAGCAGCAGAGCAGGCAGAAGGCAAGGGCAAATGCTCACTTTGATCTCTTTGCAGTGGGGGGACTGATTTCCCTTTTCTGCTGGGATCCAGTGCCTGACAACCCAGGCAATAGATGGGGATGAGCTTAGATCAGGCTGTCCAAGTTCTGGGGTGCTGATGAGGATCAGGGAATGCTCACATGGCATGCTGTGCCAGCCCTATTCCCACAGGAGCGAGTGGTGCCCCATCACAGCTTGCTGGTGCAGTAGCAGTCATGGCCTTAGACACTACATGCAGTGAAAAGCAAAAGGAAAGAGTAAAAGCTGGCATGAGATGGGGATCAGAGCTTGGTAGCTGGGCTTTCCACTATCTTTCCACTCATTTGCACTGGCTTTTTTTCAGCACAAAACTGAAATAAACACCTCGTTAAGCACCAATTGTATAAAGGAGGTTGTAAGAACAGAGCCCTGACCAGCCCACCCTCACCCTCCTGGCTGTCTCCATCCCTCATTAATGATGGATGGTCACCCTGGGACTGGCCCACCATAGGATGACTTTCTGACCCCGCATTTTCTCAGACACAGCCTGTTCACAGCCCGGCTCCTGCCTCAGCTGATGCACAAGCGAGTGAAGCTTTGCTGCCAAGACTGGCCTGCAGCCTCCACTATTTGGGCATTCCCACAATTTGGCTGTGCCAGCTTGTAGTAAGAGCTGTTTCTGGGGCAAACAGTGCACCACTGCCTGATCCCTCCGTGCTTGCTGCACAGCATCTCCTACCCCCTTCTCTCCTCAAAATATGGGCACTTGCAGCTCAATGGCCATCTGAGCCATGCGGTGCCAAGTCTGAGCACAGTCAGTCCTGAGCGAGGGCCAGGGCTGTGCCATGCGTGTGCCACAACTTGCTGTGCATTGGCAGCAGCAGTGACCTCCCACATGGTTCTCTTTGACAGCAGGGACTGTCTGGGGGTGTGGGAGGAATTAGCTGCTGGCAGAGGCTGGTTGGTACCCCTGAGGTGAGCTCAGCCCAGCCCAGGATAGCAGGTCAGAGAGGCAGCCACATCGAGATAGAAGAGGGAGACAGAGACAAGGGAATGGGATGCTGCATGAGGCTGGTAGGTACCTTTTCTCCTTAATGTACTGTGGGAGCAGGGGGATGGGACTGTCCCTGTTTCTCTCACAAACGAGGACCCTGCCACTGCTTTGTTCCAAAAGATTTTCTTTCAAGCAACCCTTTGTGTCACCCTCCTGTTCAGCCGTGGCAGTGTGTCTGCTTTGTCCTGCCAGCTCAGCCATGGAGTGTTTACAAGCCTCCCTCACCCTTCCAGGCTGTGGTTCAGCTCCATTGACACTGAAGGCAACAGACTCCTCTCTCGGCGTGTGATGAATCAATTACTTCCTCTGACACTCTATTACTATAGCCCTTACATCTCCAGATTGCAGATGAAAAGACAGGCTGAGAAGGGGGACAGGGAAGGGGAGAGGTCTCCTGAGGTCTCCATCAATTGAGTTGTTGGACATTTGAAGAAATCCCCATCTGCCATATTTAAAGACAGAGAGATGTTTTGCTCCTGAATGGCAGAAAAATCAGAGGGTTTTCACAAAAGAAAACCTAAGAAATCAAATGGGTCAAAAAACTTCAACAAGGTGCAGTGAACATAGATCAATGGTGAGTCAGTCCCCTCTGCTGATGGAGATCCCAGACCTTGCTTCCACCCATGACTAACAGCCAAACGTCGGTATTACCAAAGCGACAGTCATTACACCTTCCTTTTCACTGCAAAATAACAATGTAAATGAAACCTCCTACCAAGACTCACAGAAGAGGAAGGAAGCTGAGCACATGCCTCAAACTCTCGTGCTGCTGGTGGAGGGGGGGGAACACTTCTCCTTGTTGGACATCCATCAACAGCCCCAGCTCTGAGGTTTCCCTGGAGGCTTCTAACACGTGGAGAACTTCCCTTGCAAACACCCTGCACGCAGCATGGCCTCAGCAGGCACGGGGCTGAGAGCAGGGGCTCCCCCACCACCAGTGGATGAGTATTGCCTGTCTCTGGAAAGCAGAACTCCACCTCAAAAGATTCCTCACACAGTCTTCTGTACTGCTGCAAGAAGGTGGAGGCAGCTACCCTACTAGTTTCTGTGCCATTTGTAACAGAACGAAGTCTTTGGCAGAGGATTTCTGCTGTCAGACCCCACTGCTTCAGGCTCTGCTTCTAGGAATTCATTAAACAATATCTCCCTGTCTGACCCAGTGTTACTTTAAAACCACACCATACTACTGTACTGTGATTGCTCACTAAGGGTGTATGCAGATCTCAAGAATTCCTTGGGATTAGCAGTGGGGTGGGGTGAGAAACCAACAGAAAAACCCTAGGTTATTCACTCTTTCTAATCATCTACCGAGCTGCTCACTAAGCCAGCGTAAGGAAGGCTTTCTATGGTGTGTTTGAACTGATATATCAGACAGTTGCTTAAAACATCCTGGCTGTGATTAGTGGACCATGACTGCTATTAACTTATAAGGAATTCCAGGATCACCAGACTGTGGTTTGCAACATATTATTACATTGCCATTCAATGGTGGTGTGCAGCCGCTTGATTTAAAGGAAACTGAGAACTTGCCTCAGACTAAAACCTAACCTCCCCCAATTCCTTCAAATATGTTCTATGCTGAGTTCTGGCCAAAAGCAACCACAAATTTCTTCTGTTTTTCAGTCTGCTCTTTGCAGTCTGTTCTTTTTATTTTGCATTCATATTTAATTGCAGAATTCACACCCAGCCAGAAAAGGCTGAGAATGAACTGGTTGTCTTCTGCTGCACTCTGACCTACTCCTGTGTGGTGCTGCCTCTCAGCAGCCTTTGGAGGGGAGTGTGCTTTGCACTATTGCTATCTAAACTGGGGTTTATGCCTGAAGATCTTCTTTTCTGTATAACACGGGAATTTTAAGTGATTCACCAAGGCAGGAACAGGAAATCCATAGCAGGGAAGAACCCAAATCTCACAACTCCCAGAACTGATATTTGCTGGGGAGTCTGACAATAGGGATTATATCCATTAAAAAGGCTGAAAATAGCTAAATCAAACAGTTGCTCATTAAAAGGCTTAACTAGTTCCTATGTAAATCAAGGTAAAATCTCACTTTTCTTTTACTAGGCTTTGCATCTAGCCCTTCACAAAAAAATTGATAATTTTTAATATATCATTCTAGCATTCCCCTTACATTCACCAAACATTCTAACTCCTGCATCCAGACAACAAACCCATGATGCAGAACAGCATTGCTAAGCCCACTGTACAACACAAAAAATGACCAAGACTTAAAGTCCCACAGAACTTATTTAGGCTTCTGAAATCTGCTTGGGATGAGCCTCTGTGAAGGCTCACCTGGTTCACATGGTGGACTGGAGCATTGTTGCAAAGATAGTCAAGGGTCTCAGGCTCTGCTGAAAGCAGGAGCACCTCAACACTGTGGTTATCAGGCATTCCAGTGGGATTGCTCTACTCCTGTCCTACAGCATCTGCGCTGAGCGGGGTCTACAAAGATGGAGAGGATTTAGAGCTGGAGTGTAGCTTACAGTGCTTGCTCAAAAAAGGCACATGAATCTGACACTCTTAGCTGAATTCTGAACCCACTTAATCAGGAGTCACCACAGCCAGCCCTGTGCTTGCTCCCTCTCCAGATGCTGTGGGATCCTGTTCCTTCCCTTGCTGGACAGAGAGGCTGACTAAGAAGCGAGTACACCACCACCATTACCAGTTCCTCCTCAACAGCAGGAAGGAGGGGGAGACGTCTCTGTCTCTAATCCTATTGTTCCCAGTGTCACCAGCTGGCCCTCAATTTGTCATCATGCCAACAGGAAACAAGGTGCAAAATGAGATCTGACTCCTATGCACCGGATGTTAGTGAGCTAGCGGGTCACAGGAGACCCCATGAGAGCGTATTTGGGGCCACCACCTCCTGCAGAGCCTGGGCTGGGCCCTCCAGGGAAAGGCTCTGGGGCATAGAGAAACACAGCCACAGAGCAAGCAGAGGTGGGAAGCAGAGAAGAGAGATGTGAACAACCTTGAGCTGTTATCTCATATGGCTGGTCTCACTGTCACAGCTAACCCATCCACTGATGTCCCATTTTGGAAAATGACCCGAGCTTAATGGGAATTATGAACCATATAGCGGATGCTGGGTGGAGTTAAAAACCAGTAGAAGCTCATTTGAAGACAAATTGAGCTGCAGTGTCATGTTACCCAGACTGAATTATTTCCTGTACGTTAGAAACGTTGCTTCTGGCTACCCATGCCACAAATATATGAGCAAGCAAATACCTTCCTTAACATCTCATCTTTGACTTCCCCTCACTGCAAAATTAAACCTCAACTCCCCCAGTGCTTCAGGAGATGCAGTCACTTCCCCTCACATCCTAGTGAAGAAGCCCTCCAACTCCTGGCATTCTCTGGTGCTCAAAATGTATTTCTCTTTTCTAAGCATTTTGCCAATCACAAGATGAACTGCATTGTTTCTAAAATGTTTACTAATAAGCTAATTATGCACACTTTTCAAAGCATTTACGAATTAGCTGTCCATGATTGCTGCCTTGTCTACTCTTAACCTTCACTGATGGAAGGATGGCTTCTCACAATATTATGCTCTTGTTTGAAGGAGATGGCAAGAGAGGCAGGCTGAATGCTGAGTCCCCAGCTGCCTGCCTGGCTGTGGGTACTGAGTCCGGAAACAGCTCCCCCTGCCACCTCAGCTCAAAGGAATTTGAGTCTGTGGCTCTCTAGGAAGAATGCAGAGCTCTTTTGTTCCAGTGCCCAGCTTTTTGGACACCCAGGAGATGCCATGCTGCCATAAGAAGAGGCCTTCACTGGCTGTCCAAGTTGCATGTCTCAGTCTTTGTGCTGTGGCATGGGAACACCAGCATGTTGCTGCCAGTGTCCTCTGGCCAGCCGCGCTCTGTGGGATGGGCACTAGGAGCGTGTTGTCTCCCTGCCAGATCCTGGTTCACTCTGCCCATAAAGCTGGGAGCAGATGTGTCTCCTCCTGCCATGCCTGCCCTGTATCCAACACACATCAGGATGCTGTGCTTGATTCAGCTCTCTTGGCACCATGAGGGCACTTAGGAGGTCACAATGACCACTGCATAAATTGCCTCATGATAGCGGCCCCAGTTCCTGTCTCTTGAAACCTTATGGGCTTGACAGTGGGACCCAAGTCAGGAGGAAGAGCCTGACTGCTGCTCCATTACCAGTTTGCCATCTCCAGCCTGTTCTGGGAAACCCCGGGCCCTGTCTCCAGAAACCTTCGCCAACATTTGGCATGTGCCACCAGAGGGGGCTGCGAGCCACGGCAGCGATCCCCTAACTCCTTCCAGGCAGGGATCCCACCGACTGCAAGCCAGTTACAGAACGTGTTGGAAACGGCTGCAGAAAAATCCACTGGGCATGGTCTGGCTACCAGTCGGGCTTCTGTAAAACACTGTCGCTCTGTAGCAGATGTTATGACTCAGCTGGAAGGTCTTCTGCTGGCAGAGGAAGCATGAGCATGTCCACTGCAGCCTGGAGGGAGTGTGCCTCTGCTGTGTGTGCACCACCCACCAATGCTCTGGCAGGGCCAGCTGAGTGTGGCTGGGGGTGTCAGTAGCCAAACGCAGGAAGGAGCTTTTAGTGGTCCAAAGAAAAGACCAGCAGCGGGAGGGTGGCACAAACAGAAGAGGTGGTTGGTCATAAATTCAGTGACTCACGCATAGCTGAGGTTTTGGACTTGGATTTTCCAAGCAAGCAGAGCAGACAGAACAACAAAATGGCAATTAAGGAGTGGACAGCTCAGCTACGTGACTGGAAAAGCTGGGGGACAGCTGTCCCTGTTGCCCACCTATTGCAAATGGCTCAGGTGACTCCTGGGATCCCAAATAAACCCCAGCATGCACAAGACTGCCCAGCAACCCCCACACCACACAGAAGTGGAAACATTGCACCCCAGCAGCAGCCTGCTCTTTTCCACTGGTTGCCACTTCCCTGTTCATTGAACAGATACCAGTGATGTGGGGTGCAGTACCTGATCTACAGCTGCACTCTCAGCACAGAGGGGAGCAAACAGCCAGGCACGAAGATGATGATTTCTGAATAGTTTGGCAGATCTTTTATCAGACCACCAAACTTCCCTTTTGGCTCTGTTATTACTTCTGTGGCCCCACAGCTGCAGGACAGCATGAACAATGGCCCAGGCCTGTACTCCCTGTCACAGCATGCCCACCCCCACTGCCACAGGGATCCCTGCTGGTGCACAACAGCCACAACAGCAGGAGGTGGCCAATTTTCTTAACCTAGCATACTCCCAAAGCAGCACACTTCCTTGGAGCACAGATACAGCACTCAGAGAGATGTTCTGGGGCTTCAATTACACCAAATTGCTCCTTTCATGATGGTGGTGATAGAGTGCAGTTACTTCTTAATGCAGCTGGACACAGCTGAAAAATAAAAGCCCAGATGTGCCTCCAGAAAACAATAGCAACAGGCAGCACTGAGCAGCCACCTCTGGCTGCCACCTAGGGCACCCATCCCAGGCTGATGCTTCCCCCCTCCAGGCTGCCAAAGCTGTTCTCTGCAGCCAGCTCTTGCTCTGGCATCTAGGCTGCACCAGGTTCATAGCCCCTTCTGGCCAGCTGCTGGCCAAGGGGAAATCACTGACCTCTCCTCAGAGGTCCCCAGGGTGTCAGGCACTGTACAAAACACAGGAGGGAACACCTCCTGTCCCAAAGGGAAATCTAAAGCAGATACAAGGAAGGCTAGAAGGAACACAGTAAAACTAAAAAGACTTTTGGAGACATTTTTGTCGGCTTTCGAATGGGTTTTAGGAATGTAAATGTTATGCTTTATGAGGGAGAAACTTTAGCCTAATAAGGTAAAATGAAATGTTGAAAGGAGCAGCAACAGAGGAAGGGGTTATGGTGTTTACCTCTGGCAGCTGGAAGCACAGACTAGCCCCATTGTTGCTCCAATAGCTGCCAGGTAGCAACACCAGAGCAGGAGACTTGGTCTGCCCAGGAGTGAGTGCCCAAATGGAGCTGATCTGCCTGTCACCTCGATGTGAATGTGCTCTATATCAATGATGAGATGTCAAAAGGAGGGCTCTGCCCTCAGACTCTCTTTGATGCTGATCTCCTGTTCCTGTTAAGGTTCACACCTGCAGCTGCAATGAGGTCTTTGCTTCTTCATAAAAAATCCTCTCAGATTTATCACTAGATGGTCACCTATTATTAATGTACTGTAATGCAATGTATTAATGCTCAAGCTTTACACACTGTCCATATTTGCCTCCTTCTGGTCAGTCACTTTAAAAATTCTCACTCCTATCAATTTCTTTCTGGTCATGTTTATCATGCACTGTTTTCATTGTTCTGTTATGCTTCTTATCAAGCACTGTCCACAAAGCTCCTCCAAACCCACTCCAAGTCAGTGCTGGCTCAAGGGAGCAGGCACCCTGAGTTAGCTTGGCTCTCAGCTCACAGCTGTGGCCAGCAGAAGCTCAAGTGCACAGTGGATAAATCACATTTCCCTTTAAGAAAGGCTCCCTTGTGCACATACACACAGAGAGGGAGATAGTGAGACCCCACGGCAGCCACTCAGAAGATTGCTACAGTAAAGCAGAAAGCAGCAAAGGGATCACCAGCACCCCCAGTGCTCAGGCAGTCCTGCTGCACACACCACCTGCAGACTGGGACTATACAATGCTCTCACAGGCGGCAAAACATGGCAAAAGTTGCACAAGATGCTCAGAGCTATAATTGATATCTTCCTACACATGGAGGAAAAGCCTGGTGCCCATGGGGATATCCAGCTCCCGGACCAATCTGTTTTTGCTTGCCCGAGACCTTGAAGAAGCAGAAGCTGGAGTCCCCTCTGCCCAGTTTGATCCCTGCCCTGCACACTATTGGCCAGTGTCCTGGCCTGTACATAAGGCATACTTTCCAAATGGCATGCTCTGCAAATAGGGGCCTGCACAGGTTTTATTACTGTGAATTTGGGGCAATTGCATTAGCTATGAGGAGCCTATGCAGTTCAGCCTATGCAAGCAGCAATACAATCTGATAGCAACTATCATTCTCACATCCACTGCAAGGCCTTGTTGTGTTCATCTATCCCCACTTAAGCCTCTCTGTACCTTCTCCCTTCTTCATACACAGGCCTGATCCTGCAAAGCACTAAACACCTTGCACACACAGTGACTTCAGCGAGAGTTCATGGTGTTCAAAGCCTTATTAGCCCAGGCTTTATCTGTAGGGGGTGACAAGATCCCCAATGACATCAATCAGCACACCTTCATTAGAGTTAGAGGAGCTATGCTGATTTATGATAGCTGAGGATTCAGCTCTGCACTTCATAACCTTCAGTACATCATCAAACCCGTGCTGAATTCTTTGTTCTCTGCAGGACTGAATCTGCAGCCCCATAAATGCTTCCCCTGTTCCTTTGTCCTTTTTTACAAACAGAATTTCCCTCTCCATATGCAACCCCCTTTTAATCAACAGGACCAGTGTATCTAGCAGGACTGCTATGTCAGGCCTGTTTTAGGAGACCCCAAACTCCTTCACACTCAGGTATCCCTGTAGTTGGTTGCGGATTCCAGATGAAACCCACAGGTTTATTTGTCTGCTGAGACCCTGTTATTAACTCAGCCTTTTATGGTGCCCTTTGATGCCATTAATTATTCTTTACTAGTTGTTAATTGTTTTTCCCAGACATCTAGTTTCTGGGTCCTTTCTTAGAAGAAAAAAGGGAGGGGGAAAAAAAGGCAAACAAACCTCCCCTCCAATCGCCCCAGTTTGTCAAACATAGCAGAAAAAGCCCTATGGGAAGTCAGATCCAGCCCAAACAGGTCAGACCACCACACCTCCAGCCTCACATGGCCCGAATTTTTGTCTCCAGGCACAGGGCTCTCTGCCATACCCTTGCCTAGTTACACAACAGGAAATTGCTCTGCTCTCCCTGCATGGTTTAAAAGAACAGTGAGGCTACCTCGACACAGAGAAACAAGTGGCCTTTTAACCAAAGTCAAGCTCAGGTTGAAAGCCAGTTGGGTCTGATATCAGCTGGTATCAGGCAGAGTTAAGAACCACAGGTTCATTGCAGAGTAGGCTCATCCTGTGCGTCCAAATCAGCATCTTACAACCTCACAGGCAACCCTTGCTCTGGAAAGGCAAGGAAATACAGCACTGTGGGTGATGCTTGATTTCAAGTGGAAGGAAGTACAAGACCCATACCACTAGGCAAAAATCAGGAAGGGGAGGTAACTATGTACTAGAGAGGAAGACTCTTACTTGCAGTCATGTTTTTCAATTTCGAAATGAGGGTTGAAGTTGAGGATAATCTTCTGGTTGGGTTCAGGGGCGTAGATGACCCATTCACAGTTCTGGTGGGAGGGGTAGTCATTGGGGTACCCTGGTGAGGTGATGTACCCGGCATCCTTGGAGTTCAGGCGGCCCCCGCATGGCTGAGCTGCAGAGACACAGAAGGGAACAAGGCAGTGAGACACGTTCTGGGCATCAGGTGTGCACAGCAGGTCTCCCTGATACGGGTGGTCTGACAAAGACCATTCTCCAGGCCATTGACATCCCTTTGGTACTCTAATTTTGATATTAATCTCTGGGCAAGGAGAATTATTCTGCAGAGCAAACATACTCCTTTCCTCTCCACCTCCTGCCACACTTACATACCACATTTCACACAGACCAGAAAAGAGAAATGAATGCTCTTGCCAAGGCAATTACAGAGCCATAAAGTAAGAGACAGATTGATATCAGATCATCTGGAGCTGCCTCATTTTATCCCTGCCTCCTTTGCAAGCTGCTGTATGTCAGTCTCCCACAGCTGCCTCAGGAGACACCAGAATTTGGACACTATAAATTCAATCCAGCTGCAGGAGGGCAGAAAGCTGTGCTGTGTCCAGGGAAGGAAACTGAGGCACATCAGAGATGCTGGTGAGCCCAGGTCCACCCACACTGTGGGCAGAGCTAAGGACAGCACCTGTCCTTCCTGCAGCCCTATGAAAATCCCTGCCCATTTGCTGTGCTCTCCCTCGCCCAACCTGCCTGCCCCAGCAAACACTTCTTGGCAGACTTGCAAGCTGACCCATCGACTGGAGCTGCAGACACAGATAATCAGCAGTGGTGGTTTTGTGGGACTAGCCCACAAATGGCTGGCAATGGCTGCGTGGTAATCAGAGGAAGCTCTCTCAGCTTTGGGTTAGAACAGGCCCTAGAGGGTGATTTCATAATCAAAAAAACATTTAATCTCATGAATGCTGAAAATCAAATTTATTATTGCATTACTTGCTGGTAGGAAAATCTGCATCATGGGGTCACTTGATAATGCACTACAAATCCTGAAGTTCTTTCTCCATGGGGCCCCCACTGTGTGTCCTGCTTCCCCTACTCCCCTGCCACCCCCTTGGATCAGCACCCGGGCCCACAGGCTGCAACAGCTGTCCCCAGAAGACAGCATTGCCTCTTCATACCCAGCAAAACACACAAAACCCAACAAAATGGGCAAAACCCACCAAAAACCCCTTAGTCCCTCCAAAGGGCAGGCTGGCAGGCATAGCGGGGGACCCTGGTCACACACTGTGGAAGTCTTCCTCCCTGACAATAAGCAGTGGGGTACAATGTGGGATGCGAATCCTCATGGGACGTCCCCACTGCCAGGTTACCCCCATAGCCCCAGAGGATGTGCAGGGGGTGCCTGTGGGTTTTCTGATGCCCTGAGATGGGGGCTGCAGCACATCCCACACCCTCAAGGGAGCCAAGGCACAGCAAGACACCACCCTTGCCATAGGAAGGTAACCACACATCCCAGCAGTTCCAGGAGCGAAGGGTGTGTTCCCCACTGCTCCCCACTGCCTTGGTCCTGAGGGATGTTCCTCTCCCTCCACAGCAGCACTCACTGCAAAGCCCCAGGACCACCCAGGAGAAGCAAAGCAGTGCAGATCGTGTGGCCTCAGCCCCATGCTGTGGGTCTGGCTCTGTTCCTCTGCCATAGGGTTTGCCAGGTCCCAGGGGTGTCCCCTGCCAGGCTGTCACAGGCCCACCAGCTCTCGGTAGGGACACCCCAGCCTGCGTTCAAACTGCGCTCTCGGCAGAGCCAAGGCGAGCAGCAGGAGTCAGGCAGGACCCCTCAGCAGTAATGCTTCCTGGAAAAAAAGCACTTTGAATAAACAACCTGCTGCCTGCACGCTGCCTGCAGAAAATGCACGTGTCCTGTGCAAAATCAAAGGCAACAGGAGGGCCCTTCATGGGCCAGCGAGGCTTCCTTTGCCGTGAAAAACCACCAGCTTCCCCCATATTTTTCATGCCCTCTAACACATTCATTCTTCAAAATAACTTTCTTCGCACACACCCAAAGGCAGATCTGCAGCCTTCCCTTTTTCTTAAAATAATCCTGTAAGTATCCTGAAAAATACGAGGGGAAAAAACGCAGTACTGCCATGAAGAGCTGAGAATACCAAAAAACATCTGGTTTTGTTCCACAGGAGAGATTGCTCAACACACAAACATTTACAAACCTACATTCTTGCACAAATATCTTCTCTCAGGAAGGCATATTTGCCCACACATGTGTTTATGTGGGTTTGGAGGGAGGGAGAGAAGGAGACATTCACGTGGAAAGAAGAAATTCACCGACTTGTTGACATCAATGTACAAATAGACGTGTAATTCACACTTCACTCATGTACGCACTTTCACACCTTCTCATAAAAATTCACACCTCGTTTGCACACATGTCCACCCCCTCCAGCAAAGAAAAATATTCAAGCTGCAGATTATTTTTCTTGGAAAGGGTAAAGTCTCGAAACAATGAAAATACAGTCAATCCTTCCACACCTCGTGATCCCCTCGCCGTCTCTCCAGCTTTCACACACATGCTACCCGCTAGGCTGATACCACCAACATCACCCACCACTCAGGAGCTGCTAGCCCCTTACTCGTGCTGGGTGCCGTGAACACCGTGAGCCATTGCAACTCAACCAGCTGGAGGGGAGCTGACAGGTGAACAGAGGTGTCAGCCTCCAGCTTGCTCCAGCTCTTCCCCAACAAATGAACTCGGGAGCAGAAACACACTTCTACCCTGACCTTGAAACTTCTCCCTTGCCCTGCAAGGCATCGCAGTTCAGTGGGACTGAGCTAAAGAAAACCCTAGGCTTGATCCTAATTTCAGCTTGGTACACAAATGAGACTGCTGGTGTCAGTGAGGACAGCCTGAGCGAGAGGGGCTGGAGCCCAGCTCTCTGCAGCTGAGGTCTCTCCAGCAAAACAGGACAAGCAGGTGAACCCCCCGAGAATACAGTGCCAGCCACATCCCTCAGGTGTTCAGGTACCACCAGGAAAATGTCACCATCTTCCTGGAGCAGTGAAAGTCCCCCACCTGCAGGAAAGCTTACCTGTGTCTCTCAGAGGAACATATTTTGTCCTCTCATTCATTCCTGCCCTAGAAGGTCTACAGAAAGGAAGGGAGCTACAGCACTGCCTTGCCCACATGGGGCTATTTCTATAGCATACCAGGCACTCGAGGCTTCTTTGAGTTATCTGAAGAGGCAAAATTACTTTAATATCTCTATAATTGTTCTGTTGGGCTTTTTCTCTTTTGACTCACAGGTATCTAACAGGTGAACACCTGCAATGAGAACAAAAAAATCTATCACCATGCCCACTGATGGGCAGAGGGTTTGATTCAGCAGTCATGCCAACCACTGTCTTTCTGTATAAAATACGGCCTGTTTTGTATACAGTAGAGGCTCAAGTGTCTATGTAAATGGATTCTTACAAACTGATGCATTGCATCCATGCAAAAGTAAAAATAAAATAAAAGGTTAGTGGCATGGCTACTGCTCAGTCTGTATGCGTTGGAAGCAAGATGTGTTCCATAGCTAATGGGCTTTGGCAGCTTTTGCCAGTCCTGAATTCACTTAATAAAATTAAAATTAAATTCTAAAGTACAAGCCAAGTCTGCCAGGTGCGTGGGACATCCCGTTGCTCAGTAAGCAAAATGCAGGAGTTGAAAGCAAACTGCTGGGGCCCCGCCAGTCCACGTGGTAGAGGGGCCAGTGGAGTGCTGTGCCAACAACAAGGCCACAGGGGAGCAGCAGGGCTCCTCAAGAGAGGCTAGGGAGGTCAATACTCCCTGGCAGTGTTGGAGTAGACTATGGTCAGGTTGGGAAATCTGCAGACCTCTGTTTTCTTCAAGGCTCACCATGACATAAATTATCCCTGCAACCTCCTCCATGCAGGGCCACCCCAACAGGGGAGCTACACCAGAGGAAGACAACCAAGCCACAGGGATGGGAAAAGATGACCTGGAGAAGATCATGAGGTGCAAAATCCTGCAAATGCTGCATTGTACAGTGTGCAACTCCAAAGTTTCCTATGGAGATGGGTATCAGCAGCTGAGCTCCTCACCCTTTACAAGAGGCAGGTACCTCTTTCCCTGCCCTGACCTGCTGGAGACACCCAGGCTAAGTCTCCCCCTGCCTCTCCCAAGCCACAAGCCATCATCGCTCAGAGGACCCAAAAATAACAGCCAGGCCCCAGGAACCTTCATCCACACTTGGGGTTTTTCAGCTCTGTAGCTCATCAGGCACATGCTGAAACCTTAGGCCAGGAGCGGGGCATTCTCCTACTTGAATTTCCTGCCGAGTAAACCCCTCTGGATTTCCCTCACCCCAGGAGAGCAGGGCTCACTGTTATTGTTGGACCTTCCACACAGAAACTAAAGCCAACTCTGCCTGTAACAAAAATAATCATCACCAGAGAGGCCCGTTTCACAACAAACATACATACTACAGCCTCTCAGAGCTTGTAGTGTCCAGCACAAAACTACCACGTGTTTTGATCTGCTGAGCTCAGTTTACTTTTGGGATGTCATTCAGGGCTGCACACAAAAAATAGGGTGTTCTGGATGCCTTAGAAGCAGCAACAGCATCTGTCTGTGCTGCTTGAAAAGAGCAGCCTTTGAGGACAGCAGAGGAACAAGGGAGAGAGATGTGGGCGTTCCACAGCAGGCAGATGCACTGCCTAGCCTTGTCACTTCTCTTCCTGGCATGAGGCCCTCCAGCCCAGCTTCACTCTCATTCAACCACTGCAGAAGATTTCCACGTCCCAGGATTCAGCACTGGGCAGAGGAGACTTGCCCTGCCAACCCTCTGATGGCACAGCGAAATAGAGGTGCTGGCATACATGACCCACTTCTCTCAAAGCTGCTGACCTTGGCTCGAGCCCTTTTGCAGGAAACCCATGTTTCTCTGTTAGTCACACAGCTCTTCAATGATCCAAGTTTTTCAAGGTCTACGCATGTCCAAGCACTTTGTCAAGCCCTGGTATGGAAGAAACAAACAGATCTCTTCTGCCAAGGATTCATTACCATTAGCACTTATCCTGCCTCATTCCCTGAGCTCTGACCCTGGCTGGGCACAGCTACATGGCAGGGGCTCTCACCCCAAACCACACAGCACAACTTCCACAGGAGGCAGGAACACAAATATGAACTCTCAGACTTAAATCATACAGTTTAACCATTGGCCAAGCAGAGAGACACAGTGCAGAGGAAGCTAACAAGATTAGATGTCTTATCCCCAGTAGCATAGATCATTTTAGCAGAAGCGTGTTTGCTTTGGATTGCAAGATAAAGCTTCAAAGGCTTCCTGAGCAAATTAATGGACAAATGCACCCAAACAACACAAGGCTCTCACACGCACATTTCATTCCAGAGCACTACCCACATCCACATCTTGAGATTTCACACAATCAGGGAGAGTCCCCTGAACATTTCATTGAGGACTTTTACCAGTTTAACTAAAATTTTGCTTAAAAGTAGAGACACAGTGAAGTAGAACTTAAAGACTGCTTTTGTGATTTAAACCAGGACTTTGTTCAATTCAAAGTGTCTCAAGCTTGTCATGAGACAAGCTCATAAAACACTGTCTGGGCTTAAGCAAGAAAGGAACGCGCCAATCCATCAGTTGAGGAATGCAGCCATTTGACTGCTTCCTAAGGCAACTGGGAAGGGATGCAATATATTCATTTTATAGCACTGGACAGCAGTGAAAGGGGAACACCGGAAAGCTCAGCAAATGGAACATTTTAGCTGTGAGCCTTTGCAAAAAGAGATCATTTCAAATTATTTTTAAATAAGAAGGGAATGTTGGAGGGAGGAAGAGAGAGAAGGAGATTTGTAGACTTCTAATACCTGCACTTTTTTCCCTCATGTTAATCCACAAAAGAATTAAGTAGAAGCCTTGAAATAGAGACCTACTCAAGCTTCACCATGGAAAATGAGAGGGCCAAATCCTGCATGCAAATCCAGGTAATTTGCTTTGAAATCACTGGAGTTCAGCTGATTTCTGCCCCTGGGTTTCTAGATAGCCGCCTTCCAGGGGCTGACATCGCTTTATACCACTTGAGCCAGTGACAACCTTGACCTTTAAATGTCCATCCTGCCCAACCCCTCTTTTATATCTTTGATGAGATTTTATATCCTGCTTATCCACCTTCACTAACTTTATTATTTGTCATCTTATATCAGAAATATATTGGAAATGCAATTCCAAAAGGGTAACCAACTCAATAGTGTTAGTCTTTCTATAGATACGTGTACACACAATTCTCCCAGCTTGCCTGTGAATGTAATCTGTGGGTCTGGAATTGTAACTCCTGGCTGCTCCAGTAATCATCCTGGAGAGCATGAGAACGTGTGTACACACATGCAAGGGAGGGGGATAAGTGCATTTTGAACTTTGAGAAATCATTCCTGCCTCTGTTAAATTCCCAAGGGCTTGAAATCTCATGGAAACACACTGCCATCTCCCAGGAATAGGTGGCAGCTTTAAAAGACTCTCAAGCTGCAGGTCAGGCAGTTTCTGAGTAAAACTCCCCGGTAGTGCAGGCAGGGAAACAGATTTGGGGAAGCATGAACCTTCCTGCATGGCAGCCTGCCACCCTACCTATAGGTTACATGAGGAGACAATATGATGGTGAAAATTTGCTGAGCCACCCCCATTAATGCTGTCAATAACAAACTTGTTCAAGGGCCATGGAGACAAGAGACATTTCTAGTTGAACACATGGAAAAAATATTCCCCTAGGATTCCTCTCTAAAGAGCTTCAGACTTGATGAAAGGTGTTCAATGCCTCTGAAATACTAATTAGTATTATTATTACAAAAATTCCAACAAGAAAAAAAGAATTTATCTCATCTCTCATCTCCCCCCACACCCTCTCAGCTTCCTCACACCTTTTGAACTCATCTGTCAGGGTTCATTCTGAAACTGAACCCTGTTTTCTCCATCAGGCAGTAGCAGTTTACCCCTGCCTCTTCCCACAGCAGCTGGCAGAGCCTCTCAATCTCACAACACCCCTGGCTTGGCCCTCCCTCCCAGGGGCCCTGTTGGAGCCTCAGAGCACAATGCAGTGCCTTGGCAGCAGAGAGCCCCACAGATGGGACGGGAGGGAAGCAGCCCCTCCTGAGCCACTCAGAGAGACCCCTGCCCTGGGTCCCCCTGTGCACACTGCCCAGCAGTCAAACAGAAAGAGGGGAAAGCAGCAGCAAGCTTGGGGTGTGCATGAGGGTGGAAGTTGTCAAGGGGCTCTGGGTTTGTGAGGGATGGCACAGGGAAGGGATGGATGCAGAAGTGTGCATGTTTGGCAGCAGCAAGGCAGTCCCCCATGACTGGTGTGGCTCCGTGTGTAAGAGGAGAGGTAGAGATCTGTGTGCCTGTGAAGAGAGAGGAGGAACCAGGGAGATCATAAGTGTGTGTGTGTGTCTACATGCACGAGGGGTTTTCCTCTTCCTGCATGCGTCCCTTTAAAAAAGGGGGGTTCAAAGGAGGCTTTCAACAAAACGTAAGCAGGATAAAAGGACAGCATCCTTTTGGCTTCACCATCTTCCTAGAGGGGACATAGAAAAGGGCAAGCATTCAAGCTATACACACACAGCACTTCACAGATACGGGTGACCCACCAGAACAGCTGGGCAGATGTCTTGCCTTTGTCTCAAACACATGGGGAGAAATGAGGGCAGGTTTCAAAGACCTGGAGCCCAGTATTTTATCTCTGGAGCCCATTTTCTTTGACTCACCAAGTACAAAGAGAGGGGAGAAGCAGTCGGACAGAAAGTCATTACATCTATCCACCCCTGCAAGTTATACTTCAGGCTGTTTTGCATGCCAACCTGTTGCTTGCACCCTTTTCCCAAACTGCTTGGGAACAGGTCACCTCACCAAGGCTGGAGCCCCAGCCTCCCCGCGTTTCTCTAGCTGTCCTCACTGATTCACGGGCACAGCTTGCACGTAGAAAGGGTTACAGATACAAGTTGTGATTTCGAGTGTTTGGCCCCGTGCCTGCTTACCTCGTGCTGACAAACCTCTCCTCCGTGTCTGTGTTTGTGTCTTTTCACTGCACAGGCATCGAGGCTGGCTCAGGATCTGGCCTTCTGAGACTGCAGTTTGGCTCAGGCAGGGAGCAGGCTGACCCTTTGATTCTGAGTGTGATTAAACCCATGCTACTGTAGCGCTAAGCCGTGTGCAACACTGTTAGCAACAGCCCTGATTTATGTTGTTGCTAGTATTGCGGTTTCCACCAGGGTGTAGACAGGGACTTCGAAAATAGCCCAGCTACCTCTTTGTCTGTGTGTGTGTGTATTATAATTAGAAATGTGTCAAAGGGCTGTTACAGAGTGAGGATGGAGCTGGAAACGCTCACACCCCACTTCTGCCCCACCCCCGAGCGGACACCCATCAGCCCCACATTGGGTGTGGGCAGGCACATCAGCTCTCCACATTTCCCGGATTAGACATCTGTATTCCCAAGAGCCCATGGGGGCACGGTGGTGGTGACTTCACTACACAATGGACAACAAGTTTAACAGCTTCCAGTTTGCTCTCAGGCTGCTGCAATTTGCCCCCACCACCGTGGCTAAATGACAACTTTTTTTCTATTTCGATTTCAGATAGGATCACGGGTCTCAGATGTAGACAATTTATTTTCCTAGCACAGCTGGTCTGTCAGAGGTCATATAATTTGGCAGCAATCCCAGTGCTTAAAAATTAATTTTTCCTTATTAATACAACTGGGAGTCCCACAGGATAGGATCCCAGCCTTATCTGAACCTGACAGCTTCCTAAACCCCATGAAGGATGCTTTCTCCTCTCAAGCTATCTGCAGTACAAGGCCACCACGTCCTGGTGCCGGGTAGCACTGGGGTTTCTGCAAGGAAACCAAACCACCCGCCTGCCGGGACGGGAAGTGCTGCTTTCTCCAGCCCAGAAAAGTGGGGTGCTTTCTCTTTTCAACCTTCTAAAGCCACAGACAAGCTACCAAATACAGAGAAGATACTAGGAAGGAGGATGGGGGGGCAGAAGGAGCAGGGCAGGGAGATGGGAAGCACCTCCATAGAGCCCTTTGGGACCAACATGCATGCCTGTCACTCCAGACACCACACACCATGATTTTCTGTAGCAGTAAAACTAGGAAAACAAAATGCAGCATCCCAGCCTGGGTCAGAGCCCCCCCACCGAGCCCGTATCAGCGGCTTTCAGTGATGTTCTGACAACTATCTGATTCCTAGTCTAAAAAAGCTTTTGTTTCCAGTAAGAGCTGAGTTAACAGCACACGGGCATAAGGCACTACACTCAGCGCTTGTGTGGGTGTGTGTGTGCGCATGTTTGTATGTGTGGCCGTGCGCTTGCTTAGCAGCAATTTGTTTTGGTCCCCCTCCACACCTTGCTACATCCCCTAAGTCACTGCTAAAAATAATAGCTTTTAAGCAAACTATTCGGAAGGCTTCAGAATGAGCTTTGCTCAGAGCTGCAGAAACATCATCCGAACGCCTCAGTACTTGGGTCACTCAAATCTGTTACTTTCTTACTTCATTGCTTTTTACGGGAAAATGAAAAACACACAGCCATCCAACCTGCAGATTTATCTTCACGGGTCTCCCACCCACTCTCCTCCATGGTTATGTCAGGGTTTGCTTGGCGACATACAAATTGGCAGCTGCACTGTTTATCTCTTACTGTAGAAATATTGCATGAGGTTTTTTTCCATGTGGATTATCATATTATTGTCTATTAAAAACGTCTCCCCTCTCTACTAACCTCCCTTAGGGAACCTAAAGAGGGACTTCCATAATGGGGGAAGGCTTTCAGATACACCAGACTGAAACATAAATCCATCTACCTCTGGCATGTTTCCCTTACTAGGCTGGCTAATTTACTGGAGCTGAGTGTAGCCTGGTCGAGGTTTGCTTCTATCCCATTACCCCGTACCTTCGCTCGCTGCGCCGGCAATAAAGTCATTTGACCGGATTTGCAGCCACACATCATCATCTCGGCAAACAGAGAGACAACTGGTGTCGGCCACAGAGAGACAACTTCCTTGCTGGTTCCAACACCATGTGATGCTCTGCTTAGCCGGGAAAACCCCGCATTCAAACAAACACTGCTAACAGTGCCTGAATGGCCTGAGAGACATGGCTTGCTCACAAACCTCTTCCCAGTTAACAGTCCTGATGCCCAACTCACTCCAGGACAGAAGGAGGTGAACGCATGGACACAGGCACAGAGTCGAGCTCCGCGGCCACAGGGATCACAACCAGACCGGCCAGTGCATCTCAGGAGCCAGCCTCAGGCTACAGCCCGACCTGCCACTGCACAAAACCTACTCCAGGAGATCAGACACTGCTTCTGCAACAGGGATCATCTGAAAAGACGGTTGCACTCAGCAAGGGCCTCGCAGGACACTGCCCTTTCTCTTCATCCCATCAAGTGCCTATTCGTTTTCCTGCTTGAACAAAAGATGGGATTTTTTCTCCCTTTCCTTTATAACCGTAAGGAAGGACGTGATGCCAACCGGCAGCTGAATGTTTATCAGCAATGTCTGTGCTTCGCACTGCAAAAGAGATGGATTTTCTGAGGCAGCGGAGACTCTCTCACTTCCCCTTTACAAGGGGAAGCCGGGTGGCCGCACAGCTCCGGGCCAGGAAAAGGCAGAGTGCACTCTGCCATCATCTAACGCTGCTCGGGTCAGACCGCAGCTCAGGGCCCTGAGCCACGTCCCGAGGCCCCGACTAACGGGAAGGCAAACCCACAGCTCAGCAGCTGCGGGCTTGGCACTACCGTCCTGCCAAGCAGCTCCTGAGCGCAGGAGGGGCCCCGAGAGAGCACTGGACAGCGTATCCTTTTCCTTCAGAGACTATTCCGGATCGGGACCCTGCTGCCCCCACTAGCGAGACTCAAAGCCAGTAGCCGGGGAGCACACGGCCCAGCCTCATCCCCACTCCTGTCCCCATGCCGAAGCAACGCCAAGACGGGTTTCATCGCAGCACCTCCTGACAGTCCAGCCTAGCTCGTCAGCGAGGAACAGAAAAACACACTCGCGTCCCAATACTGGCCATGAACCCGCCTTGTCCCGGGACAGCCCAGCGTTCGCAAAGTGCGTGCGGGTCCCGCACATACATCGGGCAGCCTTTCCGGAGGGTGCCGCTGCCGCCGCCGAGCTTCGCCCGCTCCCAGCCCTGCACGGCCCCGGCTGCTGCTCCCGCCAGATGATTTTAATTTCTCACCGAAAGTTTCCCGAGGTTGCAACCGGCGCGAGGCCTCGGACATTCGAATGCGGGTGTCTGACATGTGGCTGGTCCCTACCGCTTCCCCTCCCTTCCCCGCAGCTCCCCAAAAAACCAGCACGCAACTTTCCAATGCGGCTCCATCCCCTCGCCCCTCCGCGCCGGGCGCTGGGAGCCGCGCGGCTGCAGCCGCTGCGCTCCTTGCCGGGGGTGCGCCGTCCCCGCCCCGCCACACGCATGAGCCCCTCCAAAACCCGTGCTGCGAGAGCTGCGTGCCCTGACCGATCGCTCATGCATTCCCTAAATTTATTCCCACGCAAAGCATCTATGCGTAAGACCGGGACCGCGCCCGGGCACCCGAAAGTTGGGCGGACGGGGACATGTCTCATCCCTGAGGGCGCCTTACCTGTCTCCGCCGTGCCTCCGGAGCCGGGTAAGCACAGCCCTAGAAATCCCCAGGCGAGAAGAAACGTATCCATCCTCCGGAACAAATTATAAAAAAAAAAAAAAAAAAAGCCCCAAAACCCACAACACAAGACGGCGGGGCCGGGCTTCGCCTCGCTACTCCGGGCGCGCCGCGCCCCGTGTGGGCGCCCCACTCGCGACCAGCTCCGGCGGGGCTCAGCGAGGGGCGGCGGCGCTCCCCGCGCCGGGGCTGCGGGGCGGGCGGTGCCGGCGGAGCGCCTCTCCCCTAGGGCGACCCGCGGGGCCGGCGCCTCGGCATCCCCCGGGGCGCGGCGGCGGTGCTGCGGGCTGGGGCGCCGTCTGCGCCTCCTCTCCCTCCCCGCCGGCGCCTCGCAGCCTTTTCAGGCAGGGCGGCATGTGGCTGTCAGCGCCGAGCGCCGGCGCCGCCCCCCGCGCCCCCCCCACCCGCCCGCGCACCGCCCCGCGCCCGCGCACCGCACCGCCCCCGCGCCCCGCCCCGCCCGCCCCGCCCGCGGGCAGCGCGGAGAGCGGGCGGCTCGGAGAGCGGGCAGCGCGGGGACCGGGCAGTGCGGGGAGCGGGCAGCGCGGGGACCGAGTGGCCCCGCGGAGCCGGGCGCGTCCCGGCCGCGCTGCCGTGCCGCGGGTGCCGGCCGGTCCCCGCCTGGGCGCTGGCGGCCCCGCAGCGCAGGCAGGAACCAAACCCGCTGGAAATAACGGCAAAAGAGTCGGCTGTGCGAAGGGAGACACCCAGAAATTGTCGGATGGGGGAGCATCAGGACAAGGATTGTCCCTGCTCGTGGGCTTCCGCCGCTGACGGCCGAGACCCAGGAGCGCCGAGCCTCGACCAGAGCAGCCTGCCAGAGCGGGGAGCGGCAGCGGAAAGCACACGCTGCCTGGCTCCTGGCACCCACGTTGCGGTGCAAAGGCTGCTACCAGGGACAAATGCAACCCCCCTCCGGGACTGCACCACAGCTGGCTTCCACGCTCCAAACCCGTTTTCTCCGAGATGCTCTTTAAAACACAAACCGAGAGCAGCGTTCACACAGTCATCCTAGCAGCGCTCGTAAAAGTTCGTTTGCCTGTGCCCTGTGAGGGTGGGGAGTCTCTGCCCGAGCTGGAACTGCTGGGACCGTGCGTTCACTTGTTGCTTATATTCACGGACCACAACCGGCTTTAAAGCTGCTATCTGGCAAACTGGGGCTAACTCACACTTCTATCCTCTTCGAGAGGTGAAATTTCAAAGCAAGTGAAATGAGCCCTGAAACCCTGTGCCAAAAAGCTATTTAAAACAATTCCTTTATGTTGTCGATGAATCCCTAGATTTTAGATTCCAACTTCCAAATAAACAGTAGACAAAACGATTAAAGCTATGTTATCTCAGTTTTTTGAAGTTGGTAATTAGTGAAGAGATACTGGCATGTGGCAGAAGTGAGATACATCATTGTGTGGGTGAGAGGGAAAGTAAGAACATTTCACTGGTATTCATTTAGGGTGATGAGACTAATTATTTTGTACTCTGCTGTCTATCAGTTATGAGTAGCATTACGAGCTCACGTCAATGAAATCACGATGCCAACCTGTTTAAGCACTTTGACACAACACAAACGCTTAGAGTTCCTCTGAGGCCAGTGGAAGTTCATTGACAGCAACAGATTTGGCCTGACAGATAGATCTGATATTTCAGCCGTTACCCTGAGGGCTGTAGCATCCCTCTTCCTTCTGTGTGTTTTGATACCTGATTTTGCATCTTCCGTGGCTCAAATGTGCTCCAAAACCCACTGAAGTCAATGCAAAGCCAGTGCCAGCAGTCTACTGTCTTATTTATTGTATTTTGATGTGGAATTATGCAACTATTATTTACTACTCGCTTGTAGTTAGACTACTATCAAGCTAGCGAAGTGTGATTTTTTGCGTGTATAAATAGCCCTTGAAAAACATAACACAGATATCAGAGTGTAATATAAACCCACAGCATGAATCATTCCTTTCTTAAGACATGCATGGAAAAGGAAGAGGTTACCAAGCCCTAATCAGAGACAGCCCCATCTCACGTACCATATGGCACAGGGGCAATTTTTCTTCCATTATGTTCCGTTTTCCCCGGTTAAGGTCAATAGAAGAGTGCAAACACAGCCTTGAACTGACAACAGCTCTGATCTGTTACTGAATGAAGAGAAGATAACCCTAGGAAAGAAAATGGTGATGGGAAATGAAGTTACCTGCTGCTCCACAGAGGTTTCTCTCAGCTGCTTTTCAATTGCTCTCCACAAATCCAGCTCTGTGTTTAGTGTCGGGTCTCAACTCTCCTCTCCCTAACATGCCACTGTCAGGAAAGGAAAGGCACAACTAAAGAACCAGGCAGTGCTACTGCAGTTTCTACCACTGCAGGTGTTCAGGACAGGATGATAATAGAGCTGGTGACACCTATTACTCCAGCTCAGCTAGAAGAGTGTCAAAAACACTTCTTTTGGGAGCGTTTAATACTCCGACCCTCTCTCAGGTTTGAAGGCACTGGGCGCAAGGTGATGCTATGTATCATGAGCTTACCTCTGCCTGCTTCCAGGGCCAGCTGCTGCTGCTGTGGGCATTGCTCCGTGCCCCAAGGGAGGCTGGACCTCTTCAGCTCTCCACACTGGGAAGTCCTGCTTCTGCCAAAGGGCTCAGGGCTCTGCTCAGTCCTCCTGCGGGTATTTAAAACCCACAAGTAAGCACTCGCCAAACCCATCGGGAGCTGCAGCGTTTTTCCATGTCTGTATGTCAGAAACATCCACAGAACCTCACTGAAAATGAGACAATATGTAATTTAATGGTACTGTAATATTTAACGTACCATCTGCATTAAATTTGGTTGAAGGAATTTTGCAGCCCAAGCATTAGTCAGAGCTGCGATGCAGTGAAATTTCCCCGTCTCTCCTTCCCTCCAGCAGAAAGCCTCCTCAAACACTGCCTAGTTCCCTGCTGCTGACCCAAGGGCCTGTGTACCTAGGGTTTTCTCTGGCACTCTGCAGCTCTGCTCTTCTCCTCCCTCTAATTGCAGCTTCTTTTAAACATTGATCATGAAGCCTCATTTATTTTCAATCACAGCTTCCTCTTTCTAAATGAGTCCTTCTCTCTCCATGAACTGACCATCAGGAGGTGTCTGTAAAGCAGGAAATCCCCAAGTTTTTCCTTAGAGCCTTTCTCAATCCTGATTTAAAAGAAAATAAAATTAAAACCAAGGCATCATGTATTCCTGTAACCTTCTCTTGGCTCCAGAGTAGTTGGACAAACAGGGTGTCTCCCCCAGTTTTATTTCAAAACATACTATTTCCAATGCAGATCTTGACAACCTTCCAGAGAAAACAACGCAGCAGGACTGAAGCAGAGTTAGGAATGAGAGAGGGGAAAAATGATACCCAGCCTTGATAAAACCATAAGTATTGTCAGTCAGCAGGAGAGCAAGGACTCAAACATTTTTGGTAGGGTATCCAAGGAGCAGGAGCACAGGGCATGGGGGCAGACGGTGTGGGTTGTCTCTCAATTCCTCACAGAAATGCAGACTTCTTGTTGCACTTTTTCTCCTCCAGACAGTGCTTTGAGGTCCTCGGCTAAAAAGCTCTAAGTGCATCATATAAAATGTTTTTATTAGTCTATCAGGTGCATGATTACGAGATCTCATTTTATAGCCACAAATAGCCAATAATTACCTTAGCATCCCATTAGCCCTAGCCTTCAACCAGACTGTTTGCTGGGGAATTTGTCCATACTCAAAAAGCAGGCCAGTACCCCAACTTGGACAAAGTACTTTGGCACATTGCATTCAAGTCCATAAACTTCCAGACTAGAGGTGGCTTAATTAGCAAGCTGGCCTGTTAATTTATTCATGGGGAATACCACGTCTGCTAATCTGCTAAGCAGCAGCCACAGAGCAAGCCCAGAGGCTGCCCCTTCAGCTCTTGGGCACCGGAGCAGGCAAATGCTTCCCCACCCCATCACTGCTTGCCCACCCCACTCCTGCCCACCCTGTTATTGCCCACTCACCCTGTTATTGCTCACCTCCTTCTAACTTGTCCCCCCATTTTCCCAGCTGCTAGCCGGTCTTCCTGGTGGCAGGGAGCTGCTTTATCCCCCTGCACACAGATATTTGATACAGGGGGAGCTCTGCTGGCATGCAGGGCTCCCAGTGCCCTGCTGCGGTACCAGGAGCTAGTGGCTGGCTCTGGGGAGAGTACGGGAGTAGCACTGACTGCTGCAGGGGGGAAGGAGGGGAGTGCTGAGGCAGCCTGGAAAGGAGAAATGAGAAGGACGGAAAAAAACAGAGGTAAAAAAAGAGTGGAGAAGGGGGGCGGTGAAAGAAACAAAGATACAGAACAGGGGGATAGGGAGAAAAAGCATAAACGGCAGGAAACAGGGAGGAAGAAAACTTGTGGAGTTAAAATCCATCATGGGATTAGTGGAGAGGAGGAGGGCGATTCCTGCCAGCTCAGGGGGTGCTGAGCAGCAGGAGGGGTGCAGAGGTGATGCTGGGAGACTGCTCCTTGCAGGTACTGACACAGGGGAGGAAAGACCCTGCATCTTCAGAGTTAATAAAGAAAGCTTTCAGACCTCAGCAAGCTGACTAAATTAGGCAGAATATAAAGGTGCTGTATTATTTCTCCATACAGCAGTGGTATGAAAGGAGGCAATGGGTTCTTTTGAAGCAGCTGCTGTGTAATCCAGGGCTTTCAGGTGTACTTCAACCAAATGCTCTCCTGGTTTCAGCAGGTTAACTTCATTAAAGGCTCCATCTACCACTTTAATGTTCACTGAAATCCCACTGGGTGGGTATATTAGGCAGAAATAACCCCCACAAGATGATTGCATGCTGTTGTTTGGCACAGTGAATGGACCTGGAGGAGAAAATGGAGGCAGGAAGGGGGGCATACAGCAACCCAGGTTGGAAGGACAGATCCTGAATTGCTGTAGTTTAGCAGCAGGCATGTCCCTTTGCTAAGGGCATCTGAAGCCACTGCAGAAAAACCCCAAGCCTGCAGGGACCCATCCCTCTTGACCCCATCTCTACAAATAACCTGCTTGGTTCCTCTCTGTTTTGGCATGCTCCTTCTCCACACACCCACTGGTTCCCCAGCTTGTGAGGAGGGTGCTGATTTCCCACAACTTCTTCTCACTTGCAAAGAGGAGACCATGGAACTGTAAAGGCCATCTGTTCCTCCAACAGACCCTGGAAATTCTGTGGGCTTTGCTACTGTGAGCTTTGACTGGGGCTTGAGTATCTTACCCCACTGTAACTGTTAGGTGCAGTTATGACTCTTGAAAAAATAAAAAAACTTCTGGTGTGAGGTGACCCAAACTCTGTATGTTCACCTGCTAAAAGCTCCCAAAATGGCCCACTGACTGTGGGTCCTACTCATAGAGCAGCACATGGCCAGCTTCATTCTGGAAAAGCTCCACTTGGACCACACTCCAGTTAGGGTCAACAGCAAATTTTCCACAGACAGCATTAGAGGGACACATTTGTGGACCTCTACCCAGTTAGAGTCACAAACCAAGGGCCTCATTTAAAGTCTGCTGAAGCTGGTGCGAGTGCATCCATCAACTTCAGTGATGGCTGGATGTGACCCAAGTGGCTGAGCCCTGCAAAGCCAGCAGGATGTCTTTAACTGTGAGTGTTGCTGTTGCCTTTGCTGGGCTGGCTTCCATGGTGTGTCACAGTCTGTAGTAAGCACTTACAGAGCTGTGGGCTCAGCGTTAGAAAGGGCCACACCACCAGTCTTACTAAAACACCTCCTTAAAAATACACAAATTCTTAAACCAGCTAGTCACTTAGACCCCACTTTTGCCTGAAACTTGGCAAAAAAATTCTTAGGACAGAAGCTATTTCTTTTTTCTTATAAACAAAATGCCATTACCATGCTTTGGCTGTTGGCTTGATAGATTCTGGCAAGAAAATGCATGTGTGTATTTTAAAGGGATTTCTCTTTTTCTTATCATGGTTTGGCTTTTGACCTCACCATTCTTCTCCCTCCCCCCTCCCTCCCCATCCCAGGCACATTCCAGCGTGACTTCCGTGGTGGTGCGTCACACAGCCCTCCCAGCAACTGGGGTTAGCAGTTAGCTCCCTCCAGCAGATAGCACATTCTTCTGGAGCACTGTCATGGGGGAAAGCCTCGAGCTGTGAAAGGTTTTCTTTCCCTTTTAATCTCTTATTTTCTTTGATGTTCATTTTAAAATAAATTATTGTGTCTTATATTTATTATGGTACCTGGCTGTGCAAGGACCAGGACCTCTCTTCTGTCCAAACACAGACTCAGAGACAGTTCTTGCGTCAAACAGTTTACAATCTGAAGAGACAAAGCAGACAAAAGCCAAGAGCCAGATACAACATGGATGACAAGCCTGTGGATTACTTTAGCGTTTAGTTAAGTTGTAAACTGTTGAGGGAGAGATTGCTATTTGACTATGCCTGTGCAATATCAGAAGTAGGAACTTCTGATGGTGCTGAATTGTTGTTTGGAGATGGTTTTTAACACAGAACACTTAGGTGAGGATGTCCCAGAAAGTCAGTGATTCCTAAGAGAACCATTGCTTTTCACTTGACTTCACCTAGCATATGTCAGTGACCTCAAAAAGCAATCTCACAACAGAAAAAGCCGTGCATAATCTGCTAATAAAAGACAGATCAGAACAGATCTTGAGAATCCCAGCTGATAGCTGTAAGCCATGCTAAGCTATGTTTTCACCACGGCCAAACACTTCTGTGTTTTGAGAACATTTCAGAGCATGTTTGGCACAGAACTTACGTACATGCTTCCCCTCCTCAAAAGTTCTTAGTGGCACTATGGTCTTGCTGGAGACAGCTGTGCTGTATGCATCAGGCTGAAGATCATCTTCATAACCCTCCTTTTGACATAAGCACACATCTCAAGTCAGACCTCCCATTTATGCCACTTCCTAGACAAGAAATCCATAATCTTGGAGGAGCCCTACCCTGCTTCACTTCCATTTCTGTGAATATTTTGACTCACAGTCATCATCCTATCCTTCTGGGGATGGGGTTGCTTCCTTATCATTGCAGAGTATATCTCTTCTCCCAAGAGGGGGTCACCCCTCTCTCCTCAGGATCCCGCACACAGACCCTATTGATTTTTTAGTGTAACTTCTGGAAATCAATGGTACTAAGGCTGCTTCACAGTCAATAGAGTGGCTATGAAGCCCATGCCTCAAAGAACTTCACCAGATGGTCCTCCAGGGAATTGGGACTGCAGAACAACAACCAGGAAACAGATAATTTTCTGGCTGGCTTCTACAGCAGTAGAAGCAGTGAAAACACTCTTGTGGTCAGCTGCCTTCACATTGGGAGCATGTGGCTCCTCTGCAGATTCAGGCTGTGCTTCTCAGAAGTTCAAACCGCGGGCTTAGCCCTAGGATGTGCTGAAGCGAAAAGGTGCACTAGAACAACTATGATCAGGCACTCTGAAATGAGGTGTGGTTTTGCGGCCATGCAGCTGCAGATTTGGAAGATCAGTAGGGTCTTAGGGTCATTCTGAGCCAGATGTGTGACCCAAGACCTACCCCAGTGTAACCCTGTGGGTAGTACCAGACCTTTACCATACTTAGTTTCCTCTCCATGCCAGAAAAATGGGATGGCTGATACCTTTCCCCTCCCACCCCTTGTCTGACTTCTTTGCTTGATGTTGCACTCCTGACTGGTCTCTCCCCATGCCCAGCACAGTGGATCCAGTGGTTACTGTAATACAATCAATCCTCAGGTGCAGGTTTTTCTTTTTCCTCCTCAGTGTGCTGCATTTATCAGCATCAGCCATGAGCTCAGCACAGTCAGGCTTCCCCTTGCTCTCAGCACCTGAGAGCATTTGGGTTCACAAACCTTGCTATTAATAATACATTGTGCAAAGTTGGTACAGAGCTCAAAGTTTTCCATGTATGTGCTGCAGTTTGATTTTAACTGTGGGTATCACTATCATCAAAGAGACTGAGGAATGGCAGCTTTTAGTTAAACAAATGGGAAAGTGTATTTAGTCTCTTTTGCCACATTGTGATAGGAAAGAATAAAGGCTTTTAAATATATTTTACAGCTGCTGTTTCTTAGGTTTTTCTGTCTTACTATAGTCTCTGTGGTTCTGACTGGGAAGTTGTTGCAAAAGCTTTTTGTTTTTAAGGTTTCTATTGAAATATTACATATTAATTGTCTCATTCCTAAGTGTTTTTGTTGTGATGGGAATTTCAGATGGGGGGAATGGAGGGTTGAACTGTAAAGCATCAACAGTTGAGAGAGGATGTTCTGGCTGAGTAATGAGAGAGGGGGCCTAGATATCACACTAGCAAAGTGTGAAGGAGAAGAGTGTCTCCCTGGAAAGTGAGAATTGGCAGAGGAGCCCAAGGGTCTTTGTAAGGAGCAGGGCAGAGGCCGAGCTGGGAAGGGGGAGCTGAAAGTGCTCAGCAAGGAAGACAGGTGAGAGCAGGGACAATGCTAGAAAAGAGCAGCATGAAGCTGTAGTCTTTGACGAGAAGAGCTGAACTCCTCAAAATGTGGCCACCAGAAATTAATATCAATGAAACAATTAGTTGTGTGAGCAATGGGATAAATTAATGCTGCTTTCCTGGAGGTGCTTAGCATCTGGTTGGATTCATGGATGTACAAGTCGAGCTCAGGCCTTTTCTGATATGGTGGCACTGACATGTCCCTCTGTCTCCCCAGCTGTTTTTAGAAATCCTGCAGGAGATTTGTATTTCTGATTAAATTGCCCAATGGTTCAAAAGTTGCTGTGGCAGCAGCAGAGAAACACATGGTCGTATACCATATATAAGCCTCCTCCTTATACACTGAACTAAATGTATATAGGTATATCCAGGTACTTGCAACACCATGCTATCCCTAAGGGCTACAGGTAGTTTGAGAAAGCCATAGTGATTGCAGTTACTCCATTTTACATGACACAACATAGAAATACTAGACCTGTTCCAGGCAGAGCAGAGGCCCCCATGCTCTTCACTACCACTCACCTCAATTTTAGGTGCTCTAAGAAACGTTTTGACCTTTCTGAAAACATGAAAGCAGTGTCTTTCTCTTCCAGGTGCTCTTACACATTTCAATCAAAGGTGCCCAGAGATGTCCATGTGAGATCCCTCCTTCTCTCAGCTCAGTCCCACAGCACAGCCACAGGTGGCTGTCACCCAGTGGAGACTGGTCACAGTGCTGATTCCAAACAGAAGGTGAGCAGCAGAGAAGCCCCATCTGTTAAACACATGAAAGGTGAATTGACATGAGTTCAAGCCAAGTATTGAAATGTAGCTGTGAATCTGAAAACTTTGTTCCAAAGAAACAAAGCCCCACTTTAAAATAAATCCAAAAAAATCCCATCCTACTTCTATTGAAGTCAATGGCAAAATTCCCACTGCTTTAACCAGGAACAGAATCAGGCCACTTCCAGACAGATTTACAGCCAACACATGCTGTAACGCTTGCATACTGCATGTGCTTACTTCTATTTCCAGCCATGTTAAAAAATTATAGCAAATGCCTATGAATTTGTGTGTGTGAGTTATTGTGCTGCTAATGAGAGGAAGAATTACCCGAACATGGTTTAGATGGTCATCCATTGCCAGCACAGATGAAATTGCTGGGTCATCCACTGGCCTCATATTGCTGTTCATCCCATTAGCATTTCCATTAGAATTATTGCAAAATGTAACTCAATTTTTTTTTGGCGGATGTGGGGAGCGACACAGACTGTGTTTGCTATTAGTGCTGCTAAGGAATTGGAACTGGAGCTGAAGGCACACTCCTGTGCCACACTGCAGCCACTAACATGACACTGCTCTGACAGGAGCACTTCTGCTTAACTGGGACTGTAGGAGAGATTTTAAGTGTAGAAACAGACAAAAATTACTTCTTCCACCTGAAGGCCTATACACATAATGCGCACATGCTTATGCACTAGAAAGCTTTGCCTAATTCATTCCCACATGCTTCTTGCTTTGGGCAGTTGAATCCATCCCTCATACATGTTAAGAAGTTTGGGAAAAAAAGAGATCTGTGTGAGTTTTAGATTGCAAAGTGCTGCCTGCAACCAGTGGGTTTCTCAGAAGCTGCTGCTTGCCAGCCACTTTGGTAACTAGACCCCATATTCTTTGAAGCTATCATTACAAAAAAAAAAGAAGAAAATCATCTCATGGCTGAAGCCTCCCTCCCTTCACTCCTCCCACTTGGAAAAAAACACCATCTATTGTTTTCCTGTAATTGATCAAGCATAAACATTCAGCTCTACAGTTTTACGACTAATCATTCTACTTCTAAGACACGTGTTTGCAGCTCTGCAAGGCACCAGCTGCTGTCATTCCAATGGATATTAATTTATATTGTCTCCCACTCCCGTCCTCCCTGTGAGGATGCACAAAGGGAGTGGGGTGGTGGCGGGGGCTTTAGATGAAGACATCTGCTTGAAAGGCAGACAGTAGCCGTGCTGCCGAGATTGCACCTGGACTTTCACTGGAAAATCAGACACACCAGTTGCTTCCTAGCACTCCAGGCTTCGGTACTCACACTGGGTTTTGACTACAGTTATTTACTTATTTACCTGTCTCCAAGGGAAATGAAATGTCTGAACAGAGGGAGTGAGGCAGATCTCAGGAGCAAAACAAAGCTGATTGAAATAAAAGATCACAGATGTGTGGTGCAGCAACAGAGGGGGAAGGCGGGTGAGGAGGGGGAAGAGGAAAGCTGGAGACTCTAAGTTTGTCCCCCAAAATGATTCTTTCATGATGGCTGGCTATGCTGAGCTCCTCCCTGGAGAGGCTAGCAAATGTCCAGGCTCATGTGTGGGATGAACCCACCATCTGCAGCCTTGGGAGGAGGAGGTGGAGGAGAAGAGGACTTGTTGGTTGTCCTTCTGTTAGACCCCACAGAGAGAGATGGAGCTCAACACTGGTGGCTTGGGCCGGTGACCCTGCAGCAGCACACAGATTTTGTGCCCCCGTCACCTGCCAGTCACCTCCCAATCAATGAACTAAAAAGCCTAGCACACAAATTCACAAGGTCTCCCTCTCTGCAGTGTGATGGTCTCAGCCTTGCACACAGTGGGCTCGTGGGAGGCTCCCAAGCCACCAGAGTCTGGCACAGACTTCCCTGGGACTGCTGCAGGCTGCTTCTCCTTCCTCTGGCCCCGCTGGGGAAAGTCCTGTGCACAGGCACACACGTGCCCTCGTAGAACAGCCTGTTCTGCTGAAGCATTCAGATGCCATCTCCCTGATAAAGCAAAGCTGAGGGCTTGATTGTAGGGGATATGAAAGATTTCTTTCTCCTAAGAGCAGGGCTGTTTCCCAATCGTGTTCGCTAATCAAATACCAATGTGACTGGGGTCACATTACACCATGGCTGTCAGCTCTAAGCGCATTCTGTATTTTTCATGTCCCATCCTGGTCTGCTTGTTGTGTTGCTGTTTCACCCCAAGGGGCAGCACTAGAAGACTTTTCCTTACCATTTGCTTTGTAATTTTGCTTGGAAGTCCTGATTGAGGCTTCGATCTGGTGCTGTCACATCCCATGCAAATGACTAAGGAAATGTTTACTAAGCAAAGTAGTTGGTTAAGCAGTTGCTCGGTGGCATTTAATTACACAAGTAAGGAACAGAGGAACAGTAATGTGCTGTTCAGATGTGAGGTGCTGTTTGCCCATGTTTTCTGCAGCAATTTTTCAAAACAGACAGCTCTTCTCAAACTGGAGACATATTTCACTCTTTTTAAGAAAGTTTTACTCGTCTTGCGTTCACAGAGATATGAAAGTTTGGCATTCTTTTTTATAATGTCTGAGCTAGCAGGGTTTCTGAGACAAATCTAAAAATCCTTTCTTGTTATTACATTACATGCCTGAATTCCCACTGCTGTATACCATGAGAAGTCATTTACCCTCTGTGAGTTGGTGTAAAATACTACTTCTGGTGCAGAATTCATATCTAGACATGTTTTATTTTTGCCCAAGGTAAATGAAAATGTGGGTGCAGGTTGGAAAGGACAACTTTCTTCCCTGTTTTTTTTTCATTAGCTTAAGCTGAAACTAGTGATTCTTCTGGCAATCGCCTCAGAGCCAGTAGTTATAGGAGGTTACACAAGCATCTCTTTTTGCTTTGCAAAATTTTTCTTTGTTCCCTGAGGTCATGGTTTCCCTCCTCTACTCTCCCTGCAGGTTTCCAGAGATCTCTGCTTCCCCAGAGGGGTGCTGGTCGCAGGGCATCAGCTACGTGAAATATTAGTGTTCCCTTTACATATACACCCTCAAATTAGTCAAAATATTTTGGGGCACAAAAGTTATTTTTAGCATCCCTGTTCCTTTGCCACAGCCACTGTGAGGAGCACTGACCGCTGTGCCATTAGACAGTTTTGATTGACAAGTTCCACTACAAGATATGACTCCTCAAAGATGATGCCAGGAAGTTATACATTTTAACAGACGCTCTCCACCCCCTTCTTTTCTATAAACAGAGAAGACATCTCGAAGGGGCAGGCTACAGATGGGATTGTTTGTCTCTTAGTGATACTCATATCCCAGGTTGAAGTTTCATGGGTAATTGTACCCGGGCCACTGGTAAGTCAATACCTCTGATGTGGCATCCATTTAAGGGGCTGCTTTCTAGCTGCACTCGGGCAGAGACCTAAGGTCCCGTGGCGGATCAGGGAAGACTCGTATCTTGTGGTCTCATGTTCCCCAAAACTCTTCAGCTGGATTTCCCAGCCCACTTTCTGTCAAGGTTGTCCAGATTTCTAAGAGCTCTGAGCCAGATCATATTGGGATGATTTACTGAGGGTATGACATGACAAACAGACTGGCAAGCATTTGCTCGTGGCCTTGGCCACTCAGCTTGAAAAGTGCTTGGGGGCTCAGAGAGGCTATGAAGCATGCACAACACAAACTTCCAGTGCTCCAGCCTATTCCATCTCTGTCTGCACAGAACTCCTCACAGAGCATACGTACATTGAAGGGAGAAGCAGATTTTTAAAAATATTAAATAAACTCTTAGGTGTAACCTGGGACCAGAATCTCAGAGCTTGCCCACACATTGATCTATATACTGCATCTATGCAATACAACTCTGTGTAGAAACCTGTATTTGAAACAAGTTTCTTTTTTTTTTTTCTTTGCTTATCCTGCTTTTTGGAGTACCAGTGATTTTTTGTATTCAGCCAGTGCTCCCCCCACATGGGAGATAAGCAAGGGTCTCTCCCACTTGAAAGGATTGTGCTGTATTTCTAAAGATCTTTGACAACTCTGGTCTACAAGTGTCAAATCATCTCTTTCTTGTTCTCACTCCCAAGCACTACAATTCTGTGGGCCAAATACAAGTTACTTTTACACACACTGTCCAAGGGAGAGTAGAAGAACAGCTCACATCTTCAAGCCCTTTTCTATACATACATGGTGCCTTCTGCCCTGGGGCTCTTCTGCAAGAGGGACTCATGTGGGTCAAGCTGTTGGGGCACCAAGGCTTTGGGGCAACCTGTCTTATGAAGGCACAGAACAGCTGTAAAACAGCTACACTGTTAATCACAGGATCAGTTAATCACAGGATCTGCAGTTGTTGCCACCACTGAGAACCATCCCTTGAAATTAAGGGTTCCCAGGGTCTCTTTTGGCAGGGTGAAAGGGGACAGCATGACCTTCCAAGAGACAGGAAAACCCCCAAGTGCCCATGACTATGGCCAGACTACCCAAGTCCAAGTCCAGGAGAAATAGAACTGGAAAATTACCCTCTCTGCCCTTCCCACACTCTCCTGTCTTCCAACTGCTGCATCTCCGCATCTCTCCACTTGCACCATTGCAAAAGGCATGACATGAGACCAAGAAGCCTCTTTCACTGGCTTATCCCAGATATGCAGATGAGTAAGTGGCAGAAGTAGAGGGATGTGCTCTGATGCCTGGCACTGAGGAGCTCAGAGTGGATATGGTCTTGCTGAAGCCAGATGTCAGAAGGCAGGATCTGTATTGGAAGGCTTCAACGTTGCTTCCTAGACAGGGGTGAAAGACTGCAGAAAAAACAAGAGGAGGGCTGGGAGAGGGCCAGGCACTGTCCTGCCTGAACCTCTTCAGCCATGTTAGCTTGCATGCTTGACCCTGGCTGATCAAAGCCTCAATAGGACATTGCCCTCATCTTCCTGCCCTGTCACTGCCATTGGGGGCACAAGTTATTTGTCTTTTGTGTGTGAGGACCTCCTCCTGGGGACCTCGTCTTCCCTCTAATCAAATAATCAGATGTGTTCATTGTTGTGGAAATCATGCCCTCCCCTGAAATGCCTGACCAGCAACAGCTTCCTGGCTTTGTCTGCAGGCCTGCTGCCTGGATCCCACCTCTCTGCTGGTGTGGCCTGGGGGCTGCCTGGGGGCAGCCACTCTCAGCCAGTCCTGTGTGTGCTGTGTCTCTGACAGAGGGGACCTCTGAGGGGACCCTTGCAGGCACAAGTAAAAATGCACCCACACCAGGGTTACTCTCTCCATGACCAACCTCTGTCAGGGGGAAGATCAGCTACATCCCAAGAGGAGGCTTGCCTTTGGAGCAGATACTATGTCCCTGGGACATGTGAGCAAGGGCAGAGGGTGTTCACAACCATGGAGCTTCCTGCCTGGAAGCTGGCTGAGGGGACACTGCTGGCACCTGCTCCTCAACTGGCTCCTCTGAGCTCTCCTGCTCGCCAACAACGCACTTGATTTTGTCTACTGACCCCCTTGCCCCCAACACATGTTTCATAATGCATATTTTTAAACTCTGATCCCATATCCTGTCAGGAAAAGAAATGTCCTGATTGCACAGCACCAGCCTGAATTTTTGGGTGGTTTTTTTTTTCAGTCGAGTTCTCTTCCTGTGTTTACACTCTCACAGAGCAGAATTTATTAATTTGAGCATAAGGACAACTTAAAACATCTTGGCTTATGAAGGCCGACAGCAGGGACAAAAGTAAACTGAGCCCATGCCCTGCTTAATAATCTGCCAGTGCAGACACAAAGTGCCAGGGCAGCTCCATGGGGCCTGGGACCCCAGCACGCAGCCCTGACACCCCACTGCCCTCCCCTGCACGCAGACCCTGGCAGGAGCCTGCGTGTTTGTCTGCCTGCCTCTGAATCACTGTCTCTGGAGCCTGCCTGCCTTGCACAGGCACCCACTCAATGTGCCTGTCTGTGCTTGGCAGCTGCTGGGCCTATTTTATATTTGCACCCTGACTGCTTGTGAGCTGAGGCTCCAGCTATGGGACGTGTGGGAGAAGGGCAAGGAAGGAGCAGAGTGAACTAATTGGAAATGTGCAGTTTATAAATAAATAAAGGATTTCTTAAAAATAAAAAGGCTTAGCAAATTAAAGCAGACAAGCAGGTTACTTGGCAGCTAGAGGATAAACCTGAACATCCTGGGCACACAAAGCATCAAAGCATTCCCCAATGCAGAGAGCCCCGAGAGCTGCCCCCTGGGCTCGGTACCCAGACCCACTCCAGTGAGGCTGCTTGCAAATTGTGTTTTCATTCCTGCTCCTGAGAGCACACTGACAGCAGGCAGTCCCCAGGCTCTCTCCAAATGGGGCTGCTGTTGTGGGTCTTGCTGGCACTCTACACCTAAAGCACAAATCCAGCTGGACTCAACCTTGTTGAAGCGGGTGAGAGAACAAGTGTCTTTTGTTCAGCATAAACATCCAAGAGGAGACATGTAACCAAACAGCCAAAACAAAACTACACTCCTTGAAACAATGCCCCAAACAACTACCCGTGTGGGCCAAGGGTTCCTATTGTTCTCGCAGAGTTTGCAGGGCCAGGAAGGACCCAAAACTCAGCTGGCAGACAGGATCCTCTCTCATCTCTGAGGCTCAGGGAGCGATAGCCAAATGTCAGCGCTGCTGGCCAAACCCATGACTGATACAAACCATGTTACAGGGGTCTGACTTGCCTCATTTGCTGGCATGTCTGAACAGGACCCTGCCTGCAGGACAAAAAGTCCTACATAAAAGCCGCTGTGATAGAGTTGGGGCTGTGGCAGTGAGCACCCTGACCATGCTTTGGGACCTGCTGGATGCACCCTTGCTGACCCCTGTCCCTCTCTCACAGGAATCCTTGGGATCAGCCACCCTGAGCTGAGGAGGCCCAGGTACATGGAAATCTCAGTGTGGCCTGCATAACTGAGCCCATGCCTGCACTCCTTCCCAGGCACCCCTATCCCAGAGCATCGAGGTGAGTGATGTGTGTGTTACCTCTGATCTGCAAGGGGTCCCAGGGCTCCCTGCTTGCCTCCACGCGCAAGTAATCCCAGGAAGGGGAAAATCCACAACCTATGTGAAGCCTCAAGATTTCTCATCTTTTCCTAATGCTAAACACAGAAGAAAATACACGAGAGAGCCTAAAGAAATCAAACTTGCTAAATGCTGCCTCTGCTCTCAGGAAATGTGGCCAGAAGTAAACGTGCAGAGGAATGTAGCTGCTGCAGAAGATGGTGCTTGACTTTTCAAATCCAAGCCCCTAATCCACTATGCTTTGGCTGTGGTTTAGCATTCTTTTATTTTCCTTTTTTCTATTTTTTCATTTCTTTTTTTTTTTTCTTCTTGCCCTTTTCTGTCTTGTAGCAACAGCAGTCTAACCACTCTCCAACCCATCCTCACCCCCAGCCTGGTTCCCCTCACTGCTCCATCCATTCTGTCGTACCATCAAAGCAATCTGAGGAACTGAGTTGGGAAATGATCCATGTCAAAACCAGCCCAGCAAAGAAAAAACAAATCAGTCTTTTTTTCAATAGCAGCTCAGTTTCCATTGTCCTTTCACAGCAGTGAAAATCCCTACAATTGGGAAGGAGAAAGGACACGGGGATGGGGTGGGACCAAGTGCTAGGAGGGAGGGATGGGGCAGAACGGGGGCTCTGCAGCATGGCTGCATTAAATGCACATTGGACCAAGGCCTTACTGTCCTCTTGCTACATGTAAAGAAAAATTACTGACCTGGAGGGCTTATTTTCAACAGAGGGGAGAGAGGTACAAAGGAAAGACATTCTTCATGGTGAGGAGATGTGCATGTACCTCTGTGAAGTGATAAGAAACACCCCTCTTGAACCTAACACTCCACTACTGAATTAGTTGTGATTAATTTGGCAAAATGTGAACACTGAGCTGGAAACTGAGCATGCTTAGAGTGCCTTTGATTTCCTCTGCTTGTTGAATTAACCTACAGGCTGCCAGGCAGCTTCAGTCCTAAGAGCAGCCCCACGACTGCTCTAACTTATACTCTGGTTTCAGTCTCCCTGGAGGTGCCACGCCCTCCCCATCCTGACTGGGCTGTGAGCACTGCTGCTGCTCCATGGCCCTGGTGCCCACTCAGGAACCCTCACCAACTGCAGCAGCCTTGCCAATCTTTTCCACAGCTGGGGCAAGGGCTGCCCTGCAACCTCAGCCCACCTCTGCAAATTGTCACTTACCGGCACTGGAGCGACATGCAGCCTGTGGAAATGCTGCTCTGAGAGCTTCACCCTCGTTCTTCCTGCAGGGCTCAGTGGCTCTGCACATCCAGCCACTCATGAACCAGGTGCTCACCATTTATACAGCTTTCCTCACATGCATACATTGCTGTAAATACTGGCTGCTTCAGGGAGAGGCTAGAAACAACCTGTTAAACAACCTGTTAAAGTAAACTTGCTTTGAGATCAAAAGCAGCAATGCCTAAGTATATATATATATCTGCATGTCTATACCTAGGAGGAAGAGACGGGTGGTTTATTTATTTTTACTTATAAACTAATTCTAAACTAATTTCTTCGTATTTGCTCTATTTTTTCTTCTTTTCATTCCTAGAAATATTGTGACAAATGAAACCTCTTAACATCATAGCTTGCTGGTTTGAAAATCTAGGCTTCAATTTTTAAGGTTTTTAGTTTTTTTTTCCTTCATACTCCGGTGAAGGATGTGATGTATGAAAACTCCAGTTTAACAGAGCCTAGAGACTAAATCACATTGTGTAAGTAAGGTTTTGGTAGAGACACTTCTTCCTAGTCAATACCAAGAATTCAGAGGAGAAATGGAGTAGCTTTTAATGTAAGTTTACTTTTCTTGCCATGAATTTTAATGACAGTTTTCACAACTGCTTCTGTGGTTTTTAGGAGAAAATTAAAAACCTACACCTTGAAACTCATACGACAAAGCTGCTAACATCTCACAGCTTCTGGCATTATCTTGGAGAACTCTTCAGTCCTTTTTCTATGCCACATTGTTTTCCACACAAATGTATTTTAAATATAAACCACTGAATGTTCATTGCTCCTTTATATAATTTTTATTCATTATTGGCTGGAGGCAAAGGGCACAGTTTTATATAGAAGCCTCATTGAATGTCTCATTTTGCTATTTCACTGTACTGTACATATTTCCCAATAAATTATTTCTTTCAGATGCAGATACTCTTCTGAAAAAGCGAAGCAGAGCTGTTTCCTCTGCACAGAGGTTTCCTTTTACCATGAACAGAGCCAGTTCCTCTGGCTTGGGTTAGTTTGTCAGGCATATTTTGAGAACAGCTTGAGAATTAATTCTGCTTTAAAGACTATGATCACCTTTTTGGCCTTTGAAACTGGTTCAGGATTTTTGTACCAGGCCAGCAATAAAACAGCTTTTGCACATGTCAAAGGTTTATTCTAGACAAGCAAAAAGGCAGATGAAATCTGTGTCTTTCTTACAGTCTATACCCACAAAGAACTGATTCAGAAATGACTTGTCCCTGTCTATAATGAAGGCACAGCCCTGCCCCATACCATGTGGGATGGTCCTGGGAGCCGCACACTTTGACTCTTTCAGGTGCCAGCAAAATTGTTGGTGTTGGTTAGCTATGCTCAGAGATGGCACATGAGACTACTCAGCAGGCAAGGAAAAAGTTGTATTGAAAACCAATGTGGCTTTGGGGACATCAGCAATCGGGGGGAACCACTGGATGAAAGAGGCAGTTAGGAAAGGAAACTGTGTAGGTGGTGGTGCCCAGGGAGGTGAAGAGAAATGTGTGTGGAACAGGCTGTGAGATCTGGCTGCCAGCATGTGATCTAGGGAGGGAGCAGTGATGTGTCTGATGTCTCTCCCCATACTGGCTGATGGGTTTCCTCACAATTCCTACTTGCCCTTCTGCTTTCTCACTCAGGCACAAGTAGTTTTGTGCTGCTTTGTCACTGGTCTTGACTCTGGACACAGTGGAGGGATGTCACAAGTCTGGGATGCAAAATGGAAATTGGGGAGCATTAGAGTTCGACCTTCCTTGTTGGTTTGTGAACTTCACACATCAGGAACAATCCCCTCTACTTCCCACCTATTTCCTGTTCAGGTCTGACACCCCCTGCCTGCATTTTCCAACCTATTTTAGTTCCTCATCCTCTTTCCTTTGCTCCAGTTGGCTCTCCTTATCATTTCCCCCTCCCCACCCCCTCACCTCTCCTTACCCATTCCCAGGACAATCCTATCTCTCTGGTTGCCTGTGCCAGACCATTCCCATCCAGCCCACTGAGAAAACCGTCAGCCAAGATGTCCCCCCTGGGGCACATCCCACACTTGGGAATTAGGATCCCTTCTCAGTCTTGTTTCCATCCTTTCCCAAGGCATGCCTCAGCACCTCCATACCTTCTCTGTAGGGATGAGCACACGAAGTGAAGGGAGTCTAGGTATACTCCTCAGGAAACCTCCAGAGCCTTTGAGCCGGAATCCTCTGGGACTTTCTAGAAGCCCTGAATGCCTTCTGGGAGGCTACAGAAGCTGCTCAGCTCCACTTCAATCTTGATAATGGCATTTTGCTTCCTGAGAGCCTCCCAAGCAGCACAGCTGCCACGTTCCTCATGCCTGAGAGGCTGTGATGCTCTGCCCAGGTAGAGCACATTGCAGCAGGTCACTGCACTGCTGCTGAGGTAACGCAGCTCCGAGAGCCTCCGTGCGGAAAGGCACTGCATCCCACTCTGCTCACTGCTCAGGAGAGACAGCCTCCTTCATTAAAATTAATTAACAGTCAAATGGCTCCACATACTTCTTTATGCAGACAGAGCAGTGACTGCAAAATAGATTTGAACTTGAGCCTGGGTCCCAGGGAAGTGAATGCTGTTGTGGGGAAACCACAAGGGACTGCCAAGGCAGAAGGACTACTATCTCAAACTGTGGTCACCGAGTTTCCAGCCCTTAATACACTCCTAGTTTGTCTTTTGATACTCTGTACAGCTCTGGCAGGAGAAGCAGAGGTATCGTTTTTATTTGTACAGTTTTTAGCTGTGAATGCAGGTTATGACCTGACTGGTTTTAAAATTGGCATCTGTGTGGTTTATAATTTAATACATGCTAAAATTGACTGACAGTTGTCCATGAGCTGTCTTGGCCGTAAACACCAAGACCTGCATTCAAAATGTTTTGGAGTGCAGTACATATGTATTTTTATTGACTCACTCCTGCCATTTCTGTTACACTTTGTGTTGTAAACCTGGATTTTTCTGTCTATTTTGTTCCTTTATTCTTTCCTTTTTCTTTGAAGTAACCCATAATTTCCATCCTAGGCTTCATTATTCCTTCTCCCTGTACTAATGCCTTTTCACAGAAGTATCTATTTTGAAAATTACTCCACCTAACACTCTTGCCTGAATCTCACTGCAAGCCACAGCCTGATCCTACAAAGATCTATGCTTGTGCATTATGTGTGAAAACAAGTTACCAGCTTCAGTTAAATGACCAACGTACCTCATGTGAAGAGCCTGTGCAGAACTTCCAAGACATCCTAAACCTCTGGCAAGGGCCTCCAGCCCTCTCAGCTGGTTGGATCTGGTAGCTGCTACAGGCTGCAGAACACCTTGGATGCTACCAACAGCAAGAGAAGAGCTCCATGTTGAGATGAAACTGCGTGGGGAACTTCAGCAATGAAGATACAGCTGCCTAAGCTGAATTCTCTGAGATGGCAAGGGGCTTCTTTCTTGCTTCTCCTTTCAATCCTGGGGTATGGAATCAGGATTCAGGTGATACAACTGAAGACAATGCAGATTTGAGATGGAATCAAGGTAAGCCTTGGGAAGTTTTTTTTTTTTTTTTTTTCCCCTACAAAGCAGCACATGGCTGTCGTGGTTTTGATTTTATGTTCAAAAAGTCATCTTACCAATTCCGATCTAGCTTGACCACGTATCATCCTCTAATATCAAATCACATCCATCATGGCTGAGGATGACTTTGTAGACACAAAGAAGGGAAAGACTCTACATACAAATACATAATCATATATAGTCTTAAAGCCTTTATTTTAATGCAAAATAAACCAGGTAAAATTTATATAGCCATATGTAACAAAAGATCAAAATCTTTGAAGTGGTACTAGAAAAATCCTGTCAAATTATGTGTTGAGTTTCTCCCCCAAAACAATCACATGTGATTTTTAAATCAGTTTCACTTAAACACACAGGTAATGTCAAGATCACAAGTACCTCTCTCTCCCTCACAGTAACAGAATAGAGTCTTACAAAGCCTTCTTTCCTATGCAGAGATAGCAGTGAATAGCACTTCTGATTTTGCATGTAAGGCTTAAGGACCCTGCAGGACAACTGTGATGGGAGCACAGGTGTGGGGCCTTTTGAAAGTGCTCAGAGCAGTGTCAGGATGTGGCCCTGGCAGAGCAGTCACTAGGATTCACTCACAGCACTAAGTCTCTAATAAACAAATCTGTGATGGCTGGGAGGAAGAGGTAGCACAATTCATCTGTAAAAAAATTAGGCAGCATGTGAAGCTATTTCTAGATCAGGAAGCTGGAGTGAATTGGAATTCAGGACTGTATGCACTTTTTCAAGGCAAGAGCCTTTTTTTTTCTTTTCTATGCTTAGTTTCCCCCACAAAGGGCAGTTGATATTTCTTTATGCATTCGAGGGGTGCCTAGAGACTTCTGCATCATAATATATCACAGTGGTAATGTCGGCTCACAGGCCAAGATCATGGCTCACTAGTGGGTGGTCACTCAGAAAATCCACAGGCTCTTTTTCTATCTCTTAATCTTTCAACTGCTGGGCCTGGCTGGCCCTGTGCCAGAGCCAGAAATGCAGGCTGCACGCCACCAGCTCAGGAAATCAAAGCTTCAGCTTCACGTGAGCCTCTCTGCCTCGGTCTGGATGCCTGCTCACACACACACACTTAGGGCTGCTCTGGGGCAAACCCAACTCTCCCTTCACACTCACTACGTCAGTAACTCTACTGCTGGACTGGCACATTTTGGATGAGGGAGTGCAAGGCAATTACGTGTCAAGAGCATTTCAGACTCATAATTTTCCCAAACATATGGACATATGGGAAAAGAACAACTTGTTACTTAACGGCTCTTTTGGATTTTGCAAGTGTGTATTTTCAACCGTCAGTTGTAGCACCTCGTGAATTCTGCACGGTACATATTTTTCCACAATATGGTGCTAAAATCATACATTTTATACTGCAGAAAAGCTGACTATATATACTGTAGTTACACATTATACTTTTGAAAATACTGTACCTCTACCAGATATTAAATCAGGAAATTGCAATTTTCTCTCAGAACAATGGCACCAGAGATAGATGAGATGCTTTGTAATACTTTTTGGTCTTGCTCCCCCAGCTAGGTCACACTGTTCTTCCTCCTTAGCTCCTTACCTGTAGGATGCACCCATATATTATACTTACAGCAGTTTTCTATTTTTTTTTCCCCTGATTGGAAGAAGCTCTCAAGTGATTTCTGCTTACTGAGCAGAAGCATCATTTAATAACCTGTTGGGTAAGGTAAGATTAACAGCTCAGAAGGTGTTTGTTTGATCTGTCTGCCTCAACTGAGTGGAGCTGATGCAGTCAAGGGGAGCTCTTAAGGAAAGATTCAGGTTACGAGGAAACATTGGGCAGGTCCCTCAAAGGCTATAAATAACCTAGGAGCTGTTTCTATCCAGATTTTATTTGGCCCTGGCTCATGAAATACTGTAAATAAGTTCTGTTCACTGTGCTGTGATGCCATTTGAAGGGTTAGTTGAGAGTGATTTACAAAGGCAGTAGCTTATATTCAGAGCTGTTCTTAATTGTGGCCTGGCTTGATAAAGCCACTGTCGCAAACATTAGTTTCTTTACAGCTGGATCAAATGTATCAGGGGTTATATTTCAAGGAGGGAAAGGAAAGTATTTTAATTTGTTTTTGCTTCACTTTCAACAGGCCTTCATAACACCAGCGGCTATTCTGTGGCTGCCAAGCCCTGGCTGAGTATCCTACTGCATCTAAAGCTTTCTGAGAGAAGTACAAGGCTGTGCAGAGCACGTACATGACAGGCACAGTTTCCCAGGGGAATGAGGGAATTTATGGAGGGTACTGAGAGACATCCAGCTTTACACCCAACACTCCCTCCAGAGGTTTTTCCCTCCTACATTACTAGGGAAGAGGGCAGAAAGAAATGGAACAAGAACCAAACACCCTTGCTTCATAATCAGTTGCATTCCTCTTCCTCTCTCCCTCCCACCAATGCTGCCTCCTGACTGGATTTAGAGCTGTGCCTGCCCCTACCCCAGGGAGTCCAGCCCTCTATCTGAATCATGGAGGTGCTCCCCTGCCATGGAAAGCTGTCTCCTCTCCCCTGCTTCCCAGCCTGTGCTGGGTGGAGGCTGTGGGAATGCAAGCACTAGAGCCTGCCAGCCACTCAGGCAGCTGCAAGTGTTCCCTGTGCCTGAGGGTTACGCCAGGCTCTAACCAGCACCATCAGCAGAGAAGAAAGTAGGCTGGGATTAAATGCTGTTTCTCATCAGGGCCATTACCTGCCAGCAGGACACAATCCCAGCAGGACAAACCTTCCTGATGGTATTTAACACCTGGAAAGTGATCTATATGATTTAGTATGTTGCACACCAAAGATGTCAAAATGATATCAAAGAAATCCTTATGTTTAATCTGTGGCCAGGTCACAGTCTTTTCCTGATGAGGAGAGGAGGCCAAATGGTTTAGTGACACTCCCAGAAGGCAGAAGTCGAGGAATTAAGGACACTTGGAAATAACGTATTTCTAGGTCACAGTACTGCATGGTTTCCTCGTGACAAAATCCTTGAGACAGATCTCTAAGCACTCCGAGCCCTCGTGGGTCAGGTCAAGCAGGTCCCTGTGGCTGGAGACACACATTTCTGGCTGCAGAGCAACCTCAGGGTGTTTGGGGCAAAGAACTGGGCATGTACCCCACCATCCTGTCCCCCCACCATGGCTCTGCTGCACTGCTGACACCCCCTCCGCACCCACACCTTCTCTCTTCCTATGCACTGCTGCAAATAACTTGCTACCAGCAGCTATTCTCACATCTTCCTCCTGGGCCCCAGGGTCTTGAAGCCCTTCCTGTAACTTTCCTTGTCTTTTCCCTCACCCCTTGCTGTGAAAAGCCCCTTTCCCCACTGACCTGATGGCCTCTGGCTGCAGGAACTCGAGTAATTTGGCACTTGCCTCGGTGCTGCCCGAGCTGACTGAGCTCCCCTGGTGGACTGAGGGTGGCCCCATGAGCAGGTGCCTTCTGGCAGCGCTGGGCTGGCCAGGGCAGGCACGCTGCTGGCAGGCACTGGGCTCCAACAGCGCCTGGAGCGGGCCAGGAACGGGCTGCCCTGATGGAGCCAAGGCAGCACCTGACACAGTAACTTAGTATGAATTATGGAGTCCATGCCTGTAGTCACCTCCCTGGTCACTTCCTTATAGGTCAGCTCCACTGAAACCCCTCCAGCAACACTTCCTGACAGCAGCTGAGGATCTGGTCTCCAAGGTTTACATTTAAAGACTGCACACTGTATAACTAACCAACACTCACAAGCACACACTCCCCCCAAAGACATGGCTCTCAGGTGGCTGCCTGTCCTCTGTGAGCCTGTCCAAGCATATGGGATAAGGCTTTTTGCCCTACTCCAACTGCAGCAGGTGCAATAAGAGAAGGCTCTTGATATACAAACTGCAAAAAATGAAGGCTACAAGGTAAATCCTGCCACCACCAAAAAGACAATAGAAGACAGAGGCCAGATCACAAATCTGGAATTGCAGCATCCTTAAAGCAGAGCTGCTGGTCAGGACGTGCCTGGAATGTGGTCACTGTCTCTGTGGCAGACTCTTGTCATGATCACACACTAGATACACAAGATGCCCAGCTCTGCTAGAAGTCCGTACTGCATGCTGTGTTCTCACTTAAAAGGCTCTACAACAGCACTCTGAAGTAAACTCTGGTGACTTTGCTGCCTTTACACAGACAGCTATGTACTGTAAAGGTGTAAGTGGATTCAGTAAATAGCCCTGAGGTGTATTAAGTGTAGTGTTTCATTTCCAGCAGCCGCTTTCTATTTTTAAAAGGAATTAAAAAACACTCAACTGTCTGGTACCTCACATACTGCAAACACATCGTACCTCACGTGGCTTTAGTTCGCCTGTTAGAAAGCACCTACGCTGAGCCCAGCTCAGTAAGAACGACTCCAGGTCTCGTGTGCCATTCTTACAGGCAGCTACGCTTGGGAACAACTCTACAAGGATGATGTCCAACAGGGCTCCTCCCGGGCTGTGCCAGAAGCCCAGTGCACGGCTATACCGCTGCAGTCATGGGGTTCTTCTGCCTGGGATCCTGTTGCCTGTACTGGTAGTGGTCTGGACTGGTCCCACGGTGTCGGACAATCTCGCTGTAAGCTGGTGCTCGGTGGGACTGCGGAGGGGAAGGCGGCACGTCCTGCCGGAGGGGTCCTTTGTGCTGGTTTGGGATGGGCTGGGCTGGGTAATACGGAGGGTACCTCAGTTCTGCCGCTCTTGTGTCCGGCGCACGGATGTAGTTCCCCTTGGATGGGTGGATAACAGGCTGTCCTCCGTGGTAGTAGGGAAGATCTCTCTCTTTGTACGTTACTCGTGGCCCTGTTAAATATTCTAGTGGCTCTGCAGGTCCACGCCTGAGGAGGAAAAAACATAATAAAGCACATAAAAAGGCAGTCTACTAGCCCAGTGATACATTATTGTACATATAATCTATGTTTACTTTGGGAGAGGAAATGCCACCTCAAGCATGACAAGTCCTGATGAATGAAAAGAACTTCTGAAGGATAACAAGCTTCCCACCTGCATGCTACAAAAGTCTGTAACATCCAGGACACTGGAGGAAGGGTCCAGCGCACATCACAGCCCTTTCACAATGGGGGAGCACTGGAGCCCTTCAGCTCCCAAAGTCAGTCTCCTGTGATCCATTTGCAATAATGGAAACAAAGCTCTTTTAAACAATGCATGTTTGACGGAATCTTATCTAGCCTGAGGATAAACAGATGAGTTGGGTCTGCAAGTCTGCAAATCCCATAAGCTTTACATGCACAAATATTCACGCTCTCCAGGCCATTTCCCACTATTCTCTCCTAATAAGTCAGCCTGTAAAACTTTCCAAACACCATAGTTGGAAAAACTGGGGAAGAAACACTTTGGGATGTCAGGCTACAATACCTGTGTTTAATGGGCAAGTTGCCAATGAGGTTTCAAAAAATCTGTGATCTAAAAGACCTGGTATTACAACAGCCCTGTAACTTGTCTGCATCAGTATGGATCTCACAAGCCCTAGCTCATGTGAAAAGCAACATGTGAATGTGTCATCCCCAAGGATGTGCCATGAAGCCCTCCCTGTAGCCTATTGCATCTTAATTTCATGATTTGCACTAATGAAGCACTGATATTTTTTCCTAGTACAACTTAACTTGTGATACTTCTGAAATGGCAAAAATAATTGTTCTCACAGACATGTCACCAGAGCACCCCCAAAAGTTCAACTTAATTAGGAGTTTTTGCCAGTCTGACTGCAAATGTCTTTTCACTTTGGACAAAACCTCTCATTGACTGCACAGGAAGCTTCTCTCCAAATGAGAGCTTAGGGAAGACAGAGTTTTGACCCAAAACAGGGGCTGAAAGTATAAATCAATTACACCTGCTCTGTGTCTGTGGGACTGAACTCATCAACTGTTTAAATATTCTTTGCATAGATTATGAAAAATGTCATCATTCTAGTACAGCAGGTCAGGTGTTCAAAATTTGTCAGTGACTCTCTTGTTCACACAGAGATTTTACAAGCATGCTCCTTCTTTCCTAACCTGGGCTCCCAGACTCCGCTGGAACCTGTTTAGCATGTAGTAAAACAAAACATGTGGTTTTCTGCTGCACTCGTTTAAGCCCATGGGGTAAATCACGGACACAGGCAATGAACAAACATTATCTGCCTTGAAATGAACCTACAATTCTCCTCCTGGAATAACTTAGTGCAAATGTTTCCTGTTTAAAATGGAAAGAGCAAAAGGAAGCATTCCAGGCCTTGGACTTTTAGGACCCTATGCTCCCCAGAGACTTTCTGCTTTAAAAACAGAACATTATAAAAGACAGGCACTCCCAGCTTCCCCCCCTCCACCTCCTGGTGAGACAGTCCAGACAAAGTGCTGAAGGGCCTGAAGCCACCCTCTGAGATACCAAACCACTCTTAACCAAATGTACTGAGACAATTACTGTCGCTGCTCACACACCTACCTGGCAACAAAGTGTAATTTCCAGAGCAGGCCAAAGAGCTGCTCCACATATTTCTGCATGAAGGCTTGGTCACTACAGTCAGTCCCATCATACTCAGCTTTAATGCCTCTGTGCACAAAAATGTACTCCCAATCATAAAAAGGCTCTGCAATGGTAGGAACTGCTTTGTGTCAAGCAGCACACCAACAGGAACAAATGTCAAACCTACGTCTATCACCTTTTAATATAAGGATCCTGCTCAAAATCCTGTACATTGGTTTTATAAGGTGTTTTTGTCAGCAGCTATAATCAATGAAATTCTTGTGGATCACATTAAAAAAGCTTGGAACATGATCTAGAATTCACTGAAAAGCCAGTGGTAGCTTTTGGACAGAGCTCTAATGGCAAATTGATTTCTGTAAAAAAAAAAATTGAAGATGAATTGGCACCAAAATGATGGCTGAGAACAGGACTGAGCCACCAGCCTGACATACTGAGCCTTGAGTATACAACTCATGCCTCAGCTGACACCAGAGGTTTGCAAGGTAGAGGAAAAAAGAGGGGTGTGCTTTGCCATCCAGCCAGAAGAGCTGTTTTGGAAAGCTCAGCCAGTCCAGCTTTAGCAATCAGTGTTACACTGCTGCCACAGAAGCTGTGGCTGTGCAGAGGGTTGTGCACTCAGGCTGCTCTGGCCCAGGACTGTGCAGTGAAGATGGGTCTGAGCAATCAAATGGCCCCAAGCTGCCTGAGCTAATGCCATCAGATCTCCATTGCTGTTACCTCTCCTATCGAACTAAATCCACCATCGCTTCACTTACACCTATCACCATCTGTGGTTGTGTAGATAAACTGCAGAACATGTGGGAAGAGCAAAATCTTTCTTTAAAACCCAAGTTGTTCACTGTCAGCACCAGTCTCCTTTGTCTGAGGGCAAAACACCCACGGGTGGTGTAATTCTTGAGTGTCCTGCTCAGAGTCGTGCCTTAGCAGCTGGGAGGACAGGTTGTACACAGAGACCTGGCAGGAATCCACTTCACACAACCTCTTAGGAAAGCCCCAGGAAGACAGAAGGTATGTGAGTTATTTCAGCAGCCTTGGGGATAATGCAAACAGTGATCAAGCCAATGATTAGCAGAACTCTTGCCTGAGTAAAACCTTGGGAAACACTGGTAACTGTCCAAAAGGCTGACTCTGGGCACATGACTGAGGGAAATTTCACAAAAGATATCCTCATGGCTGCTCCACATCCTCCAACTCACTTCCCCCACACTTCCACACTTGCAGATACACCAGCTACAATGACAACACATTTTTCCCCTTTTATGACCAACACAGCATGCTGAAGCCAAATTATTTCCTGAGGATTCATTCTTCCCCACCTACCACCCATGCTGGTGAAGTTCATTCTCAGGGAGCTGCTCACACTGCAACCAATCAGCCTACAGAGTCTCCATGAATCTCTATCTGACCAGTCTTAAAAACCAGGAAAAAACTGCCTTTCCCTCCTCAAGTGTGACAAATTAACCATCAGAAAGTTAATCTTTTTAAGGTAGAAGAAACGACTGCAAATACCAAGCTCTGGCTGCAGAAATGCTGTCACCATTAGCAGTAAGTCTGGGACACTGAGGGCAGTTCCCAGCAGGAGGAGGACAGCTCCTCTGAACCAACACTCTTCCCACTTGATAGCCCACAGTGTAAGAATATATGCTGTTGTTTATCCTTAAAGAAATTGCCAAAACAAACCAAACCAAACAAAACACTTTCTACTTGGCAGTCCCTTGTAGATGCTGTGCTTGTTTCTGCAAGAAGGAAAACAACTCCTACCTTTTCCCTCAGCAGACACTGCCACCTCTGAGGAGGTCCTAATGAAATTCTTCTCCTCTCTCTCACTGTTTTTGTTGGCTTCTGATGAGTTCAGAGTTCACAGGGCCATATCACACCTCCCAAGTGACCCATGGTGTGGGGGTCAAACCAATAACCTCAAGTGGAAAATCAGTGACCCAGGGGAGTGATCAAAAATCCACAAATTGGGTCAAGCAGGTCCAGCCACTCAAAAGGACCAGGCCAGGAGTGTGCCCTCTGAGAGGACATGCTGAGTAGGAGCTGCTCTCACCGTCAGCTGTTTTCCAGATTTTCAGCCAGTTGTTTGACCTGGGGATACAGTGCAATTAATGGCAGGTAGAAGGCAGGGAAGCTGACACAACATCCTGGGAAGGAACTGATCTCAGAGCTCAAAAACTGGTTTTGCTGATAGTTCAGCTCTGCTGGGTCCCACTGGAAAGTGCATTATGGGTCTAGCTAAAAGGAGAGGCTGCTGCTGCACGAAGCAATTGAACAAAGGAAGAGAGAAGCACCAGGATCCACAAAGGAATGAAACTGGTGGGGCAGAAAGCACTCCTTAAAAATGTAATGAGCAAGGTGCCCCTTAAAATGTCTGCTTAATTTTGAGGAAGCATAGTCTCATCTTCCTTCCCCTGCAGAGAAATTACAGATCACACATTGGCAGTTGTGAATGTGTTTCACTGGTTTGCAGCTCTTCCAGTTTTTGTCTTTTAAAATGATTCACCAATTAACAACTGTGATCCATTTTGAGCATTAAGAGCAGAAAGTAGCCTTGTCCAAGTAAAGCAGGTAACTCATGACTGATATTCAATTAACATGTTATTTTCCCTATGACAAGTAAAGCCTAAAGCAGGTTTGTTTTTTTCTCTCTGCTTTATTTATCTTCCAAGCACAAAAAATATAGTGTTTTCTGCAGTCTTTACTGCAGAATTTTTAAAAGCTTCAGGGTTTATTTAAAACTGAACCACAGGATTTGGAATACTTAGGGAAGACTTCTTTTACCCAGTATGTTACTTAGTCACAGGTATCTGAAGGTTTCAAAAGCCCTAACTAAACACTTTTTGCTTTCTGCAGTTCCCTTTTTTTTTAGCCCCCATTTTAGTAATTCTTCAACTGTGGAAAATCTTACAGAGTAGACTGGCATAAATATCTGACGCTTCAAAAAAAAAAAAGACCCAATCAGAAAAACAATAGTTACATTTCAGGTTTACTGCATTTCATTGATAACCTCCATTTGCAGGTCACCTTTAACATCCTTGGAGACGTGTGCTTGGGCTATCTGAAAGAAAAGGAAAGCAGAATGAAGGTCTAACTGCTCCTGCTGTGCCCCATCACGTTGGGGGTTTGGATTTCATTGTGACAAAGGGTTTTTCTTCCCTCTGTTCTGTAGGGAGAGTCACAGGGGTCACCCTCTTAGTACCTGCTAAAAAGCAAGGAAGGGAATGCTCTCTTCTTACATCACTATCTCCTCCTTGCTGCTGAGGGAATATTTTGCAAGGGATATAATCTCATATGAAATCCTGCCTTCTTACTTTGTTAGAGAGTACTTCTTGAAATAAACTTCAAAGATAGCCACAGACTAAGTAGCAAATGGAAAGCTCACATTTGGCTGCAGTCTCTTTTATGTCTAAGCAAGACATACAGAGACTCTGGGTGATGGCATCAGACGGCCCAGGCTGTGATTAAAGAACAGGAGAAAGCAACAAGATCCTATCTGTGCCCAAATTCTCACTGACGAACTCCACTGTATGCAGTGTGATTGTGTGATGTTTGTTCTCAGCCAGGAGCATCTACTTTTAAAGAAGAAAAGAGAATTAAAATACGCAAACAAACTTGAAGTATCAGACACATTACACTGTGTCTTTATAAAGCTCTTCTCAACAAACACTAAAAACAATTAACTGAAAAGACCACGTAATGCCTATCTCTCCAGATACAGTATTAAAGATACTGCAGTGCTGTTTGTAGTCAGCAGCTCTAAGAAATCCTGTTGCTTAATATTCAACATGCATATAACATAAAATAAATAAATTAATGAAATTTTGAATCACTGCAGATTTCAAAGAAATCACTGAGATGCATTAAGGTGGGTCTCTGTATCTTAATAGGTGAGATAATCCTATAATAAATATACTTTGCCCTTTCAGATCAATACTTCCCATAGCCAAAGAAAGGGTTTGCATTTAAAATTCACTGGGAATCAAATTTGGTATCTGTGCTGGGAAGAATCTGCAGCACAAGGAAGTGATCAGTGGCTGCTGTCTGTGAGAGGCTCGTACCCCTCAGAAGAAGGCAGATGTCTAGCAATGTCATACTAACCTCAAAACACCATACACACTTTATTTATGGGCTGAGCTGGTGGAGGTGCTTCCTTCTCCTGCTCTTTTATCAACAATACAAGGCTGAAAAATCAGATAACGTAAACGAATACAATCCCTGGCTCTCATGTAGCACATGCCATGCAGAGAGAGCTGTTTTTAGTTTGAGGACTGTGTTTGGAATTCCTTCAGTGTCAGGTTTCCAGTTACCAGACCCTCTTCCCTGGGCCAGGCACGACTGCGGTCGGACTGGATTAGCAGAACACTCTGCAATGTATATTACACAGCTCTGACTTCTACAGGCTTTGCAGACCCATAAAAATAATGATCATTTCATGACCTGCATTTCAAGGTGGGGGGGTATGTGTGTATGTGAGTGGTGTGTGTAAGAGTGGAAGAATCTCTCTTCCCTTTTTAAAGAATTCCTATTTGCTTTGGAGAAGGAAGAGTCCATGTAAGTTTGTTTGAAATTCGAGAAATACATTTCAGAGGCAATGCAGGCAGGCCTGATTCTCTTCCCTTGCATACAGTTTTGCAAAATCTAAAGTGGTGCTAACTTGCCTGAATATGAGACTTTATATGCACAGTTTCTCTCTCTCTCTCCAATACGACAGCTTAAAATATTTAGAAACAAACAGTTAAAGCACTGTAATCCCAGCAGGTAAGTGCAGAGATGTGTTTATATTTCTCTAGGTGAAGTCCAGCCTTAAAACAGCTGGAGAACTAAGTCTTTTACTGCTTGCAGAGGGCCACACCACAGAGGTGTTGGGCGCCAGCTGTTCCCTGGGCCATTCTTAGCAATTGGAGACACAATTTAGGTGTCACACTTGCTTTTACATCTAAGACCAAATGTACACTTTAGTCACATACTAGCTTTCCATGCAGGGGAGCAGAAACAACTGCAATACAGGCAAGCAGTGTCTGACAGGTTTAAAACTTTACTGTAAGATTAGGCAAGACTTCTTATGATCAATTTATTTTTTCTGCAACAAAACAGATTGTTCTCAATCCCTAATGGAGCAAACTATGTCACAGATTGGTTAACATCAGAATTTACAGTGCCATTTAATTAAACTCCCTCCCATCAGCAACCAAACCATAAGACAGTGTTGCTGCTTTGCTCCAGTATTAGTTTGTATTCCACAGCAAATCTCAGACCAGTTTGTCATAATCTCATCCTGCAAGCAAAGCTCCCCTTTCTTGCCTACCCTAAATCCAACCTACAAATACACGAACTGTGACAACCAGGATTAAAATCCTCGAATCAACAAAAACAAAACCCGAAATATGCTAGCTGGTGCTCTATAAATGCCCAATAAGCATTCAAAACAACTAGTGCAATAATCCTTCCTACTCAATTCCTCACTTGTTTTGTTCATATGCTCTCAGGCATGGCACATCTCTTCTACCAGAAGGCATAAAATAAAGTAGCACCTATTGAACAAGACATCGCTATTCTGTGATCTCTTCAAGCTTAAAGGGATCTTAAGTAGATTGGTACTTTAAGTAGCGAGTCATTACAACATGTGTCATTTCAGATGTTACTCATTATTCGACACAACATAATGCCGTGTGAGTCATTAACCTCTGGGCACTGGTAACCTACTCTCAATGCTAAGCAGTCATGCTTGTTGCTCAGGAACCCCCATGCTCCGTTGGGGAGAGACCTGGCTGAGATTTTAAGGTCCCTTTGGTCTTTTGTTTTGCAGATCAGTGGTCCAAAAGCTCTTCCTATAGACTAAGAGAGTTCTTGGCCTTTGGTCTTCTGAGTCATTTCTGAGAAGAGGTTGACCAAGTTATGTTGGAGGGGAGAAAACTTCTATTTAAAGGACATATGCCCCTTAAGCCAGCAAGAGAAGTAATTGTTTAGGCTTCTCAGTTGAATTTTGTATTTAAATGCAAATTCAAACTAGTACAAAAAAATACTGAACACGAGCAGAAGTGCCATTACTGGAGCGAGATGCTGAAACAAAAACTGTGCCTTTGCCTCATCCTAACCCCTACTGGAGGTCTCTGCTTTTTGAAGGCTATCAGAGTAGAAATTAAGAAGTATGTGGTGGTTTAGGAGCTTTAAATTTGATTTAAAAGAAATTCTGTTGCCATAGTCAAAATTGATTTTCAGAAAAAATTGATTACACCCCAGAAGAGCTCCTCCCCAGCAGGGAAACCTCTGTCCTTTGCCTACCCATACACAGCACTACTGCTATCCACGCTGGTTTTGTGAAGTGCTTTCAGAAATACAGAAACCCAAATTCTACCTTGTTCTCATTTTTCATTCAGAACGAATTTAAAGCATTGTGACCATTTAACTGTTCTATTCAAATGATTTTCAACTAGTAACAAAAATCATTAAAAGAATCTTCTTAAGTAATAATAACCTGAGTCCAGGTCTTTACTATTCAGCCATTGGGACCTTAACATGCTGTCTGATCTTTAGTGGGCTAGTAAAAACCTGTAAGAAGTGGTTATTAATGTTATTATCAAGCTTTTAGGTGTTTTTTTTTTTTTCCTCTCAGAGCCTTTCTCGTTTAAATTAAAGCATCCCTTGCAGCACTTTCTCCCACTGCCATGATGAAGCATGGCTGTCAATTCTGCCTCCAATGACATAAACTGGGTAGTAAAACCATGCTTCAGTTAAAAAGGAATAAGTAGCTGGTTATTTTTTTCTTCATTTTGTTTCTTTGTGGTCCAGACATTTTGTTAAACTCACTGCAACATATCATTATTTTTCCCCCTTTTCAACAAAGGCAAAGCTCAAGACCCAGAGAAGGATGGGTGTTTTGGGGGGGAGGCAAGAGGGACCTTAAAAACAAGCATCTCTTATTTCTTTCTTCAAGCAGTATTTCAGTCCCCATTGTTTCCCTACTGCTCATGTACTGATTTTCTCCTAAACAGCACAAACAGCCTGCAAGTACATCCTCTCCCCCCAATATTTTCTTTTGTTAGAACCTTTCATTTCTATACAGGCATTAGATTATACATTTCCTGGCTTGCCGCACTCCATTAACACTCTGGTAACCACCCATTTTCCAGCCAGCCATTAAACACCACCTTTCATAATTGAGATTTAAAGGCTCAGGGCATGATAAACAGCTGAAGTTATAACTTTACAGCTGCCTCTATAGAAGTGTGCAAATCTCCAGATCTGGATAGGCAAATCAGTTAATCACACTTGCATTAAGCCACAAACTCTGCGGGCGCTCTGACAGCAGATGTCCTGAAGTTGTGCTTTAAATAATAAGGGTCAAAGCCTCAATCCCACCGGGCTGGGAGAGACGGAAAGGTCCCAGCCGGTGCCCAGGGAGCGGTAGCAGGGACTGCAGCTGCAGTGACTCGCAGCGCCCATTCCAGCTGTGTTTGTGCTGCTCCTTCCTTACACCAACAGCAGCGCGGCTGCGGCAGCGCACACGCCCCTGGACACGCTCTGCCTGCTGCCTGTGCCGGAGACAAACCCGCCTTTACCGCCCTGCATTTGCTGCCTGCCAGCTCACAGGTTGCTCTCAAAGCACGACCCACAAGTTTTGGGACTGAGCACAGCTTCCCCCTGCCCCTACCTGCGGCTGAGGACACTTTACGTGCACGACCCTGAGTCACTGCTGGCCAGTAAAAGTTCAGAACTGGTGACACTCGGAGCTTTAGGTGCATGGGCAGTAAGAGGTTAACCTTCGGTCGTGAGACCCAAGGGTCTGTGCTCCACCTCTGCACGAGTTATCTCCCTGCTGCTGCATTTAAAAATACTGTATGTAATTAACTGTTATCAGGTTGTTAAGCAGCGTGCTGAAGTGTGAACTTATCATTCAATTGTTTCCTTTATTTACAAAGCCCTGCCATTCTCTTAGGCAGCAGCCTGGGACAGGCTGTTGACTTGTTCAGATGAGGAGGGTTTGGCACGCCAGATCTTGGGAGCAGAAGCAGATTCTGGGGAAGTGAGACACAGATGAGAATCTGCAAACACCCCCTCAAGATGTCCTGTAAAACAGCTGTGCTTGAATGAGACACGCACACATGGCACCACTACCAAATACATCACTGTGAGGTTGCTTTGAGACCTGAACCACTGAGGAAAGACACAATCCAGATCCCAACTGCTTTATGGGCACAGGTCGAGTTTTTACTCATATATATGGTGCTGGCTTTAATGCCTATAGATATACACAAATATGTTCTCCCATTCCCAGATGAAAACAACACAACTGGCTGACTTTCATACATCTGAGCTCAGTTCTTCCCTATTTAATTTGCTGGACATTGTTTCCTTAAGCAAATCTGGAAGTCAGAGGCCATCATGTTACACACAAGATGGAGATGGGTGGACAACAATAGCACAAGATGCCACAGCCCCCACCGTCCTCTCTGCCTACCTAGGCCTGAATTCCTAGAGGCTTTGGACAGCACTACATGGTATAGACTTTTTTCTTTTGAAAGCAGACATACATCGTGTATCAAAGATGTGCAACAAAGTCTTACATGCAGGACATGATACTGTCAGCAGCTTCAGCTGACATTACAACGAACAACACCGCAATCAGAGGCGTCCCTAGTCCACCCAGGAAGGCTGCTATGTGCTATCACTGAGAAACAGAGAACTAATAGTGCTTCCTGATATGAATCTGGTAAGAACCCGGCCAAGATTCCAGACAGCATGTCTCAATTTAGCTTGGAGAAAAAAAATTAAATAAAACTTGAAACAATCTTTTACATAATGAATCAATCAATTATCTTTGCTCTAGTATGTTCAAATCAAGGGAATCATCATTGAAAATAACAACCAATTTATATAGCTCATTTAAAGCCACAGTAAGCTAGGCTGCTGATTCACTAATGAACAATAAAGGTCACTACTACAATATCTCTCCAAGTATTTTCAGATTGTGTGGTGTGATAGACTTGAAGTGGCAAGTTCATAAAAAACCCATCAAGATACTTTGCAGGGGGAAGTAAAGATGGAAAAACATCTGTGCTTTGCTTAGATATGAGATTGAGAAGAGAGAATGACTTCGATGCAATGAAGAACTTTGTGCCCCAGACTCATCCAGCCCCAGCCAAAGCCTTTGGATGTCAACAGAAGCATTCCAATGATCTTTGGATTAGGCTTTTGTATAGAATGGTATCTGAAAGGGGAGGAGAGGGCAGGGAGAGAATGAAACATCTGTATCCTGAAATGAAATCAGGAAGTTAAGGCTTGACAGCCTTCGACAGCAAATAAATTGTATCTCGGGTGCTAAATGTGGGTTGCTGAAATGCCTCACTTCAAGTGGAAACATTCCTTTTCAGTTGTGTCTTTCAGGTATTCAGACAAAATACTGACCAGAATGCTGCTTTTTAAAAATTTATAATTTGCTTTTTGAGTAATCCATGATTTAAAAAATGGTACATACATGCAATTGTGAAGAAACAAGACATTCTGTCAGGATGAACAGCACACCTCTGCTCTGTGGATGTTAGATCCATGATTACTAACTGGGGCAATGCAGAGGAGTGTGCCCTAATCTGCAGCATCAAGTCTGGGACTATTACCAGAACCAGATGTTTCAGAGGAAGCTGCAATTTGTGGACAATTAATAGTTTGCAAAGGTCTTACAGCATAAAGGAACCTCTCCCTTCCTCAGATGTTAACTCAAACAAAAGCAACTATTGGTCTAAGCCTGGGTTTGCAGAAAGGTGAAGGTTTCAGAAACACAAAACACTTGATGACATTTCTGTACTTGCAGATGTTGATAACAAAAAACCCCAAACATGATAATATTTAACCTTGACAGACCTACTATTTGAAATCCATAGGAAAAAACCACAATAGAGCAAAGAGAGCCTGTAGTGAGTTGAGAAAAAATTTTTTCCAAATCTCAATGTTAAATCTTTAATGCTGGCTTGGGTTCCTCTTAAAAAAAAAAAAAAAAAAGTGTAATTCTACTGCCAGTAAAACAGGATTTTCTATAAAAGAGCTTTGCAAAATTTCAAAGGTCCCTCTTTTTAATGATCAAGAAGTAAAAGAGAGAAACATCGCATTATATCAAGCAGCTACAATATAACCCATTACTCAAGAACATCATTACAGTTTCTAAATCAGAAAAGCATGAAGTAGCAATACCATTTTGAGGATGCAAAATCATCTCTGTGTACTAAAGTCCCTTGAAAAACTTCTAAAACTTGTAGTATAAACTAGTACAACTCAAAATGAAACATATAAGGAGGAAAAGACCAGGGTTAAGGGTTCTGTATTGATCTTTCCCCCTCACATTGGGATTAAAGTGATTTCAGCTGGGACCCAGAATTACATATGTAATTATAATTTCCATTTATATTTTTATACTGTGTACAAAGAAGTGTAATAATGGACAGCTGAACATTTTCCATTGTTTATTAAAAATGAAATGTTTCTGATGAAATCTCCGTAAGACCAACTACCACTGCAGCAATCTCTCAACAACAGAGCTTGCTTCAGATGCCTGGTGATGAGAAGGAAGGGAGAGTTGCCACCCCTTCATATAAAGAAATCAAACCAAAATGACATTAAGGTTGTTTTTCCCCTCAATAATACTATAGAGATTTCAGGTTGAGAATAGTAACAGGTCTTTTCAAAGAAAAAGTAATCAAATTATCATTAAATAACCTTTCTTACATTATTTACAGGGTATGTAACACAAAGCATTGCATTAAGGAGGCATTATTTAAGCCACATAAAGTCAAGGGAGTGAAAAAGAGAAATTCCTCCAAGTACCACTGCCTGTCTGCCATCCTTCCTTCATCCTTTACAATGTCCATTTAAGCCCAGGTTTCCTGGAGGTCTCTGATAGTGAGGCAAATAACTGCTATTGAAAAGCAAAATGTATTCAAGGTAAAGCAGGTGCTTAAGTGCTCTGATGGATCTGGGCCTAAAAATTCAAGTTGTAAACCCCAATTCAATTTCAAATGACTAATTGAATTTGCTTTTTTATTTTTTTTTAAATTCCCCTTCGTTTTAAACCGATCTGCTCTGTGCTTTCTGCCACGAAGCGAGGTGCAGTCAGCACCGCAGCACAGCCCGTCCCACCACGCTGCTCCCGCCTGCCATTCCAGAGGGGCAAAGAGATCCATACAGAAACGCTCAAAAATGCTCAAACCCAGCACTGGTATGTTCAGGCAGCCTGAATTCAGCCTAATTCCCGAGTCAGTGAGAAATCCAGATGCCTTCAGAGACCCCTACAAAGCTAATTAGAAGACTACCAGAAGTCTACGCACAGCGAAGTCACATGGGTTTTCTGAGCACGGCTACTGGGATCCTCAAAGCTTTTAACTGATTCTGGAAATCTTTAATCGCTCAATGTACAGTTGTAAAGCGTGTTTGCTGTTTGAGCATCTTTGGAGGAAGGACTGTTAGCATCCTTTTCCCTACATGCTTTGTCCCAGCTATTGTGCTGGCTGGCTGAGTTCAGTTCAAGAGGGTATCACTATTATCTCCTTAGAAAAGCAAAACAAGGGGAGAAACTGTGGCCATACCATGCTTCTAAAAATACATTCTTTCCATTCTGAAGGCAACTCAGTTCTCAGTAAACAAACGTATCTTTTCTTTAAAGCATAGTATCTCAGACTGAACCAAAACTCATAGCAAAAATATTAAATGAGGGTCCAAAACCTGTTGACACATGGGTATATATATAGCAGTGCACTGGCACCCAGATCCAAGCAAAAAGCCAGTCATGTGGATTTTCACTGTGAAATCATCTGAGATTGTTTTTTCTTGCCAGATTTTGCCATGATCTACAACAAACTGCTCTCAAAGCATCTCCCTTCACCTGTAAACCAAGAGCTATTTTTCTTTTTTAAATGAAGGAAAGTGCCAGCTACTCAATATCCAAGGACCCCTGTTGGCTTGGGCTTTTGTTTGATAACCTGGGCTGGGTTTTGTTCACACATTTCCTGCCCTCTGGATGGAACTCTGACTGCCAATTTCCAAGGCACTGTCTCAGACTATCTAGTGCACAGATCCAATCTCCTTGCTGAATTACATCTGGGGTGGAACAAAAATGGCAGATAATTCACTTTCTATTAAAGTTAACACTCTCCTCCACTTGCTTCCCACGTATGTTATACAGTGGACGTGTTTGCATGTTCTGCTCTATTTTCTCAGCTGTTGCAAGCACATAAGCTATCAATTACACCCTATGCAGAGAGAAGATAGTGATTTGAGGAACGGCTTCCCGTTTATATAACTCCTCACCTCATCACTGCTCAAACATTTAAATGAATGCTTTTGGGCAAGAGGCCTGAAGTAGAGAGATTCCTTAGGTGCTCTCTCCCCTGCCATCTCCCCCTCATTGAATGGTTAATCAGAGCAGCATAATTCTTTAAAACTAATATTTATTCAAACAGCTGCAGGATCCCATCTGCTCACACAGAATAGAGGACAGAAGCAGCAGAGGCCACAGCAATACCAGGCAGAAGCCAGCACAAGTATGAGTTGTGTCAATATCTCTATATCCAGCCCAAGTTGTGCTTGGCAGACAAAGATTTTGAGCAAAGACATTACCATTACCCTAAAGATGTGGTTACATTTTTAGCATATGCATTATGGTATTTAATTTATTTTCAAATTAAAGCTTACTGAGAGCTTGCTGACTAGTGGCCTATGTGCTATTTAAGATCAACCACAGATCTACAAAGCTTTGCTGCCGTGTTTCTGGCATATTCATGACATTTTTACCCCTGGTAAACATGCTCAATAGTTCATGCAGATTTTCCCAAATAAGCATCCACAAAAGAACAGTATCACTGTGCATCTTATGCTTTGTTGATGCCATATTTGAAAGAACTGTTCTAGTAGAAAATTTTGCACAGGTGCTAAATGACAAAATTAGTGCTAATTTACATAACTATTAAATGCTAGAACAATGCAATCTTTTCCAAGCCTGGAGATGAGGGTAAAGATTCTTAAGAAAGCAGGAATTAATCTTCTCTAACTGGGTACAACAGGAGTTTTAGCTCTATTCTTGCTCTTAACAAAGTTACTGATCCATAACCACTAGTGATCTGAACGCTTGCAATTCTTCAACAAACTTGAATCATATTCATTTTAAAGGCTACTTTTATTTCATTTATATCTGTGATAAGATTGGGCTGAAGAAAAACATAGAGAGCAGGAAAAGATACATTCCTTTTACTAGGATCTCCTAAATCTGGAGAGAAACTGCTAACATTGGTGGGCAGAATTCTAGGGGAAAATAACAAGCAACCTAATCAGAGTTTATCAAATTACTACCAGACTGATCCAGAGAGCAAAGAAATTGAAGAATATCCTCCAACAGTGGTTGCGTTTCAGTCTGAACTGACTGCAATCATTAGGAACACATCCATGGATTGCAGTGGTTCTGGACCAGGCTCATACTAGCTTCTGGTAGTAAATTTCTGGCTTTCTCAAGCTGGATCAACATATCCAATGAATGACTTTCTAAAGTATCATACTTAAAGAGCAACCAAAAAGCCTTTGGGGAATATGAGCAAAGACATTTGGACAAAAACCTCTAAAATTGAGCCTTTTCTCCTGATATGTTTAAGACTTCTGTGCAGAGAAATTAAATATGTCACCTACTTATGAAATGGAAGCAGTTTGGCTGCCAATTGTCTGAGCTGTGTTGAAACAGCTGCTCTAGCAACTGTTTTTACTATTAAATTCTTCAGTGATTCTCTTAATCCCAAATTAGATACCTCTTTCCTTTAATCACCAGTTTATATAAAAGCTCTTTCCTCACAAGGCAGGGTTTCACCAAGGATAACAAACAACGGCAGCTCTGCTCAGCGCGCTGCCCTTGTGTTTCGCCACTCCTCACATCTCCCCCACCCTGCTCCTCATTTCTCGGTGGGTGGCACACAGAGTGCTCACGACTCTGTCCCCTACATGTTTGTAAAAGAACACAGAACCAGATTTGAGGTATTAGGATTTCACAGCTTGTCATTACCTTGCAGCATGCAATTAAGACTGTCCACATATGATTCACTTTCCTCCTTCATAGTCTTTCCTCTTTCCTAAACGTGCACATAAAAATACCTGGACTCTCTTTAAATGGTTTGCTATTAGAAGCTTGAAACTTGCCATCGTGACAGTACACCATCCTGTAGGGCTGTGATTCAGGTGTGGGTTTTTCCTGGTTATTTTTTTATTTTCTTTTTCTTTTTTCCGAGTCTGCTTTGCAAAGCGAAGATTGGATGGAGACAAAGGAACTAACATGGAGAACTAACTGCAATCTGCCTCTGAGCAAAGGGTGCCACTGCAAAGCTGCTGTGTGCTCACAGGAACACAGCTGAGCAATGACACAACATACAGGAGGTTCACACACAGAAATGAGAGCTACAGGAAGCTTGCTCAAAAATTCCTGATCCAACATCCTCAAAAATAATACATATTTACACCTGATACTGTTTGCTTCCTACATTTTTCCTTCATTGGGTGTTTTTAAAGCACGTTTGCTGACAGCCATCTTTCAGCCGCACCTCCAGACGTGTTTATCAAGGGAAAGCCGAAGCCAAGAACTGCAGCAGAGTTGTCTTATTTTACAATGCTCTTTCTCACCTTTGCAGCCTAGAGCCCACACTTTTTGATGAGTTCTGAATTACAACCCAGCATAAGCAGCAACATTTTCATTCCAAATATCCTTACCTACAAAGCAGCCAGCTGAGCTTCCCAGTCTGTTGGTCTCCTGAGCCATTTCAATATCCATCTTAACAATGCAATGGATGTATTTGCATTTTGGAGCACACATCTTATTCCCCAGGTTTCACTCAGTACATCACTCTGTTGATGCATTCTATGGGATATATGCTTTTGGTTTTTAATTTAATCTTCTTCTCAATTTGCATTCACTTATCTTTTTTCCACAGATCCTTCATCTCGACCTAACCATTTTGTACTGACACTTTTTCCTTTCATTAATATTTTGTTCCCTAACAGTTGTTTTGTTCTTTTACTCACTGGAGGCATAGTTAATACAGCTTTCTTTTCTGAGGCAATGTCTCCAAGACTTCATTAAATTTTATAATATTAATTCAAGCCCTTTTGTTGAAATGTAATATTTTCCTCCATCTCCCATATTTTTAAGCTGAATTTGCTACCCTTAGTTTGAGTGGGAGGTCCTTATGCCTGATTATACACTGAAATTCATACCAGATCCATGTTTTCTGTAAATGTGACACTTGAAAGTATTTTTATTTACTCAGGATAGTATCTCCTTGCAAAAAGGCTGGCTGTTTAGTTTCAAAATATTAATTGACTTTTAAACTATTCCATATTGCATTAACTGCCTTTTTGCTATGAGGAGTTGACTGACTTATTAGGAAAATTGACAAACCCCATCCCTGTCTGCGTCCTTCTACACTTCCAAAGTATTCTTCTGAGACATCTGGCTTTTAGTGTTGTTTTTTTTTTCAAGCTATGTCCCAGTTGTTACAGACATTTTCTTTGGTCAATTTTCTTTAGTTATTCCCATGGAAATTATAGAGGTGGCCTGCCAGCTGCAATCCATGATTTGATGTCACGAACCTTGACCTTTCTGACTTTCCAAAGTATACTTTTTCATTATTTAGACTTAATTTGGCTTGGATGGAGGCGTCATGTTCATTTCAAGTGATATTTCTATTTTATTAGAAAGCTGGAGGTATGTTTTACAACTAAATCTCCTTCCTTTCGTATTCACCACAGAGATTTCTGAAACTGTGATCCTGTTTACAAATTTCTTTCCTCCTTTCAGTCAAGTCTTTAAAGACACAGGACTATTTTTTGAAAAGTCTGTAGTACACTGACCCTTTTCCTACCTGCTCTTCTTTTAATGCCTGAGATTCTCCCTGTGGAAGGTATACACAGAACTCTGCACATTTTTGGACGAATGCATTTTGACATTATATATGAAATAAAGCCTTCAAGACTTCGCATATGACACTGAGGTGGTATTAGGTACCACGGCACACCTGAGCAGAGGGATTGAAACTGAGGTGGAACAGAAAAAGCTGCAACAGAGCATTCCCAGCTCTCTGTTGAATGTATGTGTCACAAATCTGCTGCCCTGCTGTCATTTGGGCTCTGGCCTTGAAGTACAGTGATTTCCCTGACATCTCCTAGAGCCTGAGTAGTTTTTACAGAAATCAGTTTTAGTATCTTCCAGAGTTAAGAAAAGTTAGTTAGCTAAATCTTAAAACTGTTTGAAATTGGATTTAAGCTAGTCTTTTAATAAGCACATCAGCTTGGTTCCCAAGCTTGGTCTCTAGCATATAAGAATGATCTTTTTCCCCCGTATTTCATCTTGGCTGGTTTATTGCAACATATCTTGGAGGTTCTTGACCAGTATTTCCATTAAAACTGATTCTAAATTCACCTGCCAGCACTTAAAATCCAACTAAAACCATACATGTATTTAATTTATAATGAGATCACCACATTGGAAGATACAGACAGACAAGATTTTGCTGTATTTTCAATAAAAGCACAGCTGTCAAGATAAAAATAATATTAAAAAAATATCCCTGAATTACTGATGTAACTTTAGATGATTAAAACAGAAGAGAAACATAATAATCAAGCGTACTGGAGAATATACCACTTGAATATTATTTATATTTCACATGATTAGGGTGATGAAGTTAGCTGGGCCGTTCATTTTTGCACCTTACTTAGTTCTAATCCTGTTTAAGACACCAAATTATCAAGTCTTCTTAGTTTTGAAGTTACACCAGGGAATATAAAAAAAAATATATATTTCAAAAATTTTAAAAGACCATTTTCAATTGGTTCTCAAATATTCCTCTTAATCATCTACTCTTATTGTAATCAGTATAAGAAATGAAGGAGATACAGACTTTTTGCAGCCACTTGGAACTACACAGTACTTTCCCATCAACCTGCTCCTCATTGGTTTCCACCCCTTTGGAGGGAAAAAAAATAAAAAATAAAAAAGTGGACAGATTTTTTCCAACAAGTGATGGAATAGGCTAAATCAAAGTGATTCCGAGCAAAAAAAAAAAAGAAAAAAAAAAAAAGAAAATTAATTGTGATTTAAATCAGCATGGAGGGAATTTTGATTTAAATAATTTATTTTAAACTTTGCTTTTTCATCTTTGGTCCTTGGGTAGTCAATTCCCAGAGGCTGGGAATGCTCTGACAAGTTGATTTACAGCTAATTATAGTCTGCACTAAAACTGTGATTTCTTTTTTGTTAACCAAGAGAATACACTATATACATATTTAAGTAATGTCAGTATATTAATTTCAGATTCTGCTAGACAATGGTGGATGATGAGTCTTATTTAATAGACAATTAACTTTTTCTCGTGATTTGTGTCAAGTCACTTTCTGATGATGGTTTCAGGATTCAATTAAATTACACAAATCTTGCATTTTGAAATAAACTTGATAAAATACAGGCAAGAACACTCAAGTGCAAGAAGTAGCTAATGAAACATGTTAAGTAATCCATTTCTTCTTTTGGAGGAACCTTATCTGTTAATGCCACAGATATTACCAAAACTTTGCTTTTGATTTGAAGGGCTCAAAATGTTTTTGACTCAACTCTAGAGGCGACCTCCTAAGTTGACAGCATAGGTACTCTGGCCTGTTGAGTCAATGCTGTTTTCATGCTCTACAGTGTAAGACCTAAGTGCTCAATCTATTTAATTTATTGAAAGGGAGGTGGAAATATAACATAAATGATCTCTGCACAGAAATACTCAAGGGAAGGAATTTTGCAGGCTTGGCTCTTATAATCTAGCAGAAAAAAAAAAAATTACCGTAGTATCTAGAAACTAAAATTGGGTAATGTCAGACTTTGAGGGAAAAAAAGGGCATAATCTCTTAGGCAGTAAAATAATTAACCTCCAAAGAATGTAATGAATTCTCCACAATGTGACATTCTAATTCCAGGTTAGATCTTCAGTAAATACATTTACAAAAGTAATGGGGTGGACCAAAATTGAAATTTAGTTTGATGCAGAAATGTAGAAAGCAGGGTCAGGCAAGGTGATCAAAAGTGTCCTTTCTGGCATACCTAGAAATGGAGAGTGTGCTGCTTTAAGAAGCACACTGCAAGAAGTGTAAGCTGCATGGTCAAGCTGAAGAGAAGCTTCCAGCATGGGAAGATTACCCATTGCCACTGTACAGCAAGGCTGGTTCCTTAATCCATTTCCAAGCTTCCCAGTTCCAGGATGCATGTTACATTTAAGACAGATACTCCAGTGAGCAAATTACCAGTTTGCTCAGCAGTCTCGTCCCAGCCACAGCAATAGAGCTGGACCCATCTACACAGCCTGAACTCATTTTTCCATGCTAGCAGTTATTTTCTAATGCTCTCACAGCCTTTCTGGCCTTCCCCCTTTTCTTGACATAAATGTGTTCTTCAATAATACGAGAATACCAGAGAAAGTCTGAAGTAGTACTTTTCCATTGGAATCAGCATTTCTTATTGGAAAGATGGCTGAGCTTTCTAATCCACACTCATCATGTGAACCAGCGTCTCAGTGTCTGTCAGTCTGCTTTTGGTCACAGCCAGCTTTTCCACCACCACAGAAAATAACGCGTCCTTGAACACGAGGCTTCTCCAAACAAGGCTGCCATTAGCAAGACTGTGATTTACATTAATTGAGACTTCCATAAAAGCAAGCTCAAAAATAGAACCATGAACAAACAGAGCAGCTTCAGCTTCATATCTGTTCCATAGCTCCATCAGGAAAATATTCTGAATTACACCAAGAAAGTAGGCATTAAAAAGAGTGTAAAAGATACAAACGTTTTTCTGGCTCCCATAACCTTGCCCTGCTCTTCTTCCCAAAAGAAGAGGCTAAGAGGTGTAAGAATCAGGCCATTCTCCTCCTAAGCAGGAGGATTTAACATTGCTTAATACTACTACTCAGCACTACTTAGCAATAGCCTCAGGGCAACACATAAGTACTGAGTGCAAAGAACTGTATCTCTCTTGCAAAGCCTCCTATTCTGTCTCTCCCACTTTGCTGCTTTTCTGCAGACAGAACAGCACAATGCAGTGAGAGATGAAGACTGCCACTCTCCTGCCACAGCCACTTATCATTTAATTCAGATGTTTGCCTCTGTAGACATTTCCAAAGCAAGCCTACAGGCTGGCATTATTTTACCTAGAAACTTTACTATGTAGCTCAGCTCACCACCCCTTAGACCAGTCAGACAAAAAGCCTTCCTCCAAAGGCTGCTGCCTCCGGTTTCCCCTTTTAATTAAACATGTAACCTAACACAGGAACAGATCCTCCACTCACAGGGAAAAAGGACATCACTGACTTCAGTGAGACCAGGACAGTAATTTGCTGCTGCACCTACTGAAAAGACAAGCACACTTGACAGCTGAATTCCTCAAAATGAGTTAATACAGTCCTGTATCACCTGAATTTGGCCCATAATATCTATTAACAGCTTCAGAGAAAAACAGTAAAAAAAAAGCCACAACGATGCTTCAGAGCTTAGAATTTTACAAGCCAGCAGCAGGTATGTTCAGCTCTGACCTCATGCAGGATGCATGCATTTGCAAAGGAATGGGGCAGTATCTTAGGAGCATCAAACACTGATATTTGCTAGGTGAACATTTCTCCTTGTCTGGTGGGGAGGAAGACCAAAGCTCTCTTACTTAATTTGTCCATGCCCACACACATTGGCATGAGTCCTGGTAGCTTTCAGGTGAGCAGAACAGCTTCACTCTGTAGGTCCCAGCTACTCCTGACATAGATCCCCCTTCTCCCTCCTCATCCTGTGAAACTGGCTGCAGTCCAAGCGCTTTCCTCTCCTTCCTTGTGTGCCACACCACAGCGGCAGGCAAAGGTCACATCCTCCTGGACTCAACACAATATTGCAACAGGAATTTGTTTCCCAGCATCTACAACCCTCATCTGGAGCCTCTGTTTATCTCTTATTAAACTGGGCTTAAATGGCTAAGTATGCAGACAGTTCCATGTGGCATCCATACCAATGCAGCTCAATGGCCTCACCACTGTGAGGCCAAAAAAAGAACAAACCCAAGGGCAGGAAACAGTGAACTGATACTAAAATGCTAGAGAGATACTCTTTTGAGGAAATACTACCTCTTCATTTCTTTCTTCTTTCTCTTAATTTCATCTTCTTTTTTTTTTTTTTTTTTTTTTTAATAATGCTGCTCATTACCGTAGTTTTCATGGATCCTCCACTGAGAACTGGTTGGCAAATGGGTGGTTTTTACCTGGATTCCTCTACACTCCTGGGCAGTCAGCCATGAGAACAAAAGAAATCACTCATTTCCATTAGTGGCTGGCAATGAGACTGCATCCACTTCGTCTGGATTTAGACCTCACTGTACAATCTAGTCATTTGTGACTGCCAGGGCTTAATTACTGCAGTAACATGAAACTGCAAAATGTACAAAAATGAAGTATAAAAAGCAGCAGCTGATTGCTGAATTGTAGGCACACCCAAAGGTGTGTGATATCCCAAAGCTCTGCTCCTGCCAGGGTGGAAATCCTCTGGAGACACAGCTTGGCTTGCATGCAGCAGTCCAAGCATTTGGGTTGGGAAGCACAAACAGCCCTGCTGAAGTGCAGGTCTTCTCACCCTCCAGCATGATCTCCTTAGGCACAGAGAGCAAGGACACTTTCACAGTGATCTTCAAAAGCTTAGGGAATCTTTGCATGACTTCCTAAATGGGGAGTTCCCACCAGTTGAATACTCAAACTGGCTCTAAGAGCAGTAGAGTTGTGTCTCCACCAAGTTAAATGGAGGTTTGGGGAGCACCACTGTAAAATTCATGAGCTTATTTAGATAAATCTACTTTAAAAAACCCAAAAACCAACCAAACGAACTCCACAAAAACACAGTTGTAGAGGTGAGCAGTATACACACCCAGGGAACATGCTGAGGATGCAGCAGTTTGGGAAGGAATGGGACAGAAGGGATACAGAGAATGCTTACTACATAAAAGCAAGGGCATGACTACAGCTGCACTGTAGTGCTCACTTCTGGTCATTCTCCCTTGAAAGGAATACAGGGGAAATCAAAACAACTCTGGCTTATGGAAGTTATTTCACTGGGAAATTTCAGTTTACAACACCTGAAAAAATAAGGCAAATTTTCTTACTGGGAAAATGAATAAAAGAAGATGTAATACACAAATATAAAAATTTCTGTAGAGAGTTAACTGGGCACCAATTACAAATTTACTCTTGCAATCCACAAGCAAGTACTCAACAAAATGGAATTTCAAAATAAATAAAAAAGGAGTGTGCAAAATTAAAGTACACCTAACTAACTTGCAAAAATCACTGCTAAAAACATGACAGGAAAACGTGAGTGTTGGAGGACTGCAAAAAAAGATGGTTATTTACCCAGAATTTACCATGCAAGACACACTTGGAAAGCAGGCCTCTGTCAGAAAAGCCAGTTACTGCACAGGTTGAATCTCCAAGAAAAAAAAGGCTGACAAATATAATTTGAAGGCACAGACACATTCTTTGGTTTAGGAACCACATACATTAAAAATGCCTGCAGACATCCAACAGTGTCTTGTGAGGCAGCCTTTATATCTGGTTAGCAAAAGTAAAATCTTTGTATTTTCATCTGGAATTGGACACAGCATTACATATTTATCAATCAGTCTTTCAGTGTACACTTTTAATTGTAAATAGCTGAGTGGAAAAAGAAGCAGCAAAAAGAGACAATCCACTGATTTCCTAAATGCCAGCAGTACTTTACAACAAAAAATCCCTTCTTGCTGATAGATACCTATTTTTGCTTTGCTTTTAGAAATCAGGCTGCCTGTAGGTCCAAGAAGTTGATTGGACCATACCTCTGAGGACTTGCCCAGCCCTCTAATTCTAAAGGGGGAATATTTTTCTGTTTTTGTTTTCCTCTCCCTGCTTCCCACAATCTCTTTTAGCATCCTCTCACTCCCCTTTCTGGCTTGATTTATGTTACACTCTGCTATTAGAACTCTCATAGAAAAGGGGCTGAAATTCCTGAAATGCTTCCTTTTTGTTATGCCCCACTGGTTTCAGACTAGAATTAGTCTTCATTCAGTTGATAAGGATTAAAAATTAAAAAAAGCCCTCAGAGAATTCACTCACATTTCCAGAGCATTCAGTGAAAGCACAGAGATGCTCTCATGGAATAGGACTGCAGTCAGACAGCTCTTGCAGCAGCAGTGGGACTTTGGTAGCTGTGGCTGCTGTAGTGGAAGCTTTCCACAGCAACATTCTATCAATGCCAGCTAGGATTATATCACTACAAACTCAGTCATTTATGCCCTGCTACGACCTGTTATAACTCTTGCAGAGCCAGCTCCCTCAATGTCATGTTCTCTACCTGTGGATCATGACTCTTGCTGACATGTTCAATGAGAGACCTGTTTTTTAAAAATTCAAAAGTCCAAATGAATAGTACAGGTCTAAAATGGCAGTAAATCAGCAGCAAAAGGTGACAAGACAAAAGTGCAGAATGATCTCTCATGTTAGAGCTGGACATCAGCTGTGGGCTGCTTTCCCTCCCCACTGGAAGGAGGGTGAGTCAGTGTGTGCACAAGCCTTGGTGCTGTACCTGGGTAAGGATGCATACTGCCTTTCCACCCCCTCGAAGTGAAGACTGTAGGAGCTCCCATCTGGACCTTTTCCAGGCACCTGTGGAGAGGAGAGTAATTAGAGATGAAGATCAATTATGCAGCCCAGCTACTAACAATGCATCTCAAAACGATAAGCAGAGAACACATGATGCTGCAACATGCCAAAATCAACAAAAGAAAGGCAGGGGCTTAAAGAAGCTTCAAATCCCATACATAATCTTATCACTGCTAACAAGAAAGGCTTCTGTATCAAAGAAGTGTTTAGAGCAGGTACAATCTTCAGAGCCTTTCCCTCATCTGCCTACTAGCTGGGATACTGTCTCTTCTTCCCTGACTGGCCTTCCTCTTGGAATTCAATAACATGAGGACATCACCTAACTGAGCACACTTCTTCTAATTACAGTGCATAACTACCCAAATCAAAGCTAACATCTTAGTACTGAGTCTGCCTTTTTTCCCTCCACTGGCTTGTTTTGTTTAAGTATAAAATATGATACAAACAGGTTTTCTTTCATTCTTAACACGAGTCCAGAAACTTTCCCTAAGGCCACTGCAAAGCTAAGTGTCCAGCAGGGAGTTAAGTGCATTTCTGATGCTCTGGTGCCATTTCAAAAGTGCAGCATTAGTGCACTCAGTTAAAATGCCAGCGCTACTTGGTTTGTGTTCAAGATGGCAACCGGCATTGGCTGGGGAGCACGGTTCTATCAGGAAGGCTCCAACCGGCTACCAAACGGTGAACTTCAATGCTTTTAGCACACAGGAGCTCTCCCAATTTCACTCACTCAATGCCTGCTGATGGCCCAAAGTGTTAAGAGCCTTGTTAAAATGGAGCTATTAGTCTTTTCTTCCATAAATGGAGGAGGCTCTGACTGCCTTCAGTGTTTCCTACATTAGTATGTATTTCTATTCCGGTGCTGCTGGAATCAGCAGTTTTATAAAGCAATATACTAAGAGGCCATTTAAAATCCCCTTCCCCTTTTACAGATTAATAGCAGAAAGGAAGATTTAATGCCTTTTCAAACATTTTTAACAATTCATTAAAAAGAAAGTAATAAATCACACCGAGCTTTCGGCAAATGCCTGATTAGAAAAAAGAGAAAACAAAAATTAACATGTTTTTTGCATTCTACAGGTTAAAGTACATTTCTGTCAGTCCTGTAATTTATGCACAATACATCATTTTCACTGAACAGATGTATAAACCCCTGCAATGACAAAAGTTGTACATTCAGGTGTATTAAGTGCTATCTACCTTCACAAAGCATTTCTGTGTACATTACATAAGCCAAGTCCAATGCAAAGAGAGGCAGTGTCATTTGGAGCTACTAGGCTTAGGAATTATCCCAGACAAATTTTGGTATGCACCTTGGCACTCATCAAATATCCAAGATACTTGTAAATGAAAAAAATTATTTAATATAGGCCTCTTGCAAGCTTTCTTTATATAATTCAAAACAGAAAGGGGTTCTCACAGAACTTTTGGCCTCAAGAAAAAAACACCTCTGATTTAAAATGACTCATGCTTTAGCAACGCCTGACTTTGGATGAGCAAAAAATAACAATAACTGCCCTACATTTCAAAAAGAGGGCAGTAGGCAGTAGGGATCATTCATTCATTTTTTCCACCAGAAAAAGTAACATGCAGAGAGACTTTACAGAGTCACTTAGGTGAAGAGTCACAGCCACTCTGGCTGTTTTTACATTATTAATTTCATCAGGTTCATAATTTCCCTCAAGTTCCCAGGTACACTGGTGAGAGAAGACCCTTCAGACTTCTCTGTTTTATGAAGAAGAATGAGGGGAAAAGAAACAAATGTATGTACAAGAAACATGGAGTACATGGTCTACCTGTGCAGCTGTAGATAGGTTATTGATTATGTGCATGAGCCTGGTAATGGTGCATTCACAGCCCCACGTGAGATTCCTGCACTCTCACACCTAAAGGGAGTAACAGCAGCCAGGCAACATGAAAAACCACAAACATTCAGAATTGTGCCAGCATCAAGCAGCAATCCCAAAACTTATACCAATCACCAAAAGTAAAAAATATTTACATCACAAGGCCATTTTTCAGCCTGAAAACACCCCCTTTTTTTGATGGTTTCCTACAGACCAAATAGAAGGCAATAGCCCCTGCCAGGTCTGTTTGTATATATGATTTGAGAGACAGTTACCATAGAAACACCCTGGTGGCAGATAGACAATTTTGCTAATTTGGATCCATCGAGCGGCTGAGTCTCCACACCCTATATAAAACCCCCAATGCACTGGAAAAGCATGCTCTGGCTCTGCACAGCTAATTAAAGGCTCAGCCATTTCTTCTGATTTCCCTTCTCCATCTGTCCATGCGACAGTAAAAGCGTATCATCACTCAGCCTGGAGTGCCAAAATGGTGCCTGGAATAAAATACTACCCTGATGAAAAGAGAAATTGTGAAAATAGAAACACCTCCTTAGTAGAAGTTATTTATGTTTCAGAAAAAGTCAAAGCAAAGGGTTCCTTTGCTGCCTTCTACAACAAACTAAGCTAAAAATCTGTGTGAAATGTATTAATTTGTAAGATCAAAATATTCCAGCTTCTCCTCCTTTCCTAAAACAGGACATATGCAGCTGGCCCTCAGACCAGGTGTGGAAGTTTTAACACAGTTAATACAACATATTTAGGTGAAGAAACAGTAATCTTAATAAAATAGGATTAAAACCTGGAAGTTCTATCAGAGCCAAGTGGGTGGTGACCAGGGGGTGACCAGCAAGGGAGCTGACAGAAGGTGCAGTGCTCAGCTGAGTTCCTACAGATGCAGCTGGAAGAGCTTAGGAGACCAACACCCCAATCAATAGAGAACACGACAGCAGGTGAAATACACATTTCACAAACGTGTGGTAATGCACAACAGAAAAATGATCCAAAATATGCTCCTGTATTTTTAGGGTTTAAATTAACAACATCAACTTAAATAAGTGCCATCATTATGAACAGTTCATCTCTTAAGAGCGGCCTCAACTAACAAGCAAAACATGAATATGCAAAAATAACGGGCAGAGATAAACACAGAAACAGCCATCATCCTATCAGTGCAATTAAAAGAGCAGCATGCTTAAACTGAGGAAAGAAAATACTACCTTTATCAAAAAACAACAACAAACAATTCATGAAATGTAACTGTTGCAAAGTTGGTAGGGCCAAGGGCTTTGTGGAATGTAAAACTGATAAACCAGATACAAATATGAATCAAACCAACTAACATCTGGTTAGCAGAAGATAGTAAAATCTTTGGCAGGTGGAGAGGCAAGGTCTCAGAGAGCTGAATGGGAGAGCAGAACTGTCCCAGCAGTGTTCTCCTAATTGCCCCTTTGGGAATCCCAGTCACAGCGGTGGCTACGCTCGGAGACAAGATACCAGGAAAACTGGCAAAACACTGCCTCCATATAACTCAATGCCTTCAAGGTCAGGATTTTCTGTGTGCCAGAGAGGTGTTTTTTATACATGGCTAGTCAATGTTTCTCTTGTTTAAGTCTCTCTTTTTAGAACCAACAATTTTCACTAGCTGACAAGATAGAAAGGTATCACTTCAGAAAATAACCTATGACACCTCTGTGTCCTTAATTAAACCCCTGCCAGCTCCCAGCAAAAGAACCAGGCTGGTGGAAGTGTAGACTGAAGGACAGATCAAGCCAGAAACAAATAGAGTGTTCAAACATCTGCAAATAAATTTTAAGCTATAATTGAGTATACCTGTGAGCAGGTGTCTTGAGTAAGTCTGGAATTTGCCCACAGGAGAATTCTGGAATTGCAGAATAACAATTCTTTGGAAGAAGAGAAAGGATTTGTTTAATCCCAAAGCTCCTGACTATCTTGAAAACTGTGCAGAAAAGTGCATGAGACTGTGTTTTTTCCATGGGAGATCCTGCATTTCATTCTCCCTCATCTGTCTCATACTGCCTTTTTCTTGGAGCATTTGTTAAAGGCTACAATTCTAGGTGCCAGCAGGAAAGCCTCCCTTGCTCCTTCCTTATGGATCAAGGTGTTAGAGGTTGGACAGATGCTGTGGCACAAAAAATAGCAACTATAGTGATCTTTCTTGAAGTTTAAGCCTCATGAAGCCAGAATTGACTTTTTCTTGTGCATCCATCCACAGCTCAAGGTGACAACTACCACGCTACAAACAGAACACAGCAACACCTCCTTGCCCCTACCAGCAGAATTTGGCAGGCCAGTGTGTTTCTGCCTGGGGCTCTACTTCTCACAGATTCCCACCTGACTCCCAACTCAAAGTCCATCCTGAGTGAAGTCAGCACAGATAAAACCCAAGGCCAAGGATACTGCTTATAAGGAAAATAAATGGTGCAGAGACATTTTCAGGTTGGCTGTCTCATAAAGTTGCAGACACTGTTCCCTCTCCTGCAGGTATTTAGAATTGCATACAGTAAACTTCATCATCACTGCAAAGGTCAGTAGGTTAAAAAAATTATTTTAAAACTTCTTAACCCGCTACTCTTCTGCTCAAACGTTTCCCACTGTTAAAAAAAGAATAATACACAATGGGTGTTGCATTCAGGATCGTTAATTCTTCACTTATATGCTAAGCATCGCTGTCCATTTACTTTTGCTTTAGCCCCTATTTTTTCTGACTCCTTAACAGTAAGCCTGCTTCAAACATTTCAATTACTATTAAGATCAGAAAGAAAATTTGGACAGTGTGCTGCCCACTAAGTAACTTTCTCAAGGCTGATGAGATTTAGCTACATGTTTTTGAATCCAGGGCAAAACACTGCTGACTCCACTTGAGCCACACCTGACTAATTTAAAATTATGGGAGATCAGGAAAAGCTTATGAAGATAGGAGTCCTGGGACTCCTAACTTTTTCTCTGTGTATGCTCAGAAAAATCACTTGAGCTTGTGCACTGTGGTTTGCTACCCATAAAAATGGCAGGATACTACCATTGTATTTTATATGACTGACATGCACTATAAGACAGGAGCCACCCCAGGAAGGCTGCAGAGTGAAGTTTCTGCTCTGCCATCAATCCAAGTGCTTTGAAAATGCCACCCAGTTCTGCTCTTTGCCTGAAAGTCTGTGTATAAACATGACACATAGAACTGCTCCAATGCTTAGTACATTTTTCAATAGTCTTGTGATCATCTGCTAAAGGACTTGATTCAGATGCTGGTTTGACCTCTGTTCTCAAAGCTCTTCTTTTGTCTGTGAGTGTTTCTAATCACATGGGTTGAGATTCAGCATGCCAAAAAGAGCCGTGGTATAACGGAATTTGCCCTTTAACCTTCAGGTCTCCCCTCTGCTGAGACACAGTTGGTTTTTGTTTTCAATTAAGTGAAAACTGAAGAAAAATGGAGAGGTAAAAGTGTATTTGTTCCCCACCCTGGTCTCAATGTTTCATACACAGGTGAAGCATCAGAATTTACCACTTATTTTTTGCATTTCAACTCAGCCTGGTTCTGGGAACCGCAAGTGAAATTTAAGAGAACAATTTGACTTGCTAACACTTCCTTTAGCTGCTGAAACAGAGGTGGGTGATGTAAGGCAGTGAACTGGATGGTCTATGTGAAATGGAAGAAGTTGATCGATGGGGTCTCCTTAACTCCTTACTGCTGTGATAGCCTCATTACCCCACCCTTGAAGACCTCCAGCATTCCCACAGAAAGCAAAATTTTTTCCATCCAGGTTTTTTTCTGCTTTGCGTCAAAAGGTAAAGATTAAAAATTCTACCAGTGTCTACAACTCAAAAGAATTTTCCTGATGTTTTCCATACATACACAAAGAGGGATATATTTTGCTTTCCTGGTTTTGCAATGAAAGTTGAAACAGTGATTTTGCGTTATTATAACACTCATCATTTCTCCCTCTAATTTGGATGGTTTTTAATAAAGCTCCATTGATTCCTCTGAAAGAAATCCCTCCTGGCAAAAGCAGAACACACACGCTGATTGCTAAATATGCAGCAATTATCATATTCAGCGGCGCACTTTAATATCTTATTTATAGATGTATCTATCTATAATTTGCTTTAATTAAGTTGCATTGATTTTAATGGCAGAAGTAGTCCTCAAAGAGGAGTCTAATGTTCTATGAGCCCATTGCTACTCCTTTACCATTGTTTGGATATAAGACAGCACCTTTAATATTTCTTTTTGATTTTCTTGGTTGTGCTTTTCTTCACTAAGTGGCTGCAATGGCAAACCAAAATGATATTCCACAGGAACTCTTAAAATCACCTTCACCACTGAAGAGAGAGCACTTTCAACTTCCCTGTTACAAACTTGTTTGTTATAAACAAACTTATTCCCAAGAATAAGGAAGGATGCAGAACCTTTCCAGCAGATCCTGAGACACCTCCTTTTTCTGTTCCTGCTTCATTTTACAGACAACTCAGGACTATAATTGTCAATGGTTCTCAAATCATGGTCCAATGTCTTCAAATTTGTTTTGGGTACTGTGGCAAATTAAATTTTTTTATGTTTGTGTCAACAGAAATACAGGCTAAATAATCTGGAAAGGTGAATCAATGGATGGTTATAATGTCTGCTCATGGCCCAATCACCAAGTCATGACCTTGCAGTCTCCTAAAGTTCAACTTTCTGGGCTCAGTCCCAGGGAATGTTGTGCTTTATTTTTGTTAAGCACACACTCACCTTTAAGCATTTTATACTAGTCTTGTTTTGAGATTATTCCAAAGAACACTTGATGCCATTAGAACTGTGACTGAGTTTGTCAAAAAAGTCCTGAAGAACAAAGGCAAGGTATTGCTCACTAGAAGAGTCACACAGCCTTGGTTTTGCTGGGTGCTACCACATACCCTGGCCCTGATTCAGGAAAGCATGCTAAATACTGAGGGAGGTTTTGTTTTAATTTCAATAGCATCTGATTCCTCTTGGAGGCATTCCCAAAGCTAACATACACCTGCATCTCTCAGTGCCTTTATCTCTTTTTTGAGAAAAAATACACAGGAAAAACATTTATATCTCTGTATCCTGAACATATCTTCACACATTTGAATACAGCATCCCAGTGATGATGATTTTGGCATCTTCATCTCTTAAGTAAATCTGTAAGATATTACTGGTTCATATCAACTGAGACTCTATCTCAGAGACTACCAAGGTAGTTTTATAACATTACTTATGCAGATCTTAATGTATCATTCCCTGTTAGCATTTTTTTCAAGTGAAAAATAAGTGCTGGCTTTTTAAATCACTGCCTTTTGGAATATATCAGCACTAATTTTATAAGAATTGTTCATGTTAAAATGCAAGGGCATGATCTCAAAGAAAAAGCACCAAAGTAGCTATGCAAGTACATTTTCAGTTTCTGGTCATCATTTTTCACTCACTGATTATTGCTTAAGTGTTGATTAATAGTTATGTTCATGCTGCTAGAATGCATTTCCCTTGGATGAGAAAAACACCCTTGTCCAAAAGAAAAAAGAGATAGTAATCAAACCATCCTTCCTCTTCCCTGTAAGAAACACAGACACACACTCCAGAGTCACTGATGATCTCGGTTCTGCTGTTGAATAGGTTTGAAGATTTTCACTTAGAAAATCAGCTGTGTGCAATCAGAACACTACTTGGTTGGTCCGATTGCAAGGCAATTAAATGCTCCCCTTCTGACTGTCTCTCTCTACAGATATATACATATACGTGCACATGCTCACACACAAATGTACATACTCAGAGTCACTTGTTCCTTCTCCCTATACAATGAACACCAGGAACACTGAAAACAGCAGTGTTCCATGGTGGAATTAAGCAGGGCTGATTATCTCAGGATTTACTTTTCCTCCTCGGTAATGCCCTACCTCTTGTTCAAGGAGGTGAAACTAATGGTTTAGATTTAGAGGGAGCAGAAAATTCTCTATAAAGGCAATAGACTGAGGGAAATACAAACACAGATGGGAACTTTAAAAGGGAAACAGGCTGTTCCCATAACAGTTTAAAAACATGGCAATTGCCTCAGTTTTGAAGAAAACAAGCTCTCAGCATTTGCTGTATCTTGCAACATTAAAGAGAGAGAAAACAGCAAAGATGGAGGTGAAGCCAGAACTGCAAAGTGTTTTTGCACAGTCCCACAAAGAAAATACTCTGCTTTCTGTACCCTCGCTCTGCGATGCCCTGATCCCTGGTGCTGGAGAACTATGGTTTCCTTTGACCAGGCAAAATGAGATCATTTCCTGGCCTGTGTCCGTCTCTGTGGGTGGCTTCCTTTTCCATTAGTTGTATAATATGTTTTGGTTAATTCTATCTCTTAATTGTCTTTAATGAGCACCAGATTTGCAACACCCTCACTTGCAAACCTCTTCTCAAATTAGAGGCAAACAGAAGTTTTCCTTGAGTTGAGAGAAAATCTTGAAAGTAGCAAAACAAAAAACGCACAGCACCCATCAGCATTGATTCTTTCCTACTACAAGGAGGCGTTTCAATTGCTCTTCTCCTGAACCAGGCCAAAGTAATTAATCTCTTCCCAGCCACTAAAGAGAATAACTTAACCTGTCACAGAGATACACTTGTGTTGCAATATACAGCATACTAATCCATATGTGTGTATACATTTCTAAAGCGGGTCTCCTTTGGCTGTCCTACAATACTGCGCACAATTCCTCTCCCTCCATGAAACCAGTCCTCTGCTTTAGCCTGTTTGAAACTAAGCTGCTTCTTGTTCCTCCCAGTCTTGCATTCTTTGCTTCTCTTCTCACTGTAATTAGTTTACAAGACTACTTATCCAGATGATTACTGCTTTTAAATGACAGTCATCTTTTCTTTTACTCCAGTTCATTGTTGTGTATCATTTTGTCTTGCTATCTGAATACCCAGTTCTCTAAAGCATTTTCTCATTATGTTATCTCCTGATATAAGGCATTTTGAAATACTTCATGAGAGACATTGTATGAAGTGAATTGAATTGAATTTTCTCTCAAAGTCAGGCTTTCAGCATCTTTCTCTCGCTAAGTCAGCAGAGTTCTTGGCACCAGTGCCAGGGTGTAATGGCCATGCTTTGCAGCTCAGCTATGAGCTTGTGTTCTTTTTAGGGAAAATGAAATGACAGTGTCAGTACCTGGAAAGCAAACAGAGGACAGATCAATATTTCCATTTATGATGAGGATGGCAAAATGAAAATGTTTGGTGTATTTTTGAGCATTTTAATGCACACATTGAGATAACACTATTTTGTGGTGTCTGCCTACATCTGGCGCTGGTGCTGAATGTGCACGCAGGGGGTATATACATGTGTATGTCAGGGAAGAAAAGAGGGAGGGAAGGGGGAAATAGCAGGGCATGGAACTAAATTGCAGAGCAAGTAGTGGAGGCAGACAGTGAAAAGCTTCCTGCAGGCAGGCAGCTTCACAGGGGAGAGCAAGCCTTTCATTGTCTATAAAATCATGCCTTGCTGGAGGTCCTCAAGAGTAGAAGGGGTAGCACCTAGAGGCACTAAATCTCTCACTGTTGTATTATTGCATTCTATGCACTTAGCTACTGTACAAACCAGCACACTGCTTCAAGAAAAGAAAAGGAGGAAGAAGGGGGAAAATGACCAAAGGGAAGAAGAGGAAGATGGCAGTAAAATTGGAAAACAACCCCCCGCCACAGCTCTCCCCAAGAATACTTCACATCAAAGAAAAGCTGCAGAGTAAATCGTCACGGAGTTAAAAGTTAACTTCAACTCCTTTCACTGTGACTTGACACCACTATGGAACAGTACTCCTAGAATTTGAATGGTTAGTCTGTAGCACAGGGTATTAAATCCACCTTAATCCTGTTAAACACAGACGCCAATAAAGAGAGGTGCTCTCTCAATGGCATCGTGACAAAAGCTCTCCACACTGCAAATTCAATATGGTTAACAAAAAAAAAAAAACAAACCAAAAACCCCTCCCAAACCTGGATTAATACTGAGCAAACAACATCAGCATAAGCAGGCTTAGAGACAGGAATTGCTTTCCATATGCTACGGCATCAGGCTCCTCCGGATCTTCAGATACCAGTCTGTAAATGTTACAGACATTGTTTCTCCTGCTTGCAACTGCTGTTGGGTGGTGACCTTCTTCGCTTGCTGATACCAATTTAGCAGTTGGTACAGTTTTCTGTGATTTGGTACTGTCTGTTGTTTGCTGGTACCAGATGGATACCAGATGGGTAACTGTGGGCAATGGTTCCTCTGTGTTCCAGTCCCAAAAATCACTGCCTATAGGGTCAGTCTTGTCAGTTGACTCCTAAGTGGCACTTCAAAGCAGCATTCTGAAAAACCTCAACATCTGTTCCTTACTCCTAATGACCTTAAAAAAATCTCGCAGACATACTTTCCTTTAGCCAGGAGTTACTGTGCATCTGCAGGACAAATACAACCTTACAGATGCTCACAGCCATCAAAGTCACTCTCGCTAATGGCAGCTCCAGGAGCCACCACCTCAACTCCAAAAGTCAGCACTGAATGTGAAGTATAATCAATATATTCTTTTCCGTGGTAGCTCCAAAATGTAGGAGTCAGAGATATTTCAAGGCATTTTTCAAAAAAGTACTTTCAGCAGTGAAGTGAAAGAACAAGAAAAAAAAAAAAAAGCGGCTTTGAAAGGCAGCAGGGATACCTGAGGGCTAAATTTCAAGTATGGAGAGAAAGATAGATAAGATAAAGTGATGGAAGAGCTTTGTTAACTATTAATTTCTGATTAGTCTTTCAAAACGTTGACCTAATTGTCAAATGACAGACAGGAGCTGAAAGGTCAGTTAATGGACTTGAATATTGTCTATTGCAGTTACCTCCTGTGTTATTCCATACAACTGCTTTTGCTTCTAAGAACAGAAAAAAAAGTTCATTTAGGACAGTAAGCAAGTATTTTGGTAAATTCTCTCTATGTGCTAGAGCAGAGTGCTGTCTACAGAAAAATATAGCTGACATCAAAGCATGTTCCCCACCCCCTGTCTTGCTTCATGGAGAAGTTATGATAAACAGGTTATGTGTTCCCTAAGGTTACCATGGAAACTCATTCTTTTCAGGCCATCATTTGCAAAGGTAAAATTTGCATTAAAATGTGATGGAATTTGATTTTGTGCATGTGTGTGTGAAACTCAAGTGGGGTCATGCTACCACGCAGTATAGCTGTTATTTCAAACCCAGGAGCATACGCTTAAGAGAGAGATCTATTAATCCGTGTAAACACCTCAGTGACCAAATTACAGTTTAATTGCTAACTTGACAGGTATCTTCCTAGCAAATTAAGAGAAATCCATTAAAAATTAGCTTCAAACGCAAATGTAAATGTTCTTACTGATCCACTGGTGGGAATCACTAGATAGCATTTTGCTAAATTCCCCTATAATCATGCCACAGGAAAGATTGAATTTAGATTGTCAGAACGACTTTGTTTTGATGATGGCAGACCAGGGATGGAAGGCACAGGCAAGTATTTCAAATTATAAATTTTTATCCTATCTTGAAGAAGTTATCATCAAATTATGACCTATAGAATATAATTTAATATAACCATGCTTATTGCATTACAAGTAAGCATGGTTATATTAAATTATATTCTATAGTTGAATCCAAGTGACTCCCTTAATTTTGACTCACACAATAACTTCAAAGTCAAATTTTCATCCTAGGTGTCTGCTGTTCTGACTTTTCTTGCAATAGCTGATGGTGGAAAGCATAACCTGATCCAGGCTTCCCCAGGGTTCCTTCAGAGATACTGCCATTGTTTGTTGTCATGTGCAGCACTGACATTCCTAACACAGAAGGACAGTATTTGCAAGTGAATTTTCACAACCATTATTTTAGCCTATCAAGAAAATGGATGAATAGACTAAATCTAGAAAGATCTTCTAATTGGTGACCAGACTGCACTGTAGAGGAGATACCAGCGTTAGTCCTGCTGCTCAGTTGTACGCATTCACAACCTACATGTTAAATTTGATATACTGCTTTATGAAATCTATGCTACTCCGGGTTATTCACATATCCTCTGTCCTGAACAGCAGGACACCCTTTGAGGCCACAGGGTCAGACCTCATATTTCTGCTTGCAAGGCAGACATTCCAATATCACCTGGATTACAGAAGACTCAATATCTCCTATCATACAGGACTTACGACACACTGTTCAGCTGGAATGACTCTACTTAATATTGGGCAACATGACATTTAACACAGCAGTCAGGCCATTTGATGAGGAAAAAGCAGCAAAAGACCCAGGCAGGAGTATGTGTTGCACTTGCTTTCTTAGTGTTTAGTGTCAAAAACACTTGTTTAGCATAAAAACCCCCTTCTTAATTAGTGTCTCAAAAACACATCAAAAAATAAAATCAAAATCAACCCTTCAGATTAGGCTGCATGGTGCCATTCTGCATTGGGAAATTTCTGTTCACAAATTCAATTTACTAAACCAAGCAAGAACAATGAAGAAGTTTTATTAAACCAAATACGAACAAAGATTAAATTGATTAGTAGCTTTTGCAGAACTTCTCAAAACCCAGCACATTTGATGGCAGGAATGTGTTCTAGTCAGATTCCGTATGGAGCAAGAAGGAAGATACTAGTGCTCCCTTTTCCAGTATTTTTAAAGAGCCAGACTTGGAGCTGAACATTGAAGAGAGCTGGCTTTGAGCAGAGCAGTCAAAATTACGGGGTAAACCCAGTTCTCTTTTTCCATATTTTGTACTTTATTTTAATGCAGTCTTGATATTAGATTAGCATCTGCACTACAGACCTTAGACTGGGAACTAATAAAGTTATCCACCCAATCTCTCCATGTCTGAGTCACTGACTTTCTTTTTCATTTTAAATAATTATAGCAATGTCGCCTGTTTGTTGAGAGAAATAGGGCCTTTATATATTCCCAGATAATTGCTTATACCCAGCACTCAGTGATACATTCTAATTACTTTTCACACCTTGGCTGTGAAAAAATCTTGAACTTTTTAAGGTTTTTCTAACTGCAAGACAACAATGTAGCCAGAGCACTGAGACCCTGACTGCTGAAGCTGCACCTAGGATGGAATTTAACAAGCAGTTGTGCTAATGCATTTTGCAGTGAGGAACTTCAGCAAAACTCAAAAAGACCCAAGGCCTCCACCTCAGATCTTGTGCTGCAGTAATGAGAAGTGCTGCACAGTTATACAACAGAAGAACTCAATCCAGAAATCAAAAGTAATGAAAAGTCCATTATTTCAGTTGGCTTCTGTCACATACTTAACTATAACAAATACAAGATCTGGGCTCTCTAACAGCCTCAATGACATAGTTGTATTACTTGACACAGCTTCTTTCAAGCTCAACCCTTGACCCCCAAGTTCTGAACACACTGGGCAATCATTGCTGTTTGCCTCACTGAGGTCATTCTGCTTTTCCTGATGTTAAATGGACAAATTTTGCAGTCCTTTGTCCAAACCACTCTCTATTTTAGCAGGATATTATTCCTAGCAGGCAGAGCTGGACAGTGACCAGCATCTTCAGGAAAGGGGGTGCTGTCTGGGACAACAGTGGCCAGGCTACCCTTTGGATCATAGGTATGTTTTAGAGAGGAGATTTCTTTTTAATCAGCAACACTGAACATGAACATGACCCAGGGAAATTAAGTTGTAAGAATTGAAGGAGAAGTCAACCATGTCAGCATCTATTTGACAAATGCACCGGATACCTGGTAGCAAAAGCCAAAGCTTGTGCCTGAAGGGGGTCAAGTTTGAGGCCTGACTTCAGGCCTTATCCAATAAATACCTAAGCGCATGCTTAGCTTCAGACATGAGTTTCAGTGGCATAACAGACTTGTCTCGTGATTAAAAAATGAGTGTTGTAACTGGGCCCCCCTTCCAGAAGTTGAAGCAGGCCTCTTACTAATGGCCTGAGGAAGAGGAGGTCAATTTTAAAAGGAAGCCTTCTTTCCTCCCTCCCCTGTAGTCAGACCCAGGAGCAGCTGTATTTGATTCTGTGGGTGTGTGGGGCACTGAGCTGCTGGGGGTCAGGACCAAGCTGTCACAGACAAGTACCACTGAGTCTAAGCAAGGGAGGGAGAGCTCAGGGTGCAAAGCACTGGCTTTGGCAGCCCCACATGCAAAGGCTCCGTGTTAAAATCTCAGTCCTCGTCCAGCTTCCCCACAGGACGCTGGCTTGAGATTTGGCAGAGTGTGCACACATGCTCAGGGAAAGTGGCCACACAGCTCCCTGTCTACAGAGTGACCAACAGGAGACAGAAACCTTTTGAAGCCTGTACTGGCAGGGGCTTGCCAAACCCAAAGCAAACTGCAAAGACCCAGCTACTATTGAGAACTGCAGTCAAGCCAGATTACAGCTAGCTCCAAAAAGGTTCCATTCTCTCTGCCCCACAGAACAAAAAGCCAACAGAGCTGTAGGATATGTGATCAGACACAGTAACTGCTCACCATACTAAACAGCATGGACTACCTGCTCACAAACTCCCCTCATCAATACAATTATCAGTTAGAGATTTGTTTTTTGCCTCCCTTAACATATTGGCAAATCAGGCAAAATGTATACTGTGGAAAACCTCCAGGGCCCTTCATATCATATCAAGTTGATCCACGGCAGCTGTCATGATCTCTGCAATGTCCCACTCAAATCCTCCATTTGGGCAACATCAGAAGAACCCGTCCTAACTGCAAGGGACATGATTGCTGGCACATTTGGAATCTTTCAGTACTGTAAGCCTGCAAGGACAACCATAGCCTGGCAGCACCACATGTTTTTGTCTGATTTCTTTCAGCAACTTGTATGAAATAAGAGAAATGCTTAGTGTTTGTCTTCCTCAGAATCACCTCCCTGCACTGAAAAACAACAAACTCCAGCTGTATGCAGAGGCACCTTGTGGAATAGATGGCATGATGAATTTCTGGAATTCACAAAATATAGGGTATAAACAGTACCAATGAGTTTTGATAAGATGACATATGGCACCAGAACTATTTCCCCTGGTAAATGAGAGCATATACAAAGTGCATGCATGAAGACATGAGCATTTCAGACTCCCCTCTGGTTCAGATATCTGTGCCAAATCTAACCTTTGCATAAGTAGGAATGATTCCAAACAAGTTAAAGAAGTCACTCTTTATTACTAGTATTAATGGAATTGAATTTGGCTCTCTTTGCATGTGCCATTTGGAATAGTTTATTTTTCACATGAGGTTTGGCGGGGATTTCTCCCGAATAATTTCCCCCCAGAACTACCCTCAAAAGCTGGCCTGTAAATTTCAAAATCACTCTGCTTAGTTAGAACAGCTCTGTACAATACATCCCAATCTGAAACCTTCATTCATTAAGCAGAGATAATTTGGGACCATAAAAAATTCTCAATCAGTAAGTTAATCGTACATTCTAATAAAATTTTTGTGTACTCTCTTAATTAGTATTCTAACAACAAATACTTCCAATCTGTATTTTTCAAAGCAGCTATACTTTAAATACATTATTGTGTTTTTCTTTTTTTCTTTTCTTCTTATTTAATGTTTTCTACTAATAGTCTGTGGACTCAGAAAGTCTGGAATTTGCATCAATTTCTGCTATATACGTTTCACATAAATTTGTCAGCTTTCCCATTGCACTAGAAGATGGGAATGTTACTATTCTAGAAGATGGAATTCTGGTTTCTAACCATAGTCCAATACAAACGTTTGTGTGCTTTAGGAACCTAACCTATTTGAAATGCAACATCCTGAACATGGAATTAATTGATCATGAGAAGTACAAACAGCTCCTTATTCATCCTGAAGGAAGCGCAGAACCCTTTGACACATTATGGAAAAATAATGCAGTTATTAATGCTCCTTTCTTTGTTCTCGTTGATTTTTAGGCTTGGAATCCTGCCAGGCACACAATAAAGTACGTGGCCTTTAACACACACAGGCATGATTCTTTTTTCCTACTCTCAACTGGGAACTGACAAAACTCAGTACATTACAGGTTTCTTTCAATTGAAATGTTCACAGGCAGTATCCAGAGACAGGTTTTCTTGTATCTTTAGGTTATTTACAAGCTTGCAAATCCTATCTGCAAATAAGGAAATGGCTTTTAGAACCAGTTAACTCAAGGTTCTCTGCAATGAAGCTGCTGTGCTCACTAACAGGTGAAGAACTACGCAATGTGGCTGGTGTTACATGCAGTCCTTGAATGTACATTAAAAAGATAAAGTTTCAAGGATTTACTGCCATCCTGAAGGAAAGAATTGATGTTTTAAGTGACTGGATTTGTACAAAGTCTGTAAGACAATCCAAGTAAATCCTCAAATAGATGATTATTTCCTCATTATTTAAATGCCCTTAAATACAAGCGCAGATGCTAACTGCATGTTCTCTCTTGACAGCTCCTTAGCTATTTCTCAGGATCTGCTGTTAGGCTGTGACTCTAAAGCCCTGAAAAAGACTGCCTGTGCAAAAGCCTTCCAGCTCTCAGAGAAACTAAGTTCTCACAGCTTATTCCTACACAGTTCTTTCAGGCTCTGACTGATACCGCAGCTATGATAATAGTACACAAACATCTGCCTCATTTGGGAGACTTGGATTAGGTTTTTACTGGGTATCTTCATGAGAGCTTTGAATATCTGATGTCCCACTAAGACATGAGCATGTATGCACATGCCTAAACCCTTTTTAGAACTGATACATCCCAATATTCCCTAGTTGTCAGAAAATTTTAGGATAATCTCATTTTACACTGACAACAAAAGGCATTCATTTTCCTAGACAGTATTTACACTTATTATCAGCCTGTCCTTTGGCTAACTAGCTGAGGTTTACCTTAAGCCTTGTGATCCACCATGCAGAATTCTGTTTATCATTTATCCCAGTTACAAACTTGAAAAGAGGGGATGGGTGATGGCGGGGGTGGGGTGAGAAAGTCCAAAGGATGCAAAACTTGACACCAAACCAAAGCACAATGGAATTGGAAAAGAATTTTAAAGGGTCTGGCTCTATAGCAGAGAATTTGTCTGTTTATGGAGACACACTAAACTGAATTATTCAGTTTCTTACAAAAAGAAAGGGAGTAGACTGTGGGGAAGAGAAAGTAGAATGAAGGCGCAAGAGAGCAAAAAATTCATCCCGCAACAGATGAGAAGAACAGAAGAGAATTGGAAAATGGATGCAGGGGGGAGAAATGGATGATGAGAGAATAGCAGGCCTATTTAAAATGAATTTTTGACCTTATTTTTAAAACATTTATGGATCCCAATTGCCTGTCATGAGATCATTTTCCCTTACAATGCTAGCTTTTCAGCCGGCTCTGCATTTTAACTTGATTTATCCCACTTAAAAAAAAAAAAAGTAGGTTGTTAGAAATACCCCTTCTATTAGAAATTCTGTCCCATTACAGTGTCAGCTAAAGGCCACTTGTCAATGTCAGCTTTATCAGATAGAAATTTGCCTCATGAGTTCTCAGATACTATTTTGGAGGACAAGACCCCGGGTCCATTTCTGAGGCTACTGATTTGCGAGGGGATAGTGTCTTCTCAAATTATTCTCTGCCTTTCCCAACTAATCTGCATGTTTCATGAGATGGTGGGAAGTGATTACAGCAGTTGCTGCACATTAGAAAGACAACTTATAGGAAAGTTGGCTTAGGTAAAACAGTTGACTGAGAAAAGTAAGGAAAAGACTAATCGCGCCTTAAAAACACAGACCCAGCATCTCTTTTCCAGCTGCAGCTTCCCTGGTGCCATAACCTCCAGTGGGAAGAAAGAAAACTTCTGCCAGAAGGTTTTCCTCCTCCTCAGCTGTCTGTTGTCCCTTTAAGAAAAGACTTGACATCCTGAAGATCAGAGTAAGTTTTTATTTATTTGCAATTATGCAATTAGTCATCAGCATGTCTCTTCACTGATAAGTAAAGGTGCAAAAAAATCAGCTGTTGTTCAATCTGTGTTACCAGTGCTGCTGAGGGTCAGCTGCCCGAGGTGGGAATGATGGTATTGCTTAAAAGATGTCTTGAGAACTCTCCTGGTAAGGTGTTTTGATACATTTGTTTTCTTTTTAATATTTTGATTCTATTTTTGTTCCTTCTTTTCTGTCAGTAACATAGGGATTTCAAGGGTAAACCTACAAGCAGAACTTTCAGCCATGAGTGGAAAGAGAGCAAGCTGTGGCTGCAGTGTTTTCCAGACTAAAAGACAGTGCCTATGAAAGCAGAGCTGGATGGATAAATGGGTGATATTGCGGCAATGAAGAGACCAGAAATCTTTGAAGTTTATAAAATACTTCAACAGGAAGAACTGCTGCAGTAACAAACTTCAGAGTAATAAAGCCCTCAAGGTAAACTCAGATTTTTGAGCAGACTGCCATTCCTCACAACAAAACTCTTTACAAATATTCTGCACTGGAATGACAAAAAGCAACAATCCTAGCGCCACTATTATGAATCATTTCATGATTCAGGTACTTTGAGCACCCTTTCAGATGCTTTGATTAAGGACTACATGCCTCACCAGAAAGCTTTGGAAATCAGTAATCTCTGGGCATTATATCTAACAGGAAAGGCTTATTGAGGATTACCCAGAAGAAACCTTTGTGAATCTTGTGAAACTACCTTGAATCATAAATCTCAACCTCATCTGAGCATTAATAAAGTTTTATCAGTTTCAGATAAGAAGTAGAAATCCTCAGGTTGCTGAAGAGGAACACTGACCCAGTCTGAAGCCTGTCAGAACACTTACCACAATGTAGAATTTCAACAGGAAGACACATGTGATGCATATTCTTATTTTAGTTTACAAAAGCAATTCAGAAGAAGAATGGCAGGTACTTTGACTCACAAATTTGGGTCACAAAATTTAAGGTAATGGATTACAGTTAACTGCTTTCAGGAAAGAATTATTTCACTGAAGATGACACTTCTGGTAATTGAATTAGAATAATATATACAACAACAGTGCTGGAGTTAATAAACAAATATATATGATAATATATGTAAAAACACCCCTTTTAACTCTGCATCTCTGTGATTTCAATAAAGTCTACTCTTGCATAGCATTTTTGTACTATAGCTGCAGTCACTGCAGATTTCACTTCAGTATTCACACCAATAGTTTGGAGACATTAAAACCAATGTTAGTTCAAACTTCAAATGTATATAGATTCTTAATATTTTTACATAATTCTGCCTTTCTTAAACTAAAATTTTGATTTTAGCATAAATTGCATTTTATCAAAGCTACATTTTTGAATGCTGTTTGATTATAATTACTTCTAAAGAGACAAGAATCCAAGTTCAAAACTTGCTCAGGCAGAACTCTTGAGTACCCATAGACTATGACTATTGCATTTATTTAACACATTCAAAAATGTGGCACTGTTGATTTAATCTCTGGTTCTTCTATAGGTTATATGTTACTGTTATAGTGGGGTAGATAATATGTCTCAGGGTAGTGTGAGTTGTAGATGTAAAACAGGGAATACACTATGCCTGTAACAGTTCTACAGCGTACATAGAATATTTTAAGAAATTTGATGTAGGGGAGCAAATAATTACATTTTTCACTTTACAAAAGTTACAAAGGCTGTAACATGGCCAGATTGCTACTGTCCATGTGCAGAAGGAAGGGTAGAACAGACATGCATTTATTTCCTCCCTCTCACTTTGCAGCTAAGCACAGTGAGAGTCTCCTCTTCTAATGATCTTTCTAACCCAGAGAATCACTAGATGAACAGCCAGAGCACCATAAATCCATGTGAAAAGCCTTGATGCTACCATACATGACAAAGTTTGGCAGTGACTGTCTGTCTCAGGCTTAATGGAGGAAACCTGGGCCTAAATCAAACACAGTGAGCAGACAAGTTAATTTTAGCCAAGTCCTCATTGCTAACATTTTCTTTGGTGAGCTGACATTAGGGATTTCTCCATTTCTGTGAACTCCCTAAATTCATGTTAAACTGATACAGGATTTCTGGACAACACAAATCAGCACCTCTGCTAACTCTGAGTATTGCAAAAGCACTTTGGATGCCATTGTGGACCTACCCAGCACTGGTTGTAGTCAGAGAGCTGTGTTCTTGCCTCGTCATCCTCGTAGAAAGGCAAGCCCTCCCGCCTGGCCTGGTGGTACTCCTTCCGCAGCCTCTGGATTCGATCAGCGTTCCCACCACCTGTGCAGCCACTGCGGAGAAAAAAGAGCTAAGTAAAACTCCTATGAACACACATAGCTCATACCAGGTACACACAGAGAACTGCCAGACCCGAGACAAAGGGACTGTATCTGATTTTCCTGATTTGCATAGTTCCCACTGGTTCGTATCAGCCTTATTTTTGCTTTCGTGTATTGACAAAGCTGCTAATTGTAAACTTGATCCCTGTTTTTAAAAAAGGCTATCCCTGTCCAAAGAACTTAATAATTCCAGTACAAGACAAGAGACAACAGATGGATGCAGACAGATGGGGGAGCACAAGAAAACTTTTAACATTCCAGTGAGCAGCTATAAGTGACTATCATATTTTAATAATAATGATGATGATGATAAGCTGACAAAAAAATGTTTTCTTTTGCTCCCATGCTAAATGTGGAATTTCCCTAAAATTACATATGTTCTAGATAAAGAATAAACTACTATTCACAGAGAAGCACAGAAAAGTTTCATCTCATAAAAAAACTCCAAACTCCCTCCCAAGTATACAAAGAACTCAAACATCAACCATGAAAATCCAGGGGAGGCAAGAGAGATGGGAAAATACACTATTAAATCTTGACACCATCTTTTAAAAGTGGTAATTAAACAGTAATTCACTTAGTAATCCACAAAGGCTCACTTGTATGGAGAACTGCATACAGTGCAAACTGCTCTGGTAAATCCAGTGGAGCTGCTTAGTTTATCAAGTTAAACACATGCCTTTCTGTGGGTTTTGACTCTAGAACCTTAAACCTTACAGCTGGGCTTGTACAACTGTGGAAGCTCAGGCTATAACCAGGAAATATTACATAAAATCCTGAAAATGGCTAAGATTTCAAAAAACTTTGGCCATATTTAAAATTAATAAATTAAAAGCTTCCTGCAGCTATTTCCAGCCCTGCTGTAGTCAGCACTGGGGTGAGTACTGACTGTATGGCTGAGTAGCATTTACTGGCACTCACAGGGAATTATTAATTATACAGTTAATTTGTGGCTGCTCCTAAACTCAAACCATTGTTATTGCAGCACATCACCATATAGTCTCTTAATCTACAACCTTAACTCTGCCTCACTATCAGTGGTCTACAGAGATTTGTTCACACGAGCACAGACTTGGTGGAGCATCTTGCTGCTTCGTGCTCCACTATGAGTATGCCAGAATCTAGGGAAGCCTTTTTTAGGATTGGGATAGCAAACTGAATTTGGACAGCACATACAAAATATTGGACATAAACTCATCAGTTCAATAATACTGTATGTATCAGCAATCTAGACTGGTTGGAAATGAACTACCAATTAAGAGAAATTCCACGTAGGCTGCAAATGCAACTGAATATGTAGTTAGGATTGGAAATGGTTACTTGCAGCATCAATATGTTTCCCTGAAAAATCTAATGACTTCCTCTCCTGAAGCTTAAGTTATCCATCCACTCTACAAAGCCCCAGAGGTTTCAGGCTTCTCTGGCTGACTTACTGAAATCTTCCAGAGCACATGAAATTTTTGTCGTGATCTGCCAAGACAGTGCAGAAAGCTTGCACAAACTCTGTGGACTACTGAGTGGAAAAAAAGTATATTCCCTCTTCAGCTTTATTCCTTCCACAGATAAATGCCCTCTGTCCCTTGCATGAATTCTTGTCAAATAGCGGAGAACCATTTCCAGTTTGCAAAACACTGAAACGGAGGTCTAGCTAATGAGGACTCTCACTTAGAACAGTGAATCTTGGTCCATAGCTCATGAGCTGTACAATACCTGTGAAATCCCCTGACATTACTTGTGAGTCTAGATAAGGTTTTTAATGAGAGCTGGTAACATAAGATAAGGCCCACAGTATTATCCCTTTTGCTTTGCCAAAAACATTGCCCATAACAGCACTAGCTAAGAGGGAAACACTGAAATACAGGCAATAGGTCTAGTTTGATTCCAGCCAATCTGACTCCCTGAAGTTCTCCACAAACTGTATAACACCTGTCACCTGTGGTCTAACCCACTTTTTACTACCAGGTACTTTGGTTGAAGAGGTAATCTGAAAACAACACCCACATTGGCTTCCCCCACCCCCCTTTAAAATCAAATCTGAGATTGATATATTTCAAGACAGTCAGGAGCCTCTGATGCCACTGACTGTAGATCTCCTGTAGGTGAACTTCCTTCTACTAAAAGCCTTTGAGCCAGTGAGTGGAAGTGGTGCTGCCAAGTTCAAGCTGATTATAGGTATTACAAGACAGGGCCTGACAGCTTTTGCTTTGGCAAACCTCTGCCACATGGTATTAAACTACAAGCCCTAACCATGAGAATGAGTAGGAACATTTGAATGAAAGATAGCAGCACATGGAAAGTTATCCATCTGGATTAGTGTGAAAACACAAGCATAATCTCTGTGGAAACAAGCAGCTCCGTGAAGTCTGATTTCCTGTGCTTCTCTCCTGTGGGTTCTCTTGTGTCTGATAATGGTTCACACGGCAGTGTTTCTCCCCGGCAAGAGCATTCATCTGGGCCTCTCTAGCAGGATGCTTATTTGCACTTGGTGAAATGTGTTCCAGTATCTCCTGAACATCAAGTCACTAGTAAAGTCTGGTAAAAAATGGCCAGCAGGTTGAGAATTTGTTAGAAAAGTGAAGGGAACAGGTAGAAAGAGGGCTGGTCAGTACATTCACTTCATATTTTCAGGATACAGTTAAAACTCCACAATTTTTTTTTTTTTCTCCACCAGTTTATAGACACAAATGTAAAAGACACTGGCTTTTGAAATAGCTGCATTCTAGCTTACCATGGAAGTTTTACCCACTCCTGAGTAAAGTGAGATAAATATGATGCCCTGTGCAATGCTCATGAAACAGTTCTGAATTTCAACTTGGCTCCTGACAATTATGTGAATATATGAACCACATTCAAACTCACCAGATGAATTCAATCAGCACTGTGCAAATATCGCATACATAATCTATTAGTTTACCCCAAAGAAACTGAAGCATTGAATTCAAACAGAATGAAGTCATCAGTAATAAAAAAAGGAAACTGATAAGGCAATATTAAAAAAAAACCCAACACAATATTCCAAGATTTGCAGAGAAGATCATACATTGACTGTAAACTATTCTCCCATCTGCCTATAAATACATAATTAAAAAATATTGGTTTGATCAGATAGTGGCTCTCAGACAGGGAAACAGCAGATGAATACCAGTTCAAATGTTTCAGATGCGTGACTATTTACACTGAAAAGGAACCTGAGCTTACAGAAGAAATATAAAAACAATACTCCAATCAAAGTCAGCTTATATTAAGGACACTTACTGAAGCTTTTCAGCAAGCCTGGTAAGTACATCAGATTTCTTTTACAGTAGCTTTACATTTAATGCAGTGCTCTCTCCTTGAGGAGATAAATATTACAGTCCTCATCATATGTATGATTTTGTGCACCCTTGCTTCCCTGACATAGCTCTGAAGCTGTGCTACATGTTCTTCAGAGAACCACGCACCAACACATTCACCATTCCCTCCACCCTCACATGTTCCCAGGATCCAAAATTTAATGTAGTTGCTGACTTCTCTCTGTCACAAGACTGCGAGAAAACCAAGAAAACCATTCACTCAGCATTTTCCAGTTGTTTTCAGAATGATTTCCTGAAATTGTGCTACATGTAAGGAGACTGATTCAGAAGCAGCTGACACCGGGAAGTTCTAAAATAATGTCTATGTGTAGGAATAAATCTCTGAGAAACTTCAAAAAGAGTCGTGAAGATTCAGGTGCTGATTTCAAACAATAGTAACAACCATGTCCAAAATCCCAAGCTATAAAAAAAACTTAAGAGAAGTTCAACAGTTCTTCCAATAAGCTGCACACGTTGCAAGGTGGGGGTGGGGGTATTTTTTTTTCTTGGGCTGTTTTGTTTTGTTTTTTGCTTAATAGAAAAAAGATTCATAAGAGGAAAAAGCACATTCCTGTCAGTCATTCTGTAGTTTTGTTAAATACAGTCCTTATTGGGAGAATAAGGACTTCTTCTGGCTTGGGAGAAGGAGAAACAAGTCTGTGCTATTGTTTGAATCAACACAATATCATTCTAGTCCAGTTGCTGGGGCTGTACCACCAACTGGATAAACAATGGCCAGAAATCACCCTCCCCTCCCTGTGCCTGCACCTGTCAGGAGCACCACGCAGAGCCCACCTTGCCCACTGCCAGTGCAAAGGCAGTGGCTTCGAAGGAGCCTCTCAGCTGGAACAGACAGCCCAAGACAAAAGGGGAACCACAGTGCAGCAGAGACTGAGCTCCAAGCTCTCTGACATTCTGTAAAATATGACTGCAAAATTTCACCCCATCATCTCTGAAGAGAGAGATGAACAAGCACTATAGCAATAATATTTTATATTCAATATGACAGATTAGGGTTTTTTTTTCAAAGAATTGAAACACCATAATCAGTATTTAATATGTATGGCTCAAGTTTTGCACAGTAAAATCTTCTCTGTGTTCTTCCTCTGAGTTGCTAATCTGGATTTCCATCATTCAAGTTCAAATGACATTTTTTTAATTAGTGACTTCTTACTTCAGCTTTCTTGATAACACAAAATTAAAAACAAGTGTTGCACATACGAAGTAAGATGAACCACTTAAAGCTATATATAAACATACATTTAAAGAGGCAATAAACATTTTGTTTCCAGTGGTTTTCCTAAACACATTACTATTGCACAGGGCTTTTTTTGCCAGCCACTTCTTTCAAACACTGATTTTACCGAGCTGACTGTCAGTCCCCTAAGCAAACAACTGGTGCTTCCAAGTTAAAATGAAACAAAACAAGCAAACAAAAAAGAAGAAAAAGGAAAATTATTCTTTTAGAGACTTTTCCATTAACAAACAAATTCAAGACAAAACGTGATTCACAGACTCTAGAGAATGGACAATGTTCCATTCACAATCTGCTAAAAAACAAAACTAATTTTACATACTGAAAGGAAAGCAGTGGTCTACAAAGATACACACTATAAGGGCATCCAACAGAGCATGTAAGAGTATCTTTCACTTAGGATAAAAATTCCATTTTGAAGTTATAACAAATAAATATTTGAGTAAGTTTCCTTCTCAGTTCCAGCCCTTGCATTTCTACCCTGAAGTATTACATTTCTTATGAAGATATTTTTGCAACCTCAGTAATAAGAAGGAATAAAAAAGAATATTGGGAAGTTATAAAAAGAAAATCAATGGTAAGAACTTAATTATATAATTCTGTAATTCAGCTTTCATCTTTGGGACCACCAAGAGAAAGAGATTTTAGAAAAAAAATCAACATTTGTTGTTTCATATGCACTTGACTAAAGAAATGGTATTGCAAGGAAAGACTTGTCAGAAATGCCTTGCAGGTTAAGGAATCACCTTTGATGTTTAGCCAAAGCCAGCCCAGGTTTTGGCTACACACACCCCACACTGAGTTAAGAATGACACCTTTCTAGGAGCTGGAACCATGCACATGGCTTTACTGGTCTCCACAACACCTGCTTTCTTGCTCTGGGCAGGAACATACTTCATGTGTACATAGCTACTGTCTTTCTCAATGGAGAGGGGCTTTACAAGGACACTTGATTTGGACTCTTGAGCAAAGTGACTGGGGTAGACTTTAAGCCCTGTTCCATTTAGGCAGGACTGTCTGAGAAGGTCTGCACAGGTGGACTGATAAGAATTAGATGGATGTGTTTCTCTCTAGGTACATACACACACACAAAGAATCATAAACAAACCACAGAAAAACAAATTAGACTGAATAAGCCATTTACACTTAGTGGAACCTGTATATTAAAGTTCCCAAATCTTAATCTGTTTTATAATATTTTAAAAACTTATAAGTGTGCTTCAGTGGAACATATGCTGTCACCTTTCAATTCTTTAGGTGAACATAAAAGCAGTACAACCACTTCTGTCCAAAAGGTCAAAGCCTCCTAGGGCAGCACATGACTGCCATTTGTCTGGACGTAAATTGACTCCTATTGACCCTGTAACATCATTACTGACCTCTTGACATTAGGAGCTTAGTAGAAAGAGAGAAGATGATATTCTCAGGTTCCTACATACTCATTAGGAAGAAAGAAGGGAAGAGAACCTTGCATGATATGAATTAGCAATGTCATTAACCTTTTCTTTCCCCAAATAGCTCACAATATGTTTACAGAAGCCTCAAAAGAAGCATTTGAAGATTGAGACCAACAGATTTGTATCACTTTCAGTTTTTCCAAACTGTTTATAAAATATCTCTCAGTGGCTTGACACAAGGCAACCTTTTATGTTTCCCTCCCTTCACATGACATACAACACCTTTTCCTATTTGTCATGGCAGACGGCCTAGACATTCAAATGAGCATCATCCTTTCAAACCAGCCACTTCTCATCTCCATTACTCTCCTTTATAACTTATAGTTGACTACAGCTGGCCAAGAATAATGGGAGGTATAGCCTAATTTGTTGTTTTATGGAAACAAAATTGGCACACTGAGGTTTAACTTCACTGTAAGCAGATATGATATATGCTACTCTAATAGAAACACATTATTTGCAATCAAGTAGAAAGGAAAGAGAAAAAGGCAGACATTTTCTTGTTTGTAGCCAGATTGTCATCTTTATTTCAAAGAAAGGTAATTTTTTTCCTTTTCTTTGCTCAATGTATTGTGCCTTATCAAAGAAGGCAATCACCAGATCTTAACTAATAATAAAAAAAGATGCCTTTCCAGTTCAGGCTGGTTAATGGCAATGTCTGTTTCTGGCATGGGACCAGTTTACTGCTGTCTTGTTGATGTGAGATGTGCACTTGTCTTCAAAGGGCTAGGAAAGCAGGGAGATTAGGGACTCGGCTGCTGACAACAACCAAACTCTCTATAAACAATACACAATGAAAATAATGAAAAACAGATTTTCCTGGTATTTTCAGTAGCCTCTAGACAATGCAACAGTTTCTGGTTTCTTCACTAAAGATGATATCAATTATGCCTTTTATCCATCATGCAGAAGTCACGTGTGAGGCATAATTGAAGGCCTTCTCTCCAAGGTAATTTCATCTGGATTTACGCGGCAAAGTACTTAAATTGCCTTTTTTGGCACTTTGTATTACAACACAGCTTGGGAGGGGGTGTTTTACTTTACTGATGTAAAGCAGCTGGCATATTTACAATAGATAGGTCACATCAACACAGAGCAGATTTTCAGCCCTCCAAACTCCATTTACAGCAGCTTTAACAATCCAACAAAGCAAATGCTGAATGCTAAATTCCAGTGTAGAAATGTAACTCTATTTCTTAAAGACTATCACACCTACCTGGAACTGGCAGCTAGGATTTCTTCACTTACAGGTTATTGCATTTTGCACTATCGTTTATTAAACTTCTCACTAAAGCTGAAATAATAACTACTTTGCAAACTTCCAATGAATTAGCCATTCAGGAGTCCCTCAGGAATTCTCTTTACCACACACAAAGCAAAAGCAAGAGGGAGAGAAGGTGACTATCCAGTGCAGTTTTCATTTCTGCACTCCCTTATGAGAGAAGAATTGAGGATGTAAGAATTTCCTCACAGTAGATGCCGCTGCCCATGTTCTAAAACATATTTTGTTGAAAATTTCAAAGCCCAGAGTAACTATCCATTTTCTCTCAGAAATTCCTTCTCCTACTTATACACTAGAGACTGCATCATTTGCTCTTCGTTACATATGTGCCAATCCATGCCACTGGCAGCAGCTAATCCTCTATGTGGTTTGCTGTTTTAATACCTAGTCTAGCTAGAGAGAAGGTAGACAAATCAACCTCAACTAATAAAAAGTTCTGTGTCTGTAATTCTGTGAGAGATACAGCTTACACTTTAAAAATGAAAAAGAATTCAGATCATGTGCAAAGCATCAGCAAAAAACACAGCTCCCAGAGCCAAAACACATCCTTACTACAAGGTTGGCTTTTTTTGGGTGTTTTTAATAAATGGTCACTACAAGGATAACATTAATCCAGTGTTAGGACTTTTACAGGAAAAAATACAAACGTAATTTGTCTTTTTTAACTGTCAGCCGCATTTCTAACGCTTTCAAATCTGTAGCTTCCAGCAGCCTTTTGTCTTTCTGCCATGGCAGGACTATCTTGGACAGCTGTAAGAGCTTTGTAAGCTATCTTTCTCAAAATCCATTAGCTAATTCAAGGAACCTAATTAGAGCTGCCATTTTGATGGAGCATATTGAATGTTCGGTATAAACTAGTAACACCACCAATGTTTATTAAAAATTGCAAGAACCAAAGCTCTCCATTCCATATAAATATTAATGGACAGATACACAATACTTATTGAAATACAGGCAGCATTATGACCACAGAAATACACACAGGTATACTTACAACCCTGTGTGATGCATTTGTTCACAAAGGCTGAAGTACGGAAGCAAAACCTAGGGACAATTTTACACAAACTGTTGAAAATTGACCAGCTTCCACTTACACTATCCTTATGTGCATTAAGGGAAGCAAAACATAGTAAAGATGATTTGTTTCTTGTGTTTTTTCTGAGTAGTGTGCTGACAATTTGGAGTGCATTTTGAGCTTACCTCAAGAATGCACTCCAGCTGGAACCATTTTATAGCTCCTCTTAAACCAGCCACTCCAATCACTGTACTTTGTAGACATTTACACATGCTCCAGTACTATACTGTTTAAGGGTATCCAAAGATTCAAAGGGAATTTGCTCTGTAGAGTTAAAACTCAAATTTTGCTGTAGACAGCAACAAAGTTGGTGAAAGGAGCCAGACATCTGGAGCAGTGCTTTCCTACTTTCTGCTGTGTAAAAGTCCAACCATAATGGAAAAACAGCTCGCAGACAACGATACAACACATGAAATACTGACCATTCTATGAACATATCGGAGACCTAATTAGGTTAGGTTGTACAAGCATATGCCTTTGGCTGCAGAAATAAAAAGTTTTCTGGCTACTTCACAGCTTTGTTTTTAACTTGATACTTCATAAATGGAGCTGCAGAAAACCTCATATGTTACCATTTCAATCTGACGTTCACTTTCATAAGCATCTAACAGTGCCTGGATTCTATTTATATGTACAACTAAATATATGTGCATAGAAAAATCATCAGATTTGCTGCAGAAAGACAGCAGATGCTCTTATTAAGCCACTGGCACATGCAAGGTGAAGTGTGTAAGCCTTATACAGAAAGCATTTAATGCTCCAACTACAAGCTACAGAAAAGCAAAGACAACAAGTGAATTTTTTTCTAGCTCATTTTGTTAGCTGTGAGTGCAAGGCACAGCAAAGCAAAAACACTGCTGAATGTGCTCGAATGACTCTTAAAATTCATGGGGCTTCTTGCAGAGGGACATAATCCACATACACTCTTCAGAACATCCTAACTCCAGTGCCATGATCTGAAGTTCACTTAGAATAAATACTAAAGTGACACATGAAACGTTTAACAGATGTGCAAAAGGAACAGGTATAACTATATTTTCTACACTGTAATAGTTCATGGGGCTAAAAATTTTATGACAATTTTACTGTGGGGACAACCCTGAAGGTAAACTCATTTTGGTTCTCTGATAGGGCAGTATTTCCAAACTACAACTGAGATTTGAGAAGTTTCATGGGAACACGCTCAAAAATCAAAACATCAGTTACCATTGGCTTCTCTCAGGAATTATATATGGCAAATTTAGCTTGCAGTTATTGCTCAACAAAAGCCCTGAGAGATGCTGAATGGGTAGATATATTTTTGCAAAGTTCTGCTGCCTCCAAGGCCACCCTATCTACCCTTCCAGCAGCCTCCCACCTTGGGCACTTCCCTCAGTGCAGCTGGGTCCTGGGACCACTCTTGTTTAGTTTGCATTCACAGACTGAGGAGCACACATTCTTTCAACTCACTTTAATCACAAGCTCTGAATAAACAGAATTGAACTCTTCATAAGCCAAACTGCATTTTGGAGAAGTATTTCTGAACTTAGAGGCCTCACGTTAGCAGTGTAACTTTATTGCTTTGCATTGTGCAGGCAATGGAAGCTCCTGGACTTACAGATGTACACTGTTTTCCTACCTCCTTCTTACAGCTGCAACTCCACTGCACTTCTGATAGGAAATTACTCCTGCTTTTCCACTTGGAGAACAGAGGTGTTTAAGACTGAAGGTAACCCCTACTCCTTTTCAGTAATTGCTTTGAAAAATGTTAAATTAAAATGGAAAAAATGAAATAATGGAATCTTCAAACTATACAGAATCGTTTTTTGGCATACCTTGCCTGGGAAAGGAAGATCAAACCTATCCCTCTATGTTTGGCTGGGAGTCCCAGAAATGCTGGAGCAAGTGTTCTGGTTCGGGCTCACCTCTGCCTCCACAGAATGATTCACATATGCTTTCAATTGCCATGTTTACAGAGAAACCTTACCAGTCCTTTTCCATCTGTTTTTGTCTTGCTGCCTCAATTCTCTGTTCTCATCTTGATGGTGGAAGTCTTTCCCTTCTTTATCTTTCAGCCAAGGATGCCAATTTCCTCCTCCCATTATTGGCTTCCCATACAAGCAAACCTCTGTCCCACAGGCAGCTGTAGTACAGAAACAGCTCCCCTGCACCTAGGTCAGCTTGTCTCCTCCCAGCACTCCTTGAGACTCATCTCCCAGAGGCACTTCCCAAAGCAGCTGCCAGTGAGGATGGGGCTGCAGGTGGCATGGGACATCCAAGAGCCCTCTTCCTTTTGGCACCAGTTCAAATGAGGCACTCATGCCTGACACACTCACAGAGCATCAATCCTGCAGTACTGGTACACTTCTTTCTACTTTGAAGCATCCACAAATTGTCCACAGCTTTGGCCTGGCCCAGCACCCACCTTTTATACTCGCCATTCTGTAGCTGCTCCAGCCTCTCCACTGTTCCAATTCTTGTCCTGCCCCTCCATGGCATTTTTTAGGGCATTCAAAGCAGCTCACCCTTTTCCTCCCTGGAAGGTGGGGTGTTGGGGCCTGCTAACACTGATCATCACTGAAAACCCTGTTTACCTCATCCTTCATTCCTGCAACAGGAGTCTATCTGGTCCCTGCAGCCAGAACTGCTACTGGAGAAACATATATTGGCTCTGGCAGTTCAGGACAAGTACTTTTGGTGAAGTTAGCAGCCAAGTTTCTATCATGTGTGTGGGAAGTACTCTAAATCTTTTAACTTAGTCAAATTGTCACCGTTCAAAGGGTGGCAAAAGCCACAGTCTGGTATAAAACTAGGCTGGGTTCCCTTCCAAAATATAAAGACCCCATTCTGGCATATGGAAAGACTATAGATTCTTGTTGGAAGAATATATGCTGCTGCTTTTAACTTTTTGCACAGACAAAACAACCCCTTGTCATCTTCTCCTTCCAGTTACACCCCCCCCGCCCCACAAAAACCCCAGCTGTTACCTGATTCCATAAAAATTCAGCTTCAGCACACCTCCTACATAGGCATTTTCAACCCAAATGGTTGAAGACTGGTTGTCAACATGTGGAAATACAGTTTTCCAATGGAAGTCAGGCCAGCAGCTCCCCAGGCACAAGTGGCACAGCCTGTTTCCATGGCTGTCCCCCTCCCTGCCCTATAGGACTGCATTGTCCCTGGTCCAGCAGGCTGCTCCTGGCATTTGTGGGATGAGCACTCCTTAACAACCATGACACTTTTGAGGGTACAGCCTGGTACTCCTGCATGTGCTCCAGATTAAGCTGTAGTCAGCTTAATGAGAGACTTAATTGATGAGTGCTACTTCCTTCACTTGTCCATTAAGATAAGTACAGCACATGGACATTTCAACCCATCAAAGAAGAGAAAATGCATTAATTTTGATTTTCTTAGAGCTGTTAATAAATCTGACACTGTCTGGCAGTTTTCTTCATTTCCTACCATTTGACAGATACTGTGATCACAAGTTACAGAAGATGTTTTTCCTCTGAAATTATCACTCTGGTAATACAAGCCAGAAGGAAACTTTATCAAGATACCAAGAAGCTGGGTATCAGTTTTATTTTTAACTTTGTGTGGCTGGTTTGTGAATATCTCAATGTGATAAAAAAATAAATTCCATCCGGTACTATTAAAAATCACACACACACACAGACACATTACAAATGACTGTATTAGAGCAAATAATCACACTGTGTATTTATCAGTAAAAGCCAGTATTCCTCTCATATAATCAGCCTGGCTCTACTCAGACCCCTTTACTGTAAGAGCTCCTGCAACTGTTTTCTTCCTCTTTCTCTCTCACAAATTGACATTTGTATGGAATCAAGAAAAATCTTCCCTAATAATTTTTCATTACTAATGGCTTTTTTTGGTATGTGTATTTGAGAGGAGGGAAGGCAAAGGGCAGGAAAAAGGAGCTTTAAGTGCTCTGCAAATTATCCTCCTGAATCTGGGCCTCATAAATCCTATCAAATGTTATATTTCATCAATAGGCTGGAAAAGCTTTTTTCTCTGCAATGATGAAGCCTGGGTTTAAAATTTATGGTTTCATTTTAGAAATGGACTATAAAAAGAGTCTGACTTGGCTGTCCATCAACTGTAGCTGACATTAGCAAGTTAGGTGTGGACTTTCAAAGTGTGATATGTATTTTTTATATATTATACAGGTACATACATACATGAGGACATGTGTATCACTGTGGGTTTGTGCATGCATAAATACACAGCTGGATTTTAAAAAAAATTGCCTTAAAACCACATTTTCTTTCAATGCAAGAGGATCTGAGATATTCAGCAGATTAGATTGCAAAGTGATAAAAGTGTCCAGAATAGAGTTGGCTCAAGGACCTGCAGCAACACAAGCAAATTGCATTTTGCTGCACAAATGATAGAGATAAAGTAGTCTAATTTGTTCTAATTCATGGGGTGGCAAAATGCAACTCAGCAACGGCAGAGTAAGGTTCATAGGGAGGCAGGGAAGATACCAACAGGCTTTGAGGAGAACAGGGGAGGAGGGCAGGCAAGGATCAAAAGGTTTCAGGCAGGGGAAGACAATTAGCAAAGGGTTGATGGACTGGGGAAGAGTGGGTGCAGAGCTTCTGCACCTGTCATGCATGGAAAGGGTGGGAAGAAGACAGCCTCTCCCATCTCCATGCAATTCTCTACTTTTACTGCCTTTCTCCTCTTCTTACAAGCTCTGGAAACAATTCTGACTCCCCAAAGAGCTGCTCCTACTTGCTGTCCTGTATTGCTCGAGGTAGGAGGGCACTGAGATTATGGCTCCTATTCCTGTTGCTGCCACCACTGACTGGAGCCACGTGGGTGCCACAGCTGTCCTCTACAAGCCCAAAAACTTCCTCTGGCAGCCACAGTAACATCTTCCTCAGACGGAGGAGGAGGCAATCTGTGCACGCTGCTGAAACACCCACTCCTCTCTTCCCTTACCATCAGAGCTGGAGGTCTGTGGCCAGTGATCACCACTTAGTTCCACCTATGCTGACAGGCAGCCTTAAAGACAACACCTCTAATAGAAGCATTACTGGTCCCCAAAATCCTCATACTTGTAAAAGGAAACCACATTTAAAATAAAAGTCAGATAAATAAAGCGACATAACTGTAGTTGGAGAAAGTAAAGTTCCTTTCTGAATGCAGGGGAGCCCATTTCCCTCCATCTGCTACTAAAAAAAGTCATTTTTGTAACTCAAAGAATTAATGATGGATTATGTGAAAACAGCAAATCAGATCATGCTGTTGAGGTATTATATGAACTAAACAGAAGAGCAGTTAATCTAAATCGCATGTGAGATGGTTATTATTGTGTGCTGCCATCATTGCTGCTGAGTCTGGCTGTAATATTGGTTTTGGTGGCAACACATGGAAAAACCTGAACGTCCTGTTCCTCATTATAGCATGAGGAAAAATCTCACTCTGGGGAATGTGGTCAAAGCTGACAAGTGAGCAGTGCAGAAAAGGCTGGGCAGGGGCTGTGGCTAATGGCAAAAGTACTCTGAGTCAACACTAAGAAAACTAATACCATCTTCTACCACCTCTATTTTGTAACATGAACAAGACAAATAAATAAAAGAACCCATCATCCACGCTCAGGACACTTGTATACTGTGGCCTCTCAACTCCCTGTTGAGAGGATGTTTGGCAAGGTTTCTGTCAGCAGCACAGCCAGGGCCAGCAGACAGAGGCACTGCAGGGCACAGCCCAGCCCAGCTCCTGCTGCAGGGCTGCTGAGTGTGCAGGGGACCTGCCTCTGCTCACCTTGCACAGCATGGCACAGCCAGGGATAACCACTGACGTGGTGTTATCCAGCAGGGAAGCAGGGAGGGGAAGTATCACCCATCAGTATTTTGCAAATCAGAATGTGTTCTGCTGCTAGTGCTGTTTCAACTGTAAATACATAAAATCTACTGTTATTTTATGGAAATGAGAGGACATGAAATTACCTGCATTTCCAAAAAAAGATATTTGTGTCAGAAAAGGGTAACTTTATCAAACCTTGATCTACAGATTGCCTGTCTCTGGAATCGCACATTTCTACTGAAAGGTGGTACACAGCAGTGCCACATCACACAAGCAGAAACAAGAAAAAATGTTGTTTAGAAACATGAAAATCTTGAACTCTTTCAGATTCATACAAGTTAACCCCATTTACCAATGACATTCAGGACACTAAACTAATACTGACATAGTAGTTTTTTCAAACACAAATGCACTCATCCCACCACAGATCTAGAGTATTTCTAGCAGGATATTATTTCCATCGTTTCCCTGTTTCTCCTTGAAGGTTTCAAAATAATCAAGAAATTCAACTTTCCCTGAAACTCTTGAAATTTTTCTAATCTGAGTTAACTCTTCTGCACAGACACATATTTCTGCCATTCTGCAAGAGAACGTCCTGTCACATCCTGTTCAAATCCTGAATTTTTTATTTTCTAAAATCTTTTAATTTGCTTTTACCCTCCCCCAAAGGATATTTTGTTTAGTTTTGTTATTTCTTCTTCTTTCCTTGTCTCATTTCCTCACCTTTTCCCTGAGACTCCAGAGGTTTAAATTTTTTTTTAATAATTAATTTTTTATTTAAAAATTTTTTTCTTAAACTCTTGTGAAACCCTGACCTGCTTACAGAGAGCAACTCACAGAGCTTAAGGGCTAATGTTTTACCCTCTACTCACCATTGTGGATCTGGCTGCAGTCATGAGTAACTAGAATTCATCATCATCAATGGATTTTCAGTGACAGGCACGGTATTTGCTCAGATAATGGCCCCATATACTGCCTTTGAAATGAGGGTGTGACCACTACTTAGGATATTCTCAGGAGTCAGTAAATGGCACTGCTGCAGGACATGTTTGCTTCATGTTTTGAAAGCAGAGCTGCAGAAAAGCAAGCTTTGAAGTTTTGGGGTACTTTGGATGGCACTGTGCTCTCAGGACATGCCAATATTAACAGAAACACATCACCCTTAGACCAGAGCAGGCCACAGCTGGTTTGGACCACAGGGGAAGAACCTGCAGAGGCTGCCTGGGAAACTCTCCTTGCAATAGGCTCTGAACAGATGTATAATCAATAGACAGCCCTGTTCCCACACAGCAGAGCAATGGAACCAGTACAAGCAGGTGGGGGAGCACAAGATAGTATGGAAACAACACAGATCCACAGGATGCCTGACAATGATCCTTGATGTTTTAGGAAGGAGGCAAATGTAGCATGCCCATACAGACTGCAAAGATAAATTCCGTTTGTGAGCCTCAATGCTGTTTAAAGTCACTGGCCAGAATACACACTTTTGTATTAAGAACTAGCAACCTGATAGAGCTACTGGACAATAGGACCAAGCTGCTTTGGTGTCAGGTAATTAACTGAAAAGAGTATGCACTGAACACCTGTGAGAATGCAGTCTGCAAAATTACTATTTCTGCTGTAGAATAAATATCCCTTCACTTCTCTAGTCCTCAACTTTATAAGCTTGCCAACCATCACAAATGTGAATCACAGCCTCCATTCCTGGAGCAGCAGCTAGTTGGGTGTGCTGAATCCAGTCCAGGTCTGTACACCTGTCCCACCAAGAGAGAGGAAAGCAAGCTAGCCCAATGAGATGTAGGAGAAAGAAAGAGCACTTCCATCTGCTGCATTTTTTCTGCAATGACCAAAGTTAAAACCCCATGGATGTGCCCTATCTCTAACTTAAGCACATTGATCATAAGACTTTTCTTTCCCTCATTTTCCTGCATTCAAGTATATCCTCCACTAATGCATGAAACTACCCTTTTTCTTCCCCATCTAATTCACTGCTCCCCATGGGACAGCCACTAAATTTGATTCATGAATACAGTACATTTACAGGCAAAACTGAGAAACCCCCTCCCCATCACATCACTCTCCAAGAGGAAGTTTGAGACACACTGAACAAAGAAGCCTCAAATCGTCTGGCATACATCTTAGAAATCAGAATGTGATTTCCATTCTGCATCTCTTGCTTCATTACAGAAGATATGGTCCCTAAACCAGGCAATTTGCTTTGGCCAGTAATGTTTAAGCTGCTAGGTTTTAGTTTTGTTTTTCTGTAGATTCCACACCACAGCACACAGTTTCCCTCCCTCCAGTCCTGCTCCCCAACCCCAGCTGCAGAGTGAAGATATCTGAAGGACTCAGGCAGCTGCAGAAAATGCAGGACTCCGGCTCTTGGGCCTCATCTGTGTTTCACTCCTTTCACATCCATCTGGATTTGACAAAGTCATGCTTATCAGTTAGATCAGCAGATAGTCTCCTATCTCTGTTGTGGTAGAAAATTAGGTCAGAAGAGCATTCTTCTAGCTTGTGTTTTGCCATTTAATCTGTCATAAGTAGTTGTGGAGACAGCAATAAAGGACATCTCATCACTCTAACCAAATTCTTCACCCCCAATCCTGGTCAATTTTCCAACCTTGTGAGGAAAATGGAATAAAAATCACACATTACTGCTATTTAACTGCCTATTCCAAGAGCATAAATTTTTGAGAATACAAGTGAGGCCAGGAGGCAAGTTTATTTTATGAAAATATATCACGTTCAAAGGCAAATGGAATGTTACGAAAATAAAGCCTGAAGAATAGTAGTTCTCGAGTTTTAAACCATCTTCTTCTGTGATGCCATAGCTGGGTCTTCCAGCCAGCCTCACCAGATGGCCACGTTGGCCACCATCAGAATAGCAGTCTGGAAACAAGTGCCCTACAGCCTTGCCTAAGCATCTTGGCTGGAATACACTCTGAGGCAGCAGTTCTGTACTCACAATTCGGAGATATTCCCAGTGTGCTTGCTTAAGAATTCTTGAAATTTGTGAAGAGATTAAAGCCAAACTTCTAGTCCAGGAGAGGTCAGGGAAAATAACAGAATGTTGGCTACTAGCTTTTAAATGGTAATTGTCATTATTCACACTAAAAACAACCCCTCCCCACACCAGCACACAGTACGAAAATCTGTTCAAAAACACTAATCATAAAAAAGGAATTTTCTCTTAAACAGCAGGTAAGTTCAGCTGCAGAGTATTTCAGCAGCTACATACAATTTTTTGTTTCATGGAAGCCGTACAACCATCCCTCCACTTACATGCAACTGTGCAAATCAGTGTGTTAGTGATGCTTTTGCAAAGAGGGTTTGACAACAATAGAGAGTCCCCAGCCTGCTAAATAAGAAGTGACAACTCCATTTGAAAGCTGTCTCTGGATGTGTTTTATGTGCAGAAATTATCTGTGACAGTTCAGATCAAAATAGAGTTTTCATTTCATGTGGGAGGTAAATGGACGATAGAATAGGTTACTTTAAATGCTGCAGTCTAGTCCAATTAATGTTTCAGACTTTTCCACATTCTGTGCTTTAAACTTTGGGGTAAAAAAATGTAAAAATCATTTTGTCGATAGCATGATGCAAAGAACAGCCCAAAAAGTAATAAAAGTGGTTAACAAAACCAGTCATGCAGACGTATGGTAGAAATGCTCAAGTTACAGTAACCTGGCTGTGAGACTAATAAGTATAAAACAGAAAAGAAAATATCACTTCATTCTGCCAGGGAGAACCAGGCAGGGGAATCAATTCTGATTTCCCATCTCAATCAGCAGAGATTTTGCCATTTACTTTGATGGAAACAGAACGTGCATATCAGTTTTCTCTCCGAGTAGCAGACACAAATCCACATGCTATCATTTGCTTTTCAGATTGTGCAACATAAATTTACAATTTCTGCCTTATGTAACTATACAAATGACATAATTTGTACCTTAAAAAAATGTCAAATCCAGGGTGTTCACATTTGTTGCCTGTAAATCTATCAGTTGATCTGTGACCCATTTTAAAGAAACATGTTTTCTTAAAGGTTTGGACCTACTGCTGTGTTACTCAAGCACATCAGTGGCCATGGTGGGAACTGTGTTGATGCAGTGTCTGTAGCTTTCTATCTTTTTCAAAGTTGCTGGGGAAAGCAGTAGTTCATACATGGCTTTTTAGATGCAAGCATGAAGTACTGTTAGCAGAAAAGGTATGGACCCAAAAAGTAAGTGATCTCATCCCAGACAAGGGGTCACGATTCTTACATAATCTATTTTGTTTATGCCACGCTTTAAACAATGCATATTTTGATCTTTTCTGAGGAACAGTATTTTTCTTGGCACAATTTTCAATTTCCACCCACTTGGAAGAGCAGGTGTCTTTGTGTATCATTGCTGAACCCTGGCAATAAAGAAAACATTTTAAAAACATGTTAAAATTGTTTTCCTAAAGTCAAGGGACATTAATTTAAGGTTCCATGGGCATTAAAGAAGAACAGACCACTCAGTTTAAATGCACTGAGCTAGTAGAAACACTAACTGAGACAAAGCATTCAAAAGATATGAGACCTCAGTATCTAGCAGCCAAAGACTGAACACTGTTAATCTTATTCCTCGGAGGCGAGTTTTAATACAAAAGAGAAATTAACATCTATCTATGCACTGGAGTCTGGAAAAGAAAAACAATAGAACAATGAAGCTGCTCAGACATCTGGTATATTTGCCACAGCTAATAGTAATGAGATAGTGGGCAGAGTGCAGATTAAAGGCAAGAAGGTATGAAAGAACACTTATTTCAGGAGTTCACACAGACATGGAAAAAATACCAGTAGTCAGACTAACGAGTCTAAATTTTGGGAGGGATTCTCAAGCCCTATCAACTTTAGATTGATATTATGTTTGTCACAGCATTCAAAGAAAGAGAATGAGACTTCTGCCTATTCACTTTTGGAGCCAGAACATGTCACTAAGAGCACAAGACTTTTCAAGCTCTGTAGTAAGGAGGTCAAAGCATCACCACCGATGCAGACAGTGGTATTTACAGAGAAAAGGAGGAAAAGATCAATCCCTTCCCCCCAGTCCCCTTTACTCTCCCTTTCTGAAGCAGCTGCTGCTTAAACATTGCCATTGTATACAGAGGCACAGAATAATTGTCTCTTGGTTTGTTTTTTGGTTTCCTTTTTTTTTTATTTTAAATCAGGAACAGCAGAAGATGTTAAAGGAAGAAAACAACACCTAATTCAGGTGAAGGACTACAGACTGCTTGTCATTTGTGTACTACCAATCAATAACAATTAGGAACAGGTTTATTACTCTGATGCTGTTCACCAACCCTCCTCCACAACCTCACACGCTTTTGTCATGTTATGGAAGTTCCTGCTGACATGTAAAGCAGGGACTGCAGCCATAGGAGGCCTCCTCTGACATTAGTTGAGAGCAGAGCAGAAGCAGCCCAGGTCCCCTGGTCTGCAGCACACAAGTGCTCAGTTAAAGCAATCCTTTCAGACAGTTACTGAGCACTATGGTGACTCAGGCATAGAAAACAGCTGCCCTCTCCCTGCCTCTCCACAAGACCCACTATGTTTATTGTGCTTCCATTCCTCTGAAGATGCCTTGCTGCTTACTTTTCAATTGCATTAGAAACATGTTCCACGCTTAAACTTACATGCCAGTCTCAAAATAATTGTTTTATATGCATTTATGTAAATACCATAATGATAATTTACAGTTTATTACAATTTACAAGGTAATAACCATATGCAGGACTAAGTAGGCATCTAAGCCTAAGGGCAGAAGTGTTTTAAACAGATAAACTCCATGGCTGAAGGACATGTTCCAGCTAATACTGGTATGAGAAGAAATGCCTCTAAGATACTATTATGCTGAAAAAATTTATTTAGGATTAAAATTAAGTGGTTGAAGGCATTAAACCACAAATATGGGTCAAAGACCTGAATGATAAGATGTTGTTTGAAATTTTGAAACATCAGTTATTACTTTCTTGTTCCTCCTTCCTGCTACCAAGTCACTGAAGGAAGGGTCTAACAACCTCCCAGAGTACATGTTCAGCAGAGGACTGTGACGCTGCAAAACCGTCACACTGACCTGCTGGTACACAGGTAGGAAACTGGAGAGAAACAAGAAGGAGAAAAATAAATTAGGAGAACATTTATTGCTCTACTAGCACTTTATATTTATAGCAATTCCAGCACTTTCTAGAGGTATCTCACACTCACTCCTCTTGCATCTTTTTTATTGTGGGCTGTTTTTTTGCTTTTCTCCACTTCAGTTTAGTGGAAAAGAAAAATGAAGGCAGCTACCTGTTTTGCAGGCAGCTGAGGAGTATAAAATGTTTCATGCAATAACCCTTTGCTGCTTTCTAAACATGGCCCCCAGACATCAAGGACAAGTTAGTGATAAAAAGAGAGTGTGGTCATCTGAAACAACATGGTTTTCTCATGTCCCTCTGTCCTAATGAAAGACCTCTCAGGTGCAGACCATGATGTAGTTGAAGACAAGTTGTTTCTTTCATTTTCTATGAGACTCTAACATGACTCTCCACAAAGCAGTCACAATTCTCTTAGACCATCCCAAGATCAATACTGATACCTTGATCAATGTCAACAAAAGCCCTGCTGCTGCATGACCTGCCAGAGAAACAGCTCCTTAGCCACAGTACACGTGGACTCCAGATGGTGCCAGGTCCCCTCGTGGGAATGCAAGGGCAGTCACAGAGGTTCAGAGTATATACCAACTTAACTACATCAGAAGACTCGAGCTGATGAAACAATAAACTATTTCTTGGCTTACTATGACCCCTTGGATTACTGTCTGTGCCAGTGGATTTGTGATCATGTATTGAAAAACAGCACGTTTTAGAGTTTGTCATCGACTGTACACTCTGCACAGCTGTCAGACAATAATCACAATTATTGTCTTTTTATTCAGCATCCTGTTGCCTATTAAGCCATTTCCATCACATCTCATCATTCTTCCCAATATTTCTGCTAGCACAATATTGAGTGATTTTCAGCTTTTCAAACAACATCAGTTTTTACAGTTTTCTGCTAATCAAAAGATCTGGTTCATGCTTTTGCCTATACTTGCTGTCAACAATGCTGCCAACGAAGCGCTTGGGTAACTATTTGCCCCTGGCATCTTGACACAAAGAGGGAACAAGGTCATGGATAAATTTTAGGAGCAGTTGTTTTATCCTGCAATTAGATTGTTGAAACTTCCATGAGAAGATTGCCACTGATTCATTCTGAAGTCAGATCTGTACCCCCCTTAAATGTTTTATATCTTATTATGCTGCAATTAGCAGTAAAATCTTAAAGATCTGCTGGTGTAAACCCCAGGTAAACTGTGACTGCAGAAAAATAAGTGTAACAATAAGAATTTCCTGCATTTTATGGATACATAGAGATGACAATGATTTCCACTATGAGGCTTCTATTACACAGTTAAGTTGTATGAGTAGCACACAGTGCTGAGCACTTTGCCTGGACATGAGCAGCTGTGCTGGAAAACCCTACCAGAATTCCTGCATTATTCCTGGTGGCAGCAGAACCTGGAAGTGCTGTGGGTCTGAGGAGCATCCCTTGGCTCCCTGTGCTGCAGCCTTCTCACCTGGCGTAAGCAGCTTTTCTGGGGATCTAGGAAAACCAATTTATTTTGACAACGTATGAGAAATTGTGAGATTCTGCTTGAAGACTCAGGGCTCTGTTATGCTTCTCACTGATTAATTAGGAGGAAGGCTGGGAATTGCTTTAACTGTAACTCAGGGGAACCTGTCAGCACAGGTCTCACTGACCTTACATGACCTCACACAGAAGTGAAGACACTGAAAAAAATTCTTGTGGTACCAGTGAGTCCATTCTCCCTGTCCCACATGAGAGTTACTTCTCCACCCTTGCTGAACAGGTATCACTACTCTCTTAGCTGGAGCTACTCAGCATTTTGAAGCAGTCCAGTGATAACCCTTTTTTCTTCCTCCTCCAAATGTAATCTTTTGTTCATACTTTCAGACTTGGGGGGAAATGATTATTTGCATTCCACTAAACTTTGACTATTTTAAAGAATAGTTTGATCACTAATATATCTCAACAAAGTAGAAAGTCAAGAGAGAGTTTGCTGTGATCTCATGCCTTTCACACCTGGAGTGTGAACATACAGGTGCTAATACACATGAACTGTTTCCTCATGATCAAACTCCTCCACCTCCAAAACAGACACATTCATTCACAGACTTAAAAATCTAGCACAACGAAACCCCACAGCCTCACCTTCAGTTTTATTAAACCAAGATTACCTCTACAATGAAGTAAAGAATCTCCTTTTTTTCCCATTTAACTAGTAGCAGCTAGGGAAAAAACATAGGAGAGGATTTTTCTCAAAGTCATGGTTTTGGATAGAGCGGAAGTCCCTGAAGTCAGCAACCTAGAGTCATCTTACAGTGGGCTACACAGCAAAGCTTGCACAAGGCCAAGTCACCAGGGTTTTTCTCTGAACTACTTGCACATCCAGAAGCTAGGAGATCATATGGCAAAACGAGTATGTCAAAATCTGGGGGAGAAAATGGGAGATGGTTAATAAAAAGATTGGGAACTGGGCTGAGAGAAAGGGAAAACAAAAGAAAAACAAACAGTTTCTTGGCAGAGGACTTGCTGGAAGGACAAGCCTCACAACTGCGAGCAGAATAATGACCTTCTGCTTGTTTCTCTTCAATCAGGGAAATGGGACTAGGCTCACATTCATCATTTAACCAGAACTGCAGAACAGAATAAACCTGACTGAAACATACTTTTTTTTGTTTTCCTTAGCTAGAGCAACTCTGCAAGGCTAATGATGGGGCCAAAGAGACTCATTCTGACAGAAGACAATCTGGAGCAATGAAAAGCTGGGTATTTTGAAAACCCTAAAATGTATGGAACAAAACAGACTACTGGAGAGTAGTGGGAAAACAGAACCACAGATCAGACTTAATCATGTCCTCTACACTTTTAATTAAAGTAAGACTTAAAAATTTTATTTAAGATTACCAAATTCTCAGAGGAAATGCATTTCTCCCTCTGTACTGCTACCAGACAACTGTTAACTTGGAAGAAGAAAAGACTGTGCTCCATCCATCCATCCTGTGCATCCACTAAGGTAGACCTCTCTGTTCAAAGAAAATATCTAATTACATTGCTTGTCTACTAAATGGAAATACCAAATGCTATTAGGGTTTGCACTTCCAGTATGGAAGTGACTGGCCTATAAACAAGATTTTAGCAGCTTCTCTATTAAACAACTCATTTTAATTAATTGTCAACCATTAACCATTTACTTAAAATGCCACTTACAAAATCTTAATTTTGCACATTGTCAGCTGGTTCACAAATAGCTATCTATAAGCAGAAGTGTAACAATCTTCCTCTCTTTCTTGGAGCTTACCAAACTTACAGTAATTTCACGAATACAAGCTGCACCAATTTGACCAAAATTTTGGTGGAAACCCGGAAGTGCGGCTAATATTCCGGGGCGGCTAATACATTAACAAAATTCTAAAAGCTGCCAACACGGAAGTGAGAGCCCGCGGCAGCCCCAAGCCAAGCTGGAGCCCGGCCGGCCCCGGCAGAGGTGGGAAAGCCTGGCAGAGGCGGGGCCAGCAGTGCGGGGGGCGGGCGGCAGAGCCTGAGCCAGCAGGGCAGGGCAGGGGGGGCGGCAGAGCCTGGGCCAGCGGGGCGGGGGAGCCTGGGAGAACTGGGGCTAGCAGTGCAGGGGAGCATGGCAGAAGCAGGAAGGCCGGCGGGTGGGGCTGCCTGGCAGCGGGGGAAGCCCAGCAGAATCGGGGCCAGCAGCATGGGGGAGCCCGGCGGTGCAGGGGCCTGCAGTGCTGGCCAGGGCGAGGAAACGCGGCGGCGCTGCAGACGGGAGGGGGCGGCCGGCGAGCCCGGCGGCGGCAGCCCGCCGGCAGGGCTGGGGAACGCGGCAGCGGGGCGGTGCTGACGGGAGAGGGGGGCCAGCGAGCCCGGCGGCGGCGGCAGTGGCTGGTCCGCCGGCAGGGCGACTACGTAAACAGCGCAGCGGCGAGGCGGCCGGTATGCCTGCCAGCGGCGGCAGTGGCTGGTCCGCCGGCAGGGCGACTACGTAAACAGCGCAGCGGCGAGGCGGCCGGTATGCCTGCCAGCGGCGGCAGTGGCTGGTCCGCCGGCAGGGCGACTACGTAAACAGCGCAGCGGCGAGGCGGCCGGCATGCCTGCCAGCGGCGGCAGTGGCTGGTCCACCGGCAGGGCGACTACGTAAACAACGCAGTGGCGAGGCGGCCGGCATGCCTGCCAGCGGCGGCAGTGGCTGGCCCGCCGGCAGGGCGAGTACGTAAACGTAGCGGCGAGGTGGTGCTGACGGGAGAGGGGGGCCAGTGAGCCCGGCGGCGGCTGCAGCACCACCCGGCTGGCCCCGTCAGCAACCATGAGCGGGCCGAGCCTTCCTGGCCCCGGCCCGAGCCAGTAAAGCCCGCTATGCCGCGATCCTGTTACTAATTGGCCAATTTGTGAAAGCTGCGCACGGATTCTCGCGACGAACGAAAGTGCGGCTAATATTCGGGGTGCGGCTTATCTATTGACAAAGACAGCAACATTGTCGAGGCACCGGAAGTGCGGCTTATAATCCGTGCGGCTTGTATTCGTGAAACTACTGTACAGCGAATTCTTGCTTCTCAGCCGCATATTAGCATTTAAAATTCAAATGGTGTTTTGTTAAAAAAATTGTACAGAGAAAAGTTAATACACACATCATTCTGCTGCTGGTTAAAGAGGCAAGTATGAAGTTACGGTCAAATTACATCCTGCACAAAACAGAACTTAGCATCTCTTGCTCACACTAGGAAATACACTATGGCAGGAACACATGCAAGTCCATATGATTTCATTCCAGCTGCATGGACGATCTCACTTTGTCTTTATTTGTACATTTAAGAGGCTGACAACACCATCTGCATTTCACCATATCCTCTGCTATGTCTCATCTTCCCAGTAACAGACCTGGCTTTCTCTTCAGGGACCTATCTTTTGCATTTGCATCCAAATGGCTGAAAGAATGGGACATTACCAGTAAATATGCAGAATTAACATAAAGTAATTCCATGGAATAATATATCACATAAGAAAAGACAGGGCTGGAGGGAAAAAACCCAACCTAAACCTGAATGCTTAACACAGCTGCCAAAACTCAGGCTCCCCAGCATCTGCAGTAGGACAGTCACAAGGGAGTTGTGGGAGTGCAGTATATAAAATTTTACACATCTGTCAATAAGTGAGGTGATCCAAATGCAAACCCTAGCAGGCAGGATGCACGCAGGCAGATTTGTGACTATTCCTGACAGAATTTATTTCTGCTGAAGAATGCATGGCCTCGAACAAGCATGCACACATTACATGGCAGCAGCAGCAGTTTGACAACTTCCTTCTCCTTAGACACGCTCCAAAGTGCTCAGGGTCACCTGAGTTCCGTGAAATCTGGGTTTTAGTGAAAAGTGAATAAGAGGGCTTGAGTGCCAAAGTTGGAAGATTTGGATGAGGGGTTCCTGGGAAAAAGCAGAGCGAACTCTAAACATTAAGTAATTTTGCTTGAATGCTACCCAGAGATTTTTGGGTTTTTCCCATATAGGTGGGAAATAAACCCAAAGCTTGTTAAACACATCTCCTTAAGTAGTCCCGTCACTCAACATTTCCCCAGACAGCACAGTGACTATGCAGCACCCATGCACTCTTTTTGAGGAAGAAAACTGCCAGTAGTATTAGGAGCAAAATACACAATTACAAGTCTAACTCCAGTGGCACAGCTTACACTGGAACTGGTGGTCAAAGGGCTTTCTGGACTACCCTGCTTCCATGAGCAAGACAGTTCTGCTGAGAGCCCCCAGAAAGTACAGAACCTCTGCTGTACTGCCAATGCCAGTCTGAACTTGACTGTTGTCAGAAATCTATCAGCCAGGACAAACAGTAACTTGCCAAACACTAAGTTTTTGGGAAGCAGTGACCAGATGGCAGCCAAAGGTTCAGAAGGCCCTGTGGCATGTTTCAGAAAGAATGAATTTCAGAGGAATCAGAGGAGAGTCTTGGGATGTAGAGTAGTACAGGGCAAAGAAAAAGCACAGATGATTTTAGGACACCAAGTAGAAGAGGTTAAAGCCTCTCTCTGGTAAGAGAGACTATATACCTTGCTTGTACTTGTCACCCTGTAAATTAAAATATTCCAATGCATGACCGTATTTCTCTTTCCACAGCAATGCAAGTAGAGGCAAAAGGGCACGAAGATATTACATAGCCTCATTCAATTTCCACCTTGCCTCCATGATATCCATCTCAAAGAATAATCTTCCCTGAGTACAGGGCCGTCCATTCCTAGAGCAGTGGATTGCTTTTATGCTAGTCAGTGATGAAAGGTGTAGCAAATGGATGCATGATGAAAATGCCCACAGTGCTCTGAACTGAGAACAAGAAAATTTCAGATGCTGGCATATGAGACACACATGGCCAAGTGCCACACCTGGGCAATCCCAGCTCACCCTTATTCAACAAATCCTTTTCTGTGCAGCTCAGGATTCCTATGGCCTTGGATTGAGCAGGATGGAAATGGACCATACCTGCCCGAAAGACAAGCATTTAGCCTTTTAGTAAAAAAAGTTCTTTTTGCTGCATTTCAAAACTCCAGACCCTTTTATACCCTCCCTCTCAGGCTTATACATTGCTTACATTTGGCATTTGGGTCCTCAGGACATGCACAGCAACTCCTTTCTTTGATCCTTTAGAGGGAGAGGCAGACTGCTCAGCACCTCTCTCCTGTCTTGACTCAGGCCAGCTCTAGCAGTGAGATGTGAGGGACACAGAGGTATGGGTTACATTTTCCCATTTTCAACTTTGCATGTTGCTAGACTGAGCATTCTGAAAGAATGCAAGTTGCCATAAGGAAACTTCGATCCAGAAACAAGGAAGATCTAGTTTTAAATTAATTAATTAATTAACATTAGAGGAATTAGGATCTTGCACAGTGGGCCCCCAAAGAGCATCTCCAAAAAAAAAAAATAGGCTGGATCAGACTTTGTGGCTTTGGACTTTACTCCTACATAATAAAACAGTGCAGTTTTTTTATTGGTATTTTTTCCAAACCGCAACAAGATACAGCTCTGAATCTATTCTTGCTAAACAAAGGAAAACTGTATTCATTTTTGTCAGACCAGCACTTTGAAATTCCCCAAGATAAGCCACATAAATAAGTGAAGAATTATACTTGGCAGTGAGTTTGGCATCAGACTTTAAGTGTTTCATAGTTCTGGGCTGAGAAAATAAGTTGAGCAAAGTCTCTAGAACCTTTCCAGAGATGTACTTGGGGTGTTTGGATATACTTGACAGCACCATCTTCACGGGAAGAAAAAAGACGAAATTGTTTATTCGAAATGCGAGAAAGGGTTTCACCGTGTGACATGCCTGACATTTAAGTGATAATACTGTTGTGCATCTGCTCTTTTGGCTTTGGTCTGACACCTAGGCTCTGCCACGGTGCAACTTAGCACTGTCATGGCACAGCCTTGATGACTAAACTGGGAGATGTGACTTACCACCCATTTCAGGAACATATGGGCCACAGATCACTCAGCCTCTGCCGCAGGCTCGGAAATGCGCAGCGTCTAAGGCAAAGACCCTGCGAGTTCCCCAGCTGCACAAGGTGGCTGTGCAGGCTGCACCATCCTTAGGATGCCATTTGCATTACAGAAAATTGCGGCTAATTAGAAATAAACAAAAAAATGCTTGATTTACAAAGAAATGTGTGATTTTGCCAGCTAATTTTTTTTCCACTCGAACTTAACATTCACAGAATACACTGATCATGCTAATGCTTTCGCTATATTCATTAATAAGGACAATTTACATTTATATAGCACCTCTCTTAGTTAAGAATTCCAAAGCTTTCAGCAAAATATACACAAAAAATTACTTCTATTTCACTGAATATAGTCATCGTTGGAATGAAAATCAACAATTGTGAAGCAGTGCAGAAGAACGTTACACAACAGTTGTAAATAAGACACAGAGCAAAGCCCCCCAAAACCCAAAGCACAAAGCCCCAGAGATGCCAGATGCAAGTGGAGGTAAATGGGACCTTAGTGCACAAACAGCAGGTCTGTGTGTGCCCTGAGGAGCAGTGGTGGAGGGAACTAACATACTTCATAATGATTAAAGCACAGAGCCCATACATGTGCAGCCTGTTGCTTTCCTGCACGCTGAGGGACATTCTCAGCTTCAACTGTGAATCTACAGCAAAGAATGAACCAGGAATACGCCATGGATTCTAGTGATGAGAGAAGGGAAAGTAAGTATATGGAAAATGTGAACAGATCTTTTCTGACCATTAACTTTCATACTTTACAAATGACCTCCCATTTTTAAAAGGCATTAATTATGCTAATACATTATTCTGCAAAAATAACATAAAATAAAAATTTAACTTCTTGTTTCAAACAATGAGTTTTAATTCTCAATCGTAATGATACATAACTGGAGTTCTCAGGCTGAAATAAAGTAATCTATTCTCTTTGTGTTCCAATCCTCCTTCTATTCCTAACCTCATTTACTTTAGTCACTGATCAAGTCTCCATGCAAGTATATTACAACTTGAGAGTCACATGTGGGAGAAAAAACCATCCATCTAAAGTAAAATTAATAGCAAAACTTTGAGAGAAAGCATGCATGTGCTAGCAAGAGCAAGGCATAAGTGTTTACATGACCAACGTGTTGATAAATGTTCAGCCCCACAAACACAAAATAACTGTGGCTTGGCTTATAAGCATCCATTATAACCCTTTCCCAACATTTTGAGGCAGACAAGATAGTTTTCATTACTTGACCCTTGGAAGCAGATTGTTTTCTTAATTAACGCATTATCCAGGGATTTTTCTATCCACATCTTTTTCTCCTTTCAGTACTCTCCCTCTAGCACAGAAAGATTTCCTTGCCTGAAGTTGCCACTTTATTCAACAACTGTTGGCTGAGACCTCACGACCCACTGCATAAATTCACATAGAATTATTCATGTTTGGCAGATTTCTGCTGGTGAATAACAACACCATTTTGTCTCTCAGACAAAGAAAAGAACGATTTAAAAAAAGAACAAAGGCAGCCTAATAAGAATCTCACATTTCCTATTTTTTTCCTAATCTGGTTACAAGCCTGAGAAATTCAACAAAGTAAAGTCGTGGACTGTTGGTCTTTCAGTACAGATGGATCAGCCCCTCAAAATGACTTCTGATCACGGGCTCAGCTATGAAGTAACTTTTCCTGCCTGCTCGATGTTTTGGTTTTAGTTTTTCCAACTGAGTTACCATGTTATATCATGGAATTACAGCTAAATCCACACTGATATTCAAGATCCCAATACCAAATCCAAGTTTGGTTGGGACTTCAATCTTGTCCCCCATAGCAAGTCAAGAGTTCACAGTGTAGTCAAAACCACAACACAATCAATCCATCAGAAGAAGGAAGAATAAAAGACTGCCATATTTTTCTACATGGAAAGATAAACTATAGGTTTCACTTCAAAACAGATGATATATTTAAAACATAAAGCTATAAAGTCCTGTTAAAACTGAAATTGCAAAGCAACTTTTATAACAACGACTTAGTCCAGCTGAGTTACACATATATATGTTCATACTTGGAGGATACAAACACCTGAATGTAGACACCTTCCACTGGGAATTCTCAGATCTTGGTTTACTGAGTTAGCACAAACTCAGTTTCTGATCCCTTTACTACATGCAACTTTTGTTTGACTTCAGTGACAACTGCCTCAAGACTTTTCTAGTAAAGTGAAACCCACTAACTGGCAAAAAGCTGAGATCACTACCTCTTATTTTATGCAGTATGGGAGGAGTTAATAATATGGAATAAAAAAAAGGTCCTGTCATTATGTTTGAAAAGAGCTTTACCATTCTGTATTTAGGTGAGAAAGAGAGAGATACTTGGCCCATTCCCTGCTATGAACTTAGATTTATGTCAGAAGTGTTTTATTATATTTATAAGTATTTATAACAATGACTCAGTAGATGTTTTTAAAGTACTATGATGCCACAAACTGGAAACACTCCTATATCTGTGCTGACATATTTCTCCAAAATTAACGAGTGTGGTATTACATGGCACAGACTGAGGCTATGGGGAGACACTACAGATTGTAATATGAACTCAGTGTGTGCAGTTCCTAAAGCCCCCCATGGCTGCCCTCTGTCAGCTCTTCCTTTCATACAGACTTGTCCACACACTTGTACTTTGGTTTGAAAAAGCCAACATTGATATACTGCCACAAATGAACTCTCATGTTCTTTTAGCCCCAAATTCCAGAAGCAACCAGTTTTAAAATCATCATAGTGGTGGGTACATCACCAACTCAAAGGAATTTTTGTTTCCCCTTTAACCAAGGAAAAAACTTGACTGTCTTTCTTTAATGCTGGAAGCTTGACAGTAAGGATTAAAAATTGTTCTTTCCTTCCCACTTAGTTATTGGAAAGGCTGTGAAAGGCAATCAGTCTTGTGGAGCCACACTTCACAGTCTGCATAAAAATGCCATGATTCTCAGTCCTCTCCCCAAACTAATTGAAAGTGTATAATATCACACAGCTGGAAAAATCTAAACCATAAACGTATACCATATATACCAATATATCATGCTATTGCACAAAACCTGTTACTAATAGACACTTGATGATCTACAGGATCGAAAGGGATCTGAAAATTGAGATTATTTTTGCTGCAGGGTAAGAACTTTTCCCAATTGAAAGAAGAAAATACACACTTTCAGCAGTGCAGGAATTGGACTGCAGTCAGTTCATTCATTCTGTTTGTGAAATATGGACTTTTCTTTAATGATTTCTGTTTGACTGCTGTCTTGCTCAGATGCTCTGGGGTTACTGCTGCAGCAAATCTTGCTTTTGGGTAAGAGGAAATTCATGGCTTTCGAGTCAGTAAATTCAGGGGTTTGGGCCATCAGAACAGTCCCATGTCTGACCTCCTGCCCAGAACCAGGGTCCCTCCCCACCAAGCTATCATTTTCTGTAATGCCAGGTAGCAAAATTACCTGTCACCAGAAGTCTGTGGGTAGTGCTGCTTGTTTATTTTTGCATACAGTCCTTCCAAGTGCTCCCTCTCCATTGGTGCTGAAGAAGAATCCCGCAGATAGACAAAGGTTTCTCCTACTGCTGGTGATGAGGGTCTGTAGACGCCTGCTGGGGGATAAGCCTCTCTGAAGTGGTTCACTCTGGCATAGTTTGGATCCACCTCATCATCATCAATGTCAGGTCCTCCAGGACCAGTAGAATAATCACTCAGGCCTCTCAGCTGCTTTTGACGTAACTCCTGATGCTTTGCACCAATCCTAACAATGAAAAACAAAGAACAAACATAAAGTGGGATCTGCCTCAACAGTAATCATCACACAAATTTGAAACACCAACCCTGAACCCAACCATTTAGAGTTTTCAGTACACTGTGAAACTGGTGCCAGATAAAACAGAGTGGTGCATGCAGCAATTTTGCTCTTTATCTCTGGCAATCACATTTGTAACTAAGCTTGGTCACCATTCTGATGAAAAAAAAAATTAATGCTAGATATAGTGTGGCTTTTCACAAGTGTGGATGCATGAACACATACAGGTTTAATTCTACACCTACCTTCCAGATTGCAGTCGCATAGACCTAACTCAATCCTGAAACTTTTTATCTAAATTAGCCAACAAAATTGTTACTGACCCTTGGTTATTTGACCCACCTAGATTCTCCTAAATACATTAACTTGTGAAAAGTGGATTAAATGTGAACATAAATGGAGAGATGGCACATGTGTCTCAATCAAAGGACCACAACTAATTTACTGAAGATTTAATTTTTAAAAAATTTTATTTTGGCTACATAAATGTGAAAATCACACCTTATTATATAGGGGAGAGGGACAAAGTAAAACAGCAAAGAAATTAATAGAAATTTGACAGAAATGAATTGGTACATGTAAGTGAATTAAAGACTGTTACTGGCAGTATTCCACTGTGATAAAGCTTTAAGTGGTATTAGAAAATGCTGCTGCTAATCAGGGCCATTGTGTAATCTCTTTGGAATATTAAAACATATTCAGGTAAATTTCAAGCTAAGATGATATTCAATGATTCAACATTCCTACTGGAGAAAAAAAAAAGTACAGCGAGACTGTGAGCTCTTCCATGACCTGATCAGCTACTCTTCAACAGAGTGTAATTAAGTGCAGTGAGATGGATCTGGCAGAATGCTGAGCACTGTATTTAATAAATAGCACTTGCAGAAAATAGAGGAGCATGGAAGAAGAAATAAGGAACAGAAGAAAGATACAGAGATGCAATGCCTGACAGAAGTCAACATTTGCTTTTGATTGTAACTGAAAGCACAACAGCAGTGTAGAAAGAGCAGTATCATTTGTACCACAGGAGTAAAAGCAAAAAATGTCTGGCAGACTTGGTTATCCAAGGAAGGCTTAATGTCTTCAGGACTCAGCATTTTGAAAAATGAAGATGTTCTGGAGAAAGTCTTTAAAAGGCATTGAGAAAAAGGTTCCCTAGAAAAACAGGTGAGCACACCGGAAGCTTCCATCTCACAGACAAGAACTACTAAGTGCAGAATGGGATTCATATCACTTATTTTGTTTCACTAGATTTGTATCATCAAAACAAATGCTAACACTTTGGAAATAATTTGTAGATAAAAAGGGTCACAAATAATTCTAATGAGAACAACATGCCTTTCTACACATATACGTGAGCACATCAGTGTGTACCACTCATGCGTTCCAGTTCCACACCTCCATTAACTGTGCTAGGACATATCTGGAGATGATGCTGGTTTTCAACACTTAAAAATGTAGTCATACTTTACATCAGGATGAGCCTTCACAGATGATAAAATTGCCAAGGGGATGGGTGCCCCCTATTCACCCTGCCTTCCCTCAGTGAAGCAGATGAGCTTTCTTCTCTCTGGTACTCAAATCCTGTGTGCCCCACCTTGGGATCACACGCTTTGGTTGAGCTTTGGGTGTCTCAACGCAAAAAGGACATCAAAGTGTTGGAGTGTGTCCATAGCAAGGAAACCGAGATGATGAAAGGCCTCGAGGGCAAGACTTAGAAGGGCAGTTGAGGTCATTTGGTTTGTTTAACCTGGTAAAATGTGGAGTGTTTCACCCTCAATCAGTGACCAAAAACCCCTAACACAGAATTCAGTGAAGGAATATATGGAAAGAGATACAAATCCCATGGCACACATGGGTACATATACACACAGCACACAGGCAGAAAAATGGGAGGACACTACCTTTCAAGGAATGGTCGTATCACATGTCAGTGCAGAAGGCACGGCACAGACCCGAGATGAGTCACAGCAATTTCTCAGAAAATGATGAGCCTTCATGTTCTCTGGACCAGTACATCTCTGGTCCCCCAGGTATTTGAGACCGCTTTGAAAGCAAGAGTAGTGCAGCCAGCAGCATCACGCTAATCTTGCTTTCATGTCTGATAGAAAGAGTAATTTGTCCTGCTATCAATACTGGTATATTCTGCACAACAAAAGCTGGAATTAGGTCACCACAATTTTCTTTTGTTCCTGTGAATAAGCCTAGCTTCTTCAGCTTCTCCTTCTGAGCACAATCTTCAATTGCTGCCAGTATTATAAGTCAAATCTTCCCAAAGCCAATTATTTCCATTCTATATTATACAGACCAGTCAATACCCGGCTATGTGAAATTCTTTATGATCAATGTTTAATCCTTTCAATACATCTATTACAATTGCATTAATATTTCTTGTTTTCTTTTTACTCTTCTGCACAAATCTATAAAATTTGCTCAGTGATCCCTTTTTCATTCAAACCAAATGTTCAAATACAGGGAAACAAACTATCAGATGGTTGTTTTTTCTTTTTTTCTATTTACCTGTCCTTTTATGCCTTCTCACATGTTTTTCACCTTTGAAATTTCTCACATGTTTGTGAAGTTTTAAATTTCCACACTGTATTTTGGCATCATGTTTTCACACAGTTTTAAAGCAATTTTATCCATAACACACACGAGTAGGTGCCCAGGAATTCTTTACTGAGGGGAAAAAATAACCAGCACTGCTCCTTCCATAACTTTAATGCTCTGCCAACTCTACTAAGCAGGCTACTTGTCTGTATCCCACTCCAGCCATTCACCATTTCTGCACCTCCCTTTGAAATTCTCCCTATCTGAAACAGCAAAATCTTTACTCCCCATCTCCAAACCACCCTCAAACCAACCAACAAACCAATCAACCTAAAAATCCAAAATTTAAATTAACTTTTAAATTAACACAATTGTAATTGCAAACAGCTCATTGAACAATTACTACAAGAGCCCCCAGCTTGGAGTACTTGATGGGTGAAGAAGGATAAAATGTCCCTCAGCACTACGATGCTGGCAGTGAAACCAGAGCCAAGGAGAGGTACAGATCACCACCTCAACAATTAAGTGAGGCACTGAAGTTTCTACAAACTTCCTGATGAGGGAAAGGGAAAAGAAAACTCACACAGAATCGAGGGAAATTACACATATTCCCTTTTGAGTATCTCATATTAATAATTCTGCTTGCTCTCTTCCACCACCTGAACACTCTCTCCAGTTAAACCTCTGCACAACTGCACAAACTCTCCTTAGGTGTGTTTCTGTAAAAACAGAGTCCTGGCACACAAGCAATCAGGACAGGCAACAGAAGCGCCACATCAGGAAATGCCCTTCCTTTTTTCCTCGTCCCATCTTTCTCTCAACAGCATCCAGACATGTATCCTACTCTAGACTTTCCCTACAACAAATAGGTTGGACTTGATGATCTCAAAGGTCTTTTCCAATCTAGTTTATTCTGTGAAATAATTTCAGAAAATATACAGTGTGATAAAAATATATATAACCTTAATAGAACTCCAGGCAACTTTCTGAAAAGATGTTGCATTTGTACAAGTCAAACGAAGATAGAATCCATATACATACTGTACTTCTGGAAGCAGGACACAGTATTTTGAAAACACTTCTGCACACCTCATGTACTGCTCAGTAGCACAGCCCCAGAGCTGTAAAGCAAGGAATGTTCTCATTTATCCTTCAAATAATCTTCTCATCTGACATATCTGCACAAATCATACACAGTCAGTTCTCATCTAGTAACACACGAAAAGATGCACACACCTAGAGTGCAGTAGCCATGAATGGGTTAACAGCCCAGACAGCTCCTTCCAGCTGCAGCTCAGACACACGATTGAGTTACTGTGGCTTAACAAGTTATTGTGTTTCTGCTCAGCTACTGTCAATGACCACATATGTATTCACCGCCTGTGACAAACACAATGTAAAACGCTTTAGCCTGACATCGGTGACAGAGACACTGACAGGCAAAAGCTGGATTAAAAGACTGCAGAATACACAGAGCGAAGCAGCTGCAGGAAGGGATGTGAACTACCTCAAGAAAACTCCAGAAGAGCTGAGCAGAAGTGACTTTTGGAGAACACCCAGAAATGATTTTGGGAATGGAATGCGAGGGCTAGGAAAAGCCGTAAGAGATATGGGGAAGGATCTCCTGGCCCAGCAGTTGGAAGCTGGGTGGGTGGATGGGTTCTGAGTGGGTAACAGGAAAGTGCTGAAGCTTCTAAGACTCTGTGAACATTAAAATACAGGACTTACTGTTACCAGTTCAGTAGCCCAAAGAAGGCTGTGGAGCTCAAAGTTGGCCTTCAATGGAAAAGAAACAGCAACACTGGCTGCACTTCTGGAGGCCAGCAGCAGCCCCAGCTCAAAATGAGCTTTGCACTAAGGCACAGGCTAAAAAGGTCACTCTGGATCAGCTCCAGACTTGGATACTCATGACTCCTCCTACTCATGTCTCCAACAGGAGACATGACAAGCAACTCAGTGGCACTGACAGCTACTAGCTACTCTGGTCTGACCAGAGTGAAAAATCTGCACATGGTAAGCTTGGCCCAGGAGAGACCACGGGCTCTCTTACTCGGAGATCTGCAAGGCTGCCTTTTACATCTCAACAGCTGAATGTAAGGACTACCAACCAAAACATGCCCATAACAAAAGGCACCACATTTTTTGGAGGTGTTTGAACTCCTCTTCCCTTGCCCTCCCCAAAATCCTGTTTCCTCTGACTTTTCAGGGAAAGAGTAAAATCAATATATATTTTTTTAAAATTTAGTTACCATGCACTGACCATATACTTAGTGATGAGCAGAGCACACAAAGAATGACACATTCTGAGCCCCAAGGCGCCTATCTAAGTAGTCAAATGCAAGAACAGGAAAAACATTTGCTAACCAAAATAATGTATTTCACAAAGGGACCTTTTTTATACTTCAGATGAGTACAGCAATATTTCTTATATGGTGGTGTAAAAGTAACAGACTTTGTGGAAGCACGAGCATGTACATGAATGAGCAAGGCACAGGCAAAGTCAATGAAAGATGTTCCTGAGTAGAAGAATGAATAAAAAGCAGAGACAAAATATGTAACAGAAACTGGGCCATGGGTATTTTAGGATAATTTCTATTCCATTTGCAATAGGAGGAACAGAATAAAAGCAGGGAATTGAGTGTGCATACCATCACTTTAAAGTATACCTAAACTTAAGAGGACTTAAAGTCTTTTGAGATTATTTGGATGCTAAATATTCTTCTACTCAGTTGTTCCTTGAGAAAAGTAGAATAAAAGCTACTTCATTGCTTATTTCTTCACTCATGTGACTCTCCCTGAGATCTACATACTGTAATGATTACTCAATTTACATGTGATTTAGTATCTGCTTTTGTGTCTCATTTACCTAATTCATACACATATTGAGTAACGGGTTGTGTACAGGCAAGCAGCCTATTTCTGCAGGAGGTCACTTAGATTTCCACTGGGTTTAATGTTTTAATTCCTTTTTAGCTGCTAGCAAAATATATTTTGGTAACTAAAATCTTGTTTTTACATTCATTTACATAATAGTGAAATGAACACATCTTTCCTTTAGACATTCATAAGCCATAATCACTGATGGGAATGGGTAAATTTCAGTTGAGTATCTGAGGAGGTAATTTCAGTGCAGTGCTTTTAATTTTTTAAAATTTCATAATTGTTTTTCAGACAGACATGGCCTATAATGACATTAACAATCCTGTTCTAACCTGCCTCTTTTATCAGAAGACAACTCATTTTTATTTTTTCAAACATCATCACCTAACAAAACTCGAGAAGAAGGCAAGTCCCATAGCTTAAAAAAAGGAAAATAAAAAAAAAAAATCTACCTCTTGCCAGCAAATTGAGGACATCTGACATGGACTCATGAAGAATCAAACAATATCTAATTTAGTATTATCCTTCAGGGTGTTCTACTGGAGGAATATTTGTCAGAAACATCCTCCCTACAAGCTATGCGAGTGTTTCTTCATTCCAGCTCGTTCTATTGTGCTGGATTTAAACATCTCCCCCATAATTAGTGTCTGTAATTGTAAACAAGAATAGAAACAATCTCAGAAATAAAGAAAGGCAAGCCACAAATTCAAGGGAGTTAGAGACAAGGTAACAAGATATAGCTCTTGTAGCACCATTAAATGCCCCAATGATAAAAACTCACCAATCCATAAAATATTGCCTGTTCCCGAAAACTACACTGTGCCTGTAAAATACTAAACTGACCAAAGAAGCTGCCTTTGGAGGGTTGTACGTAAAGAAAGGAAGGACAGAAAACCTTAAAGAGGAGATACAGCTATGCCAACCTTAAAATTTAAGATTATGAGAAACCAAAGATGAAACATAGCCCTTTCATACCAGACAATGAGGAATGGGAGCTTTAACTAGACAAGATTGAGGTCTTAATGTTCTTCCATTGATTTCAGAGGTGGCAAGGGGTGATTACCAGCTTACACAGAAAATCTAAATCTAAACGCCCTCTAAAGAAAATCCTGGTTTCAATGAGGTTAGTGTTTTCTCCTGTCTTATGAACTTCAATGAGAACATGATTTTTACCCTTGCTGTTAAATCAGAGAATGTTTTTCTGCCTGTCTACATTAGTTGTGCATTGGGTGAAACGCAGTAGATTACAGAAAGCCAACTATCAGAAAAGCCAAGTATTTTATAGTCCATAGTTTACTGCATTATGTATTTTTGTTTATTCCCAACTACCCTGGAATTATCTTGAAGTCACAATATCAGTAAAATTTAGATTGTAAGGAACCCTCTGAAGGTCATCCTGCTCAATCTCTTGCTGAAAACAAAGTTGACTGCACAGATCAGGTTTCTCAGTCCTCTGTCAACAGGATGTTCCTTGTTTTGTGATAATGGGGATTAGGGAGCGGAAACATTCCCAGTTTGTCAAAATTACTTTGACATCTTTCATCTGAGATGTTCTGATGCCTTTCAGAGGTCCCCCCTGCAAAATGGACTTGAGTCTGCAGTGACTTTGCACCCCTTAAGTGCAGTTGCAGGGTCCAGCTCCCAGTGCTGATTTGAAGGAACTCTCAGGTTACTGTCATTTGCACTTTGCTGCTAAAAAGAAAACCCAACATTCACAACCACATGCAGAAACACAACTTGGGATAGACCCAGAAAAACTGGCACCTACTGAGTCCCCAGGGGCCCTCTGTCCATAAGGGGGTATTCTTGGAACATCTGAATGGGTACTTGAAGCTCCACTTCCTAGTGACACATCATGAGTTCACACAACCATCTCTGCAACTGCATAAATATTATGCCGTCATTTGAATGACATCCCAGTAGTAGAAGGAACAAGCCTAGCTTCATCTCATATGATACTCCATGCACATTTCTTTATTCCCCACATGACATTGAACCTGGAACCTATTGAGCAGAATTTCTCTGTACAAGAAGAGAAACAATCTCCATCTGTTAGTCTGGGATTCACAGGTTGCTTCTAACAGTCCTTGATTTGAAAGTAAAACTCAGCTTTGCCTGAGCAGTCAAAGCTTTAAGACTTTCAGGTATTTTGGTGTAAGATCACTATGGAGATTTACACATGCAAACAGATTTCCTGCCTGTCTATCCCCATGAGTTGCATTCTCATTTTTATGCTGTAGTAGCTAAAGGAGTCTGAAAATAGGAATTCTGTGCTGTGGCACTACTTCAAAGTACATGCCAATGATTTATGATAGACTGTCATAAATCACAAATGGAAGGGCAAGGAATGAAATGCTGCTTCCAAGTAATTCTCATGCCCTTATTGATTCCAGAATGGGCAAGAGCTGACCTACATTCAGTACTGCATCAAAGAAATCCCTAGGCCAGGATAGTCCATCCCCTAGAAAGCACTCTTTTAGCCTGGTTGGCTAGTACCTGGGCCAGTTTCACTTTATTAGTTTGGCCTGTAAATTTCCAGCAGCATTTCAGGTTTACAGAACAAAAATAACCATCAAGTAAAATACAGAATATACAGAAGAGAAGCATACATTGGCCCATTTAAGTAAGAAAGAGCCAGGCCATTGTCCCTGAGATGCTCTGACCTCTTGGGTGGACAGGTGGCACACCTTGTGAAAACCTGTCTCCAGATCACACCAGTGCCTCAATGATGAGCAAAACAAGGATGTTAAATAGCTTGGTTGAGAATTCCATGCTTACATTTTGAGAGCACAGCTATGACATCTAGAAGTGCTATTTCCATCAGAGTGCAACACCAGGAATAGTGCTGTGATAGTTAAAGAAAAAGGCCAATTCCATATGCCCCTCTGTTACCATCGGTTCCTAATGTTCTTAACCTGGGACAGTCTGGGACCAACTGTAGACCTAATGCTGTCTTAAAAAATGTCCTCCAGCAGTAAACAAGCCACATGAAGCAGCTGAGAAATTGCTGTCTGGTTCTAAGTGTTACAACAAAACCTGTGAAAGGTAAGTGAGACCCATCTACTCATAACCAAACATCAATCTCCCAGAGTTCCATGCTAGGCTTTTATTACATGTTCTGGTATGCAGAGCAGCAGCAGATCTAAAATGAGAATCATTCAGAATCAATGGGTTGGGATTAATCTGTCCTCCTGTCCAGTGCAAGTGCTGCCACAGTAATAAACAGAAATCTGATAACTTCATACCGTCAGCACAAAATGAAACTATGACCTTGACCTGTGCAACAGCATCGAGTAATTTTTTCATAACTTCAACATACCATACTACACAGCCATGATCTAATAAGAATCTAAAAGTAATTAACTGGAATTTTTGAAAACTGAAGCCTTAATCAAATATGTATTCTTATCAGGGTTGCAAGCCAGCAATAAATTGGGACATTTAAAAAACTGGGATCCAATCCAATCCGTGATCTGATCAGGGTTCAATGGTTATAATAAATTGGGAGTATTAAAACTGGGATCACATCCAACACTTTATTTTGTCTAAACCACAGGACCTAGCTGTGCTGCAAAGTCAGGAATACTCAATGAACAGATATACCATGTTGGATTAACCCTTAATAAATAATGATCACAAGCTAAGGTGTCCCAAAGCCACGTGGTTTAGCACAGAGCTTAATGGTGAGAATAGCAATTATGAACATTTTATCAGAGATCAATATGAGCTCTAAACAGCCATAATAATGCTTTTAGACTTGGCAGGTGGAACACACAGGAACAAAAGTTACATGGGGTGGCCAACAATGCATGCATATATGAATGTGCGCTAAGATGCACTATGCATTAAAAAAATCACGCTTTGATTTTTGCAACAGTCTGAATTGCAACTTTTGATTCAAAGCAATTTGGCTTTTCTACCATACTGCCATGTATCCTTCTATTCTCATTTTCATTTTGGTTTCCAGCAACATACAAACTGTTTGTAATTAAATATAATAAAACAAATGCTGACAGAAAGGGAATGAAGTTTCACTCCCAAGTACTCTCTCCTCTCTAAGTGGACTCTAAATGTTTTTATTTCTGTAAGATGCATCCCTTCGTGCAGGGATCTTGCAGCTGCAAAATTAAACCTCTGTTTGCCAAATATCAAAAACATATGTATTGATTTTTTAACTATGGGAACAGGCAACAAACATTAGGGCTGATAAGACAAGACAGAAATGCTCTTCAGTTGCTGGAAGGTTTCTGAAAAGAAAATGAAAATCAGTCATGAATATAAAAACTGAAACCACTTAGTTTTACCCACATTTGAGATACAGTATAACTTAAGTATTCAGTTCAGACATTGAGAAAGTCAGATATTCCTACTGCTTCTCTAACACTCTACTCAAACCTTATTACTATTAAAATTCTTTCCTCAATTAATTCCAATGAGAGCTACAAAATTCTTTTAACACAACTACTCCCACAAAAATTTACAGAGGATTATTTTTCACATGGAGTGCCTCTTTATTAGCTAACTCTCTTGCTATTTCAAAAAATCCTCTCATTTTCAACAAGGTGCTTAGTTTTGTAAATTTTATTCTAATGTCATGTAAGTGTTCAATTCTGTTGGAAGAGAAATTTAGGTCTCAGTAGGAAAATCCCAGTAAAATAACACCAAGCAAACAGGAAAAAATGTTTCTTTCTATTGATAGTCACTTTATTTGCATTTAAAAGGCAAACAAATTATCATGTGTAAAACTCATGTATCTAGGTTCATTTTACAATGACATTCAAACAAAATGAAAAGAACCCCAAATGAGTGGGAGAGAAATGGAGGAAGGTATGAAATCTTTTTTGAGGGAAGGAAAAGACAAGGCCTCTTCCAGGATTTAATAATGTAACAAACATCTTGTCATTAAAATGATAAATTCTGAGTAATTTACACTGAAAACACTAAAAATACAGATTTGAGTCAGCTTGATCAAAATAACCCTGAGATATAGCATTTGTTTCTTCCTTTTATGGGCAGATTCTCAACCTTTGGTGCACATGCTTTACTACAGCCAAACTCTTTGAAGCATGAACAAAACAATGAGTTTATTTAAAATAAGGCCTCAGTCCAATGAAGCATGTGACTTGTGTCAGGAGGGACAAGCCAGCACCTCAAAGAACTGTACCACCAGTTAAGTCAATACTCCTGAGCTACCATGAGCTCCTGTCTTTTTCCACTCAAGTTTCACTGACATTGCATCACCTTGGCATAATGAAAACTAAAGGAGGTAGGGGGCAAAGAAGAAAATAATTTAAAGGAGGTGCTGAATTCATATTCAATTGGACACAGATAAGGCTGTTACTAAAGAAGGAATGCCTAACATCCAAAGTTCCTGTTCACTACTTGAACTTGCAGAAGTAGTAGTCTTGTAATAAAGTATTGGCTTTGAAAAGAAAAGAAGCCTTGGGCTGAGGTCTGGAATCAATTCTTAGCCTGACAGGACATTTTAGGAACCTGGACCAGCCATTGCACTGCCTGCATGTCACATTCCCACCCAGAGGACACTTTTTTTTCCCTGCCAGATTTTCTCTCTTCCACCTCAACTGTAAGTGCTTGAGGTCAGGCCCAAGCTTCCCTAACAGCAATGAACACAATGAGACCTTGATCTTGGTGGGGATTGCTAGGGAATACAAGCAGTAAAAAAAAATAATGATGTCAGCATTTCAGTGCAGGATATGGAGCTGCTTCAGAGAACTGCAGCTACAAGGCAGCACAGAGAGTTGTACTGAAAATTGAGACTGGGACAATGTGGAATGGAAACAGAAATTACTAGGCTAGTGAAATACTAAATTTGTTTTCACTTTCTGAGGTTCAAATCTGAAACCTGGCAGCCCATAAAAGGAGTTGCCAGGCAAATTTATGTTGAGGACCAACATGTAAGCAAATCCTGTCCTTTTGGGAATCATCTGCATTACAGAGTGAGCACTGAATACTCTGTCTGCATACGCCCACTGACTCTAACACATTCTGGATGTGCCAGACTTGTTGCACATGCACTGTTCGATTCCTTCTCTGTGCAAGCAGGAAATCCAACCTGTTCCAGGCATGATGGGCTTACAGTCATGCAGCACACCTACGTAAGAGCTGATGTTTCCTGTCAGAGTCACTGAGCTTGCACTGCACAGCCAGCCCATAATTGTACAGTGAACACATCTGACATTTTTGCACGTCTAAAGCTTGTCAAAATTTCTGGAAGAAGGCTGCAGTCTTTACAGAAAGCCTGTCCCTGGGATTTTGTGAAATATTGTTGTGCCTATCCAATACCAATCAAAAAACTCTGCAAAACTATGAGACACCGCCTAGTCCTGTAAACTGAAAATGCACTTCCTACCAAAAAATATTTCTCAGCTGAGATCTTGGAACAGTATTCTGCTTTTTGGAGAGCTGCCAAGCATATATTGCATGCAAAACCAATATCCAAAACCAGGCGAGTTCCACAGCTGCTAAGATGCTGAAAAGCACTTGATCATTAATCCTGTCACACCCAGCCCAAAAATCAACTACTCCAACCTCTTCCACTAGTGTCCAGAATGGACATGGTCTCTGAAAGAAAACCCAACAAAAGAGTGAGATGAATAATCATACTATCAGTTAGTATAGTAGGTAGTCAGCATTTAAGCAAACTGTTTAAGCAAAAGATCTGACTTTAGTATTGTAATAATTGAATTGAGGATCTGAACAAGAATTACTTATACAGATAATCTTGGAAAAGTAAAATTATATGTGCTTTTAAGTTATTCTAGAAAGGCTAAATGTTAGAAAAGCAATTTTAGTTTGTTCAAGCTGTTAAATATAGGATTTGATCACAGGTATCAGGGGATGAAACTTGCTGCATTTCTGTGGTCTGTTCTACTATTACATCCCCACCAGTTTTAGCATGCGCCCATTTCACTCAACAAGAACAGATCAGAAAATATGAATGTGTTCTACTAAGCTCCAGTTTTATAAATACAAGACCAAGTATGCAGGATTGCAGCTAGTGAAGTCATAGGAGCAGATGATCTATGGTGTGAATGTGCCACAAGGTTTTCTTTGCCAATATGTGCATTAAAATCTTGGACTTGAATTACAATATGGAATTACTAAATCTTGGGACAGAGTTATAAAACTTGTCTTTACTGTCTCACTGAGCATCATCATTAGGTGAACAGTCAACAACTAAGCAAAAGGACTGATCTACCTTCAAGTCAGGTAATGTGTCATTAGTGATTTTAATCAATTTTCCAAACAGTTTTTACCCATATACAAAAAGTAGCTTCTTTATATAGTTTCCCTGAACAAAAATAAAGCCTTTTCTACTTTATAACCGTCTCAAGAAGGGTTCAATAGTAAGCCTGTAGGTAGTCTTACGTGGCTTATCACAGCCATGCTCTTACTTCATTTAGAAATTTGAAGCAAATTGCTTGTTTTTACAGTACGTTTCATTCCTTTGAGGATAACATAGGGAAAATCTCTTCACTATTTTTCTGGGATTAAAAAAAATAATAATAATTTGAATCCCCCAGAGATATAAGATATACTACCTGATACAAAAGTGTGATATTCCTATTCTTGTGCCTTACAGAAGAAGAATCAAATAAGTGAGTTAAAAATATCATCTTGGTTCATCCACTTCTCAACACACCTGCTGTTCTCCATTTCAGTCACAAACTCTTCCAGGTCAAAACTGAAATCATTACTAGAGAAACCAGAATGATGAAGACATTGAGCTGCCAGTTTCTAATGCAGCCGTACCAAGTTACTGTCAATCAGTGACTGTAATTAAAAAAAAGCACACAGTGCTAAAGAAATATTAAGAACAATTATCTTGTGTCCAATTGGAACGTTAGACCTCTAGACAGAAGGGTTCATTCCTTCCAGCCTGCCAACATTTTAGTAAGTGACACTGGCCCTTTAACAGATGGGATACATGCTTCTTAGCTTGCCAGGATCCTAATAAAAGACACTGGCTTCTTTAAAATGAAGGACACATACCTCTCAAATTGCCAGTATCCAAATTGGGAGTCAGCAGTTTAATATAAAGGCACTCATCAATCTGGCAAAATCAAGGACACGGCACAGAAATTTTAAAACAAATGGTACAAAGTTTCTCCTGACACTACTCAACTTAGATGAACTAAATACTTAAGCACTGGCTAAGCATATCCAGTAGCAGCACTGTAGTAACTAGATACCTTGCTAGCTTTTAAAATAGTAAAAATTAGCAGCAGACTTCAAGGGTTTGGATTGACTTTTTTTCCCAATCAAATCCATTAGATACCATTTATAGGGCTGACCACGCACTGCATGGCTCAAATGAAAGCAGGGTGTCTTTTCCCTGGACACTGAGCAGTACCACAAAGGTTGCCCAGTGTGGAAACACTGTCTGGCCAAAAGGAATCATGTCTGCTTCCATTCCCTCTCCCAGGAGTGGGATGCTCCAGTGGAGGACAGAGACCTCTAAAAGTTTTCTGCTTGCACTGACAAAATGTATTATTATGACTTGTAAAGCTTTATAGAATTTGAAAATACTTCTTGAGAGTCAGAAACTATGGGTTCTTTAACTTTTCTGATAGCAGCCATCAGAGGGAAACAAAGACCTTTTTCAGCAGGATTTTCTGGATGAGGTGGGGAAAGGCAAAGTGGATTTTTCTGTACTTTGTTGACACTGACAAACTGTTTCCAGTTTCTGAAGGGTAGACATGGGGAAAAGCAGAAAACTTAGTTTCTTAAAATCTCTTAATCTGGAAAGGTAAGGAATTCACTAAGACTGGGCATGGGAAAGTGTATTTTATGAACAGGACAGACTCCCAGGGTATTACCTCAGAAATGCAACTCCTAGCAGGCACACACCCAGCTTCTTGCCTTGCCCCTCTCGTCCACCCCACTGCTGGCAGACTCCTGCCTCTGCAGACTGATTTTAACCATCTGAACCTGATTTCTTCCAGGTGTTTTCTCTGCACATCCAACATTTGTGGCATACATATTTCTGCAACAGGTGGCTTACCAGCAAACACTGTGCAGAAAATAAGATACCAAAGTACAAAAACTACTATTTGATGGCACAGCCAGCTGAAGCCAAAGAGGTCTGAAGTGCTCGAAAAAAATGGCAGAAGCTGTCAGGAGAGAAGGGAGGAGGTTCTTGCTGGACAGAAGTAGAGGAGAAAATGACTAAATCAGGGATTACAATCAGGCCTTGAGAATGGGCAGAGGTGAAACAGGTTTTGAAGGAACTGACCTTTACCAGCTAAAGCAGAAGCTGGGATATGAATGTGATGTTCACAAAAACTCCAGGAGAACAACAAGCTCCTGTCACACAGCAGCTCTGACTTGGCCAGGACTAGTCTAATGCTCTGGCTGGCCAGACCTGACAGCAGTGGGCATTGTCTGGGACAGGTTGGCTGGCTGTTCCTTCAGGAAACCCCTTGCTTTGAAGTTTTTCACTTGATGAACAAGGATGCTGCCATTTCTCACCTTTCACGTTCATCTTTCATTTTCTCCAGCTCCTCCTCTTTAAGCATGCCTTGCTTTGGAGTCCCCTTCTGATCTGCCTTCCCACTTTTATCTTCTTTTTTCTTTCCAAATCTGTTAAAGATATCAAAGAAGGAACCATGAGGAAATAATTACAGAAGAAAAAACAGTACTTATCTACCATAAACCACAGAAATTTTAGGCAATCAAAACACCGAGTTTTTATCTTAGAGACTCATAAATTTCCCACATTGCAAGATATGTTATCAGTATTACCTGGGCCACATGCAAGAGGAAGGACTGGTTACAAATTGATTTGGACCCTGTACTTTTGAAAGCTATTGCTTGAAATTTAGTTGAAAAGCCCTGTCAAATCTGAAATGCAGGGCACTGCAGAGCTGGAGTATGGCACATTTTGAAGTGGCTGAAGGCTCCTCTTGCCACACAACAGCTCTCTGAAAGTCATCTGCAGTGGTTGTGGTGTTTGCACCCAGACTGCACTACTGTTCTGCTCTTACCAGTAACTACTGTCTCTCATTCACAATGCCCTAATTTTAGGATTTGTTCTTTCTTTAAATGAGGATGCAATCAGAAAGGATAAAATTTTGCTTTGTTCCAAGAGTACAAACCTAGACAGTTCATAAGAGCTTTTTTTTTAAACTTCTGGGGTTTTCTTTCTGCCTAGTAATATACTATCATGTAATATTTATGCTGTGAAAGTCCTCCAGAGGCCCCAGTGGGTTTGGGGTTTGCACTGTTGTTTTATACACTGTACAAATATGCATAACAAGTGTGCTTTACCCAGCCTATAAAAGGTGGCTGAACTGGGGAGCTACATTTAATTTCTGGTGGAGTTAGACAGAATACTGGGGTCAAATACACTCATGAATCATGAACCAAACAAAAACTTTAAAAACCTCCCCTCCTCTTCACGAGTTTAAATTTCTCAGTCCCACAAGTAAATGATCAACCTGTGTCTTCCCCTGCAAATTAATGTGTCCTTATATGCATCACAACTATGTAAAGAAAAGTAATTACTTCTTGATTAAATATATTACATTGCAAGCTAATTACTCTAACTCAAAACTGCAAACTCTTCTGTGAAAGCCTGCAGCATTGCCCATGCGATTTTTTTTTACACTTTTTATTTTTCATGTCAGCCCAAACTGCCTCAAGTGGAACAGCTGAACTATTGTGACCATCCTTAAGCTGTAAATCATTGACTTTGTTTCTCCACAGACAAATGCAGAAATTTTGCAAATAGTCAGGCTCATAAGATAATGATCCAAATTTTTTGTGAATTTAATTAATAATTCTGAGCTTGTAATGAAATGAAATTACTGGGAGTTCTGCAGCAAATTTTCCAGACAATAAGAACTTGTTTAGAGAGGGAATGATGGATGTGAAAGACAGACACATAGCATGTGGTACTAATAAAAAAGGACAAATACTACAGGTAGTAACATGAGATGCTTTACTGCATGTCTGTCAGGGACTGTGCTGGGGAGCAGAGAGAGCCCAAGGAGTGCATGGTTTCCTATGTGTTGCTATAGAGATAGATGGTATCTCGCATTCTTTGCTCACAAAATACATACACCTTGTCTACAAACAATCTTCAGTCCTTTTTTCATGGTCCTTACTTATTTCAGCGCTTTCAGAAATACAGTATACACTTTCCATGCTTCTCTTCTTTCTGAGTGTAGGGCAACACACTGATTTCACTACCACCGTTCCAGGAGACTGGAGTCATACACCCCATCAGAAGGTGGTGGTGGCAGTGAAGGCAGCAGTCAGGAAACACGAGAGACAAAGGTTGTACACAGAGTGAGGAGAAACAAAGTAAGGTGGTGCACAGGTATGAAATGACCCAGGTGAAAAAGAAAAGCCAAATGAAACTCTGCATATATTACTCTCTACAGGCAGCCAAACAAGAAATCACCTGGGTATGAGCACCAGCAGGCTGCTCCTGAAACACCCCTGCTTTCTGACACTTGCTCATGCTGGGAAGATCTCATGGCAGTTTTCTCAAGGGGCCATATTAGCACTTGCATCTTGGTCATAATCCAGCTCTGGTACTTTGTTTATATTCAGGCTGCCTGCTTTTCTCTCACAGTTTCAATTATAGGTTTCTGGAGTTTCATACCCGACTGTAGCATGTATTGATTTTGAAAACATTATTCTTGGGCACTTTGTATTGCTGCAGGGAGTTGAAGTTGGATATGTTGCATACTCAAGAGAAATGTAAAAAAAAAAATAGTCTTTAACATGTGTCCCTTTCAAGTCTAGATATTATTTCTTGCTTACTGGAGAAATACATTTCAAATAAAATAAAGTGACAATTTTGATTGCAATAACTGCCAACATGACAAACTTTACAAAAACAGTGCTGTTTGCTGGTAGAGCTGTTCTTGCCATAAATTTGGCAAGTTTCAGTGTAATTACAAACTGGGAATAATGAGTTGGTTTTGATGAAAACAACTTTTGTTGTTGTGCTGCATTAAAGGCAGTGTGGGCAGCAGGTTGAGGGAGGTGATTTTGCCCTTACACTCCACACTCATGGGACCCCATTCTGAGTGCTGCATCCAGCTCCAACATACAAACAGATGTGGAGCTGCAGGAGTGAGTCCAGAGGAAGCCACAAAGATGGTCAGAGGGCTGAAGCACCTCCCCTAGCAAGAAAGGTTGAGAGAGCTGGGGTTGTTCAGCTTGGACAAGAGAAGGCTCCAGGGAGACCTTACAGCACCTTCCAGTATCTAAGGGGGCCACAAAAGAGAAGGAAAGGGACTTCTCCCAAGGGTAAGGAGTGGTAGGACATGGGGAAATGGTTTTTAAGCGAAAAGGAGTAGGTTTAGATTAGATATTAGGAAGAAACTGCTGACTGAGATGGTGAGGTACTGAAACAGGTTGCCCAGGGATACTGTGGAGTTGCTGGAGGTGTTCAAGCACAGCTGGGATAGTGCTGTGTGTAACCTGGGACAGTGGGAGGTGTCCCTGCCCATGGCAGGGTGGAACTGGGTCTTTAAGGTCCCTTCCAACCCAAACCATCACATGATTCTGTGACTATTTCTTTGTAATTTTTTGCTTCAGACAGGATTTGTGCAGGCTGACAATTTTGACTTGTTATATTAAGTATGCAGCATATAGCTCAAGGCTAGGGAAGTATTCATATGTAGGTTTTCTTTTTTTTTTTGGGCCTGTTCTGCACATTGCTATACCATAAAAATCCATTCTCTTATTATTATTGTTTTCATTCCATTCTCTTATTATTATGTTTTTCAGCTAAAAAAAATCTTGCACAAATATTAGAAAATAAAAGCAGCACAAAATTTAACACTGTTAGGAAAAGCAATATACACAGACAGCATTAAACCACAAAGAACCCAATATCATCTCCGCCTGGATTTATACACCCTGTCCTAAAAGTTATGGTCTGCTCACTGATGTGTTCCAATTGCCATGGGCTTCTGATGACAAAATTAACTTCCAGCCATTGTAATTTTGCATGGGTTTATTAAGCACTACAGGTTAAATTGCCTCTACTGCTTCTTGGAACAGCAACAACAACAAAAAAAGATAGTGAGAGTACTTGTTGCATGATCAAATCAGGATTGATCATATTATCATTGACATCAGTATGAGGGCCTCCACTGATTTCAACAAGAACAGGATAAAATCTGTTGTCAAATTATACTATGGAATTAATCAAATCCATATTAAAATTCTATGGAAACTGAATGGCTTCAGGATTTGAAAATGCCAATTCTCCAAGCAATGAATAATTGGACTGTGGTAAAATCTGCCTTCTATATTAATACTATTGTCAGCAGAATAAAAACATTAATGAAAAATTGTATGGTACACAGATTTTTAAAATATCTGTTTTGCTATACTAGTGCACGGTCAAATTTTCTTCAACTTAATATCTGATAGATTTATTACTCTGAAAACCTCTTAAAACAAATGGAGATATATAACTAGAAGACCTGAAAACAAATGGATCAGCTGTATCTTCTCATTCTCTGGCCATCTATAATCAATTTATGTCAAATGCAGACACTGGTCATAGCAATGACAGTAAGGAAATAAATCCATGCCTTCCCAGGTTGAATGAGTGCCCCAGTTCTTTGATTATCCACTGTAAATGCCTGGGAAGCACTGTTAAAGATGTTACAGCCCTGTTAACCTTAGTATACTTTTCAGTTGGGAAAGTTAATATCCCAACTACTGAGAGCACAGTTATGTAAATAAAAACATGAAGGGATTTTCTTTATGTGAACAGATCTTTGAGTGCTTTGTGCTTTTGGGAAAAGCCCAAAGACTGCTGAAAATATGCTGTGCAAGACTGAGGCATTATCCTATTTCTATTAATTTCAAAGCATGCCCTGCAAACAACTGAAATTGTTCCCCTCAGAAACATTAAGGAAATAAAGTCTCTGAATACCAAATGTATGCTGTCTTGTAGTATTTATTGCCATTCTATTGGCTACAACATTAAAGCATATGTATGCTTCTTTCCAAGGATTCTAAGGGATAAAAATGAAAACAAACTTACTACAGACCTGCTCTGTTATTACTTGGGATAAATGTCTTGCATGCAAGACCTAAAGCTGTGGTCATGGCAACACTTCGTTTCTGTGTGGAGCTGTGGGCTTCCAGATCTCAAACGTGTTGATATTTGCTTCAAGGATTAAAAAGCAGGCAGGTCTATAAAGTCCCAGACTTCTAAGCAGCAGAAACATCTGGTGGGTGGAACCTTGAAGCAGCTTGCTGACTAAATTCAGCAATTTGGATTTCTTAGCTAATTCAGTTGCCCAAGATCAGGAGGTTCCACTGCAGCTAACAAGGTACATAATGAAAGTACAAACATCTGTGGGAAAATAATTCAAGAGAGCCTATGACACAGTGAAGCAAGACACAAAGCTAACACTGTCAGAAAATCTTGACATCTCCAGAAATGATCTGTAAAAAAACGGAGTGATTTGTAAAGTACATATAACAAAAGCTCCGACTCTCAGTCATTTCACAGCAAAATGGGGAAAAATGCTGAGATTATTAAAGCAGGTCCCTTATGAAAGGCTAGAAATAACTCTTAAAATTAAATTTAAATGTGAGTAAGAATGAATAAGTGAGAAAGAAAGATAAAGATACTAATAAGGTATGATTTTCAGATCCACACAGGGACTATAAAAAGCTTATTAACTGCCACTACTGCGGTGTGTTTTAAGTTATTTTATCACTCAGCTTTTATGGTAGAAGAAATACTCTAGAAGCAGCACTGTGCTTTGATTAATTGCTTTCATACACACACTTTTACAGAGTATTAAACATTGCTGTAAAGATCCTTAGTGAATCAGACTTGATGGTGATTACAGGCCAGGCTCATTTTACATTTATGTTAATAGCAGCATTAATGAAATACATCTTTCACATTTTTAGTGGCTCTCTAAATACCTAAAAGGTTTGTTACTAAATGTTTACTTACTGGGCAGAAAAGTGTGCCACTGAGTATTACACCAGTGGGATCAAGAGCTTTGCAACAGCTAAAAAAATTACAGGAAGAAAAGAACAGGTTTTGGTAAAACGTTTGAAAATTTGAGAATGGAGCACATACAGCAAGGGCTGGGCAAGAATGTTCAAATCGTCATCAATATCCCAGAAGATGGAAATGCCTCTGTGCACAAGTTATACATATGGTAAAAGGGCAACTCTGTGCTGGGGGGCTGTGGACAGGAGGGGTTGAGAATCTCTTTTCCTGGTCCTCTGCCAGAAAGTGGATCCCATTCCCTCTGTGGAGGATTTAGCCCCAGCAACATGGAGATGCCCTTCCCATGTACAAAACACATTACAGCAAAGCCTCGCCCAGGAGCAGGTTTTGACCCAATCTCCCTGCTCTGGCAGGGTGAAAGGAAGGTGCAAATTAGATGATGAACACATGAGAGGGCTATTTCAGCCCCTGCTGCTCCCTGCTCCAGGGTGGGGAGTGCCTCCAGTTCTGGGGCAGTGCTCTGTACAACACCAACACTCTTGGGTAAATTGGAAAGAGATCTGGTGAATAAAGAGAGAAAAAAAGGACTTTTAGTTAGATTTGGTGAGGTTTGCTTGCAGGAAAGACTTTTGCAGCTAGGCTGCTGCTTCCTTGTTCTCACACAACTATGGCTCACTCCCAGGGCAGCAGCAAGAGGAGGACAGCAAAAACAACAGCTTTCCATGGCAAACAACAGAGCAACCAAAACCAGCTCCCCCGAAAAGGGAAAAAAATACCTAACCTCTGATTTATTACATCAGTGGAGGCATGGAACAAATTGTCCAAGTGTGCTATTCTGCAATTATTATTTGTGTTTCACAAATGCAGCTGAACTTCATGAATGTGAGCATCCTCGTATTTAGCCATCTTCCAATTATTATGGGAGATGAACCACATTATGCTAATGCTGCGATCAGAGTTAAAATCATTATGATCAGCAGGAAAAGAGCAGTTATGCAGAAGTTGCAAATATAAAATTTCCACCTTATAATGCTCCTGTTACATCAGAATTAATCAAACAAGTGCCATTTTTTAATTTTTGAATTTATTTTTTATTTACTGTATCAGACTGCTGGAGCCAGACTAAAATGACTGAACTTCCAGAACCAGTCTAATGGGAGTAAAACTTATCTTTTAAAAACTCTGATTAAACACAACCTCCCCCCACCCGTTTATTTCTTTGATGCCCAAATTAGCATCTTTTCTGCAGCATGCTGAATTAATTAGTACACTGACAAAGAATTAGTCCAGATAAGATCAAAGCTGAAAACATATTTATCTGGAATTTGAAATTAAGAGCAGAGAGTATTAACCCTCAGCACTTCAAGGAGCTTTCCACATGGCACACTTAGTAAGCCTTCTGTGAGTTCATTCAAAATAAATCAACAGTGCAGTTTTTTTCCCCACTGAAGTTTTGCTAAAAGGAAAATAAATTTGCCATGAATTCTGCTACAATGTGAAACTGCCTTTAATGCAGACCCAGTACATGCTACTTATTATGTAACTTGTAGGCATCAGTAGAACAAAGCAAACAAAGCTGAGAAAAGATACTTAATCACATTTGTATTAATGCTTGGATTGTCACATTGTGCACAGACTTAAGGGCTACTGAAAGAATTCCCAGCACTGAATCTGAGAAGCTGCCTGCTGTAACACCTCCCAGGTAAATAATCTATAATCTTCAGTGGAGAGGGTCACGCACAGAAACGAAATGTCAAACGGAAGCCCTAAATTACACAGTGAAGTTTGAAGTTTACTCTGAGAGTTTCAACCATGTGGACAGCAATAAAGGAAAATCTTCATTCCTGGTATCACTGCCTGGGATATTATCTGTGTTTCAGTACCAGATAAAAGACTATAGGCTGCTTCCCATGTGACATGCAGGAGGCTGATCTTTTGCCTAGAAATTGCAGAACGGAGGTAATTTAAATAGAGATGCCAAAATCTTCTCACCCATCTTCCCAAAGACTTTGAGTCCTCCATACTCTTATTTTTTAAATGTAGATCTTGCTCTTAAAAAGACAGAGGTGAGTTACTGTAACTCATTCTGATAATTAGGTATTAGGAAATTCTTACCAGTAGGTCACTTCTGTTCATCTGAATCATACGCAAAATCTTCTGCAGTCTAAAAAAGCACCAAAGACAAAATCCAAGGAGCATGATTGCATCCTAAGACTGGGCCACCCGAGCTGAAGTGTAAACCCACCAAGTCCATCCACTGAACCAATGGAATGGAATAACTCATCAAGTATTACATAGACAACAGAAGGCATCTGTGAAGGGTCATCCTTTATATTTCAAGGAGCTTATTTTTAGAAAACATGCTAGGTAGTCTGAGTCCTGGAAGTACCTTTATGAAAAGGGGTCAATACTGCTATTATCTGACCAGGCAAATCATAATGTTCAATGGCAGCTATGCACCTGTTTCTATGAAATGATGTTTTAATCATCCAGTGACCACATTGCTAGTCTTTTTGGTCACCAGGACAAGAATTCTGCATCCTTTGTTACATATACCACAAAAGAAAAATCTGCAGTAAACAAGGACAGCTGTGATTTACAGCTTGATCAGAAGAATGAAAAAAAAAATCAATTTATGGTCTCTCCAATGAAACAAGCACTGCCTGTTTGTCCAGACTGTGGAATTACCCTCTACCAAAGTAAGAAATTATTCCCATATACTCTTATTTGTCCCTGCTTCCACAGAGCAGCAGTTACTTACCCCTCCTGATTTCCCTTTACAAGCATGTAATTTCTTCTGAAGTGAATACTAATTCTGTTCCAAACCGTGCAGAGAAACATTGCTGTACCTTCCCTGTAAGGGGTCTGTAAATGGCAACCTGCCAACCCCAGGGGAACACAATAATCCCATCCATGTCTTGGGCATGGTAACTCCATATTCAAAGCAAAAGGACAGAACCAGCCCTTGGCTTTGGTTTCTTAATTTCCATTTCATAGTCCCAGGAATGGGGAAGGGGAAAGAAAAAAGAAGCAGGCAGTTAGGGTTGCTATTAATTTTTCTGGGTATTTGTTATTCTCTGTCATGCAGCAAAAAATAAATGCAGTTTCTGACTGAACCTATTCCTCTAGGGTGCAGTCAGTAAGACAAAGTGGGAGACACACAGTGGTTGTGCAGGTTGCTGGTGTCGCCAGCTGCCCTTCCAGAACTACTTGCTGACTTTGTGGTTTTCAAAATCCTGCAGTCAAATGAGAACCAGCACACCTCTACACCAGCAGCACCTCCAGCCCTCTGCAGGTAGCTGAGAACCACTTCAAGGCGGGACAGGTAAAGACCAAGTGAAGCCAGCTAAAGGGGAGGTCTTTGGGTGCCAAACATGACAAAAACAGGCTGCTGAACTTTTTCTTTTGTTTCTGATTTCCTCCTGTGCTAGGTGCCTCCCTTATTACCAGCCACATGACCCCAGAATTCATTAAAGTATCAGCTACATGTATATGTATATGTATTATGCATGTTTGTCAGAGGAAGGGCTTATCATTTTTCTCATATCATAACTCTCATGGTATTCAGTGCTTTTCTTAGCATTTTAGCTACTCCTGCACTTTATGAGAATCTCCAGTTGCATTACAAAACTTTTTGATCAGCCCTCTTGGCTATGGAAAAACAATATAGAACTGTGACATTATCAGAACTGCAGATACAAAACTCATGAGGCAAATTAAACATACGACATTTGCAAAACAAAACTGAAAACCCGCTACATTTGCACTCAGAGCCATGATATTTTGAGGTGTCAGGCTTGCTAATCATCTCACCACTGCAGGGCTCACCTTCTCAACCAAATCACGTGCCTTCCTCCCCTTACACGCTACGGTGGGGATTTGCTGGGGCTTATCTGACTTTCATGAAGCAAACCTGCACATTGCAGGTTCCAACATCTCCAAGGAAAAACATCCTTGAAAAATAGCAGGAATACAGAGGACTCCCCTCCCTGTTTCAATTGAGGTAACATGCCAGTCCTCATGAAGGTTCCACTCTGTGGAATGTAGTGACTTTAATGAGTAGTTAATGTTGAGCATGTATCATCATATCCAATATGAAGAAACTGAGTCACAAAGGGTAAAAATTATGTGCTCAATTTGAAAGGTCCTATTCTCTTTCTCCACTGATTAGCTCAGAGCTATGATTCCATTATCACTTCATATCCATCTGCCTCACTTTCCAGCCAGTTTGCTAGGATGTTTTTCCCCCTCCACTATTTCCCCCCATCTCCTTTAAGTTCTCTCCTCATTCATTTCCTTCTCCCCAACACTCTCTCCTCCTCCTTGTTCCACACTCCTTTCACACGGTCTACTGTTTCACTGCTACAGAAATACCTTTTCCTGGGGATTTCTGCTGGAGACTGCACAAAGGGAATGTGTCTTGGGCACCAGCACTCTTGCTTCTGAGACATTGAGCAGCAATAAGCAGTGAAGATGTGCAGAGATCTCTCCAGTGGCTGAGCTACCACTCTTTCTCAGCAGGATGCATTAGCCTTATTTGAGCTCAGGCTCAGAGTACTTGAGAAACTCTGAACTAGGAGAATTCACAGTAAAGAGAAGCTTTCTAAGGGAGACATAGGAGGGAGAGAGAGAGCTCTTGAAAGGGAGGTTGTAAAGCCAAGAAAACCCCTACTTGATGACTTGCTTTTAGGTTTCATAATGGATTTCTAAAGCTAAAGCAACACAAATTCCTCCTCTGTGCCTTTACCATAGCTGGCATTTTTACAAAGCATTAACATTCAGTGTAAGAGAGGAGTTATGTATATACTGTATTTTGAAAGATGTGTTTTGGCATAACAAATAATAGATGTTTTAGCATTTTTAAACTGTCAAAACCAGTTCTTCTGATAAATAATACCTTCCCTCCCTGGCCTTGGCTATTGTACATTACTAATTAGATGTAGTAGTTTGTGGTTAATATCCTTCCCCACAGATTTATTATTAGCTTGTATATTCTTTTCAGTAGAATTGTGCTAATGGTAAGGTCTGCTGGAGGCCAACTGCATGAAGCCACTGGGAGGAGAAATCTGTTTGCCTGTCAAAACAGTGGCTATCAATTAGAACTGTAAATGTGATTCCTTTAAGTGTCTTGGATGGTAGCAGAGACTTCCAATGATGGATGAGGGGGTTGAATCACTTTCATATTGTACTAAATAAAGCTTTCAAGCAAACAGCTATCTGCATGAAACAAATTTACCTTTTTTTTGGAGCAAGTCTAGAAGAACCTGTCTGACCTGCCAAAATTCCCCTCTGCTATTTTCCCAGAAATCCCCAGAAATCAAGCACTTAATGTGGCATGCTGACAAAACTGATACTAGATTATTGTAGTTTTCTTAGGAAAACTTGGCTTATGATAGCTACAGAAATAGATGAAAAAAACAATGAAGCTGCTAAAAGACACAAACATAACAAAGAAGCGATGCAATTCCACTGTTCAGTGGTTTGGGATGCAGTCCTGGCACACAGATAGCAATTTCCCCTCTGACACAAGCACCCAGCTCTCATTAGCATCACTAAGAGTTGTGTGGACATAGTGATGGGAATAGGTTCCCCTGTATTTTGCAGGAAATTAACACCACTTGGGGACTGAAGGAGGCACTGTCTGTCACTCTCAGACATACCCTCTGCCAGTTAATTAAGCATAAACCTCTGCCACAACTCTCAAGAGGAAGCTCTTCCCCATTGTCTTCAGTACAGCAAACCTGACACAAAGCAAAATGTCAGGAGCAGGACCTAGGAAATGGGGTTGTTCAGGGAAGGTGGACTTCAGTCTGTGTTTGCCAAGCTCTTCTGTCACCAGGTTTTTGTGAATTTTGAAAATAGTTATTAGGAATCAAATTAATTAGTTATAGCTGAGTTTAAGCTCAAGAAAATATCTTCAGCTCTCATACATTGTGACTTTTGGTTACTGATTATTTTCAGCAAGAGTAATCCTACATGGCACGTATAAAACCAGCCAGCCACACTGCTAACCCTCCAGGACTCCACTGCTACTTTCATGCCAAGAGAGAGTGACTAACCAATAGAGGAAAAAGCAAAGGACTCACACACTCACAAAACGTGGCTCTGCAGCTGAAGGACAATGTTCAGGATGGGGAAGGTTTCATCCAGTCGTTAAACAACAGGCTTTCTCATCAGGTTGATAAGCTAAACTGAACATACTAAAAACTTTTCCTTGGTCCCACTTCATAAATAAAAAAAAAAAAATCAGAATTAAGTGAAAGTTTTAGTCAATTACATGAACTATACAGTTCTGTTATATCTGTCTGCAATAGTATTGGTCATGAACTGTGAGCCAGAAAATTTCTTTAAAAGGATTCAATGAAAACCTGGCAATCTCCTCTTTTTCTTGAATCTTAGACGAAGTAATTCTGGTACAATCAGATAAAGAAATACATTTTTTTGGGACAAAGTCAGAGAAAATTGCTAGAATAGTGTTTAAAACAACAAAGTACCTTACTTTGCTGGCTACTACAACCATGTACCTTGAAATTGCAGGAGCACCATCAAGAGCCCAGATTCCCAAAACCTTTTCCTTCTTGCATATTTCTTGCATTTCACACATTGACTCCCAAACACAAATGTTCATACACTATTTTCAAAATAATTATTTGCTATTGCTGTTTATATTTCCAGACAGGTAATTTTTGTGTGACAGTGTAGGGAAAAAATCTCTGCTTTCTTGTTCAGATACAGGAATGCTTTGTTCACCAAACAAAGGCTTTTTCTTCTTTTCTTGTTACCTCCACAGCTCCATGTCCTAAGGTTATATTCACTCATTCAACTATCTGCAATAGCAAACCACTGGCTAATTTTACCAAGAGTACAAAATGAGAAGCGATACCTGCATCTTCCCATCTTAGCTTCAAGGTATTACTCTAAAAAGGATCTTCGTTATGAGCGTGATTAAAAAAAAGTTAAATTCAAAACCCATAGTGGTAGAGAAGGCTGAACATCACAGATTAAGTCAGTCTGTCTGTCTATCTACCTGTCTATCTATCTCTAAAACTTCTGTCACAGGAGCTGCCAGTATTGCTGCATGAATAAAAACTAAATGGTGTTGATAAAAAGCTACTCCAGGCTGTGAAGGCAGTCAATGAACCTAAGTCTCTTTTGTTTCTAAACTGTGCTTGATACAATCACAGTTTCTCCTGAATGTGTTAGACATTAGCCATTGTCCATCAAACAATTCATAGGGAAAAATTCTGGCTTACAAGTTACCCATGAATTACTGAACACAATCAGTATTCACTACCATGAACATTCTGCTTATTCATCATGAACTGCAACTGATCACACGTACTGTTTCTATTTCTTAACTTGATAAATCGTTGTTTAAAAACTACCTTCACAAATGCAGGGGAGGAGAAGCTACTCTGCACTTCTTGAAAAACATGTTTTGGCAATGGGCCCAAAAATTTACTGCATTAAAAACCCCCACAACCATATGAACACAAATTGCACCACACAAGCAATCACAACTGATGAATTACATTTAGCTGAAAGTATTTAATCTGTAAAACAAACTAGAGACCTGACTGTAAAACAACTTAAGCATCTGCATTTCTTTGCTGTATGCTTGGTCTGCTATCTTAGGAAAGAGTGAAAAGAGTGTCTAATTTATCAACTATATATACCACTGTTCATTTGATCTCTCTTTACTACTATTTATTTTCATTTATTTTATTTTGATTTACTAGTTATAACATTTAAAACAATATTTTTGTCATGATAATTGAATTATCTTTGTAGTCTTACTGTTGCGTATCTAGACAACTGCATCAAAGATGTACAGAATTTCAGACAAAGCTGAATTTTTGATACAGAGTGCCATGATGATGCTATTTTGTTGTGGTCTTATAACTAAAAAGTCCACTTGTCTGGTTTCAGTTTTTCTTCTCATGCAGGGAAAATGAAATCCTTTTACCCCTCTCCCAGCAGTCATACATCTTTCTGCCACCTCCTGTCTCACTTGTACCACTGTCTCTTTTCCAGCTGCTGCTGAAAAGACAACTGTCATTACAAATACAGTCCAGTGATTCTTGGGAAAAAAAAGCAACAGGATACAGGAATGTAAAGCAGAAATTATGGTCAAATCCAAGGCCCTGAATTTTATAACTGCAAAACAAAAATTCCCCCCAAGTCCACTCACAATAGCTGGAATTAACAACTACATCTTTTGTACTGTTAGACATACTTCCTCTAGCAATTAGTTTGCATATTCTCTAAATAAGCAGAGTTGTAAATGCCAGCTAATGCCTTAGTACTTCTATCGGAAATCTTTAACAAAAATCACTAGTATTTAACAGATTGGTTGAAAACTGGTTCTAAATAGGGTACTTTCCTGTTACACAGAGGACAGTGAGAATTTAATCTTACCTAATGTGGCTAGTGGTGTTTGAAACAAATGAAAAAGGAAAAGTAAAGAAATGAAGGTGCCCAAAGGTTCTTATCTTGCTCAAGACATATCCAGAAAGTGAATGGAGAGTCAGAAAAGCAAAAAGCTGGGCACTAAATATCTTGACCTGAGAGTTGATTTTATGTTTGTTACCAGAATTTTCTAAAAATGTGTTTAGTTGACACCACATTCCAGTTTGTCTTACTAGCACAAGTAGTCAAAGCCAAATATGAACAGAAGCATGAACAACACCCCACCTGGGCATTCCTTCTTTTTCTAGTTGCTGCTCCCTGAATTCAAGCATGGCCTAGGAGACAAGCTCAAGACAAGCGTTCCATGTCATTGTGATTTTAATCACAGCCTATCCTAAGCAATGCTCATTTTTCTGAAGCAAGGCCAAAAGAGAAAAGTCTATTTCATTCCAGCCCATCTTTTTAATTCCCCCAGTAGATGCAGAGTTTACCATGCCACAGAACAGCAGCTCACAACAGAACTCAAGAAGTCAAGTTGAAATTTCTTTATCTGGCTGGATCCTCACAGCTCTGCCTTTCCTGCTGTTTCTGCTTGTTACCCTCATCTAGAACAAATTAAATGCAAAAAAAGAAAGTACTGTTGTGCACAAGGTCAGTCAGCAAGCCTCCTGATCACCAGAAGAATGGGATATCCCATAGGCTTCAGGGAGTGACAAAGCCTAGAACTCCAGTTGGAATGTGGAAGCAAAGGGCTGCCAAGGAGCAGTAGAATGCAGAGTCTTTCCCACAGAAGTTTTTCTTCTGGGCAAAGGCTGGGAGCCTTGAGATAATGCTAAGGTTGAGGTAACAAGCTATATTAGCTACTTTGAGATTAACCAATTTTCAGCTATGCTGCCTGCATTCTGATCCACCTTTATCCACACCTCTCACCTCAGTATTGACACAAGTCAGGCAGTATTGGATCAAGTGGAATTGAAATCAGAATACACAAGATTGTTTTGATCTGACATCAACTGTAGAGAACTGTTTTTTGTTCAGTGAGAAAATCAGGCACACCAAAGTTGAAAAGAAAAAGTGAATACAGTAAATTTATTCAGAACTTTTTTGATCCAATCTACTTTTACTTCAAGAACTCCTTAGAACTTCTCATCTGAACTCTTAAAAAAATTTCTACTCATTCAAAACCATTCCTTGTACAACACCACATTGAAAAAAGATCTTGCAAGGCTGCTATGCAATTTTCTTTTTCAACACCCTTCTCCTAGGCAGAATGTGTTCATAGCAGAAATGTCATCACTCCACCTTTATTCAATGCCTGAAATGTACCTATACAAATCTAGAAGTCCATAATGCTCTGTTTGATAATGCCTGCAGAGCAGGTGGACTTGATTATACTCTGAAATCTAGCCTAGCTACTATTTTTCCCTGTTAGTAACTATTGATGGTGTAGATTGCTCAAGAAGTGCAGAGAATCAGCTCAGTTGGATAGAGGGGATCAGCACCAGCCACTGCCAGGGATCTCTCTCCCAAGGCTGTCCTAGGAGCACATTCCTGCCAGCTACCTCAGCACTATGCTTTCTCACTGCTCACTTTCTCTCACATTTGCAAAAAAATCCCATACAAGTCTTTCCCATCCCTATAATGCCAGCGTGTCCCCCTTTACATCTTGGATCTGCAATCAGTAACTCTTATGAATTGTTATTATTATTATCATCCTCTTATTGCAGCCTGCATTAAATACTTGATCTTGCCTTCAAAGGACTCAAATGTCCACTTGCCTGGCACATCTCTCAAGCCATTCTGGGCAGCTCCAACCAATACATGGCTCAGCACAGCAGAAATCAGGGCTGGCACAGCAGCACTTGCATCAGCAAGCAGAGGAGAGCAGGGCTGCAGCCAAGCACACAGAGAGCTGTGGTTGCTGCTGGCACCATCGGCTCCAAACAACAGCAGGGCACACACAGGCACCTTCAGCACCCAGCTCTGCACACCCAGCCAGCTGCAAACACGTCCTTTCTCAACTTCCTTCTGAATTAAAAACAAATCAACTAGCCCAAAGCAGGCTCTGGGGAGAATACATCTAGAAAGTTGTCACTTCCAACTCTCAGAAATAAGCAAATCTGTCTTTCAAAACGCTGTTATTATCTCTAAGGTAGTCAGCCCTGCCTAGAATCAGGTACACAGGGAAGGATGACTGGCTCAGAAATTTAAGGAGTTGCTTCTAATTAAGAGACAATTAGTGATCACTGAAATGATGATCTCTCCTGACCCTCACAAATGGCTATGTCAGGAGGTGTGGGAAGGGAGCCATGGTGTTCCTCATGGCTGGGAGCTGCCTGCTGGCTGGAGGTGTGCTAGGAAGCATGTCCATGGCCAGGGCAACAGGGTCCTCATGCAGGTGTGATGTAAATGTGTGCCTATTTAGCTATAAATGTATTTAAATATGCACAAAATCATACCCATGTGTACACATGCCACATTCTGCAGTACACACTGATTTAAATATGTACAAACTTAAATCATAGAAATGTAAGTGGGAGTCTAACTTCCCTCTTTCTCTCATCACTGTGGGCCCAGCCCAACTCCTGATGAAACAAACAGGAATTTATAAGTAGTCTTCACTGAGCATTAGGCTCAGAAGTCCCCCATGGTTCTCTCCTGTATATATAGTATCAAAATTCTTTAACAGCTTAATATTTCCTGTGGCTACATATTACAGTGATCAGTTCAGACAAGGGAATATTAGGACACAGAGGCCTGGTGAGAAGAGAGGCCTGGGAGCTTCAGGCTAGTGAGAGAGGAGAGATTTCTGCCTGTGCTCCTTTCAGCACGTACTTCTTCATCAGATAAATATAAATAAGTAGTACAGTAGTTGTTCTGTGAGCAGCTTAGGGACATATTGTCCCCAGTGTCCTAATTTTCCTGACACAATTGGTAAATTTAGACATCTAATTAACAGTCTGTGCCATTTATCAGGTTACTTGTTGCATTTTTTTTTTTTTTGTAAGGTTGTCAATTAAGCTTTCCATACCTTGGACATATTCTTAATTTCCAGACTGAGTCCTAGGCCTCTCAGAATGATTATGAATGCTTCTAATACATCCCTATTCTGTTTATGTAGGCTTTACACTGTCCCAGGGAGATTGAACCAGGGTCATCTCTACAGCTAGTTTCAAAGTAATAGTATAACACCTGCATGTGTGGTATGGAGTAGCCCAAGCAGGAGAAAAAAGCAACGAATTTACAGTTCATCTCTAAAAAGCCAGCTGGGGTACAAGTTCATTCAGTAAGAGCCATTATAAAACATCTGCATATTTGTTGACATTTTCATAATTACATTTGCAACTCTCACATTTTAGACCTTGCTGCTCTACATTTAAAAATGCACATTTTTACCTTTGCTTATTTACCCTCTTTTGTCTTAGTAGCTCTTGCCTCTAGCATGTAAGATTTTCCATAGTGAAATATTTAACCCAAGTGGTGGCATTATTGGAACAGAAGGAGAAAAGGAAAGTAAGAGAATTCAAATAAAAAGGAAGATCTATTCCAGATTCACAGCCACATGCCTACACAAAAGTAGCTTGCAATGCTGTGACAGATACATGATTTGTTTGCAAAGACCAGACCAATGCTGCAGACCTGCCTTAACGTGAATCCTCTTTATAAACAGTGTGGTTATTGTCACTTCTTTACCAAAGAGTAACTAACCTGCATGTAGCATATAAAGCATACCCTCTCACTCCCTCTTGCCACACAGGTAAGGTAAAATGGGTCTTTAATTTTATGTTTAACTAAAAAACCGCAGCTAAATATGCATAGGCACCAAACTGCTATAATGATATTCCAGTCTGAGAAAGGTAGATACAGAATGAAAAAGAGAAGGCCCTAGAGAAAATGAAGCTCTCTTCACCCCAGATATTTTGCTCCTGGACCATCCTGATAATTGTCAGAAAACCACCACCAGAAGTAGGCACAGGAAGAAAAAAAACTCTGCAGAAGTATCTATTTGTACCTGCTCAAATGAGACGTGTTGCTTTATTTTGTCAGTAATAATAACCCAATTAAAACCTTAAGGTAAATTACCTTCAGGATCATGTGTTGACCACACGAGCCCTCTTCACAGAAAGGCAGGACACTAAAAATCAAAAATGCCTGTACTGAATGTTTAGTTGGAAAAGACACTCCACATCATTATGCAGTGGCAAAAAAAAGCTTTGCTACACCTTTCTTTTGTGCACGTGCTTTAAATGCTCAATTTTTATGGTGGAGTTGCTGTTTGCTTTGACAGGTTCTATGAAGCATCCCCCAGACCACTGTAGAACTGGAAGGAAAAAAAAAAAATCTGACAAAGATTTGTAAGAGATTTAACACCTTGTAGTCAAAAAACCGGTCTGACATCAATCTGACATCAAATACAAAAGGCCTCCTACTGTGACTCTTAGCAGATCTCTGGACCTTCTATAACCTAGTCTGACCTTACAGCCTGCAGCTCCAGGGCAGAGCAGCACTCCTGCTCCCAGCATCCCAGACCAGGAGCCATCCAGAGCAGCCCCTGAGCAGTCTGCTGGGATGCTGCCCAAGGAGATGGGAGGAAACTCATCCACCCTGTGGCAGCTGCAACCTGCTGGGAGAAGCCAGGGCTTCCAGGGTCCTTAACTCTACAACTGACCACTTTTGAGTACTCCAGGCTTCCTAGAAAACAGTCTCAAAGTTGAGCACTCAGGGAAACCAAACTGAGTTTTCAAAAACATCACTAATGCTTTTCACTGCCTTCCTCATCCCTCCTTGAAATAACTTCAGCTGGGTTCAAATTTCTGTACTGTGCCTGGAAATGAGGGCTCTTGAACATAATTCAGTAATAATAAACTGGGCAGCATATGAATTTTAAGGCTTTCTCTTCAATCCTTTTAGTAGCTCCTTCATGCTCTGGACAGATTTCCACAGGAAAAGCAGTAATCCAAGTTTGCTGGAATTGTGTCGCACACATGCTGGGAATACAGTCTGGCTGATACAAAGAAATCTGTAGCATTTTCTACCAAGATATTCACATTGGAGACCATCACAGAACTCCAGAAATTCAGGTCACAGGGAATTTATTTTTCTGAAAGGGATCAAACATTAGGACAAAAATAGAAAAAGCATCTTACAAATTTAAGGACAAGGTTGTGACCAGTGGCTAGTAAAAATCTACACAATGTCTGTGAAGAAAATAATTATTACTGGTTGCCAAGGTGAAAGGAGCACCTTTGACTGAAGAGTAACAACTAACTTGGGTTAGCAGAAACCTTGATTGAAACCATTGTGCTTTACTCACTCTCTGTGGTTGATCATGCCTAGGGAGACTTCCTTCATTATATAAAGCGTGTAGGAGATAAATGGAACAAAAATCTCTAGGATAGTTAGGTCAGACAACACACACCACAGTGACACATTTTCCTCTGTGAAGCCAGAAATTTCCAGTCCTCAGACGTGACAGATGTGCCAAGTTTACTTTTCAAGGAGAAAAAAAAGGTGCTGTTATAGTTCTGGCTAACCCTTGTGAAAACCCTTAACTCACAGAACAAGTGTGGAATCCTGTTTGGGAAAAGCTGATCTCCCGATTCATGCCTTGAAGCTACTACATGCCTTAAGCACCCTGACAAGATTGTGAATCAGACAATAAGGATGAAACAGAGGAAGAGAATCTGTTGGGACACCAAGAGTGAAGGGGGCAGGGGCAGGATGAGAACAGCAGATGGTATCATTTGTTACATTTCACTTTTACAGTCCAAATAAGTCTAAAACCCAAAGTAACTATGCTGCTCCGATGTAATTAAGCACTTCACTAATGTGAAAAACCTTTCTTTATGACACACATCAGAATACAGATGAAAGTTGCCTCTGAATTGCCACTCCAAAAAAAACCTACCATAATCAAAGACATTTGCCAGCCTTATCAAATACAGATGCACAAAGTTAGGGGCTGGAGAACATCTCTGTTAGCAACAAAAATTGGCAGCAAGTCTTGGGTAGATTCAAATACCTTAAAACAGAATTTAACTCTTCATCATAAGAAATTTTAAATAGAATTGGAGTTTCTTCAGTGTCCAAATACCCAGAATAATGTTGAGCACAAGTCTGTGTTTAGTGCACTTTTAACTCAAACTCAAGAATTTAATCCAGACTAGCACTCTCTACTACACGAGGAATGAGTATGAAGTACTGAACGTAATGGTGTGGAGGGGGAAATACAAAAGCTGCAGAGGCTCCAGCTATTTTCTACCTAAAAAGAAGTGTCTAGCTTCCACAGTTGACTGTTAACACCTCGAGAAAAGCAGTTTTGTAGTTACAACCACATTCCAAAAACATACAAGGCACAGCACTTCCCTCCATAGTAAGAGAAACTACTCTTTCCTTTGGAAAAGAAAACAATAAACTCAATTTTCTAAAACACATCACAGGCAAAACTTCATTCTATATTATCTGTGAAGAATTAAGTACAGATACCCAGAGCATAAAATATAACTCAAAAGTAATGGGTTCTGTGATAAATTAAGATGTTCCTTTCATAGATTATAGTGCATTCCTGTCACATTAAGGCATTTTGAGCTAAAAAGACAACCTAGAGATTGATTGGACTATTTTTTCAATAACTGAAGGGATTATATGCCAACATTTATATTCCAAACAGTTTCCTTAAACCTCATTGAGGATATTTTTCTGAATGTTAAAATGAAATAAACCCAGATTTATGATTAAGCACGGTGTTACCAAGTTAAACTTTGGAGCAATGCTATAAAGCATGAGAAATAGTGTGTGTAACTGACTCATACATTTGAAAAAAAGCAAAAGTCCCACCACTATAAATGGTAATATTAAAAAACTCCTCTGAATCCCTCTACCTCCCAGCAGTGTTTATTAATCAATAATCCATTTTGCATACCTATGCAGAACTTGAAATAAATAACTGGTATTTATAAATTGACATACAGATATTTTTCACTAAAATTATTACAACACTCCATCCAGAGTAGACTAGTTAAATCTTAGAGACAATTAAAAAAACTCACAATAAAAAGTTCACTAGATATCTGTTTGCTCTTCAGCCCAGTTTCTAATATCCACTAAGAAATTCAGCTGCCTGACCTCTGCCGCCCAAGTTCCCCGAATGAATACTTGGGAGAGGCAAATAAACAATGTAAAACAGTAAAGCTAAAGAGATTACCAATTTCTCTCTTATTTCCTGCTGATCATTGCCAGACTATGTTTCTGTCCCAAAGTGCAGGCTTCATTATTAAAGATGGACAGAATGCAAGCATATTCAGCGGAGGCCGGCTGTTCAGGAAATAGCTATAATTTGGTAAATAGCATAATAAACACTTGAGCATCCTTGATGCAATGGGTAATGAGCCAGTGTAGTCCTAAGTATGTACATAACAATGTTAAGATTATACTGTATTTCACATTATATATCTACACACACGTGTAGATGTCCATATAATATTTCAACTACTATATTTGTTTCCCTTCTCACATACATTTATTACTTTTTCCTCTGTACTCAACCAGTCATTTGTAAAAGAAAGCAACACTAGACTTGCATTCTTTGCTCTTTCTCTTTCGTTTCACTCCTAGTATACCTACATAAAGCATCAGAAGCTTTTGTTCATCATGGCAAGCAAATGCATTACACTCTGAAGCACCAGAGATCCTGGAACTAAATGTAATCTCACAGCAAGTCATCAGCATGTCTATAGCCCATGCAGTGGAAGGCGATTTAAATCCCCAGTCTGTTCTCCTTGCCACCATGGAGAATAATGACAAACCATAACATATCCCATTCATCTAACAGCTGAAAGGGTAATGAATTACAGAGATAGTTCAGCCACTCATTATTAAAAGATTACAACATTAAAAATGAAGTGGTTTTTTTTAAAGGCAAATGATCATGTTTTCATATAATACAAGTGAAACTATACAGTATTATGGATTCCCAGCTATATTGTAAGAGGCAGCTTGTAACAAAGACTTCAAATTGAATTAGATTTAGTTAGCATTTCTCTAGCATGAAACTCAATCCCAGTTCATACTGTTTTACTCTAAATACTGAAAGTACCAGTATTTTTAAATTGCAGTTTCCATAATTTCTTGCTATTTTTCTCTCATAGCATTACCCATTTTCAATGAAACTGCATGCACACATAGCCAGTTTTGGTTAATACCATTATTGGACAGGATTTAAAAAAAATCCCAACAAAACCAAATGCCCATCAAAAAACCCCAAAGCACAACCACCAAAAATAAAAAGAAAACCACCAAATCCCTCACCGCCAACAACTCCACACAAAAAAAAGCCCCCCAAAAAACAACCCTGCCCCAAACCAGTCCACATTACGTGGTGCCAAAGATGAAATACGTAACTGGAACAAAGTCTCTACATGACATGCTGGGCTTTTAAGCTATGCAGCCAATGGTTCCAAGAGAAATATCAGTGGCTTCATTTTAGAACAAACCTGTTAAGTTTTAGCTTCAAAAAAAAGTTCTTTATCAAACAAACATCAAGCAAGCCCTTCCATCCCAGGGATCTGGTTACCCATAGACTTTTCAGGTTAATTCAGTGACAGATGAAATATGTACATAACTGAAACTGCTCCGAATGTACTGCGGGTAAATGCATGTTTCCACAGGAGACTACTCAATCATTTGATGCAGGACACAGCATCATCTAATATAAAGAGACTTTTTAATACAGAACATCTGCAACCTTTCTATCAGCTCCATCTAAATGTCTACCCAGGGTCAATTAAAAAATACCTCCGAAGTTTGATTCATAACTTTTTCATTTTCCCAAATATATTTCTGCTGTTTGCAGGGTAGGAATTGGGAGGTGGCGAGAGGTGGGAGGAGAGCTGAAGGTCTACAAGAAAAATTAGGTTGTCAGAAAATGTCAATAGTCACAGCAAATCTTCTGTAAATGATTTTTGGAAGTCTGTTTCACTTTATGTACAGCTGAACAATAACAAGAATAATGCCAACTTTCATTTTGGAAACAAGCTGCAAAGGGCATCTGTATATGGACACAAACTGTAACCAGTTATGACACAGGAAAATCCTGCACTGGGACTTCTGTAGGGCAGTCTTTGAAGAAAATATATCCTTGGCTGGCACAGGCAGGGGAAACCTGGAAAGATCCTGCTGCAGGGCTTGGAAGAAGGGAATGAAAAGGGATTGTTTTATCCCTATCTGTATTTCCTTCATTCATTTATTCATTCACATTATATGGTGGAGTTCTTTGCAGTGGATACACTTCTCTTGCTGTCCGTTACCCAGTAGGACAGGGCACTGTTGTCACTCTGAACACAGGGTGGGGCTCAGGGGATCCAGAGAGAAGAACACTACTGAGGGAGTCCTTAAATCGGCATTCTTCTCTTTAAAGAAGACACACAGTGTCAGCCTCACTTTTAACAAAACAAGAGGCATAAAGGAGGGCAATGATGTGCCTCGAATTTTGCATTTAGTATTCCCTCTCCACTCCTGGAGAGTTGCCATCATTCTTTAATAGTCATTTTCATCTTATAACCATTCAGCTGAATCAGCTGAGTGGCTTTCCTATGAGTATGTCTATTAGTCCACGATGTTTCGTTTTACTTGGAGCAGATTTCTTACTTTCCTCAGAGCACTCTGAAAGCCACAGTAAATCCTACCAGATCCTCACGGGCTGCAGCAGGGCCTTGACTGGCCATCACCATTCGTGCTCAAAGCCACGAGTCAGTGCCTTATCAGAAGCTTATTATTACTACTATAGACATTTTTGGAACTGGGAGTTGATTTCACATAAAAGTTCTTTTTACTTTGGCTGCATGCTTTAGAAGTGTCACAGGCCAGATTTTAAAAATTATTAGCAGCAATGACTATACCAAAGAAGTTACATTTTTCAGTCCCATCATGTACACTTTTTCATGATGTTAAACCTTGTGTATGATAATCACTCTATGGGCCTTTCTCTGAACTATCATAAAATACCATTTCTCTTTCCTAGGATGGTACACTTTACTAAGCAAGCAGACAGTGGAGGTTACTGGCTGGTTGTTTGGTAAGCAATTTCCCTTTGTTCAGTATTGTCACAAATGTGTTTTTCAAGTTTTCTTGTATTTTCACAGTAAGGGATTTTAAACAAAGTGGCTCTTCACATTAATATCCATCTCAGTCCTTATTAAAGGGGTCTAAAAATGAGAAGTGAGAACAAAAATGCATATTTTTAACTGACCCAACCCTTTTCTTTTTCAGAATTAAACCAATAGGAATATTTGAGTTTTGAAACTGTGTGAACACAGAGAAAGTATTATAAGAATATCTAACAATTCCCAGGGACAAAAAGCCTGTTTCCTCTTCTACCCAACACTGAGTGCTACACAGTGCAAACAGGATTTTCACAGATCTATGCTTCTGGAAATTCTGCCATATATTAAGTAAATAAAACTAGTTTCTCCCCCCCCTTTTTTTTTTCATTTGAACTCTAAACCCCAGCAAAGATAATATTTTAAAAAACCAACAAAAAACCCCTGCATTTTGTTCTTTTTTTATGAATTACAAAGGCTAAATTCCATCTGTAATTATTATTGTGAAACACAAGTAGAAACAATGAGATTGTAAAGATGCAGCTACAAGATTAATTTGGTCTCTGACATCTTTGTATATCTGTGAGAATAAATGAGTAGCAGAAATGTCCGTAAGTTTAGACTGCAGTTTTCAGGACTATCAGTTAATATATTTCTGAAGAAAAAGAAATCTGATATTGAGTTATTGAAAGAAACAGAGAACTTCAATACACTGGTTTTAGGTTTGCTATTCAGGGAAGAAGTGGACATTAGAAGTACTTACTAGGATTTCCCCAGCAAGTTTGAAGAAATATTCATCACTCCAAAGTCTACACAGAACTGGGACTAGAGTTCTCCTACCCTCTAATAACCCAAAGGAAAAAAGCATTAATCACAACTTCATGCTGGCTCATTTCAGCCTCACTCCTGTTCATACCCAGGCACACTCTGTAGGTCTCATCCAGCACAAGATTTCCATGAATTTCACCAAGCTTTGACTGGGGAATTTTGCCACTAAGCCACTACATGTTTGCATTTCTGTTGCTTCAGACCAAACCATATCTCTTTGGAACATCTGTTGTTACTTATTCAAAGAAGACTGACAGGCTCCAGGATTTTCTCCACTATTTTGAAACGACTGCTGCTTATTTAGGTTCCCCAACCCTTCCTTCTCATCACTCTGCTCTGCTTCACTTGGTATTTCTGCTGCACTTTCTGCAATCAGGTTTGCAGCTGATCCCTTCTCCTTCTGCTTTTGCCATTAAACAGCAAATATTTTTACCCTAAACCTCACTGTTGGCCATGCAAAATGCAGTCTGACCACTTGAACTTTTTGTGTTGTCATTTAAATGTTCAAAGGGTATCTCTGCTAAAGTAAGACGTCATAAAACCTGAATGTTGCTGTACTTAATCATCTTTCTTTGTTCTGTGTTTGAGAACTGCTACTGTATATCGACTTTATTAAAGTTTTGTTTTTTCAAGAGACCAACATAATTATTACAAGTTCCAAAATGGACGGATACAGAACTGAAACCGCCGTATTAAAGGTCTGTAACGATCTTTCTTTGCTCAGCCAAATGGATTGTCATCTGTGTTGATTCAATGCAACTCCTCGGTGCCATTCAATACAATTGATCACAAGATGCTTTTATAGAGCATTTGGTTACCCTTGAAATTTGGTACCCAGGGATCCTGGAAAATGCTCACAGCTTGAGCTGTTTTTCAGTGAATACCTTTCCCCATAGCCAACAGTAAAATTGTTCTTTTTCTTATCTTGCTACTAAAATTCCCCACACACATTCAGAGAAATTCTGTTTAAGTCTCACTGCCTCATCCTTGATAGCAACATCCACTTGGCAATTTTAATTAAATCTCATGGCTTCAATTATCCGTATACAGACTCTGTATCAATTTAAGATGCTTTGCAGTCTGGCTTTTTTTCCCTCCTCCCTGATGTTTTATAATGGTCTCACTCTTCTGTTTGGTCAGCCTTTGAAACTGGGTCCTTGAGAAAGCTATCAACCACAATTTTTAATTTTTAATTGCTTTTTAAATCTCGTTTTCAGTCAATATTTACAAACAGAGTGAAAACCTCATACTTCAGTGCTTAATTTACAATCTTTCCCTTTTTGCCTATAAATTAGCGTAACATTTTATGCAACTAATTTAATTTTGTATCTTTTATCCTTCTCTGATCGATGCTAAATACGAAATTTCCTCTGATTTATATCACGTATTTCCAGATCAACCTTTATATTGTAGGTTTAGTTTAGGTCTGTAGCTGCTCTGCATGGTGGCTATTAAACAGAAACCTAGATGTTCAACATAATTTACCAATTACTTACGTGGACACTTAAGGATGGAGCTGGTCTATGGATGGACAACATAAAATGTTAGCCTCTGTAGACAAGAACTTCTCTCCATAGAAGTAATTCTCCTGGTTTCAGTCTGACCTGCATTTTCTAAATACAACACATAAGATTCCTCACAAAGAAATCTGCTTGAGTAAGGAGAGCCCAAATTGACCAATTCCAATAAAGGAATTTATTGTCTTTTACCTGGAATGCTGGAACTTTCTATTGAGCTTTAATGATTGTGCAAAGTCTTTACAATATTACTGCAGTAACTATGGTATCAAAACCAACAGACCCAGTGCTATCACAGGCAAACAGCCTCATGAGAGTGACTTAACCTCTGACCTCCAAATCTGATCTGTTATAGGCAATTTGTGTCCCAAGGTACACAGTGAATGGCTGACGTACACAAAATAAACAAAGACTGAGAAAGACAATAAACTGACAGCCAAGATCAACAAATGGTCTTGGTGTCCCATGAAGCCATTAATAACAATACTCTGTCAAACATGCTTTTTTCCAGGGGTGGGCTGCTTCAATGTCTTTGAGTGCTGGTGTGACCTTGAGATGATGGGGCAGATGTGGTGATGTGACAAGAATATTCTACTGGAAAGAAGCTCCTTTCCTTTATAGTCCCTAAGCATCTCCTTGCTCCCTTCTCCTAGAGTATTTATAGTATGCAAACACGTAAATCCATCACCTCCTCTCCTAATCTTTTGCTGTTCTTCATAATAGAGACAGAAATAGTTAGTTTGTCAAAAAAAGAGACACAGTCTTTTACTTGATATTCTGGAAACTAATAACAATAGTTTCAAAGATTTTCGTGCTAACACGTAAATGTTATGAGCTCCATAAAAGAATAAGCTAAAAGGTTAAAATAGCAAAGGTAGAAAATGTTGAGTTTCTACATGTGATGAGGGAATTATACTCACACACACAATCTTTACAGACAAGTACAATTCCCAAAAGAGTTACCTGTGTATTTTAACTTTAGCTTTCCACTGTAGCCTTCCACTATGGTGTGAATGCACTGTTTAAATAAAAATCTAGAAAAAAAGAAGCAGAAGCACATATAATACACCTGTAGGCTATTGCTTTATGCTGCTGGATTGAGGCCTTAATACTCAGGTAAATCTTAACCACTCACTTATTCTGAACCTGAATCCTCACTTTTTTCCCCCCTACTCTAGAGGAATTGGTTGCTTTTATTTTTTTTTTCTTCTTTTTAATCTTCTCTTGTGAAAAATCATTTTGTCTGTGCTCCACTTTCAATTTCATACAAGTGCATGGACAGCAGTTTACAGTATAATGCAACTTTTCCACAAGAGATCCAGGGCCAGCAGTGATCCTTCTTCCCACTATGACAGGAACATCATCTTTCCATTTCTTTAAACTCTAGCCTAAAACAAAAAAATATGAAACTCATTCTCTTCAATCTGAATATCCCCACAGGACAGAGGAAGCTGGTATTTAAACCAGAATCAATGTTAAAGATGAACTAAATAAATATACTGTTACTAGAATAAGTTTGTTAGCATATTTTAGACTGTCTAAAATTTGGTGTGTTTCCAATTAGACCACTAGAAGATATATTTTGTATGACTGTGGCTTAGCATGCCAGAAACATGTAAGTCTTTGTAAAATACTCAAGTATCTCTAAGACACAGATTTTTAATAGTATTTTCCATGCAGGAGATGCAGTAATCCAAAATTCGCTTCATTTCAGCACTGGGGACTAAAGCCAGTTATCCACTCAGAATTAGCATGCTCACATTGCCAAATTAGTTTTCCCAGCTCACTGGATGCACCAGACTTCACAGGCAAGTCAACAAACTGTGCAGATTTAGAGGTTCTCATAGTGGCCTTACAGAACAGTGTCAGCATTCATACCTCACGTACGTAAATACACGTGCACTGTGCAGCTCCTGCAATCAGCAGACATCTGACATGTAGGGACAGAGCAGCTGACACCACTGCTATAGGCAGAGAGGATTCAAAGCAAATCTATACCTAGAAATTTCTCTTCCTATCTTCCCAAGCCATTTCAGCCCAGAGCTCCTGGAGCTCTGCCTGATCCTGCCTACAGCACCCTCCACTGCTGCAGATGACTGATGGTTTGGGAAGCAACAAATGACAACCAAGCTAAAATAGCCTCAATAGGAATTAATTACAAAAGAGATGTGGCGGAGGTCTTCAGAGATGAAGAGGTACATTAACCTATTGCAGCACTTACAATCACAATAATCTGCTGTTTTAAAGGAAAGAAATACTTGCTAATTTCTTTTTGAGTAACTAACTCTCTGGTGTATCTAGACACACATATAGTCACTAAAATTAATCTGCTGCTATATTGTGGAAATTTTTTCTCAGAAGCAGTGCAGTTTGGTTTTGTGAAGTCCTCATTTTGATGAAGATTTATTTAAAAACTTGCATTTTACATTGCAGTCTGTATCAAATCCAACAGACAAAAAACCCCCAATAATTTAAAAACATGTATTGCTAAGAAGACTAAATGAATAAAAGAGAGCTTCCTTGAGTGTCCTTCCTTGCTGTCTGTTTGGGAGGCTGAGCAATCCAAGAACTCGTGAGTGAAAACAAACACTTCCAAACACAGAAGAGGATATGGAAAGTGTATTTGCAGGGAGTGGGGGTGGACATAAAAAGGAAAGCTACCTTCTTTGAATTGTTTATTTCCTCAATCTAATTTTAATTAAAAACAGAACATTAGGATGTCTGGTATACTGAGCTACTGTAATACAGATTTCCACAGTAGAGGATAAAAAGCTAAACACAGAGATGACAGAGGTAGAATGAACAGTGCCTGACTCATTACTCACTAGGTTTCTTTGGCTAGAAGGAAAATAGCAAACAACAATAGTGGCCTTCTGTCACCAGAAGATAGCTTTACAATTCTATTTACACATTACTACCAACCAAACTGATGATAATCTGGGGTTAGTGTGGGGCCAGGTATTCACTGCTTTCAAATAAGGGACAATGAATGGCACAGACACACAGTTCATTACTTCTAAACCCAATACTGGAGTTAAATGCTAAAGAGCTGATACTTAGTGGCTCATGTATCTTTGTACTAAATATACACACAGGCAGAATTTTTAACACACAGAGGGGACAGGTGTTTTATATCAGCATTTGGTTAGCATTTTATATTTACCCCGGTTACGTTTTATTCATTCTTTACTCTTTCTTCTCCAGATCAACAAAATAGCACAGAAGTGGGAAGTTAAAAGAACAGAAAGGGAAAAAGGAGAAGACCTCTTTATTCTCACTTCTAAGAATTATTCCAAGACCTCTTAAAGAGCAAGAGCAAATTCTCTCATGCACCAGGGCCACACCAAGACCCTGAAGATGTCATTTTCACTGAATAAAGGAAGCAAGCAGGGGAAGATTCCTTGAATGTAAATACTTTTGTGAAGCGAGCACTTGATAGATAATTAACTTATATGGTAAACGCCAAGCAGCATTGTGACCACTGAAAAATCAGAGCAGTTGTTGCTCATGACAAGGTACAGAGTGAAAGCAATTCACACTGAGGGCAGAGCCCAGACTACGGAACTCTGCTGGGCTTATTACTCAATGCTCTGCATAAGCTGGGTGATAACCAGGACAAGAGAGATGCCAGGCAGCAGAATGGGGTAGAGAGAGGAGGAGAAAATAACAAAAGCAGAAACTTGACAAACAAGCAGTGTCCAGGATGAAGGGCTGGAGCTGATAGGAGCACCATTACCTAAGCTAACAGCTGAATGAGCTGAACTGCTGGGTAAGGATCCATCCTGCACCTTTGCATTTGTACCCAAACAAATGAGGAGAGGTGGAGGTGAATGGGACCTGGCCAAATGTGGTGCAGAGCAGGAAGCTGTAAAGAGCTTTTCTCACTGCTGATGGACAGAGATGGAAAGCAGAAGATGGGGTAGAAAGGATTTAAAGCCTTTCTTCCAAGCAGAAAGAGAAGAAATTTCTGTGTGGTCATGTACCACTGTGTGCTGTGTAGTAAGACAGCAAGTTTTGGACACTGCCCCACTGAGTGGATTTAAGGTTCATGAAAAGATGACATCCCATATAGGGCTTTGTGAAAGGGGAAAGATGCTGCCAGTCTTCATGATGACAGAGTAAGGCCAACAGGAGGACTAATCTGCAGAGGAAAAATAGTTTGCCCACGGTAAATTTGAAATGACAAGTTTTTTTTTTCCTATCAAGACAACATAAAATCAGGGTAAAAGATAGAAAGCCAGCTTTAATTTTGAGGCATTACGTTCCAGAAAAGCTCTTCTGAGGGTGAGAGCATCTGTAGCTAGAAGGTAGTACAGAGACAAGGAAACCCCACCCTGCCACCACATGCAGTAGCAGTAGCAAGAATGGGTATGGAGAGGAAAATTAGTTTGAGAAAGTCATAAGAAAGCTTGCTACTTTTTCATTTTCTTAAGAACAAAACTATTTACCCACTACACTGTAACAGGAGTAACCACATTGGTTTTGAATATATTTAATTTTAAACAGGCTTAGCTGGACAATGATAATGTAAAGAAGGGAAATGTTGTTGTTTTCATTTTTTACAAGCACAGTGTAAAAACTAGGGCTCAGAGCAGCGGAGTTAAACTGTGAGTCCCAAGAAATCAGTGGCAGAGCAGGCATTTGAAACAAAGCCTCTCTCACAGTATCTCCTGAACTTTTTCCTCCCTAACCCCGAACCTAAAACTTTTCCTATCTCCTAAACCATCTCTTCTTAATTTTCTTTCAAAAATCCTGTGTGGAAAAAAAAAAAAGAGAAGGAAGAGACAGAGTAGTTCAAGGGGTCAGGTTTTTCTGAAGCTAGCATACTTCATATGCCCTGAAATTGTGACTACCCCAAAAGGAGCTTTGTTCCTTTTATATGTCAGCAAAACAAAAGGTCAGCCTATTGAAATATTGGTCAGGTCTGACTTTCTTCTATTAATAACAAGTAGAGACACATTTTTTAAAGTAATAGTTAAATAAATGACCACATGTCTGCAATCATTTCAACTTAAAATGTCAACTGGATTTGAGATGCCATGTGCATTTAATCAATGACTCTGCACTATAATATAAATATTACTTTGGTTTGACTGTGTTGTGTGCCATAAATCATAATTCAGTGAGATGAGTATATTTGATTTTCTCTACAGATGTCTGTTAACGGCAATACCTATTAAACCAGCACCCAGCAGCACTCTGTAGTTAAGGAATCTGTCAGGAGTCCCCTTCTGTATCATTTCTCTGTTAATTGTTGTCTCTCCTCCTAACCCTTCCATTTACCATGGTCATGTTACAAGAACTACTGATTCAGAAAGTCAGCAGAAACCTGCTGTTTCTTTTGTTATCAAGGTAGAATTTATACTCTGCTCTGCATTCCTGAGCAAAACTTTGCATTTATTGGTTAAAATGCAGCCCAGGAAGCTTATTTCAAATTTTTGTGGGCATGACTTAACCCTCTAGGACATTTAACCATCATGCACCCATACTACCTACAGAAATATCCAATGCACCACAATTTATACAGAAAACATAGAATTCAAGTTTTATCCTCAGCTAAATTTTTAGAGGATTTTAGAGCAAGTAACAGCCAACTCTAATGAATTAAGGATGAATACAGTGCTGCAGTGTTCAGTATTCCCCAAGAACACACTTTGCTTTCTAGGACTCTTCTTGCAGAGTCTTGGGAGATTAGAGACAGACATTTAGAAGAAATATGCTACCTCCAGAAAGTACCAGGAGTTTACTTTTAGAAGTCGTGGCATGCACAGAGGTCAATATTAAATAGGCAAGTACCATTAAAGTAGAATTTAAAGTTAATCCTCACAGACAAAGCACGCTGCCTTTTTTTTTTTTTTTTTTGCTTAGTAATGACTTGAATAATGATATTTCAACTTGAAGTGAACATGCAAGTTTTTCACAAAAAGCATGCTCCTTGCAAACAGTTTGTAATTTTGAGTCCTTTTAAATAGTCAGAGGGAACTTTCTGCTCTGATCTGTTAAGTAAATATAAATCTTGTTATCCAAGTTCAGTAATGAGAGTGAGGGGTCTATTCTTCACTGCACTTGCATACATCTAACATTAATGAGATTTATGCATGCATATTAAGGGGAGAACAGATGCTTAATTAAACAAATCAGCCTTTAGTAGGCAGTCTGCATGATCATTTTTAGTACAAAACCCCCTTATTTTCTCTGTTTTAGTCTGACTATGAATGCAGCCAAGGAGGAATTAATATGGTGGAGGAAAAGGAAAAGTCATACACGTAAAATAAAATGTTCATTTGGTTTTTTAGCTTAAAATACTTGACACATTTGAGGTAGATTAAATTGACTGGATATGTCCCCTCTCTCATGTTCTTATGCTCTTTAAAGGAAAGTGGAGTTTTATTTACCAGCTCATCTAATGAAAAGTGGGAATTTTATTACACAAAAGGAAATCAAGTCCTCTAAATAACTCATCTGCCTCATCATTAACTGATGCTGTCTTTCAAATACACATGATCCATCTCAGATAAATCTGCAACTGAGGATAAAAAAAAATCTAAAATAACTTTGGCCTAATTAAAACATAATTTAATCTAGTAGTGGGGTTTTTTTAATCTACCAAGGTCCATATTGATTTCCAGCATCATACACAGATAAATATATTAAAAAGTTATACACCACCTCTCTCCAACAAGGCACATCTTTATTATTTGCTCCTTCTTCATATATTGCTACCTTTTCTTCTACAACACTCAACTTCTAAGGGCAACAGAGCAGGAAAAAAAAAATCTCTCCATAAGTTATCATAGTGCCATACTTAATGGAAGTCAATATCTGTATATTATGCTATCTACTCTGCAATACCATTACAGGCTCAACAGTGCTGGTTGTAAAAAGTATCATTCTGAGCACAAGGCCTATAATAGTAGTAATGAAAAAAGGGTCATTTCTGTCTTCCAACTAGAATGAAAAATTAAAATCACTAAGGCACTTAGCTCAAAGGAAAATTGGCAAATTAAAGGGACAAAAAATAAAATATTCATGGCTCATATTGTGAAATGGAAGGTAAATAATTTAAGATGAACTATTATGTGGGAAATTGCACTCTTTCTGAAGAGCAAAAAGCAAATCTAACTAATACACACATATATATTCCTGTTTCTTGGGTTTGCAGTTATACGTATATGCGCACAAATATGCAAGTCATGGTTGAAGTGTAATACTGCTGGGGGATAGATATTTTCTCACCTATACTAATTTTTAAAATATTTTCTAGTGAAACAGACAAGTTGACAAGCCACTGCTTTATATGAAGAAGGTTGGCTGTTTTTTCTTCCTGAGTCCAGCCTAGAAGTGAAGACTGAATGAGAGACTGCTCTCCCACTGCACTCCAGCTCAGCACAACTCTTTACTCTGAGTCACCAATTACATACTTGCTCTTAGATTTTTATACCACACAAAAAATTATTACTTCAGCCTCCTGGTCTCTGCCTGAGGGAGTTACCTATTAAAATGCCATTGGTGTGGCTGCAGTCCATTAGCTATCTTACCTTCATATCCATAAAACTGAAAGGGCTGCCCAGAATTTTTACAATCACTATCTGGCGAAGGTAGAGAGAGCCATAGACTTATGTTTATTATACTCCAGCACTGTAACAACTGCTATGGGATTAGGATACAGAGCTGCACTGCATGGCAGAGGTCACATTTCCCTGGTGATTTAAAGGTTCAGTCTTCTGCCAACTTAATTTAGAAACACAAAGCCTATCTTTGTTAGAAAAGAATATTTTGATAGTTTTTCAAAGCATGGCAATTCAATAACTATAGACCACTAATTTAAAATCTGGAGTTCATCACCTAGCAAACTGAGGAATAACTTTAAAATTTATTTTATTAATCTGTTGGTTAGATCAGCTTTGTACCCTTGGTCCTAAGTGACAATACATTTTGCATTAATGTTCAGCATCAGGGATTTCTAACACCTTGCACCCATGGGTTAATTAACCCTTCCAAAGAGCCCCCAGAGCCCTCCTCACAAGGCTTTTGACAGTTCTAAACAATGACACTACACACCACCTTTTTTCAAAGGCACGAATATACTGCTTCACTACAGTGTTCCTCCTGAACATACTGAACACCTTCAAAAAGAAGTACAGGGAAGCTCATTTGATGTCCAGCAGTCTTCTAAGACACACGGTGTCAGGAAAGAATCAGTCAGCTCAATGGGAGAAAAAAAGATGAGCCAAGAATCAAATGTGGCATTGTGCAATCTTGCTGCTCTTATGTATCCGCACAGAACCCAGTATTATTTCTGTTCTGAGAAAGATTCAGTGTAGATGCTAGACACCAGCCTTTCCCCGAGATTGAAGTATCTATTTAGTCACAGTTCCAGTAATGAAAGTATTTAACGTACTTGTTTTCTTGATACACAGTACCAATTTACTGTTCTGTCTGTTGTCTAGTGGTGGGTTATTAGTGAACAATGATGTGAACGTGATGTGCCAGAAAACATCAAGAAGTAAAATACAATGCTCCTTGGCCAACGTTACACAAAAACAGTTAAGACTCAACTTCTCTTGTTCTTTGGATATGCACCTTCAGAACTAAGGCAGGCAATATATGCATCAGAACCAGCCAGGGAAACAAAACACCATGCAGTCAGCACCGCAGTGAAATAGTACTTTGGATTATAGAGACTTTAAACCAGTGTCATCTGCACTTCAAACCTCCAGAACATTAACCTACATTGCCCAAATGCCAGCCGTTAATATGCTGCAGCCAAGAGTTTCAGTTAATACTGAGTGAAAAAACAGATCTTTTAAAAAAAAACAATGATTACAAAAATAAAAGCATGATTTCTTGATGGTCTCCCTGAATCACAATCACCTAAATAAAGCTTCAATCAAGGAAAAGCTTAGCAGGAAAGCAATCATTCTTCTTTTTGTGTGTGTAAAAAAAGACCAGGAACTACAAGTAAATAGCAGCTGAGCAACAGATGAGGCACTAAGTGAAATCTGTTAGCAACTGCTAACAGCTTTGCTATTTTCTGTTGTTAAATTAAAAAAAAAAGGCAAAAAACCAATGCAGTAGCAATTCCAATATGTTCAAAAATCTCAGATGCAAAAGACTAAAGCTCAACAATTCTTATAGTACAGCTGAATACTTGGATTTGGTTTTAATATCTTGAAATGCTTTGTTATTGATTATAAAGCAGAAGCCAGCCAATTCACATGGCCACTATCAAGGTAAAACCTTCTACAGCTGTATGTGTGACCCAGCAAGCATAGCACAAAAATCCCACTGCAGACAAGTAGGACGTTTCCAGCAGCTGTTTTAGCCTCAAATTCTACTTTCTTTTGTCCTTTACACCTGACCCCATGTCATTCACTAGAAAATGCATGTGTCTTAATTAGCGCTGAGCTTTCTGGCAAGATTTCTCTTTTTCATTGTCCTTCTGGTCCTGGAGCTTTCACCACAGATGCTCAATTCCTACTTATCTCAAGCCAATTTTGACATGGGTTCAGCAAGTCTGTTTTTCTGTTTGGATGCATCCCACAGCACAGCAGAACCATTCAGGCACAGCTGAAATAGCTCTGAACAAAGCTGCCCATGAACTACAGACAGTATGAACACACCAGAGCGGGGGTTCCCGCTCCCAGTAGGATTCATCACATGGCTGCAGTCACCAGACTAGCTGAAAAAATTCATTACATTGCCTGGTTCCAGGAATATATTTCCTCTTCTCAGCCCTGCCACTTGCTTTCATAACTTTTTCCCCTCAGCTTTCTCTCTCCTGTCAGTCTAACAAGGGCTCTGTCCCTCCTTTTGGTGGTCTCACACATGGGAGATCACAGCATAACCACCACTGTACCTACAGAACGCATGCTACAGATTTCCTTCACCAACCTTTCTGCTCCACTACAGCGTTTACATTTCTAATGCCCCCCATGTGACATGTTCCATTTCTGATTTAAATTCATCATGTCAAAAACTGGGCTTGTCTCAGTTTCTAAATACTTCTCTCTACTTCTTTCTCTTAAGATACCAAGAATTAGTAGCCACCTTGCCTGCTGCAGAAGCTCACAACTTTTGTCATCTTAAACTTCTCTCCTTCCTTCCACAGATGTTCTACCAATAAAACATGCCAGTTTTATTCCCACAACGTCATAAAAAAATCTGGATGTTTCTTTCCCTCCATGTTGCTAAAATACTTATCATTCAAACCTCCTCCCCATCCTTCCTGACACTCCTCACCCCTCACATCAGTACAAGACTCCAGTTTGAAAAAATAATTCTTGAATCTAATATTTAGTTGGTATTTGACCTGCTCTAAATCCCACCACTCGTTCCCTATTATTTCTTTCAAAAACATTCAGATCAATTGGTTTTGTTTTTCATGTCATATGCGCCAGTTTCTGTCTGACAAAATACCAGCCTGGATTTGCTCATCCTGCCCAGGACATATGGTCCCCAATTCTTCTGCAAACTCACACTGGTTGCTCTTGTTCAAGCTCTGCTTCACAGCTCTGTACCCTTCTTTTACTTCTATCCTAGCCAGGATTCCCTAATACTCTCACCTTTTCAGGAAGGAATTTCTATTCAAGTTTTATAAATTCTGGAAAAAAAATATCAACAAGGACACAGAACCTCTAAAAACCTCCCAGTTGAACTGTTAGCTCTTACATACTTCTCGTTCTCTGTTTATTATAATGTGTTGCTTCCATCTTTGTTATTTTGTAGAGATTTTTAGTGGTGTGGGATAGAAATTCCCATTCTGTGCTGCCATACAGATAAATATTAACAACACTGTCCACTGGGAAGACTATTAATCTAAACCGAAGACAAGCTTATGGAAAGAGCAGATGCATAAACCTTGTGTACTACCAATATGTGGAATATATTCTGAAAGAGGGAATCACTACCAATGGTAACCTGTTATTCCCAGTTTTGCATATTGACCATTATCAGAGTTTCTGTCAACTACAATAGCTTGTTTTGCATTCTGATGTCATCCCATGTTCTTTCTCAGATACAATACCCCTGTAAAACTTTACAATTCAAACTCTGAATCTGCTATTTATTTTTGATACGTGAAACAGTACTTATCCTTTTGTTAGACCTTTGTGCCACTCCACTCCTCTTTCCTACTCCTGCCAAAGAGCTAAAAAGAATGAAAAGAGATATAAAGCTTAAGATACACAAGAGAGTTTTTGAAGTCACCCTCCTAATTATTCACTTTTTGACTCCCATGTTAAGTCCTATTTCTTTGAAGAGGATAAACACAAATGCACGTGCAATGTACAGGTGCGTGCACACACCTCCTCTGCTCCTGAAGATCCCATTTGAAAGCAGACTGGTACAGCCAGGTACATCTTATAAACACTAACAACTGATGAAATCATGCAAATCTGGGACACAGGCATGCCTGCATATTTTTGACAGCATCTCCACAGCGTTCAAAAGTTAATAGAAATTGCTGGTACATGGAAGGAAAGCAGCTAAAACCTTCCATGTTAATATCACACAAGTAATTTTACTCTAGAGAAAATAGTGACAGGAAATTAGGCAAGTTCATACATTATATCTCCTAATGAGGACCATGACCAGTGATTAATCTTGGAGCTGAATTTCTTGTATCCTTGACTAAGCAATGATTGTGGTTTTTCTATATATGTGTCCTGTCTACAGTACAGCATGACAAGAAACACCAAGACCCTCCTAAAGCCAACTTTAGTGTTCAGTGCCATAAGTAACCACATGGTCCTTCAGTTTAATCTCCTCCACACGACCAAAAAATTTCATCACATACCTTGTATCGAATGCAAAGAGCTACTTAAACTGAAATACATAAATCCTCTACAGAGTCAACAGGTACCAGAGGGAAGGTGTTAGTAACCAGTCCCTATAGCACCAAAGGTTCCAGCAAGAGCAAGGAAGCAGCCTGAAGAACTCCGAGGACTCTAGAGTATTCAGAGTCACAGAATAAACAGCCACAGCAGAAATCCAAACACATGCTGGGCAGGGAGGACAGTGAACTTTTGCTCACTGCAGGCAACAGTTGAAGCCATGAAGCAAAGATTTTATCATAGGTAGTGGCTTTCAGCAACTGCAAATGTTAGTAGAACTTTTGGAGTAAAACAAGGAATTCTGCTCTCCCCGCAGCTTGTGAAGGAAGCAGATAAGCAAGGGAAGAGAAGGCAAAGGTCTGAGTGTGGGAGCAGGATTTGTATTACTCAGAAATACTCCCCACAAATCTTTCCCCACTGATACATACTTGCTTTAAGCCTAAAACCTTAAATCTTTTCTGACATATGGGAATGCATTTCAAAGGCACAAAAAGACATTTTGTCTGCCAAATGTCTTCTGCCGCAGTTACAAGTTTGGTGTAAAAGTATAAACTGCTTTCTTTTTCAATAACATAAACATTATTTGAGTCCAAGTGAAATAATTTTTCCACTACTTTATGAGAGCATCAGTTGTTTCCTATCTTATAACAAGAATGGGTGGCTGTTTTGTTTTGTAAAATGCCATACCTCAACATGACACCAAAGCCTTTCTTCTTTTTCTTTTCTGGATCTTCATTTTCTTCCTTCTTTTTCTTCTCCTTGATTTTAGATTTGCCCTTTTTCTTATCTTTCTCCCTACTTTTTTTGTCTTTTTTTTGTTTGATTTCTGCATCTTCTATTTCAGGGTTCCCTGGAGAGGCAGATTCCACATTCTGAGCTTCCTGACCACAGTGAGAGCTCTTATCAGAGCCACCATCTGCACAGAATGAAAAAGAAGCAGTGAGGATGGCTACGGGCCACTGAAATGCAAACATGTAAAATAGAGCAAGAGGGTCTACAAAGAGCTCAAATGACTCACAACACTTACTCATTTAATTGAATAATTTAAAACCAGACTAAACAGATCCAGTGGATTCAAACAGATTTGTATTGTAAATTAAATGCAGAATTATTTTAATGAATTCTTTTCTAGTTATTGTTCCTGATATAAAAATCCTGATAAAGCACTGTTCTATTTGAAATCTAGCTTGTTAACCTCCATCAGCTCAACAAAACCACGTGCTGGGTTTCAGAGAGCTTACTTCAACAAGAGATTCTGGTGCCTGGCATAACCAACCTATGTAACAAAATGACTTCATTCACTCCCTGGAATCTTTCTGTTTTAGTGGCTGAACAAGAAATGGATAAAATGTTCTGTCTGGCTGGAAAAGAACTGTGTTCTTTTTGCTGGGGGGCTCAGGATCCAAGCACAGTTTTATGCTCCATACTAAAGGAGATGTATTTCCAGACTGGGCTCTATAAAACCCATAGTGACAGAATGAGCAGCAGGGTGCTATCAATACACTCAGCCTTATCTACAACATGAAACAAATTTCCTGGCGGGAAAAGGGGGAATTGTAAAACAAGAGAGATAATTTTTAATGTAATCTGAAGAAAGCAGCTGCTTCTTAAACTTGAAAAACATAATTATTTAAGGATTGAGTTCCAAATCCTCCAACCCACCCCTGCCCCAAAGGAGATCAGTGAAAGACTTTACACTAAACCCAGTCAAGGTTGGCTGGGATACTGCAAAGACAGCTCTATTCAGTGGAAGATGTGAACAGCTTTTAAAATGTGATCAGCTTCAATTGGATTAAATCACTTGCTCATGGTGCTCTATTGAGCTGGCCCTCAGCAGTGCTAAGTGAAGGTGGCTCCCCAGTCAGTGCCATCAGCACCTTACCCTCTTCTCCATCCTCAGGACCATCGTAAGACTTGTCAATGGCAGCTCGGAAGCTCTCATTGCATCCCCGACCCCGCACCACATGAGGCCGGGGTCTGTGAAAAGGGAGCTCATTCTTCCTTACTTCAGCCACAGCAGTCTGAAGACTCTCAAGAGAACTGGACTTCTTTAATCCCAGAGTAGGACCAAAATCTTTGCCAGAAGAGTCTGGAAAACAAATGGTTAAGTTTTAATACCAAAAACCTCACAGAGAAATTATAGTCAGATACATCTAATTGTGTACTTTATTCCTTGGGGCCTTTGAAATAGTATGCAATCAATGTAATTTGTTCTAAAAATAACATCAAGTTAAACCTAGTTCAGCAGATATCCCCATTCAGACTTGGAGGGAATGGCACATAATTTACAGACCTGACAAAGTGATGGGCGATAGCTGGCTCGCTCTGTGCCACTGTAAAGCCCATGCCAGCAATGAGAGTGGGGCTGCTTCCTCCACCATTGCAGTGATGCCCAACTGGACATTGCTAACAGTCTCAAGGACAGCACTGTCTTCAGACTCACAAAAATAAACACTGCTACACAGCACGTGTTTTGTTTTTTAGAATGAGACAGGATACATGAATGGTTGATATTTTCAAACACATTTCTCCTGAGAGGATAGATTATTAGCTCTCTCTGTTATAAGTTTTACCCAATCTTTTTCTTCAAGCTGAAACTGGTGCTGTGATACCAACACGCACAGCAGCTTTTTCAAGAAACAAGCACAGGTTAACATAAATGATGTTGCTGTGGCTGCCTCATTCCCTGATTACAGGCTTAAGAAAGCACTTCACAGAAAAACAGAGGAAATACTGAGTGTTCCAAACCTTCTGTCTCTTTAAATGCTTGACTATATGACCTTAGAAAGGCTTTATTTCGTGGCAGCATTTGTGTTAATAAGTATTAATAAAATGATAGTGGAATAGGTAAAGAACAAAATTCAATGAACAGATGCACTCCAATCAATGAAGAAATTCACAGCTTAATTTAAAAGCCTTCGTAGCATCTACTTAGTTTTTATATGGCAGAACAGTAAATGTGTCACAGAAACACTAAGAGACTTTGCCTTGCAATATGCGTTCTTTGAGAACTCAAGCGCTTTTGCTTTCAACTTTTAAGTAGTACTAACAAAAGCATCAGAAGAACGTAACAGAAGCCCTTCACCTACATGTCCATGCTGTCATGCCTGAAGGGATTCCAGGGTCACAGAAAAGACAGATTTGTTAGTAGGATTTGCTGTGATTTTAGCAATCCTAGAGTGCAAGTAATTCTGAACAGCATGTTCAGTGAATTCTTAAAAGTAAAAAAGCTGAGAATTGGCACCAAATAGAGACTTGTCAGTAGTGCCTACATAAAGCAATTTACACTTCTTTTACCTGCAGACTGATATGTAGCTGAAAACAAGTGGGGGATTGGGGGTGTGAGTGGAGACAAACAGGTTTAAGGGAAGCCTGGCTGCTCCATCACACAGTGCAACCTTCTTCTGTTCACTAATTGCCATTCTGGAGACTACCATTATTGACAAACTAGCAAGTGCCAAAGTGGAGTTAGAGGAATGAGCAGCATAAAACATAAAGGTGCTAAAAATCACTAAAAACTTGTTCATCAGTAGGAGGCACTGTGGTGCCTATCACAGGCTGAGAAGGAGAAAAACCTAGGGAAAAGTAAGGTGTGAAAAAAAAGCCAAGTGAAAGGCACTGATCAGCAGAGAGGAAGCTCACTCAAGTTTCAGTCACCAGCCAGCCTTGGTGACACAGGCAGGACACAGGGCACAGCAGCCCACTGGCAGAGCTGCTGGCCCTGGGCAGCCCAGCACGCAGCCAGGCTGGGCTGCAAACCCAAGGGCTGGGGCAAAGGCTGCCAGGGGCTGTGCAGGCAGTGGGGCTCCAGCACACCACGGGAGGGATGCTCTCGGGAGGAGCATCCACCGGGAATGGCTTCCAGGTAAATGCAGAGTCTGCAAGGAAGGGCTGGGCACGTCCCTGCCTCCAGTCCAGCAACCAGTGTGGACTCCAGACTGCTGCTACAGCTGCGTGGCTGGCCAGGAAAACAGAGAAGTGTTAACACACACATCCCAGTGCAAGCTCTACTACACCCAATTGCTCTAAGCTCCATTACCTGAAAAAACAGGTCTTGAGTTAAATGCTGGTTACAGCCTGTTTTGTATAAAGCTGAGCCAGTTCCTCAGACTGGAAGACTGCAATGTATGAAGGACATTCCTAAGAAAATCCAACTAATACCTGAAGTTTGGAGTGATGCACTCACATGCCACAGACAGCAAGCTGTGTGCTCAGCCTCCCCACACACTGTGACCCAGACATGCGAGCACACTGAGGTATCATTCATTCAAAAACTTATTGAGAACCCTTACTCACAGATTGCTATTGAGTATTCAGTTGACCCATTCTAATACTATGACAATTTATTAAGAAATTTCACTAACAACAGTGAGAACTTTGTATTTTTTTACAATTCAGCTTTTACTCCTTTTTCTCCCTCTTTCATTATAGAGCTGCAGTAATAACATATTAGAGTGCAGCTGAAGATACAGGAGCTAAAGAGCTTCCCTAAGCAGGGAGACCTGTCCCTTTGCTTTCTGAGCCAGCATCTATTACTGGATGCTTTCCAGAAAAATGCAGAAAACTCCATAATGGACAAGGACTGCATCCAAAATTGGGAAATTTCCTTCCCCTGCCAATACCCATACCTTTTTCATTTCTGCAGTCCTTTAGAACTGCTGCAAGCCTGAAAACGTGATTATTTACCTCATGGGTAAAAAAAACCCCAAACGAACAAATAAACAACAAAACCTCTCTCTTATCTTTTACAAGTTATTACAAGCATTTCTGGGGATACATGGTGTGTGTTTACATCTAGCCTTACCTGGATTTTTAATACAAAAACATAGTTTGGCAATAAGAAATTCAATTGCTCACTGTGTTAAAATGTTTCTTTTTATGGATTTTAAACTCTTGAGCTCTCCTTTTACTGCTTCTTGTAGTACAATGATAAAAAGCCAACTGAAGCATCTACTTTATTGTTTTTACAAATGGTGAATTACTGTATACATCTCTCCTGAATTTATAAGAGAGAACAACAGCTGACATCACTACCTGCCTAGACTGGCTGAAATCAAATTTCTGGTTTTTAGATGTTATCTCTAACTAATCATCCTTTAACTGAAAGATGGTGCTACACATGCTTTAATTTTCTGCTCAATGCCAACATAGCTAACACAGATTTTAAAATTCTTAATGTACTGGTAGAAGTAAACCTGCTTTCTGCTCTTTTATTACTATTACTATCAGTCAGATCTTTCCAAGATTATCTTTTTCCCACATCTGCATATTCCTTTCTTTTTTTTTTATAGCCCAGCTGAAGGAAATATGCTAAAATCAAGATGTCAGTGATGAAAATCAAAGGGAAACAAATGACACAGCATTGTGGGCAAAGCAAGCCACCCCAAAGGCACGTACAGAAATAATCAAAATGAAGAGAAGCCATGAATCACTGTCACTCTATATGAAATACAACTCCCAAGACACCCTAGAGAGCAAACATTTTATATATTTATCATTAACTTTATTTTCTAGATAATGTTTCTTCTTGAAAACCAAAACTACAGGAATATGCCTAAAGGAAAATATTTAGAGGAACATATTTATGTTAGACTGACTAACAATTTACATTTTCAAAGACACAGTGAGGTAATAAAAAACTATACAGGAAAAAGAAGAGAAAGCATGGTTGAGACTGAGAAAATACAATAAACATGAAGTTATAACAAATTATAAATAGCTTGATTCTGTTTTTACCAGTACCCTAAACACACAGAGTTCTGGTTCCTATTCCATTGCACATTGTGGAGGTTCATGTAGTACTAGGGAAGAGAAAACAGTCACGAAAACACTGAGTGTTCTACCCTGTGGACACTGGGATGCTGGAGAGAACATGGGATGCTTTCAGCAGGCAAACAACTGCTTGAGCATGAAGCACCAAGGGTGGCTGCTCTAGTGGCAGGACTCAGAGTGAGATTCGAAGGAAGCAGGAACAGCTCAGTGCCTGCTCTGCTTCAGACACACACCTTGTGTAACATTGATGATGTTCAACCTGGGCTCACTGAACTCAGGCCTACCCCAACCTAATGCATCAACTTCTCACTCTACAAGATTGCAACATCATGTGCTGACTTAAATTACTTCATGTTCCATTCTTTCTTAACCATTTGTTTAATATAGTTTCATTTAGTTCTGGTAGGATTCACAGTTTGCACAACTACAAAGGATTTCTTCCTCTCCCTTATATTTTATATTCAGATACTCCTTCAATCATCCATCAATTCAATGCAGAGAATGATTTAGGAAGGAGGAATCTAAAAGTCATTACATCTTTCAGCTTGTGAGTTTCAAATGAAGAGCTTTAATATAAAATTTCTGTAGAAAAGTCTTAGATCACACCATAGTTTTTCCTTCAACACTAATTTATACAGGTGACATTGAAAAGATTAAGGGCTTGATGAAAAGCAAGAGAATAATCACTATCTTGCACTTATATTAAAGGCAAGATACAAAGTTTTGCTCATTTAATACCTCAATCTAAGCATTCCAAATAATAAGCAAAAATACTGAACGCAGAACAACCCTGCAACTGACAGAAAAACAAAATCTAATAAAGAGAAATCAAAGCATAGGAGAATTTAACATGTTCTCTGATTGTAAGAGACAGCTACATCTTCAGATTTACAGATATTTCAATCTATTTTACTACATATAATGATTGCAATTTAGCCCATATTTGCACAAACTGCAATTTCAGCTATGAATAATGACAGATCACAATTTGGGGCCCAGAATTTACATTGAACCTTAGCCAGCTGAAAAGGAAATGCTTGGAGTAAGGTAGCCATTAGGGAAGAAGTGAAAATGCTCTATTGTCATCTTAGAAACATATGCTGGTGTCACTGTTTTCTAGTCTTATCACTAACAAACAACAAGGCTGCAATGAAATGTGCTACTATTTCAAAAAGAATATGTATAGCATTAAACATCTCCAAAATGCTATCAAGTTCCCCAGTGCACCAATATTAAAGCTAAGAATTAGAAGCAAAGACAGAGGTTCAACCAAAAGCCTCAGTGAAGGGGCTCGTGCACTTCCAGGTTAGTGCTGAATGTCAGACAAAATGCAGCCAAACCTCTTTGCATAGAAACCTTGTGGTCTTATCTGCTGAAATAATTATTTTTCTTCATCTGGTTACAGAAATCTACCCTACATAACCCTCCAGTCCACAGCATAGCTCTCCTTCCAGCGCAGTTTACCTAGACATCTGAATCCCCCTTTCTCCAACAGATTAGTGTCCTCCCTCTAGTTAGTGTAAACTGAAGCACTTGCCCTCCAAACAGGTCCCGATATAAATCAAGCCACTTGTCTTGTACAAAGCAGAAGATTTCTCATCAAGGATATTTAAGTATAAACTGACTTTAGATATAGCTGTTACAACCTGCTAGAAGAAAACTGCAATAGGACAAGTAATACAGACAAGAAAAAGTCCAGTTTTTAAAAAACAGGATTCCCCAGTGGTTTCAGGCACCTTGTAAATTGATCAGTTTGGAACTGAGTAGTAGCAAAAAAATTCCAGTGCCCTGTGATTGCTGGATTTCTACTTCCACACCCGCCCTCTGAAAAGGTCAAACATTTAAATCCAGCTTTAAAAGATTGGGAAATGTGAGACTTTGTGAGACTAATTGATATAAATTATGCTTTTCAAACTAAACCAACATTTTTGTTCCCAGGCCAAAGTTTAACATGAAGTAAAGAGTCCCTGCACTAATATTTAAACAAAGTCACTTCTGACGATATGAAGCTAACATCTAGAGTGTTACCTTTGATCTGTGGGACAGATGGGGAAACTTCTTCAGTACCAGAATAGAAGAAAGCAAGCCAAAACTTACATTAAAACTATGGCTATGATCTATTTTGTTGTCACAAGCCTACTTTGAAATAAGCTGCTGAATTATTACTCAATCTTAGTCATCAAGCCTGAAATAATATTTTTTTAAAAAACTGCTAATTTAAATCAGAAGTAACAAATTAGAAGGATGCAAGAAGTTCATATTACGCTTTGTGTTTACGTCACTAATTTACAGCTCTTTTGAGTTCTTTACATGTGAATGCAAAAACAAATTTGAAACAATCATATTATTTATAATTCAAGAGTGGTATGTCATTTTTATGTGTCAATCATTTTCTAGGGCACATTTTTATAAACACTTACATAAGCTGCATGTTAAAGATTGCTTTAAGTGCTTTTTAGTGATTAGTTTAGGCTAATGAAACAAGGAAGATGACTATTGTAAAAGAAAAAAGCAAAGCAGCAAAGGAAAATACATTTCAATATCAGCAATTTAACTCGCAATTAAAAAAAAAAGTCTTCCTTAGCTGTGAACATTAAGACTAAGAAGAGAGAGATTTTCAACAGAATAACCAGGAAAAAATACCTTTTGCTAATCATGGCATTGCTTTTGCACACCTGCCCACACTTTGATCAGAGAATCCTACATGCCTGAGATATTTATGAGCTCTTTTTATTGCTAACCCCACCACCACCGAGCTGCCCAACAGCCGCTCTAATTTAAGATGCTCTAAATATTGTTGCCATGGGTGACACATGAACACAGAGTAAGGCAAAGCTCTGCTAATAAAAAGGCTTTCACAGCATTTCAGTCCTTGCTCATAAGTAAAGTTAAAATATATGGCTTTTAAAATACTGGATCTGAGAGAGGTCAGGTTAAATGGCTGCTAGCAATAAAAGGAATCAATATGCCACAGCATCTGAAGCAGCCAGCAAACTAAATAAACACTTCATCCAAATCCACTTGGCCCTGAATTAAAAGAGCATAAAATACTGTATTTATTTTGTTTGCCCTCCACCAGTCTGTAGTTTGCATCAGTATATCCGCTAGAATTTTACACAGAGCAAGCAACAAGCATATGTTGGCCAAATAGCAATTAAACTGTGTGTCAAGGCTAGGAGCAATTAACTGGGCATTAACCTTATCAGGAAACCACTTCTGGATTAGCCAGCTACAAACAGGCAAACATCTCAGTCTGGGAAGATTCTGCAACGTGTATTTACAAAAGCTTCGGAGGACTCAGACTTTGTGTCTCAGGCCCACACAGAGTAAATGAGCCATTTCCAGTAATAACCCTTAATTCATAAACCCTGAACAAAACCAGAATCACCTTTTCCAGTGATTGGTGTGTCCTATTAGCATAGGAATGCAGAGCAATTCGTTCCTAAAACAAAGCAGACCAAAAGAAGCTGTGAAGTTGCCTCATTCACTTCTCCTCTACATTTGGTTTGGTTTATAGATTGACTTCCAGGAGAATTTATGAAAAGCTGTTCTGTTGATCTATTTGTATTTCAAAATAAAGTGGATAGGTTACTTCTCAGTTCAAGAAATTAATACAAATTTTGCTTGAAGTTGCCAGCTGATAACCTATAAAGAAGGTAGTCATACACCTGTAGTCAATCTATCTCTATTAAAACACAAAGGCCATACACAAAGTCATGCATATTTTTGAAATTGCTTTGATTATGAGTTTAATAATATTTGCCTTGAAACAGTTTTGAAAAGTTAATTTCCAAAACCCAACTCTTAAATGAGAATATGCAGAATTTTGCCAAAACTACTATTAACTAAGAGAAAGAGTTATTTGACATAGCTGAGACTCAAAATCCCTGCAGAATCTGAAAGGATTATGAAGGTTTTCAGGAAAAGTCCTCAGCAAAGGTTCCTTTTTATTTCCTTCTGAGATTTTTAAGAACATTTGAAAGCTTATAAAGTTGATAGCAGTATTTTATTACAGATCCTCAATGCTGAATCCATAGTTGTAGTGATACTGGGACTTTACACAAGCTTCATTTTACATGCTTCAACTTTTTTCTCTTTTTTTCCCCCTCAAACTATCCTCTTTACTGAAACTTCTTCACTTGCTCACATTATGGAGATTGAGATTGATTTTAGAAAAACAAAAAGCCTCAAAGAATACTGTTCCCTCTTGCCACATCAGAATAACTGAAGTGGGAAAAGTTCTTCCATCTGGGTAATAATTTTTCTATTCACCAATAACTCAAAATAGACTGAAAGGAAACCCTTCAAGCTTTGCATGCAAGTACCCTGTGAACCAGATCCTTCACTGCAACTTTTAAGAAAGGAAAACCCGATTTTCACATCTATGTTCCATGTTCTTCTAACATTAGCTGGATCTTGTACTTTCAAGGATTTCATCCACAAAACAGAACCCTAAGGAAAAACAAGTCCAATTCATGGATCTAATGGCAAGGGAGTCCTCCTCTAAAGAGCTCCAGCAAATGACTTTGCTAAACTGTTCTGTAGTGTGCAGACACAGACTCACACCCAATAACATCTGGCTGTCTTCTGAGTTTTTAACAGACATGACTCACAACTGAATTACACTATTACACTCCCAGTCTTGCTTAAAAAAACCCCCAAACCCAACAAAATACTACTTTAGCTATACAGGCTAACTTTAAGGCCTAATTTGTACAATTTACTGCATTACACTTTATATGTTTCAGCATCTGTAAGAAGTTTGCAGGTCCCTTGCTAGGTATGTCATGATGCGTTATTTTAATGGAAAGGTTGCATTTAGGAAAAAAAATACTGGTAAGATTTAAACATATCCTAAATAAAGACCATTTCATAAATCCGTAGCTTTTTAAAACTCATTACAATCTTAGACATTTAAGAAATGTGCACCAAGCCTTTAATATCCCCCAGGGAAAAGGGAACCTCCCCAGATCTCTAAGTTTAGTTTTTCCTGAAGCAATTTTCAGTATTCTCAAGACAGTTAATTACCAAGTTATGCATTTAGGATCTTTTCAATATTCAGTTTTGCATTGGTACAATGTGTTTAAATAGCAAATTAGAAAAGCTAATAGAATTGCTGCATGAAACAACTTAGACTATGATTTAACAGCAAATCAATACTCACTTTTTTAACCTACTTTTCTCACCTGTGTACAAATGACATTCCTCTGTTCCCTATCACTAGACCAATAAATGGAGAGTAGTACATGCACACACATATCATGGCACCAGACTGCAGAAATGGGGTGTAAAAACAGAAGAAATGGTCCTTCTAATTCTTCCTGGTGATGTCCCTTGTCCAACAAATGCAGACATTTCTGGAGAAATTACTCAACTTTTTGATCAATTATGATCAAAAATTTGAAATGTCTTCAGGGTGGTAAGCAGCAGCCACAGTGATACTGCAACCAGGACAGCTTGGTTAAGCACAGTCACATGACATTTTAATACAGACAAACCCAAGATAGCATATCTTAGAAAAATAAAGGTTTCCTTTAAGCTGGGACTCAGTATTATCAGAACACACATCATTCTGCTCAGTGATCCCATACACTGGAAGAATGAACCAGAGTCTAGCTAGGAGTAAATCAGAATAATCCAGTCCTTGGATAATCAGATGCTTGATCAACTCTGTCAAGAAACTGATAGAGTGTCATGGATCAGGCGCAAAACTTAGTGCCCAATTTAATCTACTTCAGCTACTTGGTGGTTGGAAACTTGGACAAAATTTCAAAATCTGGTATCACATAGGCAACTATTCTACAGAAACAGGCAGGTTTATCAAATAGACAGCAATCCAATCAAAATACATCAGTATAGTGAAATATCCTAAATTAACACTGAACTCTCTTCTTTGTGTGGAACACTTGACAGCAACTGCAATTTTCAAGAGCCTTAATCCAAGATCGAGGCCTAGGTACGCTCAGGGACTCCAGAAGCAGGACAGGTAGGTTAATTTTCAGTCTGGTTCAATCCTGGTTACCAAATCCCCAGCTGGTGTAAATGAACACTTTTCCACTGTCTGCCATCTTATACCAGTTGTATCTGCCTTTTGATCACGGTATCCTGCAAGCACCACATTTTGGCATTACATCCCTGCCCACAGAGAGGCCAGCAACCATTACTCATTCTACACAAGTTACAGCATGAATGTCAGATGTTAGTAAGTTCAGCCTGCAGTGGATTCAAAGTAGTGAACTGCAGATTAAAAAAAGCTTTTTGATATTTTAACAATCCAGAAAGCCAGTCTCAGCTACACCCTCATCTTGCTAAAAGAGTAAGAAGAAACAAATGGGTTCCTGTGCCTTTCAAGAGGAACCTGTTCTCTCTTTGAAAGTGCTGTTTTCACTTAGTTCAAGGAATCAAATGTCTGGAAAGAAGTTAATAGCTTTAGAAGTATAAAGAGCACAAAGATGCATCATCATAGATTATCAGCAGTTTTGAAACATTACTTCATGCTTTAAACACATCATCATGTGTGCATTCTGAGGCAAGAGCATCTCTGCCAACTGTAGTTCACAAGAATAGTTTATCGCAGTATTTCCCTTGGCTTGTTTTTATCTTGTGTGTCCATCTGGTGAGTACAGTCCAGTTTAAAAAAAAAAATCAAATAATTTGGGAGACACATCTACATTACAGTAAATTTTTAGCACTCTTTTTCTAGTTCTACGGCATTAAAAAATTAAGACGTATTAATACATTGGAAAAAACCCCCATGCTTTCTAAGCAATGTGCTTTGATTTGTTCTTTTTCTTATACTAACTAGTGGTTTCTTCCTTTGCTGATGTTTTACTGGGTCTTTGCTTAAGATTGATGGAATCCATCAAAATATGCTGGATAATGCTAACTTCTGAAATAGGTATCTGCAAATGCTTAATCACAACTTTGGTTTTCTTTGAACCTGACAGTTTACTTTAGCAGGGTCTGACCTCCAGGTGCTCCAGGCAGAGCAACTTCATGGAGTCAAAGAAATGGCATTAATTGTGCCAAGCAGGAGTTGCTGTTGATCATCACCAACCAGGCGATGTGTGTTCAAGAAAATGATGGCAGATATACAACACAAATAAATAGAAAGAACTGATATTTTTATTAACCTTTTCCTGTTAGCCTAATTTGATATTTAGCCAGTAAAAGGTTTTCAAATTGTAATATGATATTGCAGATGACATATTGCCATTTAATACCCTGAATCATTTGCAACAATAACATCCTTTCTATAATGATCTCATTTTGAATTTTACATTTTCCTTTTTTAATACTAGAAAGATAGCACATTGATATCTCTTTGCCCCTAAAACACAGATACTGTCTACAGACACAGTTTACTTACAAAAGAAGGCAAATATATATGGCTGTACAGAGTCATACAACATAAAGCTATAAAACTTCATCCTTTGCAAACATATCACTTCTCTACTCATGCTATGACCATCTTAAAATTGGAAACCACTGCTTATGTTATTAAAACTAAATAACAAATAGCCAATACAAATAAACTAAATAACAAATACTCCAATACAATAAATATCAGTCTCATAAACATTAAGAACAAACATTTTGAACAATGTCATGGATATTAAGCAGCTCTGCCAGATTCCTCTAGCAACATCAGAACATCCTGATTTGCCTTTTTAACAGTGGCTAATGGTGCAGTTAACTTTTTCAAGTTGACTAAGAGAAGAGCTCTCGTGTTCAGTGATTCCCTTCCATAAAAAGCTATTATCATCTATATGATTATGCTAATTTTTTCTTGTGCATCAAGAGTGAACACTTGCATCTGTATTCTGCCCTGTACCCTATTTTTCATCAAATATTTTCACCTTCTTTAGTCTTGGACTGTGGACTAGTATTTTCTCCACATTCAGAGGGAAAACTAGTTAATCAGTATAATGTATATCATTCCATATCCTCAAAAAGATAATGCAGAACAAGCCATACTGTGGCTGAATACAGACTTATGGCAATCCATCACTAAAGTATTAACACAATTCTTAAAACTTCACGCATATTAGCACATGGTTAATCAGAGCTGTTTGACAGCTGCTTCTTCAGAGCTTCTACAGCTTCACACTATGTCAACCCTCACACTGGATAGTGAAACATCCTATGGAATCTACTTCAGAGCAAAAAGTTAAAATCAGATTTTACACTGAGGCTAATGTTATTAGAATAAAACACATAATGGCTGTTCTACCATATGCTTAATTGCCCTCCCTGCAAAAAAAGCAGTCCCCCAGGAAGGAGCTGAAAGCTACTACTTGGGTTCAGGTCTTGCTGAAAGAGTAAAAGAAAGAAATGGGTAACCAGTCATAATTTCACTTCACAGCAACAACCCTGATGAACATTTATCTGAATAATTTCTTCTGTTGTGGTGGATACTAAGAGTTTACATATGCTAAAAGGGAAGTAAGAAAATTCAGGAGACACAAGATCTGTTGAAGATTATCAGCTACAAAGAAGCTATTCTTACCTTCAGTCTTTAAGTTCCTGAATATCTGAAGGCAAGGAGAGCTCTTGGAGGATAGTAGGACAAACTTGTCATGTCTCTGTATTCCTCATTAGGCATTAGCATTTGATACTATCAGAAAGAGGACAGAGGCCATGCAGACTTCTTGTCTGATCCATTTTTACTGGGATGCGCTCCAGACAAAAGGTGTTGAGAACAACATGCCCACCACCACCACCAAAAACAATGCTGCTGCTTCCTGTTTCTATCAATTCCTCATTGCCTGCATTATGAAAACACACAGAACTATGGGCCAAAATCCCACTGCACTTGGTGTTATACCAACTCAAAAGACAATTAAGATTTTGTACCTCTAATAATTTCTGATCAAGACTACCCATATTCCTGGAATACTGGCTTGCTTATTGAGTAGCAAGACTACAGACCTCTGCACAGAATGTTTATGGTATCTCTGTATTCCAAGTCAGTGCTGAGAGAATGGTCCCTTCCTGCATAGATGCTCTTAACAGAATGGGTTAAGTTTTTTCAAAACATATAATTAAAAATCCAGCAACCCTCAAAGTTGTTCTAGTGCACAAGCTCTCTGATTTAGAGTTGGTGTTTTGTGGCAGTTTTAATGCAGTCTTATTGCTATGTCACTCTTCAGTGTCTGTACTCTTAACTCTAGACAAGACTTAGATGACATTCCTGCATGCTAAAGCATATTGCAAATGTGCCTTCTATTTAATTCAGTTTGATCTAAACCAGCTACCCTGAGTAAGAACTAATATTGACATTGCCTGATACCACATGACTGTTAAATTTTAATCACTAGGTTCTTAGTCTGATTAAGCAATTAAATTGCTTAACTGAAAACTACAGGGCAATTGATTTATAAGAAGGTACTAAGAAATTCTGTTTGAAGTTTAAGAACTATTCCTTAGCAAAGGTTACAGACATATGAAAGCTCTAATTGCAGAAGCATATTTCAGTATTAGTCATTCTATTATTGTTGGCCTTCTGATTGTTAATACTTGCTATTTACTACAGGACCTATTCCTGGCTTCCCTTTTCTAAAACTCACTACTAAAACAAGCACTCTGTTCTGCTAATGCAAATTACAGTGCAAGTGAAGACTCTTCATGTGCTGTAAATGTCACTCATCATTAAACTCGAAGAATTATTGTTTTGTTTCTGCTTTTTTGGCTATAAAAACTCCCTTAAAATGTCTAATTTTCCTTTTTTCAATTTGAATCATAAAGCATTTCTGTAACAAGATCGAAGATAGCAAGGAAGAGGTGGAGCTTTTAACGCCCAATCATACAGGTGTGAAAGGAATTGTCATTGCAGACACGCATTGTCACTGAGGTCTGAGGACACTGAAATGAGCAGGGCTACCTGAGAGGTGAGAAACTGCTCAAACAAACAAGGGCAGAGTTCGCTCTATTTTACCATTTTTTACTTTAGGGGAGAAGATTCCTTTATCTAGAATTAACATGAAGTACAACACACAGAGAAGAATATCAGAACTTCCCCAAAACTCCCCTAAAAAACCTCCAAACCACCTTGAAAACAAGGTTGTGTTGATCTGCACAAGTGATTCTAGGAAGTTTTCTCCTGTGATGCTGGGGTTTTCTCATCAAACTGAAGTCAAATAAAGACATTACTTTGGCTTGAAGAAATCAAGTATATACCCACATCTCTTTACACTGGTAACATTCACTACTACACATACTTGCTCTGTTGCTTTGGCATCTGTCAGGGTGAAAGAGCAGAAAAAAGACAGGTAAGGTAATCACTGACACATAGCACTGTGCTGACTGGTGACTACTCAGGTCAGAATATTAAAAGATTACTGGTGAGCTGTGCTAGGAGGGGAAGAAGGGTAGAAAAAGCAAAACTAAGCAGAGAGTCTGTAGGGTTTTATAAAATATTAAGGACTTGCTCTCAGAAAATGAATGTTTTAAGGTTTTCATCTTCAATCTTGTGCCTCATAATTCATGACACCCCCCCCCTTTATTTATAATAGCTAAGATAATTAATCTTTTTATACTATCACTATTGTTCCAAATCCAGAGGTTTGGTCCAGCACTAGCCACTTCAACTCAGAGTGATTCTTTATAGCCTATGTGGTTTACAGACTACAGCAGGATCTTTCAGCATACTGTTTGTTATATTAATAAACATTTTTATTTGTTTACACATACAGTAATACTGTATATACTACATACTAAATAAAATGCATAATTTATTTGCATTTTCCCATCTGATTTTCTGAAAAGGCTCATAAAATTTTAATGAAAGTAGTTAAAGCAACAGACTATGTATTAAAATTATATACAAAAAATGACCTTAAAAGAATACTATTAAAATTGCAAACTAAAGCACTTAGGCTTGAAAAATGCTGTAGCAGAGGTGTCCAATTTCTCTCTCTCTCTGTGTGCACATTCTAATAGACTTTCATTTTATGTCCCAAATATATCATGACAATTTTATTTACAAAACTCCAGTTTCTCTCTTTCAGGAAAGGTCTAGTATTTTCTTCCACATGTAGAGCAATTCCCCTGCTCCCTCTGCACTGAGCACAGACTTTGACACATCAGCAGTAAACAGCCTTCATGCCTCTTTCTCAAAGCCTTAGTAGCAAGGGTTTTTCAATAAACACTAATGATGTCATTTTAAGACAAACATGCACAACCTGTGTCTCAGTGACAAGGAACTGAAACAGGAAGATAAAGATTCAGGTTCCCAAGCCTTCAAACTTATATTCTTCTAATCAACAGAGTTTCTATATAAATTTTTCTACATGTGCAGTGTTGGTGTGGGTTTTTTGACTGTCACTTTTTTTTGGGTTGTTTCCTTTTTGCAGGGTTTTTTCTGTACTAAAAAAGAAAGAAAAAACAGTTTTCTTTACTGCACAGCTGGATGCCACCTTTTTCTTCTCCACTGTCCTAGACCAACACAAGCTGGTCTCCCCCTCTTTTTATGTTGTGTCACCCTCTCCCACACTGCATCTTCTCACCTCCTGACATGCTCCCTTTTCCCCTCAATTCCCTGCATCCTTTTCTAGCTCCCCTCCACCTCCCCTAATATCTTCCCATCTTCCCAGTCTCTAGCTGTATATTCTTACCTTTTCCTCTCCTAAACAAAAACAAACATCAGAGTTATTTTAAGAGACAGTAAAAGAACAATCTCTGTCAAAAAAAAAAGCAAATAAAACCCTCACTTCAATTGACACTTGAATGGAAAGTTTTACTTCAAATGGCTCTGGTTTCATAGAATCTCTAATGGGAAGTGTCATGCACGACACTAAACAGGTGATAACATAGTGACTACTGCACACTACACCCATACCCTGTACACAAAAAGAGAATAGAAAACCAAACCTGAATAACGGAGAGTAAAGGGTTTTTTTCTGACACTTAATGAATTATCCATATTTCCTACAGGATGGCAGAAGAAGAATGACTGCAAGAAATTGTTTTCTCTTGTATGTTTTTTCTTTAATATGTTTGCTCTTTAAGTCTAAACTCAGACTGAGAATTACTCTTTGCAGCTATTTTGTGATGGACATTTCAGTCATAAGCAGTGAGTTATTCCATGCAACTACTGACAAAATTTAGTCATTCATGTAATGCTCATTTTTTTGGTACCTTTAAAATTAAACTACTGTGCTATTTTTTAAAAAGGAATTAAACTCCAGAAGCTTCGATCAAACAATTTTGTCATTTTGCTTTCAGAATTAGGCATCTGAGAAGATTATAAAGCAATAAAGAAAGAGGCATCTGATTAACTACACTATATTGAATTTCTCTTTTATAACATCTCTGTTTGTCAACAGCAGCATTACAACTGGCAAGCAAAAATACAACTCCTTTTTTGAACACAGGAATTTATGCCAACTGCAGATAGCAACAAAAATTGTAATTACATGAAAGACCCAAATAAATCAGTGCCAGATTTTCTGGTCTGGTCCTTCCGTACAGAAACACTTAAAAACTGCCATAGCAAGGTAACAGAGGTTTTTATTTGCAACCTTTGTTAAGTGTAATCACCCTTCAGCAATGGCTGCAAACTTGTAGCACCAAGTTCTAGCTCTGCTCCTCTCTTTGTCGGGTCCTGACTCCAGCACTAATCCCTATCCAAGCTGCCAGGGCAGCAGAGTCAGGGTCTTGCTGCTATTATGGCTCTAAGGAAACCAGCATTTTGAAATTAAGCAAACTGTAGAACTAGAATCTGACTCTCTCCATGGAATTCTCTGCTTTGTCCTGAGCCCACTGGTCACAATGGATGACCTTCCTATCTCCCCTTCAGTCTGTGAACTGAGAAACTCTAGAATAGGAGCAGGTCTACTGAAAAATCCTCTGCAGCTACAGTTCCTGGGACTTGATTATGCCCTACATGCTCCCCTGGTCCTTGAGAATCTGCAGGTGGAACCTTGCAGGTCACAGATGTGCTCTCCTCACAGAGAGATATTCAGTCCACAAAAGTTGCTTTTAGATTAGAGAACCAACTTGAAGATGAGGGAAGGATTAAAGAAAGAATTTTCACAACCAAAGGTGAACAATCAAAAAGGGCAGGAATCTGATACAGACCAGTCTCAGTATAGATGTCACACTGCTTGGGGGAGGGAGGTGTGCAGGGAAGGAACTGGCATTTAATTTCTTTAAAAAACCCGAAGCAAACTTATTAAGTTTGATCGCACATCAACAGGGATCTTCTGTGCATTCATGGAGTTAAGGTACCAATCATATTGCTTATTACCTGTAGGCCAAATCAGAACCATCAGAAACTACATCACCCCATGCAAGACTAAATAAAAGCAAATGAAAATTTTAATCTATTAAGACATCAGGCAGAAAAATGGGCCATCACAAGACGAGATAGTTTATGAAAGGGCAGCATGGTACATTGGCTGAGGAAAAGGGAAAGTACCTGCTGCTAGTCAATGGTATCTCAAGGAAGTGCCTCTACTCTTGTACAAAATGCTTTCCATTGGGGTTGTCGCTGCTATGTACAAAATAACTCTCCTGCTCTGCTCTTAGGCTTAGTAGGACACTTAATTAGGGATGATATTCTTGGTACTTTTGGAGTGCTCTGTAGGTAAGTGCTAAGTAGCATTGCTGTGTTGAAAGACCCACTAAAAGTAATGCTGTTTTATGAGATATACAACTAGCAATGTAATTCTTTTCTTCAAAGTTAATTTCTGAACCATATTGCACTGCACATCTTTTATTACACAAAAAATGTGTACTAATAAATTGCACCAGCAACCCATTTTATATAATAAAGGCATATTTCAAATGTTATAGAAAGCAAACATTGTACAAGATACTACTACAGAAGTGAGCTGAACTAGAAATATCAATTACCTTCAAATCCTTTTTATTGACACGGCAACATGATGGGACTTCAAAATAAAAATGAAGGCGAAGAATCATTCAAAGTGGAGAATCAAAAATGCTTCCCTACCTATACTGAAGCCCCAGAAGATAATGCAACTGGCAAATACACAGTATAACAAAATTTTAAAAAAAACATAAACAAGCAATCTAACCACAAAACCAAAATCCCAAACAAACCCACAATAGTTAAGTCTTCTTCAACTAATTAAAAAAAAATAAAAGAGTACCCTTCCTCTCTTCAGCCAGAAGCTCATTTAGTTCAGTGTTCTTCTTTCTATATCTCATACTTCATGCTCCAAAATTTAAGTTAGAGGGCCAGATGTATTATCTGGGAAGTTTTCCAAATTCATTAACTCCTTGGCACCAGTGACTTCAGGATACCCACTGCCAGCACTGAATATTATGCCCAGCAAAAAAAAAACCAGCTCCTGGAGGGAAAGGATTAATAAAATGAGGCATTCAGCAGTGGCTGCTGGTCTCTTTGGTCGCAACAAGCAACTGAAAGAATCACAGTATCTGCCAACACTGATCACAGCCAGCTTTCAGCACCTAATACTCTGAAGGTCTTTCCTGAATATCTGCAGATCATTCACAATTCTTGAAAAAAGCACAGGTATTGCTTGAAGGAACATGAAACCAGTAGTCAGAGACCAGGCTGACAGGAAGGCTGTGACTTTGGTTCTAACTGGAGAGGGTGGTAAATACTACGCAGGGGTGTTAGAATCACATCATCACTTTCTCCACAATTACAGAAGACACAGACTGAGGGAATTTGTTTTGCTTTCTGAAACGGATGCAGTCTGGCTGTCAACAGCTAAAGAGGACTGATGACTGAAGAGCCTAACAGACCCCTGTAAGGCAGGAGACACGATGGATTCACTTGTTGTTCTCAGCTTTCTTCTTAGGGCCAAGGAAGGAGAGGAAGGAGTTCCATGATGGAAACCAGCTTACTATCAGTCATGCAGGCACTTTCATGAGCCATCTGTTCAGGCACCGTCACCAAAGAAGCTCTCTACTTTAAAGGTCAACATACAGCAAGAGGCCCCTAGGATTTCAAGCATTAAACTTGGTTTGCTGGCTGCTGTGCCTTCCTTTGAATCTTCACAGTTTTAATAAAAACACTGATTTATTTACATTCTTCAAATTTCAAATATACTGTTGTTTAACCTTTGCTTAGGCCTATTGCCAGTTTTCTTGGGGTTTTGCCATCTCCAGTCACTCAAAATTTAGTAACAATTCTTTCTGCATGTGATATTCCAGGATCCTGAGATACAAGGATATCAGGTCCTAAGAACCACTTCTGCAGAACTGCAGTATCTATTACCCTGTGTGAAATTCTGCACTAACACAGTTACACTGCTTTTTCTTCCAGAGATAGCTTTATTTCTGCACTCCTCCTCTAGACACATCCACCATATTTACAAGCTCTCCTACGCTTGTATGAGTCAGAAACAGCCTGGAACACAAGGCAGCAGGAAGCTCCAACTCATAGCAGAAACTTTCAGCAAAGACAAGAAATGTGGCAGGCTCAGCACAGACAGTCACAGTAGAAAGTGTTGCCAGGTCTCAGGAAGAGAACGCATGCCCCAAACAGCCCACAGCTGGCAACTCCTGCCAGCATTGCACTGTTTCCTACAGAGGGAATTTCAGTGCACAACAGACAGAGCTCTACAGGCACATTACTCCTCCAGCCCACCGCAGCCTGGCACACAATGTATTTACCACAGAGATATGATCACTTACTTCACATACCAGCAGGCCTTATGCAGAGTGCATCATTCATCACAACTATTAAAAGTCTACACTTTATTTCATTTTATAATACTTAAACATTCTGGGGATTTTAATCTCAACCTTCTTTACTGAATTCTGCACAGAGCAATATTCAGCAGTGCTGACCTAGGGGAGAACTGCCAACTATGGAATGTGAACACCAGAACCCACCTCAGCCTCAGTTAATACAACAATATGCCCAGAATCACTTCAGGCAATGAAAGAGAAAAAATAATAAAAAAATAAAAATAAAAAAGTAGAATTAGTATTAAGGCATGACTGGTAAAAATACCTGTGTCCAATTTTTTGTCCTAATCACTTTTCCCACTTCTGTATCACAATGGCACTGTAACACTGGGGAACTGCTGAGCTTGAAATTTCCTAAGTCACACTAAACAAAGTTCCTATTATTTTCTCTGCTTCTAGAGCAAAGACTATTCCCCCAAGGAAAAAAGGCTCTTGGTTTGCAATCCCTGGATGTCAACAATTCATACTCACTAATACATAATTTCCATATTACTGAGATGTGGTCAAAAAGAAACAAATCTTTCACCACCTTTGTTTATTTTAGAAGACCATAGTTTGGATATCTGCCACATCAGGTCTCCTCTTCTGGCAAAAGGCTGTCCTTTCTGTTATGCACTTGAAGTTTTCCCACATTTAAAAATAACGCATTCCTCACACATAGAATCCTTTGGTATCTTTCCTGCTCGAATAAACTCATGTCACAGCTTTAGCAGGCAGTTCCCTAGCTATGCATTCACAGGAGTACTCTCTAAAATTCCTATCTTCAGGAACTTTTATTTCATGACTGTCAAATGGAAATATCTTACTTTGGTCCCCTTTCAGGGCACAAGTTTCCTTCACAGAGAAGTCCAAGTTGCTTAAGACTTTCTTGGTAGATGCACATGCATTTTTGCTCATAATGAGAACATGAAAAGGGCTTTGCTGTTGAAGCCAGGTTGGTTTACTACCCTTTCACAGTACAGAAAACTATCATTTTCTGGGTGAGACAGAGTGAAATAAATGCTTCTGCTCAACTTAGGTTTTTACAGGCTCATTTGTTCTCTGGTTCAGCAGCTTTCTGTGATCAGCTGGACTGAAAGAAACTCTACCTAGGGTAGGGAACCTAGTCCCTGTGGTTAAGGAAAACCACTCTTGCTGCCCAAGCTGCCTGCTCACTCCATCTAGCCCTTATGAAAGCTTCTCCCTGCTTCTTGGCTACTTTCAAGGACTGCTCAATCTTCTCTCACTCCTTAGGACAGGACCAGACCCAGGCACATCTGCCCAAACAAAACTAAGAGACAGTCATAGTACATTAAGAGCAAGTAACATAGTCAAAAATACACAATACCAACTTCCAATGGTCATTAAGCAAACCTCTCAGAAACTCACTTTCAGTTAGTCCTCAGGACAATAAAAGAGACTCAGACTTGCTCCCCCATTTCCTTTCTTTCAGCACAAAGACATCTCTGAAGATCCGCAAATCTTCTTTCATCTACACTTTCTCCCTCAGATGTGTCTGCCTACCCCCTCCACCCCAGTCAACTTCTTCAGCTCAGGCTGATCTCAGGATCAAAAAATGTCAGTTACAAAATCATTCTTCTCTTCTCCTCAACTTCTTTTTTCTTGTTCCCTTGACTAAACGAGAAGAATACCATTCTTTTCTGTAGAATTATTTTTCTGCTAGGTTAGCTTCCCACAACAGTTAATCATGGAATTATAGGAATAATAATGCTGGCATAGAGAGAAGGGGGGCAGAAACACATGGCTGGGCCTTTATGAATACAAGGCTATCATGGGATAACAGGAAAATATTCAGTCAACATGCTATTTTATAAAAGCTCAATTACAGACCCATCAATTTGCATCTGCACTGCTGTTGGTCTAAGTTCAGTTTTGCTCTAGATCTTAAATCTCAAACAAGAACATGGAGGGAAACAGGTTTCTCCTGCAATCTTGTTATTGTTCTCAGCAGATCAGATCTAGTCACTTTAATAACTATAATTCAAAGAAAGATCAATGGGCACTGCTCTGTTGTGTCTTAATACAAAGCACACTAAGAGTCACAAAACATAAAGCATTCATAAAATCAAAGACTCTTACATTCTAAGGATGAGACAGCAGGGTTGCTCTTGTTCAGTTTGCAGAGGTTTACTGCCACTTTTTATTCCCTGATCCTGCCACTGAGAAAGTGGTTTTATTCATGGCAAGTAAAACAATTTAAAAAATAAAATAAAACCAGTGCAAGTTTGTCATTTGAATTTAATAAGGATAGAGTTTGACATGGTAGATATGGTGATTTAGTAGACAGCTGCCTCACATCCATCCACTTACTAAGCTTCCCTTCTACTGGCATGCAAGCTTGTCTCTCAAATGGATGGTTCAAGGAGATTATCTCAGCACTACTCATTTTTGTCTTTCTTGTTTTAATTTTTGGCTGGTGTAGCTCTCTTAACCATCTCACCAGCTAAGCTGTGGGACTGGAATAAAGAAGTAATGGAAACCGGGCAGCTGCAGATAGGAGGCATGGTGCCCAACACTGCTTTATTCAGCAGCAGCAAGCTTTTAGATCAACATCATAGCATCAAACATCACCCTTAAGTGAGGGATTTTTATCTACAGATGACTTTCTCAGGGTCTAACAAAAAAGAGGTCACAACAAATCATCATCACACAGCTAATAAAGTCTTAAAAAGAATCCAAAAAAAAGGGGGGCGGGGAAAGCTGTCAAAGGAATAGTTACAGCTGGTGAATTACCGGCAGTATAAAATTATTCTTCTCAAGAGTAAAAATGAGTGCTTGTTTCCTTCCACAGAGGAGAACCATCTAACTACATTATCTGAGAGCTGTTTATCAGCCACACAGAGCTGGCAAGCATGGGGGCTATAAAGACCCCAGCCTAACGTTCAGAAGGGATTTTGGCTTACAGACTGCTTTTCACTAAAACTCAACCATACATTAAGTTCTGTTAATTTAGAATGATGGTTTGCATCACAGAACTATAAGTGCTCCTTTTCCTGAGTTAGTGGCAAGCAAACTTCTCATGCACAAATATACACGATTTTTGTGCAACTGGCAACGTTAATCAAGCCTCCCCATTCCCTCCCAGCTCTAACCAATGAAGATAGGTACAAAAACATATAATATATAACACCATTCGACATTTTTTAAAAAAAGTCCATTTTAAAAGGGTAGTAAAGCCATATTTGCATCAAGTATTAAGTGAGTTAATGTATCCTCCTAGGTTCACTAGACAAGATGTGTTTGAAGCAAAGGAAAAAACCACAGTAGCCAGGGACCCAAAGAAACCTGAGCATTTTAATTTTTGGACTAGAAATTTTTTCAACCACAACATAATAGATTCAGTGTAACATCCCTGACTTTATACATTGTATACATTATATACAATATACAATATACATTGTATACATTATATACAATATATATATACAATATATACATTATACACAAATAAAGGAGAAAACATTCACTCCACAAGTGACCTGCAGGAAAAAAGGAACCTTAATTTTTGCTTCTCAGCTGCATAAATTGATACATATTCTCAAATGAAAATTTATTTGGAACTGTAAGTTCAAAGCAACACTTCACTTGGAGAATCATAATCAAAGTTGATGATGAAGATAATGCTGATAATAACAGGAACAACAACACTACCACAAGAATATAATCATTAAGGGAGAGATGCCCAAGAGAAGTAACAGGGAAAGAGTGAAATATCTTGCAAAAATATTCCCCACAATAAAACATCAAACATAACCCATAGCTTAATGATCCAAAGCTTACAGAGGCACCAGCTATGGGTAATAGAGTGAACTGAAGCACTGTAGAAAGGTACTTGTGTTTTTGTGCCAGTCACGCTGAAATGGTACCAAGCATCACATGGGCTGAATGAAGGGAAAAATCACATTGCACAGCTTCCAGTGACATCACAGTTTGCTTATATCCAGTATCCAAGCCAAGACACACAGGTCAGGCTACACTGGTATTGCTGAGGTATACTGCAGACCATGAAGTAGACAAGTCCTCGTCACACTTGCAAGAATGATTGAAGCAGCCAAGTATTACATTCTTATCCTCAAAGAGAAATAAAATGAACTGAAATCAACCTTCTTTTCTCCTCTCAGAAATGCAAAGGGAAGGATCAGATTCCATGTGATGTATGCTTTCAGCTAGTAACAAGGCCCTTGTTTGGACAGGCACTTCACTGCCTATGTCAGGCAGCTCAGCCACTTACATGAGTCTTTTCTACTGTGGACCTAGTTACTATATAAATCCTTATGAACTCAGTACTAAACCCAGTGCTCCCTTTGAAAAGCTGAGCTTTAATGACATCTACAGCAGCAAGAAGGCTTATTTAATAAAATTATAAAGTCTGCCATAAGGAGAGGAGAACAGCACTTCCCTATCCACCTCTTCGACATAATTGTGTTACCTGCAAATCAAACTTATTACAATGGCACCAGCCTCAAACAAGCCCAGCAGCATGCACTAAGCTTTCTGTATTCATTCCTAAATCCACTATTAACCCCCACCAGACTCCCTGATTAAAAGGAAGCCCCTTGTGCTACAAAATTATGCATAAACCACTGGATTTTTTCCGGTGTTCCAACACCTCATGCTTAGCTTTTAACAAAATCTCAGTAAAATGTCCTTAATGCAGAATACATTCTTCCATTAAAGGATCCAAACCATCTCCACTTTCCATCTGAATTGCAGTTTAACCACAGCTCAGTCACCCACAGATGAAGCAGTACAGCTGTGATGGCACTCAGGCCCCAGCACAGCCTGCCCTAGCAGGATTTAGCTGCACAGCTGCCTCTCCAGCCCTTCTTTCCCAGAACATCAACCCTACAGGCTCAACTGCCACATGGGAACTGCACTGGCAGCAAAATTAGCAGAGCTGGACCAGAAGTATCCTTCTAACTATCCCAATGGATCTTTTCCTACTCAAGTCCTAACCCTATCTCTTGCCATATTGTTGTGGCTTAACCACACAGCACTAATTCAAATTCAGCTTGGTAACCGAGCTACCCACTATCACTCAGCCTTGCTGGTACTAAGCCATAGCCCAGTCACATGTTCCTCATATAGCAGCCAGCAAGAAAATAAGGTCTTACTCATCTTGTCTCAAGACTGTCTTGAAAGACAACTCCAGCCAAAAGCATGGTCTAGTGACATTAAAATAAAAATAGGAAAGCTTTTTTGACCATTTTGTTAATTAATATGTCAGAGCTCATAAAGAAAGACTCATCAGCTTTTCTCCAGCACTGCATCATCTGAAAAAGCTGTGTCAGCAGAGACCTCAGCAGAGAGTCAATACATACTAAAAAGTGTTCTAAGCTGTAAATCAGAACACAAAAAAGAATTTTATAAAAAAACTAAAATAGCTGCAAAAAATTCAGTACTCAATTTCAGTATTTGATATAAATCAGGTTATATTTGATGTGCAAGTCTTGTCCTTCTTCATAACAGATATTCTCAGCTGTCCTAGGAGCTCATGAAAAACTAAGCTAAAGCTGCCGATTTTTCATTTTTGTGAATTTTCAAGGATCGTCCCTGCTTTACAACAGAGGCACCACTTGTCTGCTTCTTATTCTCATCATTTGTACTAGTATACCATTGCTGAGCACACAGGAAAGCAGGAAGGTTACAGAGGACAGATTCTTTCCTAGAGAATTCAGACAAGTTCTCTTGCACACACACACACACACATACACAGACACACACTCATGCACTCTGAAATCTGCTTTTTTTTTTCCAGAAAGGACCAGGAATCAATACAGCACTCCAGTGATTTTGCTGATGGTATAGTGGAAAACATTTTCAACACGAAGAACACCTGTAAGCATGGCAGGGGTCTTCCATCCAGCAGGATGAAATACAGGCCAGGTATGAGAACCAGAATTCACAGGTGGGTTTCTGTGAGGGTCATATACGTATTTGGAACAAAGCTCCAGCCACCCTTCCACAGAACATGCTTATAAGCTCAGGGTATGTCCAGACACACTTCTAAAAATCAAACTTACTTTTTAAGTAGGGTAGGGGGAAAGGAACTACTGCTTGTGGGTGCAATACACAAAGAGACAGATGGGGCTAGAGCTACAGATCCTTCTATTGCCTCAGTCTTACAGGGAATTTTGGTAACGCTTTTTGAAATTCATGCATGCTTCTAACTCCTGCTGCTGCTGCTGCACAGTAACATGTCATATGTGAGGGATAAAGCAGCTGTAACAAAAGCTGAGACTAAATGCTTGAAGAGCCACTGCCCCAGAAGAAATAGAAAGGATATTTCCCTAGAGAGAATTACTCAGCTGCGTATTTTATAGAACAAGTCATGTTGAAGGAGAGATAGGATAATTGCATTGATTGTTAGTAGGTGATAATTAATTCTGTAGAAAAATAGGTTTAGAATAGGATGGAAACTCTTCACTTTGTAATGAGAAAATAACTGTGCTTTGCTCACAGCACAAGAAGCTGCAATGTCTCCCTTTTAACATTCTTAAGGTACCTACAGGAAGGCAGTACAATGAATGAAGTTAAAACAGAAGTTCTGTGGTGGAACTGAATGCCAGGCAATTGCACATATGACATAATTCCAGAAAGCATAGGGAAAAAGAACACCATGTTCTTGAACAGACCTTTAAATTAAATATTTGAATGGAAAAATGTGGAAACCAAAATTGCAGCTTGATTTCTCTTCATGAAGCATTAGGAAATGAAACATGAGAGCATGAGAAATGTTTTTCAATGGTATTTGAGCAATATTTAAAGTGGATAGGACCAATAAAAATAATTTACACACCAACTGTCTCAGAAGTTAACTAAATTCTTTTATTCTTAAAATGGAAAAAAAAGAAACAACTTGAGGAATCTTTGTATCTATTCCTTGGGTGATCTGTTGGGCACTGATTTTAGTTTATGAAAAACAGATCTTAGGTATATGTAAGAGATCTGTCAGGAATAAGTAAAGCAAACAAGTCAAAGTTCAATAAACACAGGTCCACATGTTCATATAAAATTTGTAAGTGTCTTCAAACAAAAAACTTTTCAAAGTCAGTTTTCAAGAATCTGCAGAAGTGTGCAGAAGAAAGATCAAATGTTACCAAAAATTATATTATAAAGCTTAATGTACCTAAAACAATTGACTGCCAAAGAGTTATAATCTTAACCCTCCAATATTCTTTGATAGTAGTGAATTCCATTGATCTTTGGTAAACTGCATGATGTTGCCACGCTTGTAGTAATTTTTCTGAACAGGGAAAAGCCCAAGGGCAACACCCTCAGCTTCTTCAAGTTGACAAGATCATTTCTTTGAAGCTTTCACATTCCCAAAAGAGAAAGTTGAAAGAATTTTTTTCTTCCCAGGAGTGATAATATTACAAGACATATGAACTATTCCCTGATTCAGAAAGAGAATCCAAGAACTTCACAGGCTTAGGAAACATGCCAAAAAAATTTTAAAAGAATTTGTCTACTAAGTTCAGGAAAAGGTCTTCAGATAAGAAAAATCCACACCAGAGAACTAAAGGAGGACACCCAGTTGTACAGAGAAGGAATACCATAAACAATCAGGAATCTCATAGCTGACCTTCTTTTACTTGAATTTAGCTTTTTAGACCTATCAATGGAGTTGGAAAGGACAATGTACAATGTGCTACAAAGAGGCAGTCTGAAACTTCAGGATTTTCTAACATCAGAAGGCACTGCTGAATAACTAAGGTTTTCTAGGAAGCTTAAGGTTTCTCATGTCAGCTTACCCACAGCTCATGAAAAATTACAATCCTACGTGACACTGCCTTGGAAGTCTTTTTTAATTCAACAGCTGCAAGTTGTATAATGCCATGGCATGGTTGGCAGAACTTATTTAGTAAGCAGGTACAGTAATTGCAGGACTATAGATTAATGTTTTTTTAATTATTATTACCTGAAAAGTTTAAGAGAAACCAAAATATTTCTCCTACACAAGCACAACAAAAGGAAAAACTGTAACACTTTTTTTTTACTCGGTAAAATTTTTTAGCGCTGTCTTCAGTATTCCTGGTAATGGAAGTGTAACTCAGAGCAAGAAGAAAAAGCAAAGAAATACTTGTATTTCTCAAAGTGTACATTGTTTAAGTCTCTACACTCCGTAAGAGTGCACTTCCACTTATCTGAAAGTGCATTTTCTTCAATTTACAACATCTGTACTGAAAAATAAAGTTACAGCTCTTCCTGAGAATGACTCGGCTACATACACTGCCTGGCTAAGAGCAATCCCTAATTCATCATCGTTCAACTTGGAGTCAGTGCTTACAACGTAATGCCTCAATTTGCAAGTGTCTTTATCACCACAGTTTCTGGAAGCTGATTTCATTTACTGCCCATACTACTTTCAAGTTGCTCACTTTTTCTCCAAAATGGGAGGACAGCTTACCCGATTTGTGTCCGGCCAACAAACCAACTTTGCTTTCATCTGCCACTGGAAAATAAAAGAAAAGACACAAAGATCAGAAACTTATTTAAATTCACAAGCCTTTGAAATACTGTCAAATTATTTCAGACACAGCATCCTGAATCTTTAAATTATAATAATCTAAAAAAAGCCCTTTCTTTACCTAATCCACATGGGGTGCTTCAAAGTCCAAATATCTGAATCAAAGCCCTCTGAAACCAATAAAAGGTCTACCAGCAGTCCTTGTGGGTTACAGATCAGGATCTCAGAATTTACACACTCAAAACTGAGTTGTCAGAAGAGCAATTGCACTTGTAAATAACTCATCTTGCCAGACAAATCACAGGGCATAAGAGAGTTGTAACATTTTGAGATCAAAGACCTTAATTGTAAAAAGAATCCAGATGTGGAAACTTTCCCATCTGCAAGACATCTCACTGACTCATGGGACCTCTGCAGATAATAAGGTCTCCCAAACCCTGATCTTTTTAAAGGCTTATGCATTTTTTGTATGTTATATTTTATTTTGTCTATAAATTTTAACTTTGTAGTATTTCAAAACATCTTATAAAGAAAGATGTTTGCAGTAGCAACAGTTTGCAGATAGTAGTGGAGGAGCAAGTTCTGAATCTAACAGTAATTGGAAGTTCTGTTCAGGAACTTCAGTTTATCGTCATATATCTCAAGAAACTAATTAAAATACTCTCCTGGAGGGCTGAGGGGAAGAACCAATCACTGTTTCTTAAAATGAATTCTATGCAAAGAAACAGTAGTAAATGTAATGTTAGGGATGATAAAACAAGAACAGGAAATGAATGTTAGGGTTGAAAGCTTATCCTTCAACTCTGCCGGCCCAAGCACTCGCTTATAACTTGCCTTAGAACATAATCTCTTTATATGATAAAATAAATTGTCAAGTCATACCAAAAATTCCATAAATGCAAACTAAACTATCTCTGTATAGTGGTCACTATAGAAAGTTCACATAAGAGGGTTATTTGCCATGATACCAGAACCTGCTATTTCCTAGCTAGGAGAGAGTAGTACAGTAGTTACTGACATTTAGGAGTTACAACTGGGAAAATAATCACAGTAAATACTTTCATATATTGCCTCCCCACTTCACATTTAGGGAAGCTTTTATCCTCAAAAATCAATATCAAATTCAGGACTGGGATTCACAACTGGAGTAATGGATCCACAAATGACCACTGTATCTGTTCTCTACTTCTGTGATCCAATTGTCACCTGATTATCAGCAAATTGGCATAGTGTAGGGTTTTAATGGGATGTAGGTGCTAACAAGGGAAGACTAATTCTGTTTGCAGCATTATGTAGAGATTCTGCTAAACAAAATGGCAATGAGACTACTCAAAACTAGAAGTGCAACCAAAACTTAAGGAAGTTCTGCACTCCTAAATCTTTTAACATTTTTTTAGTTTCTGGAAATGGTAACTATCACACTCCTTGCTACGCAGCTTGATCCTATAATGTAAAATGACTGGACAAGGATTTACCATAAGGATAGTTCAAACTCCTTTTCCTGTTCTCTGCCCCCAAATTTCTCTCTAAGCAAAACAACTGTGGAAAACTTTCTTCCTAAAGGTTAGTGTTTTGACAAGTTATGATTGTGTGAAAACAAGGGATTATAATGGAAACTGATTCACAGCCTTAATTATAGCAGTCACTAGTGGCAACCAGTATAATGTATGATAATTACTTAAAGCCGATAATGTTACAGTACATAGGAACTTTAAAAAAAAAAAGATAAAACCCAAGGTTCACAGTATTTTTTTAAAGTTATGCTGATGACTTGGTTTGCCTGAAACTAAGTTTTACATTATTAAAAGGGATAAATCCATTTAACTTAATCATACTTTACACACCAGCTTCACACACAAAAATTAGATTTTAATACTGGAGGGAAAAAGGAAGAATAAAATGATTAAAAAATGAAAAATAATCTTACCAAAATACAAGGTTAGCATTATGAGTTTAAGCACACACATGCACAAAACCTGGGAAATGCAAATATTAAAGTTCTATATCAAAGTTTGAGCAAAATATGTGTGCACCTCCACAGGGTAGTTTTCATTTCTTGGGTTATTAAGCTTAGGCAGGGCCTTCTAGGCTGGCCATCTTTCATTAGACTGAACAGAAGTAGCCCAGAAAAGCCCATTGGTTAAGAATCCCATTCCTTACCTTGTTTCCCCTGGAAACAAGGAGAAGAAACCGAAAAAAAAAATCAAAATCCCAAACTAGAAAAAGGCTTATTGAAGATAAATACTTTATATGCCAAGGTTGAAAACTGTGTAACTTAAGATTTCATTTTGGAAGTACATTGGACATCCTGTTCCACAAAATACCATTTGAAAACACTTCTTGGCAGGTTGTTCAAAATTGATACAAACATTCAGTTATGACAAAAATAGCCTTTCTCTAGTTCTTGGCCTTTGAAAAAAAAGGCAAGAACTAAGAGGAAATTTTTTCCCTAGGACTCTACTAGTTTCGGCCTGTCTTTGTAGAAAATCACCTGAAAGATTTTAAACAAGGAAAAATACCATCTACTCTTAAAACTCAAGTAAAATGAAATCTTATTATTTTTATATCACAGCATCAAAAAGGAATTACTTTGCAAATAACTGAAATATTTCAGCTCAAGAAGATCACACTTGAGAATGCACAAGTAACTATTTTTATGAAGACAGTAGAATTACTGTATATTCTTGAGCTAGAACTATTCAATGTATAATACCTCAAAAAAATTGAAACCACCTAATTTGGGGACTGCAAAGAAAGAAGTCAAACAAAAATCGGGGAAGGATTCATACAAGAAAATAAGCAGATTCACAAACAAGAAGATACTTCTCTTTAACTTGTGAATCAAATACTTTACATTTTGAAATGTCCCTGGAAACCCAGGGATTTATTAGTTCATGAAGTTCTTAATGTTTGTCTGTAGAGATCATGCCAGCTCTTTTAAAGTAAAATCTATTATTTAGGAACCACATTTTCACCACACAAACCGGTTATGCATTCACTGTCAATACTCAAAGTATAATTGCTGAAATAAAAGATGGAAGAAACTTCTAGCTACTTAGCAAAAACATGAGCATTTGGGGGACTAGCAAGACCACAGATTATGAAAGATGCAATATTACTAAACCAAACAAATCCGCCCAGTTGATAGCAAACAACTAATACTTTTTTTCTTTAAAATTACGCCAAAAACCTCTACAGAGGGTACGAAACCCCATCTTGTTACACAATGAGTGATCAGAGTTTTTTAGTATTTCCTATGGTAATACCCTGGAGTGATGTTGTGCTTCAAGAAAATAAATATTACTATTTAACAACAACCCAACACGCCTTTGTGTCCTTCCACATACATATTTTGACTGCCACTTCTGTGCCCTGCTCAAGGTAGCCAAGGTAGCCATTTCATTTGAATTGCATGACTTCCAATAGTTTAAAACACAACAACCTTCTGTACTTCTCAAAGTTTTTGTCAAATCCAGTCCAGGCTTACACACAGACCAACAATCTAGTTATAAACTGTGGTTTAGAGAAGCACAAATTTATGCTGCTACCAACTGTCATAACCAATTACTCTCCTTCTACCCAGCTCAATTGCTGAACCATTGCATTATTTTTCCCCAAACCAAAGAGTTAGTACCATTCACAACATACAGGGTGCTGCTATTCAACTTAAGTGATTCTTTTGTGAAGGATCAGTTTTGCACATTGACTAAGAGCTACTAAAAAAAAAATCATCTAAACATCTGAAAGTCACGTGTGTTTCTGCTGGACAAACTGACACATACCTTTGAAGACCAGCTGCAGTTCTGTGCTCAGAAAAGAAGCAAACAAGGAATAAAATTACAATTAATGAGGAATAATAATAAGACACTGAAACACAAAAGAATTTCCTAGAAAACAAATTTCCTAACAAATATCTTTGTTAGTTAATAGGGAGCCAAATATAAATTTCGTATTGTACATGAATCAATTCACAAGGGGTGTACTCCCAAACTGCACATATAAATGATGCTTCCACACTTCTCAGAATCCATCAGTTTCTATGGTATAAACATATGATAAGAAAGCAAAGCCTCAAATGAGTCACTGTTTTTTCCTGATGAACTGTATCCTTACTCAGCCCTTCCATCATAATGAAGACAGTGCATCATCAATTAGCTTCAGTCAGTGATAGTGTAAAGGACATAATACTCCTGACTCTGGGTGAAGCATTTCCCCATCTAGGAGTGGCATAAATCACTTGGAGAAATGGTGTCAATTGTTGTCTCACAACCACTTCCTGTTCTAGGTTTGCCCTTTGCTACATACAAAGACAACAGGCTAAAATCTAGAGTAGCAACAAAACGTGTGTATCAGGAAGGGTAAACTTGCATTGTCTTGAACTATCTTCTTTCAGTAATTCCCTCTCTTCTCCTTTCTTCCACATAAGGGCATTTTTTCTGGGGTGACCTAGATATCCACCAGCTACTCACTCTTGAAGGTTTAGAAGTCCTGGATAAATTTCTGCTCACTTCAGTGCTGAACAGCACAGAGACTACCACACAGCTTGCACGAGGGTCAAGGAAAAATTATACTCACATGAAGTAGGAAATAAAAAAGAAAGGTAAGCCTTTTACAAAATGGGATCCACACAACTTTTGGGATCCCCTGTTCAGCATATTCAAAACCAGGAATAAATCACATCCAAACCATGATTCTGGATTCTTTTTCTCTCCTGTACAAGGTTTTCTCTAATTAGATTTTCCAGAACAATTCTGTTAGAACTGATTTAATACTTCGGTTCAATTGTATTCAGAGAAGATCCCCAAGGGATACATCTTGTGTGTCAGCACACGAGAATGAAAGTGCTTAAGTTTGCATCTGCTATTACTACTACTTGTTGCAGTACAGTTGAGGCTGTCCACTGGGCACATTTAGCTTTAAATGGAAGTTTTTCTCCTGGAAGAAAAAAACCACTGTTTTACAATTTCCCAGCCAGCATGATACAAATTTCTTCACTTTCTTGTAGTGCCATAACTACTCCTTCTTGAAGGTTACACTGTTAATTGAGGCCATCACGGTTTCTTTTACACTTTTGTTGTCTTTTCTAATCCTCTCTCACCTCTGTTCCAGAGAAACCATACTAGGCTAAAACTCCCCCGCTGCACGTCTTCCACATGTCATTAACACTTCTTCCAAATTCCTAGGGTTAACTACAAGTTCCTAATGTAATCTGTCATTCACTGATTGAAAACATTGATAGGGAACAGATTTAAGACAAAGTTTAGGCATGTTTATATCAGTATTCTTAAAAGTTACTTCATTGTTATCTTTACTTCCTTTCTTGTAGTAGCTATATATTAACTTAATTACTATTTTCTCCCCCTAACACTTCAATAATCTAACTGCATTAACAGATCCACTTAAACTTACACTAAAGCAGCCTAAAAAAACACCACCCCAAGCACGTGTTACCACATGCTCAGTTGTGTCACTATCACAACTTGTACAGCGCTCTCAGTCTGCTCCACAACAAACTTCCTTGAGTCCTAGACAATTTCTACAAAATACAGTGCAAACCTCTGTGCCCACTTCTGCCTTTATGTCACAACTCACTGTCCCCTCAACTGCACTGATTTGGTGTAAAACTGAGTAACAAAATTAGCCTTGTTAAAAGCCTCTCTTTTCATACAGAAAAAACCTAATTTCAGATTAATTTCAATTAATGGTGTTCCTACCACTTAAGAAATGATTTTGTTTCATTCCTAACTTACAGATCGTACAAACAGAAATTTAAAAGTCGTTTAAATTATGAAAACAGCATTGTGTTCATTTCTAAAAACTGATTCTGCAGAGAGCCTCAGAAAATATACATCTAATCTGACAGTACTAGAAAGCTACTCATGACATAAATTAGAATAATGTTAAAATCTCTTTTGGCCCTTGATACCAAAGATAATCACAGCCATAAGCGATATAGTTTCTCCTTAAACCATAACATTCTTGTTTTTGAAAAGTCTTTCTCTTCCAAAAATGATTTTTAAATTACTGTTATAAGCCAGTAACATTGAAAAGACTCTTAGAATTCTGATCCGTCTTCTCCAGTTCCTCATTAGTGGTCTAACAAACCTAACTAGCTCCTAAATGCAGTTCTGAAATTGGTTTCAAGTCAAAGCAAACAAATAAATATATTCCATACATACAACATGGTTACCAAAACAATGACTTTAAAATACCAAACTACTTTTTGTCCCACTAATACCATAACTCTCACTAGGGACCTCCCAAATGTATTCTTTTAATTGTATCTGAATCCAAACATTGTTTAAAGACCAATCTTCATTAGCTCTGTCTGGTCCTCATTTGCCTATGTTTTGAGATATTTATTTCAGTTTACAGAAATTACACTCAGAGTTACAATAATCTGCTTCAGAGCAAACCATGAAGCAGCTAATAGCATCTTGATTGCATTTTCCACATCCTTCTGGATATGGGACATGGATTTCCCTTTGTTTTGAGGCATTTTAAAAGCATGAACTGTAATTGAATGCATCCCTTCACCAAGAAAGAAATTAGCATTTAGTTAAATACTGGCTTCCTTGCAGAATACTCCATACCTTATACCTTGCACATTTACTTGCTAATTATGCCCAAGTAAGTAAGTTGGTCGGTATTTTAATAAATATGCCCCAAGGTTAAAGGACTCCAAGTATGTCTAATGATATTTCAGCAAACAATATTTCATTCACATTTAAAATCAAGTAAAGGACATATCCATTTCTTCAGGCTATAGAGCTTAATCAGTTAAAATTTATGGGGTTTTGCCTTTGATGGGGAAAAGAAGAGGGAATTAAGCAGCACCTTGGGATAGTGGTCATGGGTTATTATACCAACATCCTCAAATATAAATCTACACGGTACTTCGTCTGAATTGATACACAACAAAATTGCTATATATTCATATGATTCAATTTCATTGAATTGCTTCAGGTTAAAACAAGCCACACTTTCATGTGTTTGCATACAATTCCCATGGCTGTAGTTTTTACAGTACATTTATGCACAGTCTAAATCATTCCCGTGCATAAAGATTTATGTAAAGTAAGGGTGCTGGAGATAGATAATAAGACACTTTCTTTCTTTTTGTTTCCATAGAGCACACTGATTTACACTTTCTAATGAAACATTAAAAATAATTTCACATTAACATTACAAAAATTACCTTTTTATGATAGTTAAAAGAATAAACACTACTGAAAATGGATTCTGACAAAATATTATATAGAAATTCTTCTCTAGAGAACTGTGGTAATGTAAGGGAATATATGTGTGTATAGAAGGTTGTTAAAAGAAAGGGAAAATCATCCTTCCAATGTCTTATTTAGAAGCCATTGATTTCTTAATTTTCAATCTGCTATTAAGTTCCAAAAGAAGTGTTCCAGTTCAGAGTGAAAGGAAAACACATTTATTTTCACAATTTTTAAAGCATTTTGTTTTGCTTATTTTTAATACTATGCTCTAAGCACAAGTCCAAGCTTTGCATGCAGTGCAACTCTGGTCATTATAAAGTCAGACTTTGTTTGGTTCTGCACAAATTCTTGAAGTCACAGTCACAAGGGGATCTTCGCTTTGCTAACATATGGATGACCATGGCTGAAGGACAACAAAAAAAACCCCACAACAATTGAGAGGATGTGTCAACTACCAGGATCAGCAGAAGAAAACAGGAGGCTGTGCTCTTTTTATCACCAGCAGTTCAAAATACGAGTAGGTAAGGCAAGGAAATATCTACCATAAGACACAGGATATGAGCTCCGCCAGTGATCCAGAAAGTGCTGTCATTATCTCAACATAGCAGCAGGGAAGAACATTAAGACTTATAGCTGACATGGAACTAATCTGTAGCCTATTACTCTGAATGAAGTTGTAAATTTTGAGAAGCATTTGATCATTGTGGAAATGATGGATGCTAAAACAGGGAACTGTCACCCTACCCCCATACACTCTGCACAAGGACATCTGTACAGATGAGGCAAGTTCTGCTCAATCTGCAAAGCCAAAAAAATTATCATTACAACTATATGTGCTTTTTTCTATTTTTGTTAAAATTTCTACAACACTAACTCAATAATATATGCCACCAATTTTTATTTTATTTTTTAAAGTAGGTTCAAGCAAAAACTAATTAATCTGGAAAGAAACTGAGTTTTTGAAATACACCAGCTTCAGGCAATGCTACCTTTGGATTCATGCTGTCTGTGAATTTGGCAGTTAAGACTTGTGTCAGTCCATAGGACACAGGGCATGAGTCCCAAACAAGCAGGTGGCAATGGTTCATACCCTCTGTTCCTGTCCAGCTGCCCAGCCAACAGCCCTGACATGCACCAAGTACCAATAAACTGAACCTGCAGCTGCCCCACTGGCAAGCAACCTACAGCTGGATGTGCCAAGTTCCTTTCACTGCAGGGTTTGCTCTGGAGAGTGACAACAACAAATTGATGCACAATGTTAGCAGTGCTGAACACTTTTTCATCACCCATCCTTATTACCTCATATTATTCACTGAGGATATTAATTTATAGCAATTACTATTTTGTAAATAGCTATGACTGGAGAGCAGATTAAGCACTCAAAGGTTTCTGGGTCTAAATATATATATGAAACTGAAAAGATAAACATCAATGCTAAATGAGTTTCCATTGTGAACCTGTGTAATTATAGACCATAGATTTTCCTCTTGTACATACATCAGCCCTCAGCAAAGCCAGGAAGACCCTTACTATACAATTTCACTAGCTCCCTAATTTAATGAATTTATTATTTTCATGTAAGGTTCACAATCCATAATAATATCTGGATTTTCTTCTGTTTAAAATATTACCCACCTTTGATAATCCTTCAGATCCCAGCCTTTGTAACCTTGTAATTAGGCAATGGGGGCATTATACACATTTCAAGGTGAAGTAAAATGTTTCCTAAGTGAGTAGCAGTACAGATTTCACATTTATGCCCTGCATTAGATCAATTCTGTTGTCTGCTGAATTTGTGATTGTCATTCTGGGTCTCTAGACCCAATCTCTGGGTGATTTAATAGATCTGTGGAGACACGTGATTCAGAGACAACTTGGTTTAAAAAGAAAGAAACTGCATCTAAATCACATGTTCTAAGGTTTCAGAGCTCTCCTCCTGGACTCCAGTTCTGTGTTTTTTTCTGTTCATCCTGTATTTATTTTGGAGGGGAATGGCAGAACTTGAGAACAAAAGAAAAGTAGTAAGTGGACAGCATCCCATGACTACTGGAAAAACAGGGCCTAGAAATTTTCAGAGAAAGGACATCTCCCCTTTGTTACCAAATTTGCTGGAGGATGACTTCCATTTTCCTTTTTTTTCAGCAGTGCATTGAAATCAGTAATTGGTACACAGCTACATGTTGGGGTGAGAAGTTACTAATGGTCAGGACTGCAGTTAAGTAAAAACCCCCTAAGAAATAACTTTGCTTTTCCAAAAATCCATCCTGGAATGTGTATTGTATGAATGCTCTATTTGGAAGCACATTTTTATATACCAAACTATTGGGATTTTATTTGCATTTGAAGCACTTTATATTGCAGCTACTCCACTTCAGATTTTCATGTTTCTGTTCCGTTTCCTCTTTCAGAGAGTAGCTTCTACCTAAAGTCTTTCAAAAGGTGGAAAGACAAACATGGACTTCACTGCTTGCTAGAGAATGACTGTGAAAGGACCCTTTCATCACTGTAAAAGGTAGTTTTCATCTTCCTTCGTTTCATTATTTGCCAAGCTATGTGCAAGGAATTTTACTTGATCTATTGTTATTTATAAAACAATACGGTGCAGATCTTTCATCATCTCTCCAGTTCCTTACATGAGTGTCTCATGTAGATTTACCTTCACATATCCAATCAGACTGGTTATTACCCTCTTTATTTTTTATTTTTCTAACACAAGGGGACATGTCAACAGCTACCTTCTACAGGCAACAATTTTGGAACACTTTAAAAGATAACATTTGTATCCAATTTTTTTTAATATTTTTGCATCAATTTTATTTTAGTCTTTAGTCACCATGATTTAGTGACTCATATATATCCTCAAAGGATTGCTTCTGGGTGTCAGGAGCAGATTGTGTATAGAATTTGAAGCATGAGTTACCTGGCAGTTCTGAATATGCTCTCACACATGCTTCCATTGCCTAATTTTACACTGGTGCTTGTAAGCATTCTTTCTTGGGATTTCTGTGGGAGCTAGAAGCAAACTTTCCTAAAAGAAGGCTCAGTAAAGTTGAACATTCATTTTTCTACCAGATTACATACAATATACGTTTTGACTCAAGTCTGTAAACTCAATCCTTCTTTGAGGAGCATTTTCATTCTTTAAAAAATATCTAATCCATTACTTTTCATCAAAACAGTGAAACAGAAGAGCAAATGACTTATTTTGCCTGGTCATGCAGTAGCGTTATAATTCTGTCTTAAGACCTTTCTTCAATTAATTCATATCCACTCTTATGCATTTTATGGATTAGTAACTGTCTGGTTTTCCTTACATGCCATTGGAGGAGTATATACATTAAATGTTACATCAAAACACCCTGTTAAGATGACAATAAAAATCAACAATACAAAGCCTAAGACCAGTCTGGACCATTTCATAGAAAAAAACCTGAAAAGTAACAAAAAGCTACCTTGAAACTATATATGAAATGAATCATTTTCTATTAATGGTGTACCAAATCTGATCCAACAAAGCACACAAATCCATTATTAAAGATATCCTAATGGTAATCCTGAAAGTTTCTCCATTAACTCTGGAATTAAAAAAACAAAAAACAAAAACAAAACAACCAACAGATAAAAGTGAGTGTGGCCAAGAAGAATAAAAAGGAAAAAGAAAACCTTATTTGGTTTTTTTTGAGACTTAACAAACTTTCTTGAGCCCTCATTAAAACATGTCTTGGTTTTCAGCTGCAATAACCTTTCAATCTTCCACCTGCAAATGCTTTCCTGGTATTGAAAGTCTTTTACTTTCTACTTCACCTCTCTGCAAGATTTCCTGCACAGCATTGATGGGTAAAGAATCATAACCTTACACTCTTCAAGCATTTATAAAGATCTACTGCAACACTTTACCTGTGTTTGTCATTGTCAATGAAGAAATAAACAACTTGTATTAGGAATGTAACCCTTTGTCCAGAGTACTTTTACAATAATTTACATTCTATCAGAAAAATTACATTTGTGATTGCTGGTTTTGATTTGTATTTTAGAGATACAGAACTTGTACAGCGATTCTTTCTCCTCATTTTTCCATCATTCCCCCTTTTCCTCAGCTAGGATTTCAACACAACGGGCCTTTACAAAAAAAAAAAAAAACAAAAAAAACAAAAAAACTCCAACCAGACAAAACCAAACAAAAACCCAACAAACTTTCTTCAGCCCCAATAAAAAAGGTATTTGCAAAGAGTTGCTAGAGGAGGCTGACCACTGTCCCCATCACTGTAGTTCCTCTGCAGAGCTTACTCCCTGATGTTAGTGTTAAAGAAACAAAAGCAAGAAGCACAGAGATGGCGCAGATGGGCTAAGGCTAAAAAGCTGACCTATGTGTCACCCCAGCCCTTCTTACCCAGATCCATGCTTTTTGAGGCTTTCAGATTAATTGATTCAGACTGCTTGGCTGGTGTCAAAGATCTGAAGTTGATGTGCTGATCTGTTAAATGCACTGCTGAATTTATGATAGGGCTGTAGGGAGAAAAAAATACTTATGTAAAGTATTAAGGTACCAGTTCAAACCACAAGTGAACTAATTAAAGAATGCACAAATATACATGTGTTTTTTCCTCCAGTTGCTTACAGCATGCATTTTTAAAATCAGATATTGATCCTCAACTTCCTTTTCTGAGACTTAACACTTTCAGTCACTTGGTTTCCCCATCGGAGATGGAAATGTAAATGTAAATTACTAGTAATAACTTTCTTTTCATTTTGCTAGTTCTGTCTAACCACTGCATTTCCAAATAACATGCTACAGAATGTTGGAGAAATACTGGCAATGTACCTGGATCAATTCTACTTCATCTGCTAATATAAAATTATTTTATAGCCTTGTACCATTTACACAGGAGGTTGGAGGTCCTATACAGCATCCTATGACTAAAGAATTTCAGGGTATTGTATTTGAGTGCTTTGATTTTTATTTTGTATTTTGTTTCATTTTTTTTATTTTAAAGCAACTTTCTAAACATTTCAAAATTGCACCTGACTGAAACTCCAAGTAACTTTCAGCTCAAAATGCAACGCCTCAATGCAATCTGAAATCTTATGTGTCTCTTTTTGATAAGAAACAGAAATTATTATTCTTTTAAGTAGTCTTAAGCAAAAAAGGACTTAGAAAAATAAAAATATTTATTTCCAAGTACTTCAAATGGTTTAGTTTTACAGTGTCAAAACAGTTTCTTAATACTTTTTAAAAATGCAATTTCAGTGAAATCAGTGTGACTTGATATAACAATTCAATTTCAAGAGAACATAAGTTCTAAATGGAAAAAACAATACAACACTGGAAAAGTCAGGGTGGGACAAAGGGTCTGTAAATTCATCATAATTTTAATACATCATTAGCATTTAAGAGAATGTTTTTCTCTTAGCTTGCTGGAAAAATTAGGAACAGATTCTAACTAACAACTACAGTTGAAATGTAATGCCGAATTGCATTGATCTGTGAGACTTGTTTGTTTATCATGTCATACATACTTGCCAGGGAGACCAGAAATAACAAAATTATTTTAGTAATTACTCTGTGTTAGTGAAAGGAAAATAGATATGAAAATCTTGTATGAAGCATTCAAGGTATTCATAATAAAATATATCTACTCTTTGATGCAACCAATCACTTAAGGGTAGTTTTTACTCACACCCATGCACACAAGGCAGACACATGGCTAAATTTTTAGCTGAAATGCATACTTTCTTTATATCACTGCAGTAGATGCATGACTATCAAAACTGAACCCACAGCAAATGAGGAAAATGTTCAATAGTACATTTCAATATCATCATCAGGATTGGTTGCATTCCTCATCATTAGGAGAGGCTGAAATTATGGCTTTGATTTGAATCCTGCACTACTTGAGGTACAGAGTATGAGCCATTGTGAATTTCAACATTTACACTTCTTTTCTACACCTCCAAATTTCTGTATTTACTAAATACTTACTGTATTGACTATGAGCTATCAAGCACGTCAGGTTTTGCAGAAGTATCTGAAAAATCTACCCAATAACTTTACAACTGGTAAAATGTTCATTAATTTTTCTCCTATACACTTCAATGTTCAGATTTACTGAAAATTCATTTTGTAATCTCAAGAATATCTGTGTGTGACATAAGGAGATTAAGTTTCTTACAAACTGTGTTTGGCTTGGACTTTTAAAGCTTTAGGAGACTTCATACTGCATTTACACATTGCACCTACAGTTTTAAATTAACATTTTTTAAAAATTTGGATCATGCTTTGGGATTGTTTTGTTTCACTAAACACAAGACAAGTATCATCTATCATGGATAGCAGGTATACTGCAGCTTATGTACAACTGAAACTAACAACACACTAAATGCTAAAATAACATTCACAGCTTATGTTAAAAGACCTTCCAGGTGACTAAAGAAAGTGGCACAAATTAAAAAAAAAAAGTGGTTCTCTAATCAATTAGAACTATTATCACAACTACTACTGAGCAATTAGTGCTGTAACTAATCAGAAGAGCTGAAGTCCAACCTGTGATTATAATCCTCATTCAGAAGATCCTCACTAGGATGTGGTGGGAGAGGTGGAGGGGTTTCATTTTCACCACTGCCATGATCAGAAACTTGGAACTCTGAAACAAAATTTAGAAAGGGGTTAAATAACCTGCAGAAACAACTACATTACACCAGTTCACTGACTGATGACTGGAAGGCCTCAAGCAATGCTGAAGCAAATCACAAATTATTCAAATCCCTAAACTAACTAAACTAGAATTAAAATCACACCAAGCAGAAAATACACCCCTTGGGATTTTCCTGAAGAGTTGATTTTCAGATTTGCATATATATAATTAAAGGTAAATATAGGGAAATTTTGTCCTTATAGTGAAATCGAGTGCAAGGCACAAATTGCTTTACACTGTTTTAGTGGAGTGCTTTACTCCATTTTTAACTTCTCCATAGCTGCATTCAAACTGATTGTAGGTTCATGATTTCAGTCCTTTTGATGGGGAGCATTTATCACCTTTCATGCACAGAAGAGAACCACATTCTCAGCAAAGAGCTCAGAAAAAGAAAAATTTCTATTATCCTATAGCAAGAGAACAAAGAGGCATTTCTTAATTACAGTCTTCACTTTCCTACCATTACGGTAACTCCTTCTTTACCTTTACAAACAGCACTCAGCTAACACTAGAAAATTACTTTTTACAAAGACAAATATGAACTACTCAATCCATTCAGTGGTTTGCTAAGCAACAACACTTCAATACCTGCAATACTTAGTAAGACTGCTATGCTCACTGTAGGCCAGTTCATTACTGTCCTATAAATTCACTTCTCAACTCAAAGGTATCATCTTAGAAAAAAACCCCTGCATTTTTCAATGTAGAATATATCTTCACTCCTCCCAGGCTTAATAAGAAACATGGACACTTTCTTGGGTTTCAATGGCAGGTAAGCAATCTAACAACAATGACATGCAACAGAACAGGTCATGTTAAAGTGTGGCATGGAATGCTGGCAGTTCTTGTACAATCCTGTCTGAAAGCACTAACCTAACCTGAGAGAAAAAGGATTGGTAAGGAGGGATCAAAGCAAAAAGCAATAGATTATACTTATTTCATAAGAGCATTCATATAGCAAACAAAAATTACTGGGGGAAAAAATTCCAACAAAATCTCCCCCAAAAAAAACAATAAAAAACAACCCCCACAAACCCACACTATTAGGTCAAGAATCCTATAAAATTCCTATTGGCTGGATAGCCTCCTAAAGATGAGAATAAGAAAAAATACTTCAAACCCTGTATCTCAGGAGAAGTGTGAGCATCATCAAAAGAAAGTGAGGATAAGCAGATGAAGAAGAAAGTTTTAATGAGACCTTAAAAATGATTGCCAGTCTGATGTAAAATGTAGGTATGCTACCTTATATATACATATGGGTTTCTTGCACTGTGATCCCCATTCTTTCAGGTTTGAATATAAAAACAGAAACAGATGAGAAATAATAAGCAAGTTCTCACAGGAAAAAGAACTTACAACAAAAGAGAAACTCATATTGTTCAATGTGATACCAAATGTAATTACAAAAGTGAAGGAGACTATGAAGCTCTGCAAAAAAGACTGCAGGACACTAGTAAGAAATGCAGGTGAAATTCCCTGTCAGAGACTGCAAAGTGATGCACATGGAAGTAGGGGGAAACTCCTGAGACTTACACAAATACTCTTATGGCTCTGGAACAGCACACTAGATGTGCACTGGATTGTTCTTTCAATATATGCTTAGTGAACTCAAAGGAGGCAGTCATTGACAAGTGCAAAAAAGTCCAAGTACTCCAACTAGAATTCAGTAATGATGTACGTCATTTTAAAATGGTATCTAAGGTTTCATTCTTCCTATCTGAAAAATGACATAAAATAATTCAGAACCATATTGAAAAGGTAGCAAGGATAGATGGACACAGGTATAAACACTCCTACAAGGACCACAGATTAGGATTCTTTAGTTGAGAGAAAGAAGCAATAAAAGGGAATACAAGATGAGTCCATGCAATTGTAGAAGCTATGCATAAGGTGAAAAGGAAGTTCTCATTGTCTCATGCACAAGAACAAGAAGGCAAACAGTTGAACTATCAAATACCACAACTACAACACACACAAAGTAGTGTTTTTCAGCACTGCCATGAAGATACTTCGGAAAATAAAATTAAAAAGATTAAGAAATGTACCAAAAGTTAGAGAGATGTATCCTTGGCACAAGGGTCCAGACAGAACTTTTGACTTACTAAGTCCCTAAACCTCTGATTATTAAAAGTAGGAAGAGATGCTTCATGGTAAAAATTTAAAGCCCCCCTGAAAAAAAAAAAAAAAATCAAAAAAAGAAAAAGAGTTAAAAAACCCCCCAAATCCACAAAAAACCCAACAAACTGGGAAAAAAAAAAAAAAAAAAAAGAACCACACCACACTTACACTGTGGCACTGTGGTTAGCCTTTCTGAGCAGTCTCCTTTAGCCATGGCAAGGGGCTGAGCATATCATGCAGTTATACAGTTATACTAACTTGGATTCCCAGTAATTGGTACATGATTTCACCAAGGTTGTTTGATCATGGGTTACCACTGGTATTTTTCTTACAGTAACAAAAGGGTACACACAGAAAAACATCAGACTTCCTCAGTGAATTGGAAATGATCACAAGGGATTACAGCTCCCAGTAAAATGGAAGCAGGAGCCAGAAAGCCAGAGCATGAGAGAATTTAACCTAAGGGGCAGTCACTGGCTCCACATTTAAGACCTCAGGAAATGACCTTAGCAGATCCAGATAAACCTAAGCACTGAACAAAATGTATTGAATTTTCAGATATTAAACAGACTAAAAGAGTAAAAAAGAGTAACTCAAGCAGAGTAAAAATTGAGTCTGTCTGTAAGACGTGCAGTATTTACAAGGAAAATCTAAATAATTAAAAATTTCACTTCTTGATTTTCTAGCTTGATGTTACCACATATGTATGAAAACAGGGGTGCCTTTACAACCATGAAGATTCAGCAGTCTCTGGTAGCAGAGAAACTTTGATTATTTTAATACTTAATAGAGAGATGACAGCATTTTCCCTAAAAGTATTTATAATATAGGGTTATAAGAAATATATGAGAACCTCTAATGAAACACATTCCAGTAATCTTTCAACACCAGAAATGTAAAGCTGCTGGCACAAAAGTAACAATTCTCAAAGAGATTGTTCTAAAAAACACCGTGCAACAGCTCGGCAGCAAAAGAAGTGAGGACCTGAAGGCAGCAAGTGTTATTAATGCAAAAATAGAACAAACATTGGCATTTCAATATTGGATCACTATCCCCTCCCCCTTTATTTAAATATCCACAGGCAAGGAAAAATTTAATGTTTTGGCTAGAAGCACTTTTCTCCAGACATTAGTTTTTCTTGCTCATATATAATAAAAAAGACTCTCAAAAGAGACAGTAATATTAGCAAGCCTAGCTTCAGTGTGTTTTTGCTGAGCTTTTACAAGAATTTTATTGGTAGGAGCAGTGAAGGGTAGTGGAAATAACTTATTAGAAAACATTAATTAAGAAAGTGACATTTTATGAAACATAATACAGCTCCTACATTAAATTCTTACATCGGATCCCATATTATGTTAAAAATCTCTTCTGTGTTTTATTATTCTTTGCAAAAATGTACCAACTGCACTGCTACATTCAAGATGTGGATAGCACACTGGGAGCACGTATAAGGATCTGTTCCTACCCAAGAAGCTCACCTGGTCTCTGGCTCATGTCCTTAAACAGACACACAACCTAAGAGTTCATAGCTGAGATAAAAGAGGGCTGTGCACAGGCAAAGTGTTTCACCCTTACAAATGCCTTGAAACACTGAGGACAAAACTCTTGAAGAAATGATGCAAAAAAAATTTAAACCAGTGATGGGAGGAAATAGGTGACAGGCTTATATGGAAAGCAGAATGAGTATTAGCTCAGTAATAATAAATACTATGATTTCAAAATAATATAAATATTTCTGCAATGTGTGAGACTAGTGTAAGCCCAAATTATCTTTCATAAAAACAATTTCTTATCAGAGCCACTCCACAGCCCTCCTGGTGCAAGTGCCTGTGCAGTTTTCCATTAAGATCACTGAAATTTTCCTCATTAAATGCCAAATCTTCAACAGAAATCACAATACAATGGTATCTTGAGTAAGTGTAGAAACATCTTTGTCGCATCTTGTGCACTGACTTCAATTCCAATCACTTCCCAGCCACGCCAAACCCTCCCTGTGCCAACAGCACTCCTAAGCTTCCTTTACACATCTGACACATTCTCTTCTGAAGCCATCACCTTTTTTTGCTATAATGCCTTCTTACCATAATTCTTTAATTAAATAGATGCCTATTTAAAATAATTGTATGACTGAGCCGAAAACTAGCCATCCTAATTTTTCAATCACAATTGAAGAATCCTTATTTGAAAGTGCAACTCTTCCACATACTTTGTTTTGAATTTAAGTGACAGGTTAGCAGTTGCCATTCATCTGCATCAATGGCTCCAGAGCATTTGTTTTTATGGTTTTAAGGAAGCATTAAAAGGTATTTGCTGCTTTCTGATATTTCTTTGGTAATGACTAACTCTACAGGGCAGGCTGGTTCCAAGGATTTGACCCTTTTCTCCTGAAACTACAGAATAAGCATAAATTCCATACAAGAGAAACATAAAGTAGATCTAAGCAAAAGGATTTGATCCTTGCATATTTACAATGCTTCAGGCTATACCTAATTCTTTGCCTGGAGTCACATTGTCAAAATATTTAAGTCAACACAAATAAGTTACCCCTAAATTCTATGGGAGTTTCTCTTGAATTTTACAGACAAGGGTCTTTGGTTTTGATTAAAAGTACCCCACACAGTCATCACAGCAGTCTATGAAATTACTTTTTGCAGGCTACCTTGATTCCACAGTTGTCTAGAAAAGTGGGAAAAATCATGCATAATTCAACTACATCAAAGAAAATATTTTTTTCCTACTGAAAGGTATTTAGTTATGTCCTTGGCTTGAAGAATGAGAGCACACTTAAAAGGATAGGGGTTAAGACCATCTCAAATACTTGAACTTTTCAAATAACTGGTACCTTGCTGAGTCAGGAGCAAATTGGATAGATAGTACAGTATGCTATCAGAAATTAAAAAAGACAGGAAAAGAAGTGGCCTTAAATGCTCTTACTTTATGCTTCCATATGCTCACACATGTAGGTTTTCTTTGCACAATTTACACAATTACCTAATTCTTTTTAATGAGTTCATTAATATAATTTCAATTTGTAAATTAAGGGGATGTTTCTAACCTTTGAACAAATTTTACCTTAAAGTCTAAAATAAGCAAGTGCACTTTTCAAACATCATATTTTAGTATAAATTAAGCTTGTAATAACCTAGGACATAATCTAAAAATTAAATGTAAAAATCATTGCACTCATTAAAGATATATAGAAAATAAACATTTTGACAACATATACTTTGCACTCATCATTTGTTTTTTTCCAGCCTTACGTGTTGGGGCAGCGAGCTAGAAACTGTTACTTAAACTGGAATTTGTGCCAGGAATCTCATTCACAACTTCTGAGTCAGCTCTCCCACCCTGGCTGGATCTTCAAGCCTCAAAGTAACATAGCGTGCACTTACTCTAATTAACTGCTTTTGGTGGCTGTGGATTTCAGGAAACAAAACCACAAAGCACTCTCTGTCTCAGCACAGAGAAGGAGATGTAGAGACTACCTTTTATTCCTTCCTGAGGACTGCACGTTACAAATTGCTGGAGAATGGTATCATTGCGTCGGGAAGCAGCTGCGAAGTTATGACTCCCGTCAAAGGCTGATTTCTGAAAGACTCCCTGGTCTGAGCGTTCCTAAGGGAAAAACAGAACCACACACGGCAACACAAAATTTACATATTCAACAAAGCAGAAGAGCATCCATCATTGCAGACAGTGCACGGACACAGTGTGACACATTGTGTTCACTGTATATTGCCTGATCTCAAACGAGAAATTTGAGAGAGCTCTTCAAAACTGCGGTCTGGTTTTGCTGACCATGAAATAAGAACAACATCCAAGCAATAACAACCATTAAGAATGATGTACAAAAAAGAAGATTTTTTTTATGACCCACAACTGGCTTCATTCAAATTCTCCATCTGGGAGGGCAGCTTGTGACATTGTCAACACAAGAACATGGGCAATGCCAATGGTATTTTTCTGCCAGCCAGCTGGTTCCCTTCTCCCTGAGACTGAGTGCATATGTTCTGATGATCACACACTAGAACAGTTTTGCAAGTAAGGAGTTACACCAAACTCCCAAACGCAGGTCTTCTGGCTAGCAGCTAAACAAACTCCTGTCACACCTCTAGTCAGCTTTTCTTATGAGACATTTCCTACACGCCCCCACCCCCCCCGCCCATACATGCCATAGTGCCTAATTTATTCTCCTGAGCAGTTGCTCAAAGGAAAAAAGTTGGGGAAAAAAAAAAATTTAAAAATCACAGTTTCTAAAACTGGGACAGACCCAGAAAGACATTTCTGTAGTCATTATTCAGGGAAAACCGAAAACCCACACAGGGGAGATATTATGGCTAGTTTTCAAAGCAACCTTTATATTTTCTCTAATTTTATATCTGTTTTTTTTTTAAGTAGGATCCAACTGGTTTCTATTTTTAAACTGCATGTTCATTATTTCAGTAAATGTTATACTAAATATACATTTTTTAAAATTCCATAGTCACAGCTACAGAAGAAATGCATACATCTAACCCATGTAAATTATTTTTAAAATGATGCAAGAGGTTTGATGTATTGGCAAGTGATTGCCTGCAAACCAAGACATAAGGAAGGACAGCCTGTTACACCTCCTTGCAAACTGTTTTTCAAGCTTATTAATAAAAATAAAATAATGTAACCTAATAAAAATAAAATTGTAATAAAATAGTGATAGAATAAATACAATTAAAATAAGCATAATAAAATGGAAAAATTTCACCTCAGAACACAAATGAATGCTGGGATACTCATGGTGACAATATGGCTACAAATCTAAGTTTAGTGGACAGTGTAACATTTTTTTCCTCAGTGCAGAATCAGCCATTTGAAAAGGTTATTTTCGACCTCCACACAAAAACACACACACATCACACAAGCACTGACAGTTGTGTTTCCTCTTGAAACTGGAGTCTTTAGTTTACATAAGCTTGCTTAGGTTGTAAAGTCTCATTTACTGCTTTTTCAAACTGTCCATTGGAGACACAGTGGGATAAGGAGCCTTGAATTAACAGCAACAACAAATCTGCTTTTCCAGTTCTTTGATAAATGACACAATCAATATCCCAACAACTGATCAGTAACCAACCTAATTCAAGTATTCAGCTTATAAAACATAGTTGTCATGGAAGACCTCCATTAGTGTCCTGCCCAATAAAAACAATAATGCGTTTCTAAACATATTCTCCTTCTGCCAAGCTGAGATGCAGTTCTCAGGGAGCTGTTTTGGGGAAAGGGAAGAATGGGCACCAACCCATTTCTGCTATGGTCTCCAGACTCAAATGGAATTACAATTGAACGCAAAGACTACCCTATAAAAATTAATTCCTGTCTAAAATGAATTTGATTCAATCAAGACCTCATTATGCATTCTTCATAGGGCATGAGTCAAGACTATTTACTTCCTTCATACATCTGGATAATATTCAAAACTAAGCAGTTAACTATAAAAAGCAGCCTCATACTTTTACTAGGTCAATCTGATGTTTGATTGGAAGCTTTTTAAAAAGTAGTAGCTTTAGTTAAAAAAAGAAAACTCATGGGACTGAACTTTCTTTGAAAGTGAGCTACCTTTCTTATATTCCAAAAGTGCACAATAAATATAACATATTTAAATAACTTCATAATTCTTCCATACAGCAGGATGCTGTCACGTATAAAAGGAAAGCAAAAATGTGTTTTCCTCTAACATATTCCAGAATTGCTAATGGATACTTTTCATATTTTCCTGGCACAACTGACATCATGAGGTTTTTCCAAAGTGTCCTCCCAACAAAGTAAGGGTGTAATATTTGGGAAGTTATATATTTCTAAATCCATTTCTCAAATCAATAAATGATGGTAGTAAATGACATGGAAAATTGTCAGAAAAATATTTAAGAGTCAATTAAATTACAAGACACCTGCATCCTCTTCCTCCCTCTGGAATTTTATGCAAATACACCCACAAACATGATTGTTTTTAACATTTTAAAATGGTCCAGTAATGCTCATTAAATAAGAAGTTTGAAATATCGTGGAATTCTATAATAAGATTTATTACAACCTTTTATATCCCAATCCACTTGTATATACTTTCATTTTAAAGAACTCTATGGGTATTTAAAACTTCTAAAACTGTTTGTTCAAGGGTTAAAATCATAACTGGGGTGAGTAGAAAAGACAGTATATATGTACATTATCTATGGAGAGATGAGAAAAGAGTGTGCATATGTGTGCATGCATAAATGAAAGAGGGAGCAAGGGAGATCATAAAACCAATATTTTTCAAAATAAGAAGTGACTGACAAACATCAATTTATATGATGTCTAGAAAACATAACAGTTAAACATAACAGTCTTTCTTTTCTTATTTTGTTACCATAAATAGATTTTATGTTAATCAACTCAGAAATCCATCCTGAAGGAATCTTCATATGACCAGGAAAAGTAAAATATTTAATTCCTTGAATGTCAAAACAAAAAAACCAACAAAAAGGCAAGACAAGTCCAGAAAAACACACTAAAAAATACAGTAAATACTAATGAAAAAGAAAAAACAAGAGTAAAGTAAAATCCTAGTCACACTAAGATACTCAGGTCTCTAATTATAACAACAAAGGAAATCAGAATACAGTAATTTCACGAATATAAGATGCACCATTTTGACTAAAATTTTGGTCCCAACCTGGAAGTGCGGCTTATAATCAGATGTGGCCAATATATGAACAAAGTTTAGAAATTTGCCAACCCAGAAATACAAGCCTGCCGCCCTGGGGAGGTGGTGTGGAGCAGTGGTAGGCATAGCCCGGCCCCGGAGAGGCGGCACAGAGCCACTAAACCCCGCGATTCTGTTACTAATTGGCAACTTTGTGAAAGTTGCACGCGGATCCTCGCTGCGAACGAAAGTGCGGCTAATAATCCAGTGCGGCTTATATATGGACAAAGAACGAAATGTTGCTGACACCCGGACATGCGGTTTATAATCACTGTGGCTTATAATCATGAAATTACTGTAAATTGCCTGTATCCCAGCAAATGCCTTGAGGAGGCAGCAGACAGTCAAAACTACATCAATATATTAATCCTAAATTAACTGATTTGGAAACATTATTTTCATGTGTTCTAATACTTGTCAGATCAAAATAAGAAGCAACTTTTAGCCTAGTCTCAACAAGAACAGCACGACCAGGAGATATCAACCAGAAACATTTTGTGAGTCGCCTCTCCAGGAGAAGCTCTCTGTGGCCAAGCCTTTAGCCATCATCTCTTATGTGCAAAACCACTGGGACTGGAAAGACATTGATGTAATAAATGCTTCTAGTGCCTCACCTCTGTGTGCAGCTCCAGCCTGCGGAGCACGACTAGCTGGATCCTGCCACGAATGTTGCCCTCCATGGACATGGAGCGCCTGAGGGTTTCCATGGCCTCATGGTTGGACTTGCCCAGCAGCGACTCCCCGTTCACTGCCACCAGCTGATCGTTTACTCGCAAGCGACCGTCCTGCAAGCAAAAACCAAAGACAAGTTTAAAAAACTCCACGAGTTACTAAGCAGAGGTGCTACATATGGGAAAGCATGATGCAGACAATCAGACATTGCCCCTGTAACTCAATAAATAAAAGACTGGACAATGCCAGACATAACTTAGTGTCGTGCAATTAGCAATTTCTGCCCCCACCCCCCCCCCCCCTTTACTACATTTTTGAAAAGAGTTCATAGTGCAAATACAAACACAGACATTCATGTAGAGACTGTTGTTTTTCTTGCATTTGCAGTTCATTTGTATCACGTTAAATAATTGAATAATTTAAAAAACCCCAAACCAAACACGCAAAACCAAAACAGCACAAATCCACTCACCCACCCTGTCTCTGAGAAAAAAGGAAAAGAATCTTTTTGTTAGTTTAAAGGGCCCACACTACAACTATTAGTATCCACACTGCAACCACAAAGGAATACTACGACCTATTTTTCACGTATTATTATCTGCTATGAAGATCTGGTAAGAAATAGTTCCAAAAATTTTGTCTTACAATCTTATTGGTGTATATCTTGTCACAATTCTCATGCCAGCACATGGGCCAGCATCCTCAGTATAGAATGGTCACTAAAACTTAAACATCCTTGCTAATTAATGCTATCCCTATTTTGCAACATCCAAAACAGCTGCTAATGACAAAATTAGGGTTGAACTAAATAACCAATGCTCTGAAAAAGTAATTCGGCTGCATTTGCCAAGGTTAACTGACATTTGTGGGTGTAATAAAACTGTGGACACTGCTATTTTGTGATTTAGGAGTCTTATTGCTGTTGTCATCATGATCTGTGATTTATTTCTTTTCATAAAAGAATGTGCCATGGACTTTTCTCTCTTTAACAAGAAAACAAGGCGTATTTAATTGAGATGCAGAATTTTCTTTTAAAGTTTGTCAAGTTCACAATTATCAATCTGGTATCAGACCTCAAACAAGTAGGAGAAGGAGTAAGAAACCAAAGACATCTGATACAAGTCAGTAAGAAATAGTAACAGGGAAGATCTTGCGCAGGAATACAGTGTTTGGTTAAGATGAGTCCGATTCATTCACAGGCTCAGTACAAACTCTTCATAAGGCACTCATCTGAACTGTTTACATATTTTATGCATCTGAGGAATATTAAAATATATATACTATCTGATTTCTATTTTTTTCTGTAACTAAGATGTTCAGTTCACTATTCTGCCATTGCTGCCAAGTCTGTCATTTCTGAGTGAGTTACAGTAGCTGTGACACACCCAGCTTTATTAAGTGTTGTTTTTGTTGGAACTGCATATTATCACTACTACATCAGGGTACAGATAACCACAGAGCTGAAGAAAAAAACAGTACTTAACAAAATCCAAAATAAACTGTGATGGACAAGAAGATGGAAAGAAATAATTAGGAGATGAGTGACTCAGAGAAGGAAAATAAAGAGAAATAAAACTTTTCTTGGGAGGGTGTGGGAATGGAGGACAGAAAACAGAGAGGCCATTTGGAAGAGATACTGAAACCTCTCCCACCTCTCTGCTGAATATTTTGTGCCAGCTTAGATGTGCATAGAAAGTCAGTGGGTTAACCTCATCCTTTCCCTATATACAAATGATGCCATCACAAGAGCTAAAGTTTAGAGAGACAGGAGTTAACATTACTGAACTCAAAATTTTATTATTTGCACATGTTGTAATTCCTCTGTGCTCAATCAAAATTTGAAGAAATGAATGGAGCTATTCAGAGCAACAGGAGTTTGAGGAAAAATATTTTATTTTTCGCAAGTTTCTGTAAGACTTCAAAAATTTTACAGGTCCCCATGTCCTCCCGCTATGGTCCTACAGTTTCTTGGAGTACTGGTTTTTCTTTCTGGAAAAAAACCACCACGTGTAAATATCTCTTCAAGTTTCTTTCTAAAGTATATACAAATCCAATGCCAAATGCATCTTGTCACAACTACATCTGTGAAGTATGCAACTGTCCTGAACACAGCATGCATTTTTCAATGAATCACTGAGCCTCACAAGGCTCTGTATTGGCCCAATTTTTAATTTTCCTTGTAGTACTTTTGTACGAGACTTTATTTATATTTTAATTACATTACTTCTTAAAGGGTTTCTTTTGATGCATCCTCCCTTCTTCCCACACTGTTATGTGCAGCATTTAAATGAAAAATTCAACTCGAATTCAACACTTCAATTGTGATAGAAGAAAAAATATATGCATCATTCATAAATGTTGATCAAGCACACTTGCTAAGTCACCTGTACAAGACAGGCTGGAAGACAGCTGAATGCTGTTTTCACACAACAGGCAGAAGTTACTTCACAGAAAAACCTTTTGCCTTTTTAAAGACCATGAAAAAAAATTCCTAACGTCTAAACAGTTTCCAAACACAGATTTTCACATCCCTTGTGTTATGGCCTGGTTTGGAAGCCTGAACTGCAAGAAAATCTGCTTGGCTCAAAACAAGCTCAATGTTGTTTTAACACGTTTCTTCTTTCATCTCTGAGAGGTAGGTTTCTTTGTGGCTTTTGAGTAGGAAAACAACATTTGGCATTTCAGCAGAACAGTTTTCAAATGCCATCTCTGGAACTGCGAGTGAGCTATTCTAATAAAGGCTGATGTTATTCTTCCCTCGCTTATTCAAAAAATGCTGGGTTTTTTATGGTGACTCGCAGCAAGGGGCAGTCTACCAGCACATGGCTGCCATATTCTTCACAGTCATTCACAGGACTCCTGCTTTTTACAGTAGAGCAGGAAGATATAATGCCATGATCTTCAAGGACTTATGTTTTTAATCAAGGCACAATAAGCTATTTCCCTTGTCACACCAATGACATTTCTGTCAGAAATGCCCTAATGGCAATTATTGGTATTATCCAATTTCCCCATCCATTGCACACAATGAGCAATGTTTATTGCAACAGCACGCAGGAGGACCAAGGATGTTCAAGCTATACTATGTTTGATTTGAACAAATACACACATAGAAAATATTACATTATTGTAATGGCTCTGTTTCATTTCAGCTGCAGTGGATTTCAAGTACCTGATCCTCGGCAATGCATCGTAAGTGAAAAGCCAAGATATCTCGAGGTGAACAAGGCTGAAATCCCCAAAGTTGGGGGAATGAAAATGTATTTAAACTCAGTCAAATGTTAGTTTTCTTCACATGAAAGGCTCTGCATAATATATCAAAAATTCCAGTAAGCTCTTTATCTTGGGGATGTTAAAAAAATCGATACTTCAAAATTACAGAAGAAGGTTAAGAAGGGACATAATGGTTCAATCAGAAAAGCAACTGGTTTTATTCCTGCAGGATACAGTGTTAGAATACAAACCTGGAACTCTTAAGGCATTTTTATTTTGTTTGATTTTGTTAGCAGAGCATTAAAGAGGACTGAGTCTTGCTGTAGCATGTATGATGCTACATGCATTGACATTTTCTAAAACCTTGAGCTAGGAAAAAAGAAAAATCATAAGAGATAGAATTAAATACTTAAGTTTTCCATTATGGTTTTTAAAATATCCCTTACTACACTTTGTAATGCCACTAATACATTAGAGCTAGATTGATGTGTTAATATATAAAAAACCTTAAAAATACTAGCCTCTCTTCAGACCTTGGTTCAAGCCAATAACAAGTAACAGGAACCAAAAAAGATGGTCTGCATCTCATAGTCTACTCTTCATTCTTAAATACACATGTGTAAAAAAAAATTTAATGTCTCAAAACCTTTATACAGCATTAGAAGGATTGAGCATTTACTTTATCAGTGAAACAAATGTGTTGAAATTCTATGTATTACATTTCTTCTTCTGAGGACAAGCAGTGACTGTTTAGAAAAGGGGATAAAGTTCCCACTTACATTAGCATGATACACCAATATCGAAAAAATTTTAAATTCTAAATGTAGAAGTGAGAAACAGTAAAAGAATTCTCATGTCAGTGAGCATTAAGATTTTCTCCTGTGACAGTTTCCCAAGAAAACAATGTACACTGAAAAGCAAATGCACATGTCTTAATCCATAATAATCCATTTCAGAGAATACAAGTGAATAGCATGGGAAAATGCTCTGGACAACTACCAGCTGGAAAAAAAAAGGGTTTTTATTTCAAAACTTGCTCCAAGAAGAGATTTAAAATAAGGACAATAGGAAATCTTTAAATAATAATGCACAAATATGTGCACACTTTTTAACTTGATACAAGAAATTTTAATAATTGTTAATACCCACTGATTAGGTTGTGTTCTGTATAAAGGTCATTAGACAGAAGAAAGACAGCTGTTCTCCATACATTATACAAAAGTAGACTGTGAGTCTTAAAACATTGTCAAAATGACTGCATTCTGTGAGCTCTTACACACAGAACAGAGCCTCTGAACAGTTCTGGTTGAAGCCAGAGTCTCAGTTACTGTCTTATTTGCTCTGGAGCCTACATACAGATCCATTACCACAACACAGGTCTAATTGCTAGAAGGGTTATAATGAGGTAGAATGGAGTACAGTTCACAGGACTAAAGGTCATCACAAGAAAAAATAACCTAGTCATGGTGACTAACTGTGCCTGTTCACTCAGGGCTGAGTACAGAAGTCCTGCTTTAGTAGTCTGCAGACATCTCAAACTAAAATTAACTGTTCTGGAGTGAGTTGCTGTGGAGTAATAGAGAGCAGGAAACATACAGAGCTTGAAAAGCTTGTCTTATGAGTCTATGACTTGACGAGTCAGGCAGCCAGCCCATTAACATGGAATATGGCTCCACAGTTTGGCTACTCAAAACAAGGAGTTTATCCATGACTATGCACTGTCACTGCAACTGTTGTGGACACTGAGCTGGGAAAACAAAGAGGGCAACCTCATTTCCACAGTAAAATGAGTCGTACTCTGCAGTAGACATGCACAGGAATTAAGTTTATCCAGCCCTAATATGGCCAAATGTGAGTTAACTCAGTTCCGGCGTAATCCAGTCAGATGAATATCCAAGCTTTGAAATAACTGTGAGACTAGGACAGATAAATAACAAGCAGAGAACTATTAAACATTCTCATGAAACTGAAAACCTTGATTATTGCTATTTACTAGCTGTTGTAAATAGATGATCATTGAAGTTTTAATGCTGTGAATTGCCTTACTCAGCAGGCTGATGTCAGTAGAGCAATTTACGTAACGCTGAATTAAAAGGTATTTTTACAGAACAGAGAACTGCAAGGAATTGCCAAGATAAAAGACAAAAATTACATTGTGGTTCCACAGGTGTTAAACATATTAGCTCTGAAAGATTAAGTAATTTGCTTCCAATTCCAAGAAGTTACCTTTTCCAACTTTTATCTGAGGGAAAAGAATGCAGTCAACAGATTTACTAAAGATTAGACAATAAATTAAATAATTTTTAATCATAAAATATACAACAGTCCTTTGAAGGAACAGAACAACTCATAATACTGTCATTTATCAATTTAATATTACCAATTCAATCCACTTCAGGAACTACTGCTAACTTCTGCACAACTGATGCCAAGGTCAGTCAAGATGCATTTTTAATACAGTGATAAAAAATATTATGAACAAAAAAGAAGAAAATTATGAGAGCTTTTCATTTACAGGTACAGTGTAGGTATCAACTTCTCTGTCACTGAGCCAATTAAATTTTTCTCTCCCTGTAGGCTGCAGGGAGGCCGGAAGGCAGCCTCTACTCATACCTTCCCATCCTTATCCTTCTTCCCCTTCCCCATTTCCTGCAGCATCCAAATGTTCCCTAAGGTTTGCAACAATTCATTTTCATTTTGGCAAACTTTGTCGCTTCACACACAACCCCAGAAACCATGGGGCAAAACGTTAGATTTGTAGCTCACTCAAAGGAATGAGCGATGAAGATATTCATACCTAGAATGCTTCTCAAGTGAGATTCAGCAGTCAACATAGAAATGCCAGCATTCTAACACATTCATCTCCTGATGTGCTTCTTCCATACCTTAAAAGCAGCCCCTCCATGAATAACTGATTTGATGAAAATCCCAAGATCGGCTCCTGTCTCCCGAGATTTATTGCCTTTCAAGCTCACACCAAGTCCAGCAGAGCCAGAATCATTCAGAGGAATTTCAAAGGTCAGCTGCTCTGTGGTTTCTGGAGAAAAAATACTGCAGTTTGGCTCTCCTTTCTGTTGGAGAAAACAAGGATGAAAATAGAGGTGAAAAGTCAGCATGAGAGGTATCCACAGATTTGCACAATAAGAAATAGTCCTCTTTTCCAGAAAGTAGCTTGAAGAAACAGTATTATAATAAACAGAGCATTTAGCTGACATTTTGTCAAAAGATCTGGCTTAAAATGTTACTTTTAATGATACCTGGGAATATGCTTAAATAGAAGGTAAAATAGCTTAGTTCCACATGATATAAAACTAATGTTGCAACAGAATATAGAAAAGACGTTTATACACAGCTGCATTAAAAATGTAAGCCATAAAACTCTCAACATCTTTACATGCAGCTCACAAACTATAATGACAGTTATACTGCTAAATCCCATTCCCCTTTGAAAATTGAGTTTCATCCTTAAAAAATTATCCTTCCCTTAAACCTGTCTGCAGAGAAAAGCTGGTGTAACAAAAGCAAAGGTGAAAATTGAAAGCATGGTAACTTATTCTGCACTAACTCCCTTAGTACATACTTTTATTCCATAGAGGTTTGATTGTTCCTTTTTCTTTCTGGTACAGGTTAATCCTAAGATTTTCTCTAGATTAGAGAGCTGTTTACAAGACTGTCAAGTCAAGCATACACAGCTATGGAAGAACAGAAAGAACTTTCTTTTACTGTACACTGTATCTGCAGTTTTGTAGGGCTGTCTGCTGCTAGGCAGAGGAGAAGGAGGTGTGGTTGTCTTTTAAAAAGCAGATTAGAATCATAAAATCAAACAAAATCAATTTTTGCCTGAAATATTTATCTTGGCACACCTCAAAAATAAAACAAAGACAAGGAGACCTATTACAGGATAAAGTGTTCATGGAAAGTGTTAGTGCAAAAGACCTTATGCTACACATTTGATTTTATTCCATTTTTCCCTCTCCATCTAACTCTAAGACAATTAATAAGCTTTTTTTCCCTTATAATTTGGACATTTTCTATTCTTTGAAACAGTAGTATTAAAAAATTAAAAGGAAAAAATACTATGAAAAGGAAGCACACAATTACAAGTTGAAAGATGACTGACTGCTGCCTTCCAGGGGTGTAAAATTCTTATGTCAAATTATTGAGTAGAGGCCACCTGCAAGAAATGCAGCAACTGGCCAATTCTCCTCTTCCCCAATGGGGGATCACTTCCAGGACCTAAGCTGCAGCACAAACAGTATTAATGCAATTGTCAGCAAAGGTGTCAGCAGTACAGATGTTTCCCCAGCAGCCAGAGTACACATGTGCATTCAGTTATCATGCTGATCAACAAAGGTATGACCCCAGAACTAAGGGCAGAAATTAATATTTTAAAGAAACAGTAGCACCTAAGCATACTTGCATTTATTTCAGATGCCCTTCCACTGATGATGAGCTAACTCTGGGTAGAGAGGAATCACATCAACCAGAAAATTGACTATCAATCTCAATCCCAATATGTACCATGTTTAATTTTTTCCTGGAATGTAACTCCATGATACTAAAGTCAATACAAATTGCCTAACTGATAAATATAAAAATGATATAGCACCAACACCAACAATTGTCTTGATACCAGCATTCACCTCCAGTGCCTAAGTTACACATTTATCCTTATGTTTTTATTCACCAGAAGTGCAGAATTCTCAGTTACACATCCCTCACTTCAATTTCTTAGCTTTGGATATGGACATCCTGAACATAACCCCCCAAAACATACAAATTTGTAACAACTGAGAACAATACAGAATGATAACTTGCAAACACTCCTCCTCTGACTTCAGAAGAACCAGTGTAAGGAAAAAAAATTTAACTATTTTGTGTTTAACTTTCTCAAGGTTCTAGAGAAAAGATTTTCTGCCAAATATTTTCAAGTCGCACATATTCTTGCCAGCTGATTCCAAACTCTTAGATCAGAACTGTACTCAACTGGTACATCCTGTCAAGAATTGGACAGAAGCAATTATTTTCAGGGTCTCAGACATGTGATGAATCCTGTCTTTAGGCCAGGACTTGGTATTACTTTCCTGTTCTCCATGGCAAGCAGTTCCTGTGTGTTTCTGCTCTCCTTCCACTTCAATCTGTGACATCTGCACTAGAATTTTCGCTTCTCTGTGTCAATACAGAGAAGAGTTTTGTCTTTGCCCATACCACAAGAAAGGCCTGTCTTAACCAGAGCAGTCAATAAACTGCTTTATAGTGCTACCTCAGTACAAACTCAGACTTCATATAAAGCTGAATTTGGTCACCCATCGGAGTTGCTCAATGTTCTCTATTTCCCAGCTTCCTGTGACATAATTATGCTGTGCACTGACCCTTGTTAAGCAACCTACCACATCACTGTATGCGTGCCCAGATGTGTTCAGCAGGAATCCAGACAAGTACAGTAAACTTTTGTCTGTATTTAATTTCCTATGTTTTCCTTAGTACTTAAATTGGAACCTGTAACATCTTTCTACCATTTTCCTTGCTACAATTTTCTATGAAACAGATCACTTAATCATATCAAAACCTCAGTAAATTAATGCAAGCTGCTTTTACCTATTACTGGAGAAGGTTCTAATATTTTTTAAAGTCCTTCACAAGTTTCATGTTCAACATAGTCCAATCATCCCAAACATCTTTTTATTATCTATATTCAGCTTTATCCAAAGATCCAGAAAAAACTGATTTAAAAATAATGTTGAACTTTGTCTAATAGTACTATAAAAAAATTTTTACCCATGATGGAGGCTGAATGACAATTCAAAGGTTTCACGGGGATGGGTAAGAGGAGAGGAGATGCATATCTATAAGTCAGTGATTAATTCACTGTAAGGCAAGTAAACTCTGTCTTTATTCCCTTAAAATTTTCCTCAGCTACCCACTGTAGCATCTGATAGCAAATGCCTGATAGTAAGTCTACATCAAGGCTATTTGGTGCAAATACAATATTGAAAAATCTTAGTTGTGGAAGGATGTGAGAAGCAGCAGAAGGGAGGAAAACCAGAGGAGAAAAAAGGGATGAACAAAATCTAGAAGCTTGATTTCATCCTATACTTGCTGAATGTTTTCAAATTATTATCCTATGCTCTTCCCAAGCAATACCTTTCACTGATGACAAAAAGAGCTCCAGCCATCCTTAAGTTAACAGCTCATCAATTACCTGCTTCATTTGGGCAACTAATTTAATGAATGATGGCCCCTGTTCCTAGAATATGCAGGTATGAATATTAAATGCTGATAGTGACTCACAGAGCTGGATTCCTACTGCTTCTATTTCCCTGACTTTGCTAAAACATTATCCCAAGACATTAATACTTTACAATATAGCAACCACCATCAGCTAAATTATGGTCTGGTAAAGGAAACCCTCTCCAATGCACTAAACCTTGAATTCTATTAGAAACACTTCTTACCTCAAGATTATCCTAGAATCTGAACTCACTCAAACATAGAATGAATGAAATGGGCTGCAACACAAATATGTTTCTAGCCTGGAAAAAACTTACAGCTTTATGTTATAAATTGCCCAGTCAACAACCACATCCTGTATTTTCCATAATAAATGTATCACATCCCAGCATTTCAGGAATTAAATGATAGTATATCACTGAAGCTATTCCCTACTGCAGACATAGGAAAGTAACTCAATTGTAGCAGGATAAACAAGACATCTTCACCTAAATCAAAGTCCAGATATCTATATGGTTATCTCTCAGGATGGTTAGAGCTTTGAGACAGCCTGGCCTGTACTTTTCACACAGTCCCAGAGTGGGCATGGTTGGAAGGGAGAACAGTGGGTCATCAGCCCAGTCCTCCTGCTCAAGCAGAGTCATTCTGGAGCACATAGCACAGAATTGTGTCCAGGGGGTTCTTGAATATCTGCAGTGAGGGAGACTCTACAACCTTGGGCTCCCTCAGCCTTTCCTCATAACAGAGATGCTCCAGTTCTTTAATCATCTTTGTTGCCATCCTCTGGACTTGCTCCAGGAGTTCTGTGTCTCTCTTGTGCTGAGGAGCCCAGAACTGGACACAGCACTCCAGATGTGCCTCACCAGGGCTGAGCAGAGGGGCAGGATCAGCTCCCTGACCTGCTGGCAATGCTCTTCCTAGGGCACCCCAGGATCCCATTGGCTTTCTGGGCCACAGGGGCGAAGTGATGGCTCATGGACAACATACTGCCCACCAGGACACCCAGGTCTTTCTCTGCAGAGCTGCTCCAGCGGACAATCCCCAGCCTGTGCTGGTTCCTCCCTGGATGTGGGACCCTGGATTTGCCTTTGTTGAATTTCAGAATGCTCCTCCCCGCCCATCTCTCCAACTTTAAGGGTCCTTCTGAAGGGCTGCACAGAACTGGGGGGGGCATCAGCCACTCCTCCCAGTGACTCTGGTGAGGAGGCATCTGCCCCTTCATCCAAGTCACTGATGAATAATGGGCCCAGTATTGAACCTTGGGGGACACTGAGGCATCCAACGAGCCCCTGTGCCACAGTTCAGCCAGTTCTCAATGCACCTCACTGCCCACTCGCCCAGTCCACACCTCCTGAGCTGGCCTAGGAGGATGTGATGAGATACAGTGATGACAGCCTTGCTGAAGTCGAGGTAGACAATGTCCCTCATCCACCCACGTACTTGTGTGTTTCATTTTAAAAGGTAATCAGGTTAGTCAAGCATGATTTACCATTAGTGAATCCATGCTGGGACTCCTGATTACCTTCTTGTCCTCCATGTGAATATCAGAGTTCCTTGAGTCCTCCTTCTCACCCTTTCTGAAGACTAGGGTGATATTTGTTTTCCTCCAGTCCCTGGGCACCACTCCTGACCATCATGACCTTTCAAAGATCATTGTGAATGACCTCCACAGCTCTCTCAGCACTTGTGGATGCATTCCATCAGGGCCTATGGACTTGTGGACATCAGATTTGCCTAGGTGTTCTCTAACCCAGTCCTTCTTGACCAAGGGAAATTCTTTCTAACATTGCTTTACCCTTGTCTCCCAGGGCAGAGAAATCTGAGGGCAGGCCTTGCCAATGAAGACAGATGCAAAAGGGGTGTTTGGTAACTCTGCCTTCTCTGCATCCTCTGTTACCAGACTCCCTGTTATCTTTAGTAATGGCCCCACATTATCCTTGGTTTTCCTTTTGTTATGAATGTATTTGAAGAAGCCCTCTGGTTGTCCTTGACATCCTTGGCCAGATTTAATTCCAGATGGGGTATGGCCTTCCTTATCTTGGTTTTACTTACTCTGACAACCCCTCTATATTCATTCCAAGTGACCTGACCCTGTTTCCATCTCCTGTGTATTTCCTGCTTACGCTTGAGTAATGACAGGAGTTCTCTATTCATCCACAGAGGTCTCTTGCTCCCATTGCCCAATTTCTTGCTCATTTCTTTCCTTTAAGAGGGGTACACTGAGACAGGAACACTCTTGAGTATTAATAAAATTTACTCAACAGAGACACAGGTTGAAGTTAAAAACAAAACAAATGTCCCACAACCAAAAAACTCCAACACAAACAAATACAAACAAATCAGTCTCCACTGTTCATTTTTTCCTTGCTGGGCAGGTTCTTCCTTCAGCTTTGCTAAATTTTAGCTTGTCAGTTTTCAATGGCTGCAACAAGCTCTGAACAGTTCCCTCCTGGTAAGCACTTTTCTGCAGCCTAGTGGTGTTTGTTCACTAATATTTATAGGAGTCTGCCAGCCACAGCTTCTGGTCAAAGTTGAGGTTGCACCATCCAGCATTCCAGGCAGCTCCTGACTTCTCTCAATTGCTTGGGGAAGACAAAGATCTCCTCTCTCTTTCTTGGACCAGAATAAAACAGAAAATGTCTAAGAGAAAATCTTTTTGCTTGCTGTCCAGATTCGGTGGTGATACAGAACAGAGCAAACAACCAAACAGGTACTACTCCTCTCAAGGGAAATCAGGACAGGGATGTTTTAATCTACCGGTATACCTGCATGCAACTTCAGTAAAATCAATTCTGACATTTACTGAATCACCAGAAACCAGGCAGAAAAGTTCAGCAGAATTTATATGAAGGTGAGAGAACAGAGAATTTGCTAGATATGAAAGCAGAAAGTCCTAATAACACAATCCTAAATAATATTCAGCAAGGCGGACTGAAAACCTCTATCTATCTGTATCAGGATACATTTAATTAATCTTCTGCCAATGATTTTAATTTTTAGAAGCACGTCTATCCCTCAGATATCCGATTTCTTATTTAAAAGCTTATAATAAAGGATTATGAAAAATAATCTAAAATTTTACCAGTCTCACCAATAAATTCTCAGTATTTTAAAGACCACAGAGAATATACTTTTAGCCTTCTCCCATACCACACAACTGCTCAGTCACCAGAGCAGTACAATCAGAACTATAAGCTTTGAAAAAAGTACTATGTATTTTATTCTTCAACTTCCTACTTAGTCCATGGTTATATCTACACAATATTGTGTCAATCCTCTACCATGGGACACCACTTTCAATTAGTCTTTTTATTTAATCTTACAATGTCCATTCTCATTGACCACAGCACTTTTAATCTGCGGATTTATGATAACCTAATGCTAATCTCTCACTGGAAAGGTTGCCTTATACATCCTTATTGTGTTTTTTTGCCAAAAGAGAGGCTTACAAAAAATTAGCTCTCACTTAGGCAGGAAGGAAATAGCATTTGTTTAACACAACAAGAGACCTTTCAGTACCTGTCTGGTGCCCTTGACCAACACACTATTATGGCCTCTCAATATGCTGACTGCCCCTTGCCTGGCTGCTCATTTCTGATAAGAGATGTCAACTCCCTGGGGTGCCATTCAGAGCTGACAGCAAAAGGCAAAAGACCCAGGAGGGTTATTTTCAAAGGTTTATGAAGGAAATAAGACATTTGCATGCTTTTGCAATGACTTTCTGATAAAAACATTTAAATTGTGGCACCACATATCTATTATTGGCAGAAAAGTTTGAAAAGAAGATACCCCCTATTTGCATCATGCTCCATGTTCTTTCCAAGCACTTAGCCACAATTAAGAAATACTCTGCTGACAGCTCAGTCATTCAGTCACTATAAAATCTGCACTGTGTTTTGCAAATCTGCACTGTATTTTGCAATAGACATATTGTAACACTCTTAAAAGTAATACTGAAAGGTAATACACTGTTGTAATCTTGTCACAATCTAGTAAATAACTGTAAACAGTGTTGTACATATTAATCTTCAGCATTTCTGACAGATATTTTATATTGGCTTCTTTAAAATTATCTGTACTCCATACTGCAATAAAAACTAAATGGCCACTAATGGCACACCCTGCTAAGACAAGAAAGGCAGTAGCAAATCCATGGAGATATATGATAGCATGCTTGGATAATTTTAACATTAACACAGTACACTAAAAATTTGTGTCATGCTAGATAGAATGTGTCTGGTTTGAATTATGTAGACTCTGGAATTACAGCTTCAAAAACTGACAAAGCTAGACTCAGCTCTTCATCCACGGCAGATACAGTGCATTTCAGGAATGGAGATTCCCCAGTTTGCTTGACTCGCCTATTCGAGAACCCACCAAGGAAATGGTTTGCCCTTGGAAAAGTTTTCTATTTGTAATTTGACGTGCACTGCTCCTCAACGTTAAAAAATACAGTCTCACTTAACATTCTTTTGAGCTACACAACTGTAGGAAACACAGGGTGAAAAATCAGCTAGTTCAGTCCTCAGTCAAGGCTGGCCTCACATTGAAAACAACCATTTTCAGCCCACGAACAGGGTAAGCTGTTGTGCCTTACACACCTTACTGAGCTGGAGCCCCATGCAGTTAACACACCTTAGCACTCAGAGCCTAAAATCTTATAACACAGGAAGATGGAAGGCTGCATGGTATTTTCAGGATGAATTTAGGGTTGCTGCTACTGTATCATTTCAGAATTCATTCCAGGCACAGGTCACACAATACACAGTGACACACAAATCCAACTCTACTCATTTTAGTGCTTACTGTTTTAAAGGTATAGTAAACAAAGCAATAAGCTTTATAATTCTTTTATGCCTACTTCAAACACCACAGGCATATGTTTTACATTAAGTCAGCCTAGGAAAACTTTTTTCTAAGTTTTCTTATGTATTCTAAGACAGAAAGAATTTAGAAATGTTCATATGGTATATGGAATAGAACTGGTGACCCTTGTAAATGGCAAGGCACTACATTTGTTAGAGGGATTTAAAAATTGCCCAAATACTCTGGTTTTATTAAATGCAAATACAGTAGACCTGGGTAAATGCCTCAAAAATATATGAAGACTCAATTTCTGTTAAGACCAGATTTTATATGCCTCTATTCTGATGCATATATACTTATGATGTCATACATTAAAGTGAGCTTTCAAATAATTTTGGGCAATCTCAGAACTAAGACTTGTATTATCAAGTAAGCAGTTTACATATCTCAGTGTTCTGAGGTAGGATTCCTAAAACTAGGAATTTTTGGCAGTAATCCCGTAACACATTTCATGAATATATTATCTAACAGTACAAGTAACATTATGCTTTTCTCTCCTTCCTTGTATTCTCTCTAATTTATTCTTTACTACCAGGAGAGCAGGCAATGAAGGTTATGACCAGGTCTTTCAGACCATCCTTTTAAGGTTCCTCATATTTGCTGGAATATAGGAACAGTGGGCTCTGAAAGGCAAATCATTGCTGGATCATAAACTCTGATGGGCCTTACAGAGAAAGCAATAGTAGGCCAGATGTAATAAGGTCTCTGTGGCCTCAAAAAGGCTGACAACAGCTATCACATCGAAAAATCACATTTGCTGTGCTGGTACTGTTATGGGCATTGCACTGCATATGAGAGCTCAAAAAACAACCACTTTTGAAAGATACACAGATTACCAAGCAATTCATTCCCCTTTGGTAAATTAGGGAGTCACACACAAACCCTGGATAGAGAGATACTTCTCACTGTGACAGGAAAGATGGTTGCATTCCTTTCTAACACTGATCTCTTACTGACTTTTGTAAAGAGCACAACTAATCTACAAACCTGAATAACAGTTTCCAGTACCCTAAGACATAATGAAATAGTAACCATCTTCTAAAATACATGATGAAGCTGAAAACCTTTGAGGGGCTGCACTACACACACAATACTTAGTCTTTAAAAATACACGTTTGTGTAGACACAACACTCGCTCGCGTCTCAACTATTCCAGATGAAGAGAATAGGTCCAAAAATAAACTTTTCTTTAAAACCCCCAGGATATTTAAAATTTTACATAGTTTATTAGCGATGAAAGGTGCCATGTGCATTCACAATATCCTTGTCTTAATTACACAGAACACCTTCTTGTGTTTGCCATTAAAATTCAGTATATACTATTTTTTTTTCTTATCCAATTCATCTCCCTTAGAACAGACACAACACAATAGAAAAAAGGTAGTTGCTGGAATCACTTTCTGACCAAAATTATTTATTCATTTCTGGATAACTGAGCACTAGAATCACTGTTTTGAACGACAAGAACAGGTGCAAAAATGGTTAAGTCTAGGCTGTAATTTCGCCTATTATTTCCTGCACATTTGAAGGCAAGCAACAATTAAAAGGAAGTAATAGAAATTAAGCTTTGAATATTAAAACAAATAGGCCAACTGGTTTTCCTTCAGGCATACAAGTTCAAGGCAGTGGAAGAAATTAACTGGGGGAAGACTACAACATGAGTTAATCATATGGTAAGTAGAAAAAAATGCTTAATTGAACTTGCCACTTATCCTGCTTGCTTCCATCCTGTATAATACACATGTTAAAAAATACTTAAAGACCAATACCACATTTAGTATGTTGTTGTTCATTTAGCTATCATTATAAAAATGATGGTTTGTTGTTCCCTTTCACCCCCATTCTTCAGGAATCAGTTAATATGCCAAGAAACCACAGAAACAGCAATTACAGTTTCAACTGGTAAGTCAAATAGATCTTTAATACAAAAAATAAAGGATATGCAAAAATTACAATGTATGTGGTCTAACTTACAGAAAAATGCATGTGAATATTTTTGGTACTATACTATTTCTGGCAATTGCAGAACAGTCACATTCCTCTGCTCATGTGCATCATATAGAATAAAGAATTGCGAAGGATCATAGCACAGAAAGGGCTGCAACAGAGCAGTTCTCATTCAAGTAGTTTTCCATTTTATCAATGTGAGGATTCAGAAACAGAAGGAGAATTAAATAATTTTTCCATTATTATTAAAAGGAATGGCACTTTCAGACCACACATTTTCCCCAGAGAAAAAACATGATGCAGCACACACACACAGTCAAAACACTGTACTTCCAAAACACAATAGAATGATAGCCACAGTTTGATGTGCATTCCAATCACTTTGAGAGGAGCTGGAAAATCTAGACCTATGCAGCTAAACCAAATTCTTTCTGTAATATTCACCATCCTCTAGGAAAGAGAGTTACACAGTTTAAAACCCAAATGCACCTTAAACAACACACTAATCATTGGCCACTCCATAGACTGTGGTAATTAAGTGAATCAAGATCTTCCCCCTGAGTTTCAGAATCGGCCCCTTACTTAGCTGCTACATTGTCAACAGCTGGCATGAATTACTGGGAACATTTGGCTAACTGGATAATAAGGAGGACAGCCTGTGGTTGGTCCAAATTCTACTTCACTGATCTGTTTCAATATATTTAGAAAAAAATCTCATTAGAGCCTCCTTTTATTTATTTTTTTTAAGGAGTAAGAACCCTAAAAATATTGGGTTTTCAATTCTTTTCCATTGTTATGCTGTAACTGCATAACTCTCAGATGTTGCATGGGCCAGCGTAACCAAAACCACAATTCCCTATAATTTAATAATGCTTTTTTGCAACACTTATTCATCCTCATCCTATCACATCTCAGTTGCTGTGGCAAAAGCTTGCTACTCTGAATATATTTTTCTACTTGCTAGCAATTCATAAGCACAGATCACAGTAACAAAACACCCAAACTATGATCCCATCTATCTTAGTGAAGAAAAAATATTCGTGAGACCAAGCTTTCCCCAAGCCGCAGCTTTGTTAAAAGGTAAAGTCAAATTATATTATTACAGACCCATGCAACCAAATGCCACCCAGTGTGATTTTATTACATTATTTGCTTTGTGCCCATGCAGTTATCAGATTATCTCCAGCAAATCCACATAAAAACCCAATTCTAGTGGAGTAACATGCTCAAAGTGGTTTTGTGCATGGGTTTCTAGTGGGCCCAGCTTTCAGATGCATCTTTACCACAGGAAGCTGTGGGGAGTGGTTACATTTACTAGGTGGCCCTTTTCCTTTCAGCAGGTAACAGGGAATCTAAAGAAAACATTTCAGATTACAGTCCCTGGAGAACTGCTCAAAGCAAGAACAAGTCTGATATAAAGCAATTACCGTATTATTGCCAGGCATTAACGAAATCCCCAAGTATTCAGGTAAATTCTGCATGCATGTTACACCATCAGGGCACTCAGTTACAGCTGTCCTTGAAAAATATTGGATTATCTACTGCTTTTCCTTCCAAAAACAAACATTTAAAGTGCTGGCATTTTTCTCCTCTTTGATAAAACAGTACTGTAACTTCTGAGGTAGTAGAGGATTAGTCCAATGCAATATCATGGCTAAAGCTGAAATCAAACAAAAAAGCTAAACCAATTTTAATTTTTTTTTTAATCTTTGTTCAGACTATTCTCAGACACCTCATGAATTCTAACAAGCATTGTGTTAGCATCAACATCTGGTAGCTTAGTGGGATGGCAACTCACACTTTTGTTGTAAACTACCAGATGTTGCTGAAGGGCTTTTTAATTTAGATGGGCTGGTTCCATAAATTTATGTAATGTATTTCAGTAATCCTCATTTGTATGATGTTGTACTCGATTGAGATAACGAGGAACACAGAGCAGTATTAGAATTCCCACATCATCACTGTTACAGTGAGGGCCATCACTTGTGCATCATTCTTTCACAGAGAAAGCAATCTAAGAGAAGGTCAAGCCAGCAGGATAAATGTGGTTACTTCCTGGATTTCAATCATGCCAGTCATAAGTAAATCACCTTTTGAAAGGTAGTTAATCCTTGCTGTAGAGACTAGAATTTATTATCACACAATTGTGGCAGGTAAAAATTATAAACAGCTTTTAGATTCTTCCAATCTTCATACCCACATACTGCAGCAGTGATTTCCAGCAGAATTTGTACTATTACAATACATAATAATGTATAATGTTGGGGGAAAAGGAGAGAAAAGAGAAGAATGCATACTTTTTAAAGTACATTTTTTGAGTAATGTGCTTTGTAACTTAAAAAAACACAGAAGAAAATACTGCTAATGGGTTTAGGACCATGTTTTGGTGTGAAGGCAAATGGGTAGCTTTTTCAAAAAGTAAGCACTTATTTAGAAGAGCTGGTGAATGAAAAGAAATTCTATGTAGAATAGATAATTTAGTATTTTAAGATACAGAAATTTCCCTCTGATCCACACAGACACCGACTCTACAGCTCAAGGCTTACTCAGCAGAGCAATGCAACGAGCAGCTTTGTTGCTTTGGAAATCATTGACAACAAATGCCCAATTACAAGGTTGGAAATTGCCATTATGCTCTTTAAGAATTACACAATAAAAGAGAAAAATGGGAACCAAAATACTTTTTCTATGACTCTTCATAACTGCTCACAACTCCTCACAAGTAAAAAGCGGGCACCAGCAGCAGAAAAGACTCACATCAGAGAACGTGAATGCCCCTTCAGCTCCCTATCCTATCACAGGCAACTGTGACCTCAACAAGGACCAGCTGGCAACAAGAGGAAAACTGTCAGCAGTGTTTTGTGAGGAAACACAACGGAGGATTTCTACAGAAGATCCTGACAACAGGCTAAAGGAAAAGCAAGAAGGCAGCATCTTAAGGAAAGGATGAAGGCGGTTTGTGTTCGTTGAAGGAGATAAAATGACACAAAAGCAGGAAATGCTGTCCTTCCCTTATCCTGCAGACTTAATGAAAGGTCAAGTATAGCCATCAATCAAGATAAGGAAGCAGCAACCAAAGAAATGACCTTCTCTGAGGGGAAACAAGCATGTATCAGATAGCACTTTTACTCTGATGCAGCTCTTTATGTGAGAGAAAAGAGAACTGTTTGATGCCAGTGTTAATAAAAAAACAAAAGTGAAAATTAAGCACTTGAGATGGAAAGAAGACAAGCAAAAGTCTAAAAAGTCAAGGGTTAGCAGCCAAAGAAAAAGCTTGCTTCCAAAATTTGTGAGTAGTGCAGCAGAATTTTACTCCTCCTGCAGCTGGGCACCTGGCCTAGGATACATCTCCTGGGGGAAGCCACCCTCACTAGTTTGTTACTGATAAGCTCCAGGCTCATTACACGCACTTTAAATTTCTGGTTTAAAGCTTGTTGCTTTTCTGAAAGAGAATAACCCATTTTTAGTTATGCTTGACCTCACACTTACAAAATTAATTTACAGTATTCCCCTGTGAGTTATGCTTATGCTGTCATTTTTGGGGATGAAAAATCAGATTGTGTGGAATTGTATGTACAGTAGATAAAAATCGAATATCCCTCAAAATCAAATGTAAGTATAAATACCTCTTGGAAACAAGCCTTATGTGACCACCTTCTGTTGGCATTTCTCAGCTGACATTGTTTCTTTTTCTTGGGTTACTTTTTAACCATGGAATTGTTTCAAAAATCACTCTTTGGGAAAGAATAACAAGTTTACCAGCTCTCGAGGTAGAAATGCCTCCTCCTGACGAGCCACAATCAGACAGACAGTCTCTCCTTGCTTTGTGCTCCTCAGCATAGCTACGAGCTCTTCCTGGGTCCTGCCGGTGATGTCCCGTCCATTCACCTACCAGCCACAAAAGAACAGAGGATGTCTCATCTCTGAGTGTAACTGCCTTTTAGCAGGTTTGTTAGGTTCCCTTCACCTAACACAGGTGTCATTCAGTGACTGAGAGCAAAAAAGAACCAGCAACAGCTCCCATACTGTCTCCCCCTCTGGCCCTGCACAAATTACTTAACCTTTCTCCTCCTCATTTTCACCATCTGTTAAAGCAGCTCTGTAGTACTTACCTACCTTGCAGGGGGTTTGTGAGGCTTAATTAGTTTGTAAAGCACTTTGAAGATGAAAAGTGCAGAAACAAGACCTTAGTATTAAAACTGTTTACTTTAAGAGCTTTTTGAGGCTAGTAAGTAGAAATAACCCATTAGATAATAAGATTGTAAGTCACAAGATACCTGAAAATTTTCAACAGACCGATTTAAGCAAAATTGCCTTAAAATGAGCACTTTACCAGGTTGATATTAACTGGATATTTTTGGATGCAGCTGAAGAGGCAAGACATGTTTTGGTCCTAAAGCAATACATTTATCTGCTTTAAAAAACAAGATTTTACCAGGTTTGCCTTGTTCAAACACCCCACAGACCCTTGTGAAAAGAACCATTTTTACACCTCATGGTGTAAAGCACTTATTGACAAACAAGTGGCATAGAAGCTGTGAGAGTGACTATTTTTTTAACCAAGGGCAAGAATTGCAGTTCCATACATCAGTAATATGTATGAGGAAATAAACGATTTATGACAAAGCTAGCAATCAATTTTGAGCAATGCAAACACAATGGTTTATCCTAACCTCCAGGATTCTGTCTCCTGACTGCAAACGACCATCTTTTACTGCTGCACCTTTTGGTAAAATATTCTTCACAAAGATTGGACCAGGACCATGTACTGAAGAGTCTCTGGTAACCACTGTGAAACCAAGTCCTTCTGGACCTAGAATGTCAGACAAAGAAGTCGCAATTTAAGTTTCAACATGTAAACGATGATCATTAAAAGTGAGCAAAAAATGTCAGCAAGATATCTCAGAGACTCATTCGGGTTAACTCTTAGAAAAAGAAAGCAAATAAAAAGCTGTAAACACGAGCTAGTTTTCTGCATAGTCTAGAGAAGAAGTCTATTTATACCCAAACCCTCTTCCAACAGCTACAGATGGAAATACTTGGGTAAGTACATAATAAAAAACAAGAAAGAACTCTCTTTTTAAAGTATTTACTTTTTCTTTAGGTCATTTCAGTATTAGTTTTCACTTTAATGTCAATCATTTTTCATGGAATCAGAGCAGTTGGAATTGTTTATTTATGAGCATAAATATAATTTAGCAGGTTTGACTGAAATTTGGTAAATGGGGAAAAAAAATCCCATGATTTGAATGCAAAACTTGATGATGTGCTGTTCAGAAAGTACAAAGTGGTATTTCTAAGCTTCCATTAGTAAAGTTGTTTGCTGCTTGGAAATAAACAACCTCAAGTGTTAACAGATATGTTGTAAAAAATAATTAGGGAGTAAAGTAAATATTAGCAGGTATTACTTATAGGCCACTAAAATCACTGGGAATAGCAGGGTCCATAAAAATCTCATACCCATGTGATGGTTTTCAAAGGTATCATCATTGTCAGTATCACATTGCCATAATTTCTAAAAATATAAGTGTTTCAAAATCAAAAACATTAGCTCTAGAAATTCTTAATACACAGTTGAAGAGTTCAGAAGTAAAAATGAGTGATTTAAGTAAAGAAACAACAAAAATTAAGAAATGAGAACTTGATTAAAATTGTAATGTGTTATAAGAACAAAGTTACAGACAGTTTTCAAAAGGGCCACTTCTAGGATCAAATTTAACTCTCAGTCAAATTAGAGAAAGAAATTAAATATAAAATACAACTGCTAATTGGAAATTGCTTAAGCACATTTTACTACATGTTCCTAAACCTGTTATTCCATTCAAAGACAGACAGCTGCATGGTGCAGCAATTAAAGATATAGACACAAACTTGGCCTCATAACAGCTGAATAAATATGATAGAGGAAAAAAAAAGTCTTGCAGAAAATAAAAAAGGGAAAGAGGTAAATCTGTGATCAAGTTCTTGGAAAACATGAAACAGAGCAGAGCAGATTTTTAAACATATCCTTAAAAGAATGTCATAACTGTGATACGGTCAATTAGCAGGCTGAGTAAAATAATTAAGGTTACCAGCAAACAGTTCAAACTTTTACTCTATACTTATGAAAAGACTGAATTATCTCTTAAAAATCACTTGTTGCTAATGGAATTGCTTCCACAGTCAGTAACAGAGATGTCCTAATCAGTAAATCCGGATAACATACATCCAAAATTTATGAGAAAGCCCACTGTATAAAACATTACTGTTTACATTCCTATACCTTTTGAAAATTTTGGAACTTCTAAATGGTAAATAACATACTTATATTTTCAATATCACTCATTAAATTAAAAGTTAAGGTATAGAGAACATGACGCTGAATAAATTATACCATCTCCAAAGACTTACCTTTTTTCAGGTCTATCTTTATTTTCTTTGCATTTCTCTTATTGCCAAAGCCCATAAGTGGAGACAGGGAGGGAGAAGAAGGCTTTCTACCCAGACGTGGGAGGTTGGGACTCTTAGCTTGTTGCAGTGTTCCCTGTACACCTGACTCCAAGCTTGGTCCAGAAATACTAATTGTTTTCAGAGCAGGTTTTGGATGAAGAGGAGGTGGAATTTTTGTTTTTGCAACTCCTTCTTCATTATTCAGCATACAAAGAGGAGCAATAGCAGACTTCTCATACTGTTCTCGGTTATATGGAGGAAGGACTTCCAAGATGACACTTTGAAATTTCATTGCCTGACGGAAAATGTCCTGAGCCCTTTAAAAAAAAGGTATGAAAATTCATATGACAAACTAGAAAATTTGGGCAAAATTTGAAGCTGTTTACAGATAAGATGAAAATCTACCTTATGTTCACGTCTACAGCGTCCCTTTTTTAAGAAAAGTACACATAAAATAAGATTTCAAAACTACAGCACTTCCTTACATTTCAAGTAGGAGTAGCATATGTGTTGGAATTCCTAAGCTGCTAGGAAAATATAGCAGCCAGAATAAAGTAACATTTCTTTATGTAGAGCATAAGAAAAGGAAGTTCTGATGGTAAAAGCTCATCAAAAGGCTGCTGAAGTTACAGCTTGCTGATTTTTTCAAGTGCTTGTTTGTTATGTATTTTCTTGTTGGCACGGAGGCACACCGAGCACTCATCACCAATTGTTCTGGTGAATACATCTACTCCAAGTAGGCTCAACTCTCCATTTTTCCCAAATCCAGTGTAAATGCTCCTTAGATTCCTTTGTAATCCCTAATGCAACTGCTGGCTGATTCCACAGCAATAAAATAGGATGAGGGTATGGGATACAGTAGAAAGAAAACTGGTGATCAAAATATGCAATTATTTGTGTTTCTACATAAATGGATAAATAAATAGGTTAATATCACTCACATCTTTCAAGCAGTAACGCTTTGCTAGTGGATATGCAGACTTCACATAATCAATGTTTTTACAGATGTGCTAAAATGCAACTCTAGAAACTGTGTTAGAGCATTTAATGGAACTACTCCCCTTGGTAGTGATAGGGCAATGGAGAACTGTTTTAAACTAAAAGAGAAAGATTTAGGCCAGACATTAAAAAGAAATTTTTTACTCAGACGGTAGAGAGGTACTTGTTCAAGTTGCCTAGAGAAGTTGTGGTTGCCCCATCTTTGGCAATGTTCAAGGTCAGGCTGGATGGGACCTGAACAACTTGATCTAGTGGGCAACATCCCTGTCCATGCCTGTGGGATTGGAGCAAGATAATCTTTAAGGTCCCTTCTAACCCAAACCATTCTATGATTCTGTGAACTGCTACCCTGGTAATGTCACTGTGCTCAGATTCCCACACATTGTAAGGCAATTAAGACAAGTTGGCCAAAAGAACTGTTCTTAAAGCCTTCCCTGGGTTTTGAAAAACCTGTAGATTTGCTCACTCAAGCTATGTTACAAACCTTGGATTCTAAATGAACAAACAAGACGTCCCTCTTCCTTAGAAGGTAGGAGAGAAAAGCCTTCTGTTGAAGTAGACTGATTTTCTTCCATACTGCAGAAGACCACTTGAGTACAAACAGAAGACGTAGCTGAAGCACATTACGAGAATGAAAAACCAAAGGCTTCTGCTTAGTTGAATTGGGGCAAGAGAGAAAGTAATGGCTACGTTAAATTTTAAATAAACCATGGAGTCCTTCTAAGAACATTGTACTTATCTCCTACCCTTCTGTGGTGTGTCAGTCTGAGTCAGTATTTTACTGAAGTCTTGGATTTGGATTTGCACTCAATTATGTAACAGGAATCAATGTTGAAAGTACTTCTGAAAGAATTTTTTTACACTGACACAGGAAGTCACTGCAAATATAAATGTCTTGAAAACACACCTACTGCTTTCCTAGATGAACAGAGCAGCACAGTACATCCACCTTGCAGCTGTAGGTGGTGGAAAGGAGAGGCTGTCTTAAGAGGGTTTTCTGTAGCACAAAGCCAAGTTAAGAGCCAGCTCCAATGGATACTGCTCTGGTAAAGAATCATCCTTGCCACACTGAGTGTATGAGCACCAAGAGTCAGAATAACAGCATTCATTGACAGGCAATGCTGCCAGAGAGAAACCTCAAATTTGGAAAAGCAAGGTAGCAGGGAGAATGCTGTAGGAAGGCATTCTTTTAGCATCACTCTCAAGGGTTCTGTTTCAGAGCTGTAGCAGACTGTGCCCCAGTGTGTCTGCAGAGGTTATAAGTTTATCTGTTCACCTATAGCCTGTCAAAGTTCTCAAGGACAGACCTTACCCTGATAGTAGAAACCATGGCACACTTCCAGCATAAAGCATCCAAAATTTTAACTGTGTTTCTTTCACACCCCATCTTCATCATTGCAAGTAGCCACTTGGTCATATGTTACAAGGTAATTTAATAACTCAGTTTCAAAAGATTAATATTTAAAATATATGCAAGAAAAAACATAAGATCTCCTTCAAACAAAAATTAGTGGAAATCACTCAAGATATCCTATGGGAAAGTCTAAATGCAGTCTTCAGGGGCAAAATAACTGGCTGCACTTCAAAGGGAAAAAATAATGAATGGAGAAATTTATATTTCTTGAGACCTCAAGTGCATACTTTAAAGAAATAAGGCAGTCAGTTAAAAGAGGTGCTAGAAACTCTGCAGCACAACAAAATGTAATTGAATAGATTAGCAGCAAATGAAAAAGCAGACCAACAGTCCCAATATACAGCTATTATAAACATGGGAATACAGAAAGTAGGCTGCTGCTGTTACAGCTGCAGAAGAAGCAATTGTCAGGAGCAATACTAGAAAGTCTCTGCTGAAATTAGAAAGTATAACAGTCTAAGTGTTAAAACAGCTTTTACAAGGGTTACCAAGAAATGTCAATTTGAAACTAGCCAACAGATTTTCCTCTCGAAGGGGAATCTGATTGCTATTTCTGGGTCAGCAGTCATTGGAACAATACTTTGTTGTACGTTTTACAATTTGTGAATTTCTGTAACTTTCTGTCAGCTTAGTACATTTATGTCATGCAAGATGGAAAGTAAAAGGCATGTTCATGGAGATTAGTTTCAACCTGGAAAGAGTCTTTCTTTAGCCATTCTCCACAGCCAGGGAAGAGGGATGATGTAGAAAAGTATTTTGGAAAACTATTCAGCAGTACAATGCAAGACTTGGGAAAAGGCTAGAGCTTACCTAAAATGTTCTCTCCAGTTCCCAAATAGATGTTGAGCCCTCAATACCTGTATTCTTTCTCCTCAGATGCAATGCCACTACAACCACACTACACAAAATTAGGCTCTGCTCTGAATCACCTTTAAGCTGCTTTTCTCTCTCCCCATGACAGACACACATTCTAACAAGACTGATCTCTCTAAGCTAACTTATGGTCATTGGTCCTTCCAACTCCCAACACTTCACACAAGCTTTTAGAAAGTAAGTGCCCTGCCTGTCGCATTATGAAGAAAAGCCTGACAGAGAAGCAGAAAATTTCCTGAAGTATTTCAAACTGCCCCAAAATCCAGTAACTTTACAGAAAAACATGCAGAGTCCTCCACTCCACAAAAACCTCATGAAAGCCTTTGGAGATCTAGTTAAACTCAGAAGAAAGCACCAAGGGACAACACATTGTAAAGAAAGGATCACATTTTGAAAAGAGAAGTTTTGGTTCAAGCAAAACCTTATTTGCAAAATTTCATTACAAAACTGCACAGTGGGACAACGAATGTTTTAATGAGATACTGACAACTTTGTTCTGCTCAAATTGATCTTTTATTTAGGAATTTCCATGGATGGAAGAGAATGGCACGTACTATAACACAGCAGAGTGCTTTTAGCACCAAATAGAGAGAAAGCTGTAACAGAAAAGCTATCAGGAAGGAAAAAAGTAGTCTCAGAAACAAGAGTACTAGTCTACAAAACTACACTGGTTTCATGAAAACCTGTTTTGCAAATATTTATTTCTAACTGTGAAATTATGTATTTGATTTTAGTCTAGAAGCCTTGAACATTTGGCTTACTGTTAAGAAAGTTAAGCCTCGACTCCCTTGACATCTCAATAGGTTTTTGTTATATTATAAACAATCAATCAGTTGTCTAAACATATGGATTAAAAGCAAAAACAAATTGTAATTTAATTACTACAGCAAATATCTGTGAAATTTGAGAGGCTATTCTTTTGTGCAACAATGCCACATTAATTCACAGATGATCAAAACAACCTGTTAGTTAAAAAATATTTGAGACAGATAATAAATGTCAACAGACTTTTAATAAAAGTCATAAAAAGTGAGACCTTCCATTTAGCTCAAGTTTGACAGTAGAAGTATTTTTAAAAAAAGTAATGATCGGAAAGCTACAGCACAATAAACATAATCTTATTTCATTTGCAAAAGAGCATTAAACATGCTGTGATGTTGACTCATTCTGAAAGTCTTATGAAGAAAAAATTACAAAGAAAATACAGTAAAAGTAACAGAACTAGAAAGGGAAGAAAACAATTACAAAACTTAATGTTGTTAATTTAAATAAGCACAGTAATTTCACTAAAACTCGTGAAATTTCACCTTATTTGGAGGTTTCAGAAAGAAAATCATGAAGTTTCTGTCACATACCAATTTTATAGGCATTTTTTTCTGAAAGAAGCATTAATCCTTTTCCAAATCCCTTAAACACAGCATTGTATAAAATCTTGGCTAGTTAAAAGTATTATTAAAGCAGCACTTACTGTGCAAAGGTTTTATCTGTAAGGTCCACATGGTTTATCTTCACAATGCATTCATTTTCATGGAAAAGACCATCACGCCGAGATCTGCTGTTTTCTTCAACACCACGGATGAAGAGTCCCAGCATCCTAAAAGGCAAAACATAGGTGAAAGAGATCCTTATTGTGCTGATACGAATTTATACCAACTAGAAGTGGATATTAATCTCTATTGTGTAAGAAATGATAGAGCAGACTGCCTATCTATCTATGAAGTGCTTAACCTAGAGGTTTCAGCTGACTTATTAATGAAAAAGGAGGCCATCCCAAAAAATACCCCAGAAAATTGCTGCACACTAATGCTTTACTACTTGCTCAAACTTGGGGAGCATTATGCCCTGTAGGTCATACTTAGAGAAACAGAGGAAAACACCTAGATCCCTCTCCAGGTAAAAATGTCAGTGTAGCTTATCCGATATTTTTCTGCCACTGCTCCAAAAAAAAGCACAAGCAGATTAAAAGTAATTCTCTGCCTTGACTATAATAAAATATACAGGAGTCAGAATGAGACAAGAAATAACTGACTTTTCTACTTCTGAAAGTGTCTCTGAAACTTTTCAGTTGCCAAAGCCCCTTGCTTTAATACAAGACAGCAATACTACTCATCCATGTGGCAGGAGAGCAGTAGAACATCAACAGCCAAGCTGTCTGTTAACAAGGTAAGTGCAAGTGTAAACAGAGGTGCAGCACAGAATAATGCAATAAGTGAGCCAGTGTGGGTGGTGCAAAATTCCAGTGTCAATAATGAATCCTGACCTACCTGGAACACCTCTGTATTGCAAACTATAATTCAACATAGTTATATCCAATGATACCACTACTGTGTCCAAAAAGTCCTGACAACTGTGAGCTTGTGAAGAACTTCTATAATCAATCTTTGTCCACTAAATTTCCATACCACTTCAGCAAAGATGGTCATCAAAAATGACCTTTAGAGATCATTTTCTATTGGTTATACTCCATAAAATATTAATGTGCAATTTTCAACATGCCAGCACTCCAATCACAAAACAGAAGTCCTGTATTTTTGTCTCAGATTTATGACTGCCCCTCATATCTAAGTCCATTCAATAGATTCACAGTATGCCATTAACTATTTCAAGTGATACTATATTCACTGAGCATCTGACTTTAGATTTACTGTCTCAGAACATTTAAAAATTTGTACTTCTGTCCTATCAATTACTAAGTGAAAAATTAATTCCTACAGATTATTAGTTCTTTAAAATATCTAACAGAAAAAAAAGTGATTTATTAGCATAAAGACTCTCTGTAATGAGTATTATCCTTCCCTGAAGGATTAAAAAGGGCAGTGGTGGTGAGGGGCCACAGCCCTTTTGATGACATCCAACTACTGGCAATCAAAGACCTTTAACCCTAAGAACTAATTAAATACAACTATGTTAAAATGCAAGCCAGTAAAAGTATAGAAATAAACAAAATTACAAATTAAGTTGGTTGCTCACTAATCCTGTGTGCTTGGCTACTGCATTCATGTAATGCAATAGGATTGCCTACTTGTCTGAAACTTGTGTGTTCCGTACTGCCCACGTGGCTTGAGTTACGAACACTGAGGCAGCTTGAATTCATTCCTCCACTACTTTTTTCCACGGCCTGAATTTTAGCATTTTAATGCACTATTAAATTTTAATTTCCTGCTTTTAATATTTAAGTGCAAAAGAAAGGGGGAAAATTATTTCTATTACTTTTGTAGTTCCTGTATAAACTAAGATATTGTAAATTAGTATGATGTTGTAATGACCTGTAGAAAAACTTTTGCCTGCAGCAGCACCAGGCTAAAGCCAGCATTACCTTATTAGAAGATAATTTTGAGATTTAAATAACAGACCCATTTAGTCATGGCCAGCATGTCCTCATAAACTCTCTAATGTCACCAAAAGAAATAAAATATGCTTTTCTGTACTTTCTCGTGTTATGATGAGTTACAATTTATATTCTAGTCTCAGGCTAGATTAAAAAAGAGTTAAGCCATCTAAGTCAGTGCAGTATTTTAACTCTAAAAGTATCAGTACAGTTCTGCCAAGGGTCACTAAAATGTAAAGACAATGCCTAAACAACCAGTAGCCCATCTGTCAAAGACCCCTCTACTTCAGCAGATCCCCAAAAGCATTTTTAAGGACATATTAACATGAGTACAGTGTAGACCAAGGAACACCACTTCTTACAGGCCTTTAAAAGCTGCACTCAACACAGTGATTACTTGAGTACAAAGCTGCATTTCAGTCACAACAATTATTGATTTTAACAGCTTGTAATTTAATAAAAATTGTTTTACTGAAAGACCTTGAAATACGGTGTCCGCACTACAACCTTTATGGCATGCCTGTGCAATTCAGAATGGGTAACAAAGTGGCTTTCTCAAGACAAACAGGCAGCCCACAAACCAAGGACAAAACTTGGATCTTTGACAGTTGCCATCGAAGACCAACTTTCTTCTTGGGATAGTGATGCCATTTTTACAGGCAGCAGATGGACATCTATTTTCCCTTTTGGTAACAATCTGAATTAATTTGTGCCCACTTGCAAATTCAGATCTTGCCAAAAAACCAGACCTTTACAAGGTAATTCAGTCCTTCACTTTCTCTGTCCTACATGAAAGCTGACAAGTAAAGAAACATTTACGAATTAGACAATTTTTACTTTTGCAATTATTGGCTTTGTGTAACAGGCAGCCATTTTACTATAAAGTAGTGTCATTTATGGTTCTGGCAATTTCCCATCTCTTATTCACGGCTGCCAGTGTCAAATTAACTCTCTGGCTAAGCCTCTGTATGTCAAATTTCAGCCTAGATTTTTATTTTTTTTTAACACATCCAAGTTACATAGCTTAGAAAACAGCTATAATGAAAATGCTGACACAGTCTTAACTACAGCACATCAATATGAGCATGCTGCTATAATAGGCTTTTGTGATCTCCATGGACTTTGTTAAATCATTTATAATTAAAGTAATTGTATTGTGACAAAGAAAGGTTCATGGTATAGAGCACATTTTAGAAACGCTATGCAATCAAATCTGAAAGATGGCTTGAAAAATATGAGGTATGAGCAGGCAAGCTATTTTTTTGACTCTTCTTGTCTGGTATGTCACTAAGGGAGAGCCTATGCAGATATTCAATTAGGAAAAACAAAACAAAACAACAAACACAAACAAACAAGCCCACAACAACACAACAAAACCAACCCAACACCACACAAAACTACTGAGTCCAGTTTACCACTCAGAGAATAAAACCAGAGACAATTAAAAGACCATATATAAACAAAGATGTTAGTATTGACTGAGAGCGACTAGACATTGGTCTAGTTGACAAGATGGAGACCAGTCAAAGGTTGGACTCAAGTATCTTTGAGGTATTTTCCAATCTAAATTATTCTGTGGTTTTCTTATACAGAACTTGGACTAGTAAATATTTTTATGATGGAAGACAGTGTCATAGACCAGTTTTTGTTTTCCTTTTGGTAAATAGTAGGTATTTTATGATAAGCACAGCTGAAATCCTTTCATTAATATACTTCTTGAACAATGCAGAAAATATCTTACCTTCCACTCAAGGATGAAAAAAAGGGCACTACATGTATTCCCAAGGGTCCACCTTCTCCAGAAATCTCCACTGTTTTTGTCATTTCACTAAGAAAGAGCACAGGGAAACACATCTCATAAGCTTATTCACAGAATTCTCCATATTAAAAACAAATTCCCGATTGATCAGATAGCAGAAAAGGTAGAAAAAATATTTGACTCAGAACTCACTAATATAAGAAAATAAAATTAAAGCAGCCATTAAATTTTTTAATTGTTTTAGATTAGCATTTGTGTGTTTTAAAAGGGAAAGAAATCAAATACTAGACATTTTTCTAAATTAACCTTCAAGTAAGTTAATTAGAATATAAAAGAATAAGGTTTCACGTGAAGAGAGGCTTCATAGTAAAAAAAAAAATGGAGGGGGCGGTTTTTACATGTTCTTAATTTAAGGTTTATGTGATTTGCTTCAATTTTCCCATGTGGTCACATTATAAACATGAAGATCACACAGAAAGGACATTGAGAATTTCAAGTCAAATCCCATTTAAATATACTGATTTCTTCCCTCAGTTGATACAGCCTCTGTGACAAAGAACAAAATGAATTGTGATCAGTAGTGCAACTCAGCCCATTTTATCAAAGTTTCCTTCCTCAAACACCATTATTAAAAACCTCTATATTATCTCTGACAAGACTTATGCTGTTTCATGGCATGTGCTGCTTCACTTCCTATTGACTATTGTAAACTGTCAGCCTTACAGTGACCTTAATTCTATTCTGGGTGACCATGACTTGAAAAGGAAGGTTCATGAACTGGCTAGAACCTTAAAAATTAGCAATGTCTGTATTGCAGTAGACCTTCTTCCTTCTTTCCATAATAGTGCCCATCTTCCAAAAAGACTCCCTCCCCTCCCATGGTACTGAACACCCCCAGCACTCGGGATCAGTGGCCACAGAGGATTCCTGCACACACCCATTCAGAACACCCTGGTTGTGAGACAGAACCAAACGGCCACTTCAAATACTGCCCAGAGTAAACGACTCTGTCTAACTGATCAAGTGCAGACTACTAGTGAGTAAGACACCCTGATCATTCCCTGTGCACCAGATCTAGAGAGCACACATTCGCTAGATAAGAAGACCAAGCTGACTCTCTCCTACACTCTGCCCTCCCTCCCTCAGATGATTTTTCCTTAGTACCACAACTTCCTCTGGTAGCAGCTGACTGATTTTGCTGACCCATGGTCTTATGATCATTTGATTTGATGGCCAGTAAAAATGCACTGAAACCCATCAAGAATCTGTGATCACCCTTGAAGTGGCAGCACAGTTACACCACATTAAGTACAACAAGAACCCACATGGCACAACTAAGCCCTCCCCGAAGGAGCATGCTTACTGCAAATGACCTTAGACAAAATCTGGCATTCCTTCCTAGTAACATAAGAATATGTTTTTGGTGTTATGAACCTTTATCCAGTTGCACAATGATTAATGAGAAGCAATGTGCCCTAAATACACTAATTCTTAGCTTGATTGGCTAAATATGGAATAATATTGGAAAAGAAGTTTATAAACTTTATTATTTTTAATTAGGGGACAGAGTGAGTTTTGGGGAGCATTTTTTTAATAAACTGTTCTTTCAAAAGCACTGGCACTGTAATGAATTTATGTTCTCTAGATATTAAATGGAAAGATCCTAAACAACAAGACATCACTGATCCCAACGTAATGGATTTCCACGTTACTTTGTTTATAACACGGACACCAGCAACAGACATTTGTGGATTTTACTTTCCTGTATTCCCCTGCTTCATTAATCAAATGGGGAAATCCTGAGAAAATCTTTCTGTAAGATTTTTTTTAAGTACATTTTTTTTCTGGTGAAGCTGGTTAGAAAAGCTAATCAGGGTGGTTACCAAAACCCTCAACAATGAATGCATAGGAAATTAACTCCTCTTTCAGTTCCATCTTCTACTTCCTCCAATTCTCTTAACACACAAAGAGAGATAATTAAAGGGCTACTTTTATTGCCTTTTGAACTTCTAGAAAATCAAAACGCATAAGTAAATTAAGCGGCCAAGCCCTCAGATTCAGAAAATAATCAGAAGTAGTGAATGGGCTTTCATTAGTACAGGGAAAACTTAAGTTATAGCTGTCCCCAAATAACCTTGTGTACTCTAGGGAGGAGTTGTCTTCCTAAGCAACTGTAAAACAGAGCAGGAATTTTTTTTGAGGGCTATCACAACAGACAGGTGAGCTGTCATATTAAATCAATGCACTTACTGTTATAAGGAGGCTGAAAGCCAAAGAAAACACACAAACTTATTTTTAAATTGAACATGAAAGCTACACATTAAGAACAACAGGCTTCTTTGTGAAAACAAATACCCACATGGACACTATATATTACTTTAAAAATTTTTTGGTACATCGTAAAACTTATGGATGTTTAGAGCACTAAATGTTCAGAATAAGAGCACACTTTACATACATGTACTAAGAACTTTGGAATTATAATTTTAATAAAAAAATTCATGACTCTAAATAGACTCCTCCTTCTCAAACAAATGGGACTCTTACTTCCAAGAAGAAAAGAGTCTTTCACAGCAACTTTCATGGATCTTTGAGAACATGTTGTTTTTATATTATACCTATGAAAGCATGACTGTTAAAAAATTTAAAAAACCGAACATCTGGGATTTGATTTGTTTGGTTTTTTTGAGGTTTTTTTTGTTTGTTTGTTTGTTTTGGTTTTTTTAATTTAAGAACCTCAAAGATTAGAGACAGACACATTTAGTGCCATTCACTTGTTCTGTCCCTCTTTGGGCAGGTTTAATCTGCCCACAAGGACAGCTGAACTCAGCACTGTACTATTTCACGCTGGCTTGCAGTTTATACTGTACTGGAGAAAGTATTCAGGAACAGGGCATGGCTGAGTGAGATCCTAAATAGGATAAGCTCTAAGAACACTAATTACTAAACTCCAAAGGCACATGAGACACACAGGTGCTTGGACTCTTCAGTTTGACAGAGCTAGGTTAAAAAAATTAAAGAAGGGAGTAGGAGAAAGCAGAATTACTGTCTAATGCAGGTTGATAGCTGTGAGAACAGCAAATATAATTTATAGATTTCTTGCAGTATTCAACACATTTTAAAAACAAACACCCAAATAGGAAAAAAATAAATTCCATAAGTTAGTAACTCGTGACCTACTGCTCTTCGAACTCTCTACTACAGACCTCAAATGCCCTTTGCAGTAAAAGAAAATGCCCATCAAGTCAGTATAAAAGATCTGGAGTAAAATTCCTATCTGGGGGTGAGAGGCTGGGAGCATCGGTGAGCGATGCACAAAGGGTGCCTCAGTAGGCTGCACTCTGAATATCTCCTTGTTCTTAAAGGAGCAGATGGAGCTCCTACCTCAGGAAATTCTGTCCTTGCTGAACTTCAAACTCAATCTCTATGGAATACATAGAGATAGATTCTTACAGCAGTCAAAAAGACTGAACTTTAAAAAAGCCTTTATGCCAGTGAAATTTCTCTGAAGTGCAAGGTTCACCCCAAACAGAAACACAGCACTCAGGCTTCTTCCAATAACATTCCGGCACCTCCCTTCCCCTTGCTGCACTGGAGGTACCTCAGGTCTCACACAGGGGAGAAGACTTGTCCAGAATGACCTGATCCAAGATGCTGTACTATTGATTTTTAACCTGAAATTGTCATAATTTACTATTTAAATTCTTCTTTGTTTGATACTATTGATTTCTGACAGATTCTTTACTGCCTATCACATTTGTCAACAAGGCCTGCCATGCATATTATTAAAAATGCTGATAAGTACTGTTCAACAAAGAGATAAAGTGTACACATGAGAGCATGCACAGCATTGGTAACATGGAAAGCAAAATTAAATGGAATGCTGCACATTTAGTGGTCAGATCTAGTCATGAATCGATCTGAGCCTCAGATTTGCAGTGTCCTCACTGTGGATACTATAGCTCCCTCTCCTGAAACCCGTATCAAGAATTAGCAGTTTGTGATTACATAAAGGGAAAAGATCTGTTAGCTGAAAGCTTCTCTGTAAACTACCCAAAAAACACTGAAGAACCAATCCCAAACACTGAGCACACAGATGCTTGAAAAGGGAACCCACTCCAGAAATAAAAGTTACACGTTGTTGCAGCAAGACCAAGTTCACTGAGGTGATTTGTCCTTCCCCAGCTACAAACACAATGGTAGGATTGCTTTTGGAAAATGCAGTAGGCACAGCCTAAAGCAGATTAATTGTTTTGCAACACAGTGAAGACAGTACCTCAGAAAAGCTGCTTACTGCATGGGTTACTGGGCAAAACTTGTCACCATGTGTATGTCACAAGAACCTACTGCTTCAGTAAATACAAAGTATTTACCATTTCAATGGCACCTTCCTTCGCAGTTTTAGCCATATTCAACAATTTCTCTAGTGTTTTTAAGAAAAGGTATGGATTAGTAAGATACCATACCTGGAAAAAAATCAGTGTCAATGCTTCCCTTGCAAACAGAAAAGCACATTCTGAACATGCTATGTGGTGTTTTTATTGACCACAGCCAAGTAAAAGGCAAATTAAAGGCCAGTTGGATGTAGAGAGCTCACAGATCCGGTTATTAAGCTCTATCTCCTTACTTGTTCTTCACTTGCACCTCCAGCTCCGTGCCTCTTCCCCTGCAATGCAGTCATTCCAGCAGAGAGAGCATCCATTGACTAAAGGTGTTGACATTTGCTAGACAGCACAGGCCTACAGGGGATGTCAAATTCCTTTAGGGCATTTTAAAGAGGAAGCATGCACGGATTTACCCAAAGAAAAGATGTTGATGGCTCTGCCATATACATTTTCACATACTAAACCAATACAGTTACTGATGATAAAGATTTGTCCCCCTTCATCCAGAGCAGGCTTCCAGAGTAGTCAGCTAAACTAAACCTGTCAGATAGCACACTCCTCACCTACCTCCTACTCCCTTTCAGCCTATTTCCTTTCCCCTTTTCAACTAGGTAGGCAAACCTTTGAGAAAAATGTCTTGATAACCCTGAAGAAGGAGCTGGAATTCAAGATGTTATGTAGGATGTTATGTAGTGTGAACACACTCAAATGATGAAAATGGGAACAATCTCTAAATAGGGCTAGAGAGCACCCTAGAAGGAGAAGAAAAAGCAACTCAGTGTGCAGGAAAGGATAAGTTTTCCAGGTACAATTAAGGAAACTGGTCACTCTTTCATAAGAGACAGGAACACAACAGCTGCTCCATTCTACACAACACTAAAATTATCCAAAAAGTTCAAATATTTACTATGAAATAATGTCACATTCTTCCAATTTCAGGTTTGAAGAGGACACAAATCACCTTCTCCTAACTAAAATGCATTAATCTAATTATTCCAGACTTTTTTCCTCACACTAAAATTAGTTCTCACAAGATTAAATCTGAAGTTTTAGTGAGAAGTCAGACAGCCTGCAAGCACTGGGGTTTTGTGTCTTTTTTCTTTAAATCAAATTGTTCCAATTCTCTGTTGTTAGACTAATGAAAGACACAGTAGGTTAAAAATAGGAAAACACAGAGAAGGAAAAAATGCTTCAGCTACACTTTAATTATGTATCTACAGTGCTTAAACCAAGGAACTGACCCTGACCTCTGCTAAAAAGAAGTGGGAAGACAGCAAAAGCGAACATAATGAAAACACATAATGAATTATCTATGCATAAATTACCCTTTGCGTTCCAACTAATCCACTGCTATTAAGCTAAACATCCACTTGCAAGAGATTCGTGTTTACTGTTCCTTAACACAGCAATTTGTACTGAGAAAAGCAAGCTTTTCAAAACCAGTATTCCCATGTATGGTATGCTAAGGAATTCAGTGCTAAAAGCTGTGACAAATTATCTACCTGACCATCGAGAGAGTATCAAGACCCTGTTCTTACTATGAAAATCTTTCTGACCTAGTACAGAACATGAAAAAAAGGCACAGAGAAATACAAAATCGTATACAGTGATGGTATTAGCTTGGCTTCCTTTACCCTGAACATCATCTTTACTTGCAAATAAACAACAAAAAAGCCACCTTCAGAATTTACAAGAGGATTGTCATTATTTATTCCATTAAAAACATTCCAATGACCTAATGTTTTAAGTCCTTCCTATAGTAAAGTTCAACTCTCAAAATGTCAGATTAAAATTTTCAGACCCCCAAGGGATACAGTCTTGAAAAATTTCCCAGTACTTCTGCAGTGAAATGTTTTAAGAGAATCCAGCCAAAGGGACTTCCCATTAACTTCCAAGCAGAGGAGCCAAAACCCCTCCATACTCACATTCATTTACTCCATGTGCAATTGATTTCACCTACTTAAACCAGTGAACTGACTTTCTTCAAATCAAACAGTTTTCCTGCTTGAGTGAGGAATATAAAACAATCCAAGTCTGGATCTTAAAGTTCAACTGACTAGGGCTCTCAGTCATGAAATATTAATCATGGTACTCTTTTCTCTGCTTCCCTCTGAAATGCTCATTATTGGTTGCAACTTGAAAGGGACTCTGACCTCAGACAGGTTGGTGCTCTGTGAGAAGGCTCGGATCATTTTCTCAAGTTGACGAGCTGCTATTTTGCTCAAGCACTATAGGCCATAAAGCTTAGCAAACTCAGTGGCAGGAAGCAAAGCAGGGAAAGCAGCAGGGCCAGCCATAGTTTTCTTTCTTCCACTGCCTTTTGCCCACAGCACAGAGTAGCTCACAATTTGGCTGAGATATTACCTTTATTAACATCTCTTGATGTGGCTTATTTAAATGAAGGGTTAATAACCTGATTGTCCCTCACAGCCCTAACGACTTTAAAATTCAACAAGCAAAATACCTGAATAAATTAGAATTATGTGTAACACTTTCTTTCAGAAAGGAGACAAATTAGATATTAAGATGATAGTGAAAAAAATAGTTTTATTATTTAATGTTGTTTTATTAATAAAACCTTCCTTACTTCAATCAAATACAGATAATTGAGACAGACAGATGGTCTCTAGTGACTCATTTTTTCCCTTTATAAACCTTCTACTTCTAATGAAAACACTTTTGGAAAAACATTTTTAAAAACCTGACTTACAAGAAAAAAAGCCAAACAAAAATTAAATCATTGGTACCAAATTTAAAGTCTTTGACTTTTGAAATTCCTGTGAATTTCACAGAGCTAAGAACTGACTTTGCTTTACAAAATAGTGCATTCAGAATCTCTCTCATGTTCACTGTTTGAAGAGAGCAGAACATTTTTCAAATACTCCAATATAACTCACAATTTTGATGACAAATTCCTCATAGTACCCATCTCAATTTTGCAGGCAAAACAGTGTTTTTTAAAAACACCTCAGGATACAGGAACCACAACAAGGCACATTTTGATAGAATTACTCTACTGTGACTATGAAAAACTGCTCCTTTCTCTCTATTTTGTTTTGATTTTCATTTGCTTGGTTGGTTTTGGCCAATATTTTTCAGACAATGCAATCTCATTCAAAATTAAAACAATTCATGTCAAAAAAAGGAAAAATCCCCACTATTACTAATACAAAAAGATTCTTGGGAATACCATGTTGTGGCCAGCTTTCCCTCTGCTCCCTATCTGTTCAACATTTGATTGATACTCTGGCATCAATCAAATGGGTCTCAATCTATATTCTTTATCATTTTTCCTTCTGTGTTCCTATGTCAGGACAGTTTGCAGAATTCAGCAAAAGTTGTAAGAGATCTACAGAAAGCTAAGCTTATTCTTGTCTGGTTTGTGATATGCCAGAGAAGACCTGGTTGTTTCAGAAAACTGAATAGCTCTGAAAAGTATCACAAGGGGTTTTGTCATTGTCAGTGTTTCCAATAGCCACCGAATTACAGAGCAAACAAGTATCAAAACCTTCTTCTGAAGAACCCCAAATGCAAGCAACGAATTGTTTAACTCCATAAACAATAATAGGCTCTCAGAAAATTCCTAAGAGGACTCAGATAGTCTAAAACACCCTACTAAAGGCATAAGGAAAACAGTAAATATGAAGAGCGTGCAGAGAGCTTGATTAATCCCCATTACAAATTAACGGATCAAGAGACAAATGACTGCATATATTTGGTGATGCATAATAATTAGCTCAGGTGAAACAAGCTGTGGAAGTCTTTAGCAACATTCCATGAACAGAAAATACGCATTAGTGACTAAACTAAGTTCTATACCTGCGTGATGAACACTAATCAGCAGGCGTGTGACTTCGAGGCCTGGCAGGTGCAGGGAAAGCTGGAAAAGCACTCCAGTTCCTTTTCATGATGAGACCATTCCAAAAATATGTATCGGTATCAGCAGGCAGAAGGAATTACAAAATGGCATAGGCACTGGGTGACAAGGAGACCTCCAGGAGGGAGGAAAAAACCCAGACAGAGCTGATAAACACAACTGTACCAACATGATAAAATTGCGCATAAAATAACTGAAATTATGATTCAAAGAACAAGAAAAACTGAGAAATTAATTCCCTTGCAATGAAAAGACAAATTTTTGACGTGCTGTGAAAGGAACAGTGATCCTCCTCCACAAATCTTGCATTGCCCAGACCACCAGTAGTGTTCTAGTCCCTGCTCTTGCGAACTTCTCCACAGGCATGGGGTACATATTCATGCCTCTTCCCCAGACCCCATGTAGCTAAAATGGGAATATTAAGACTTGTTTTTTTCTCAGATGTTTGCAAGGATAAATGCTTGAAGATTAAGGCATGCAGATACTGTTTATTTCATGAGTTTTATCTTATACTGTTTTGACAAACAACTATAAGCCGCAGAATTATAGCAAATGACTATCTGCCATCGTTAAAATTGAAACAGATTAATTTTTCACATTTTAGCTGTCACACAGAAGTTTGTCATGTAACACTTCTTAATTTAATTATATGGTGTGCTATATATATATCTCAAGAGTTCTGCAACAAACACAAGATACTGGACAAAGTACTGAATTCCTCTACGTTCTCTAAAAGGTGAGTTCAGCATGACCTGAATCACCAGTCAAAACTGAAATTTAAGCTTATGATGAGATAGAAAAACAGCAGCATGAAAATACTCCAACACTACCACTGAGGATCTGACCAACTTACTCTCTAACACTATGGCACCCTGGCTTGATAATTTGGTGTAACAAATGCTATTTACAAAAGAATTATTTTTCCATTTCATTTCAGCCATTTAGAATTTTCCCTTTGCTTTCAGGTGCAATAAACACTCTTACTTATTACTAAACCTCTGGAGAACACCTAACTTCCTCTCCTCTTGTTCCAGCTATTCAGCTCTCAGGTCTTACTCCACTGGTTTCCAATACAGATTATATATTTACCTAAGTGCTGCTCAAAATTTAGACTGGTTAAAATAAAAGTTATTTCCCAAAATGTCAATGGGACCCTGACCACATTGAGATACAACAGCACAAGCCATCTCTTGCTTGTCAAAAATGAGGAGAAGATATAAGGATTTATTCCACCTGACTTCTCTAGTGAAGAAATGAACAGGGAAATATTGCAAATATTAGCAATAGTTTACACTGTGAATAAACACAGATACAAAATCTACTACAGGATATAGCAAAGTAATAACCTTACCACTCAATCCTGGAGGTGACACTTAAAGCAAATGATTTTAGGATTATAATGTTAATAGTTAGTATAAGTTTAATAGTTAGTTATTGAGATATAATAAATGATTTAAGAACACCCTTTATCTTTAGACATGAAACACTTGTAGGACTGAATAGAAACCAAAACCCAGATTTCTCCCTTACTCTTGTACTACAAACAGCACAAAAATAATTCATATTCATCAACTAGGGTACGAGATTGTCATGCTCAAATATGTGCTCTGGTATGTGAATCAAATGCAATTTTAGTGGGGGAAAGGTGGGAGGAGGAAGAGATAATGGTGATGAGAAGCACAGTGCAGAACCACAAGTGCAGCTGTAAGGAAAAGGTAGTCTTGTATAAACAGTTAAATCACACTTGAAGATGTTCCTACCTGCTAGGGAGCCGGGCCCTCTGAGCCAACAGCAGTTCTGTGGGTCCAGTGAGGTTCACCTCCCCATCCTGAAAGGATGCCTGGGAAGCAGCCTGTTGAGAGATTTCAAAGCACATATTCAAACAATGAACAGAATTATGCATATAGAACAATGTGATGTTTGTGTTTATATTTGGAAGAGAAAGTCAGTCATAAAATAACATCCTCTCACTGACAGTAAGGACTGGAAGACCCATTCTGGATGGAGCACTTGTGACACAGCACTTGGAGAAACAGGAGGGTATCTAAGGTCCTCCTGTTCCTGCCAGTCCCACCACCCTTCCACTGGGAGAAACTTAATGTTATACAACTTAATGCTGTAAAGTTGTACTGCTTTACTTTCTTCTCTGCCTAAGCTGAATGCCATTTTCTCCCACTCTGAGCTGCTGCCTTTCTCCCATGAGATCACACAGACCCTGAGTAAATCAAACAGCTTTTTTTTGTGCTCCATCCCCTAGCAGCGTTTATCTGGCAAAGATATGTTTTCAGAGTAGCTTCCCAGAAAAAGAAATTATGCAGCCATTTGGACAATCAGACATAAAAATAGAGTGCACACAGAGTTGAGACACCAATGCTAAAGCTCTTGAAAACTATTATTTAACTTTCTTTTTGTGATCCTTGCACTCAATGTTTGCATTTTTTCATACTGGGAGAAGGAAATAGTTACCAATGAGATAAGACCACTGTCAGCAGGTGATGTATTAGCTTTAACATACTGTACTTCATCCCAATCCTTATGGCAATAATGTAAACAGAGCAAAATCCATAACAAAGACCTTTTTTGGAGAGGTCACTTCTGTCAACTCTGCAACAGGAATAGAGCTGGAAGACATAAATCTTCAGCTGTCAACACACTAAGAGAATTCAATTCAGAGTCTGATCTTAACTAGATAAAGGCTAAAGTTAATAATTATTTTTTTTGTTGTTGCAGTGGTAGTTTTCCAGTGTATACACCTGCCATATTAAGTTATCTCAAGGCAATAGGTAGCAATGCTATAAATTAATTTCAAAGAACAAAACCAACTAGATAGGTAATTTAATTTTCAATAAAAGTTCCATCTTCTCTCAAAAGATGATTCTATTCAAAAGGTGGCTTTAAAGGTTTGGTGTTTCCAGTCCCTCAAAGATTTGCAGAATTTATTTTTCATTTATAAGTATAAAGAGAGTTGGGGGCAAGTGCAGGTTGCCTTGGGCTTCAAAATCGTGAGGAGCCTTGCAAGCAAACGCTTGAGATATAAACTAAGCTGGATCCTTTTTGGTTCACATGGTGCTTTTGAACCTTTAATAGTGATACTGATGCTCTTTGTGAGTTAATTAGAGCAGAAGCCAACAGACTTGGTTTCAACTGCAAGACCAATATAGTTCACTCAAAGTGAACTTCTGTCACTAATAAAGAACCTCTTTTAAAAGCTGTGTATTGAGTATGTGCCATCTCTTCCAATCACTTTTCACAGTGGAACCACATGTCAAGGAACAATTCTTGTTATATGAAGTATATTCCATACTAATCTTGTAAATCAAGAGCTTGACCTCAAGCAGTGCATTACCAGCAGAAATCAGACACACAGCCTTCCTGTGTTAAAACCTCATCTTGACAAAAGCTTTAAAAAAAACTGTAGTGAAATCAGCAGATGCTGGAAGAAGACGAATGCTTTAACAACAAAACTCCCAACAAAACTAACCTCTGTTAGCCTGCCACTGAAAAGAGTTGTTGCTACAGATGCTCTTCTTCATTGAAAATTAAATATAGTCATGAGCAGATTCAGGGCTGTGATTAACTAGACCCTTTTCTCCCAGACACTGGCTGCAACACAGTACATGACAGAGAACATGCTACTCATGCCTCAGAAATGTTTTGCCATCTGAAATCTCCCTTGCGGACTACACAAGCTGCATACGCTATGCTATTTATCTGTTTCTGGACTTTTGGTTACTATTGTTTTTGTTGTGGTGAGATTATACCTATGCTTGTCCCCCATCTCCCACTTCTTGGGAAACAGATTTCCCAGCAATGATAAACACTACTGTTCAGAACGCAATCTTGTATCTTGTTTCTGCTGACTGATTCACAGATTTATTTTTTTTTTTTTACCAGAAAGGAAAAAATTTTGATCAACAAGTATACTCTCATACTTCAATTTGCTTTATGGCACAGCACAACATTGCTAAGTTACATTCCAAAAGAAGCAAGAGGTCCTCACAGGAAGAATGCAACAAATAGCTTTCTTTACTGCTAAAAGCCAGACCAGCAGAAAGTATCTTGAAGCTGGATAAGAGTATTATTATGGACACAAGAGGTGTCAGACCTTCGGAAGAGGTCTTCAAATTCATAAACGTGTCTGAGATGTTTCAAGGCATGATCATTCCTGTGCCAGAAAATAATGGGGTAACCTTGTGAGGCACCTGACAGTCATGCATGTCCACATTTTAATCTTTCTACAAGATAAAACTTCTGTGAGGAATTACAGGATGAAATTTGGAGTCCATAACACTTACAAGATGCATTTTTTGTTTATCTTGTTTATGAGGTTTTTTTAGGTTGGTGTGTTTGTTTGTTTGTTGTGGTGAAGGGGTTTTGCTTGTTTAAATTTAAGGGTAAAAGCTTCCAAAATAAAGTTATCCTCTCCTGACTGGAGAAAAGTGCGCAAAAGGATTTCAGAAAAAGTTCAGTGTCAGAGCGCCCATCCTGCACTCCACTGCCTGTTTAGATTTGCAGGAGTATAGTGCTCCCACATATCACAGATTATCACATGCTCAAGTCAATAAATACAAAGCCAGATGTATTTAATGGCTTAACTGATCAAGGAAACATGAATCACAACACTGACATTATAAGTGAGCTCTCCGAGAATGACATTAGAGCTCCAGTCACGTAACAATCACTATAAATGGACAAATTCCTTTCATACTTGAGCATTACATTATATGCACAGCAAATTTAAACAGATCATCTCCTGACAAACAAGCAGAATAACAGCAAACCAAAAATGCACAATTAAAGACACTGTCAAAGACACTGATCCAATACACACAAAAATGCTCAATCTCATGTTCAGTTTTTAAAGACTGATTGTCACTTTCTCAATACTAGCAGAATTAAGGACACTGACTAACAAACTTTGACTCAAATTCTGCTGACACTGTAACAGATTTACAGTGACAGGATTGCAGTTTTCACTAAGGACATAGGAATAAAATGCAAAATGGTGAGGTAAAAACAAAAATCAAGGAAGCATGTGCATCTAAGAACAGTGGAAGTTTTAAATTTATTTACATAGGGAAAATTTGAATTAAGCAATTCTCCTTAGTGCTACTAAAAGCATGTTCTTCAAATTAGGGGCAAGCAGAAGAGAGTGATTTGCTTAAATAATAGCCCTATGCTAACAACTGCAACCCAAATGCTAGGAAGAGTCTTGAATTCATTATGTGACAGCTCTCAAGTTGGGTAAACACATACATGAGGCAGCAGGAGGAGTGACAGAGTACATACCAATAGTGACATTTTCTACTTTGTGAACATCCACTCTTCTCAATTCAACAGTCAGCATGGGCATATGTTAGCCTCAGCAAAAAACATGATGCAGTCAGTCATGGTCTTATTGAGCTTAGGTAATATGACCAAGTCTATGTCTTTTCTTTAATGTTTGAAACGGCTTATTTCATAAAACTCACAAAATATCGCAGAGATAAAGCAACAGTGGCACTTTTGGATAGAGCCATGAAAGTATACATTTTTGGCTAGAAAAAGAGAGAGAGAGAGAGAGACAGAATTGACTGAAAATGGTCAAACCAATCGTTCGTATTGCAAACCAAGGGTGCAGCCCTGAGAAGCCAACACAGCAGCGGCTGCTCCACAGCCAGGCTGCCCCACCAGTCCCACTGCTCTGCTTTCTTACTATCATTGCAACCCAAAAAATCTGGATTTTGGTATCTTCAAAAAAACTGCACTACATCTACTTGCTACCTAAACTCTGACTAGAGTGTAGTTTTGAATTCCATTTTAGTTAAAAACAAATCCTTTGTTGAGGTTCCTATGCAGCTGAAGTTTGCACATTCATGCAAGAGCAGATTAGATCACCTAGCTCAGCAAGAAAACTTTAGAAATATTCACAGGCCACCAGTGGTTATAGAAGGACCCTAAATCACCTCAAGTCTGTCTGGTAGGTTCAAAACACAATTCATAGTATAAAATTGCCAATACATCATTTTTAGGAATGTTACAAGCAAAACCCATCCTATCTTCTTTGAAAAAAACTTATTCTACAATAACCAACATGAGAAAAATCTCAAAATAGACAAATTTAGAGAAAAAGAACTCTAAATAAAGAACTGGAGAAAATACTGAGCGCAGGATACACTTGGAGTATAAAATGGTCATCAAACACTAGCAATAAACTTGAAAGAAGTAAGTAAGATCTATTAATAGAGGAAATACATACATCTACTCAAATTAGGACTCAAACAGTCTGGAATACCCAAGGGAAAGTATCTTTATCTGAGACTTTCTTCTAATGACAAAAGTGAAAATGTGTGTCTGAAGTTCCAGTTTCCAGTACCGTATTCCCTGAGGGCCTCAGCTCTTTAAAACAAAGGAAAAGTATCCAAATCAAAGAGCAGAAGGTCATGGAACAGGGTGGCAGGCTGCAGAGCTCCCTCTCTCTACTTGGCCAAAAGAAAACCTTCTTCTAAGAAGGTTCAGTAAAAGTTCAGATCCCAACAACATAAACAGTGAGATGCAAGGAAACCTGGGGGTGAAAGGGATGCTTGGTTTACAAATGCAGGAAATGTCTCATCTACTGCTCTCACAACAGACAATTTTAATTACTGCATTTAAAAATTGAACATTTTTAGCAACACTTTCAGGATCATGTGAGCTTTTCTGACAGCCAGAATGAGTTTAAAAAGCCATAGCACTATATTTAGCTCTAAAAATCAACACTTTCATAAATATTCCCAAACCAATTAGCCCGTGTTATAAAGTTGTTTACTTTTACTTAGAACAACAAATGCAATACCTGACATGGCATACAGAAGGCCACATAACTCATGGAACATCCACATAAATACCCCTTGTTGTTCAGTAATGATATAACTGAGCACAGGTTAAAATACAATAATCCTATCTGAACCAAGTTATATACATCTTGCTGCAATGCCTAGCAGTAACATTCTATGTTTTCAAGTTCTGGTCAGCTGCACATGACTTTTTAGGCCCAAAAGGCTTCTCTATGGCTCACTTGGTCTGTTGGGACAAAAGTAAGTTGTGTGTTCCTGAAATGGCTAAGAAACTTCAACCACAATAACCACTGCCCTTCATTATGATACTCATTAGCCTCAGTTTGCAAAAAGAAGAATGCAGCACGCCACAAGCTTTCAAAGTATTTCAGATTGAAAATCAGTATCTCTCTTCCTCTATTTAGCCTTAAATCCACTAATTAAAGATGTCTCACTAAAACCCTTCATAAAGGAAACATTTATCTTAGTTTTATTACTTTCCATGTACAGTCAGGTTACCCTTAAGCCAGGGAACAATCTGGCCAAGTGAAATACATAACAAGCTTCCAGTAAGCAGAGATGTATACTATAATGTAGCAGTAACACGTCAATGTAGGAGAAAACTTTTGGAACTGAGGAATCTTGGTTTGGACTGTAAGAGAATTACAGTAATTTCATGATTATAAGTCACACCTGATTATAAGCTGCGTGTCTGGGTGTCAGCAACTGTCTTGGGTTACAATACAGAGTGTGATAAAAGGTATCTGTTCTATCACCATCTGTTGAGGGTGGGGGCAGTGATCCTTATCTCCATGGCAGATATTCTGCTAATGGGCCATCCATTGAAACCAGGTGGGGCATTGTTCTTTATCTTTTCACACCCCATCCTTCCTCCAGTGAGTCATTTTCTGCTAATGGCCCATTGAGTCCCACTGTGTGACTGATAAAATTACTGCATCCCATTGGAAGTTGCTCCAGCCAGGGGAAAGAGCCCAACATTTCTTACCAAGATAAAAACAGAGGTTTTGGGACACTAAGGGAGCCCCTTTCTCCACTGGATTCCAGAGGAAAACCGGATTTCTCCACATCACCACTGGACCTCCAGAGGGAAACTGCACCTTGTACAGGAGCACTGCTCCAACTGAGCCACATCTGTCACTGCAGGAGAATGCAGCCACCATTTAATGGGACTGCTACCAACACCGTGCCTGACGGGGTGTCAGGTTGTACTCTGACTTTGTCAGGGTTTGGAGTTTGTTTCTTTGTATTACTGTATTTCTATTTTAATTTCCCTAGAAAAGAACTGTTATTCCTAATTCCCATATTTTTGCCTGAAAGCCCCTTGATTTCAAAATTATAATAATTTGGAGGGAGGGGGTTTACATTCTCCATTTCAAAGAGAAGCTCCTGTCTTTCTCAGCAGACACCTGTCCTCCAAATCTAAAACAGCAATTTTTTGTTCTTTGTCCATATATAAGCTACACCTGATTATAAGCCGCACTTCCGGGTTCGGACCAAAATTTTAGTCAAAATGGTGTGGCTTATAATAATGAAATTACTGTAATTTCTGTCCTAGTACCTGGTACAGTACTATGTGTGGGATTTACTAAGAGAATCATGTTGATTAACTACTGATATTTTGGTTGTTACTGAGTATTGCTAGCCCTAAGTCAAGGACTTCTCAGTTTCCCATGCTCTGTCAGAGCGGGGGTGCACCAGAAACCATCAGGGAGCACAGCTGGAACAGCTGACCCAAACTGAACAAGGGGGTACCCCACAGCCTAGAACATCATGGCCAGGACATAAACTGGGGGAGCTGGCTGGGAGAGGCCAATCACGACTCAGTGACCAGGCTGAAAATCAGGCAGTAGGTGGTGAGCAATTGTGTTGGGCATGGCTTGTTTTTTTGGGCGCTGTTCATAGTCATTCAAGGATTAGGTGTGAAGCTGATGTCAACATCTGTGTTTCATTTACTTGGCTAATCTTTCATTACCAAGATAATAACAGACTAACGTCCAATCTTCCAGTCCACACAGTTTTATGTAGTAGCCCAAACCACTTCCTAAAATATATGCAAGAATGGCTTAGTATTGCAAAGGCATGTATAACAATGCCTCAAAATATTCCAGATTAATTTTTTAATTTAACATAGCTTTCATTTTTTCCTTCTAAATAAGCATAATAAAATATAATTCACACTGTATTGCTAACATCAATACATCAAGGGTGGAAACCAATGCAAAGGAGGTTAACAAAATGCTGCTAAACTGAAGGAAAAGTATTAATGTTTATTACTGTGTATTTCTTATTTTTCCAGTGGTCTGCTTGATTGAAATCACTGTGCCATAGAACGTGGAAAGTATTTCTAAACAGCTTACAATATTCCATTCCACTTACTGATTAAACTACATCATCCTCTCAACTATCCAGAATGAAATTAATTTGAAATGGATAATTGATGCAATTGTGCTGTATATACAAATGCAATTAATCACTTGCTAAAGATGATTTTTAGGCAGTCAACTATTATGAAAATAAGAATCACACAGCCTCTTTCAATCTTGTCAATTGAAATGTATTCAACTGGACTGGTAAAAGATATTTTTCAACATAAGAATAGCTGTATGTCTTCAGATATTTTTAATAACATCAAAGTGGATTCATGTTTAATTAGCAGAGCACAAAGAAAAGCCATAATATAGTGCGACTTTTAGGAATTACATGACAGTTTCAGGAACCACAACAGCAATATTTTTCCCCTCAACTACCAAGGGATTTCTTGAATATTGTAGTGAGTTGTGATCTTGGTATTTTAAAGGTTATTTTAAACCAAGGGCATAAATGGACACTCTCCTGAGAATCAGTCTGGAGTGAGAAATCATTCCCCCAAATTGTTTGTTAACAGCTCTCTGCTGAGGGTCATCATTACAGCTGGACTGCACTGGTGGATTACATACTCTGTTCAGTGCAAACACTGAGCTGCCTGAAACCCCCATCCCAGCACATCCAAGTCACTCTGGCTGAGGTGGCACTGAAGCAGATTCAGAGCAACTGTATCACATGTGTAGTCCAAGGGAAGTTCTCAGTATCTTTAGGAAAGGTGGGACAGGAACAACACACACAGAGACACATTTTCAGAGTTACTGCTTATGCTTTAGCTCAGTGGTCAACACCTTCAGTCAGAATAAAACGAGGATGAATTCTCAGTAGCAAACAGGATGTGCTGAGGCCACAATACCAGAGAAGGACACCTAGCTCCTGGGCTAAGAGTTGGAGGCAACTTTGTCTAATCTCCTAATTACTACTGGTCCCAAACCAGTAGACACCTTGGAGTCCCTGCCTTCTACATCAGGAACACATAGTTATTATCAAACCCAGCTCCCAGGGAGCATCAGAATTAGAAGGAACCAAAACCAGAGGAGGTTCAGTTCTTCAGGGGACAAGCTACAACAGCCTGGTTCCCTCCTCTGCACTCCCACTGAGCTCTTCTGGACATGTTCAACTTCTGCATGTAAAACACACCTAGGCAACATCAACCCTCAAAATGCTCTCCCTGACTCTCCCTCCTATACCTACTCCCAATTTGTGTCATCTTAATCATTCAAAAATCTAGCTGAGGAGCATTCTCTGCTTGGGAAAAGCAATGTTCACTTTCTTAAAGTCCTACACAAACAGTAAGTTCTTTACTGTTAAGAGCACCAAGGATTACTTTTAGGCCTAAGGATCAAAATTGTTACATATGAGAACTCCAAGAATCCTCATATGAAAAACTTCTTTATCACTGAGAAAAAAAAAATTGCTAGTTATAACAGTACTAGAGAGTTCGCATCTTCCTTGGCAGTTTTTTTTGTGTAGGTGAAGGGAAGGAAAAGGTGCAGCCGGAGTGCCTAAATATTTCAATTTGTGAAGGGCTGAGAGAATAAGAAAAATGTAAAAAATGCCTCAGTTAAAAGTCTCCAGAAGTAGTTTTCCTACACATAAAACTCTGGACTTAGGTCCAACATTTTTAACAATTTCTAGGCTGAGGTGTGAGCAATTCCCTTCCCAAAACAGCAGAAAGCTGCTTTTAAAAGCATTGATGGTATATTGATAAATATTAAGATCTGGCACCTCTACTGGCCAAGAACCAGCTCTTAAAATAAACAGAAATGTTCTAGTAAGGGTGAAAAAAAAACCCAAACCAAACAACCCACCTACCAACACCGACCCAAACACTACTGGAAATAAGTAATATTGTATATGTTCACAACTTTTAGGAGTTGTCAATATTGGAATAATTATCTAAAGGATGCAGTTAACTGGCCATGTGCCATGTGACTACTGGCACCTTTAAAAAAGAGGATATGTTTATTAGCTCTCTCTACATTTATCATGCTGGTTTTAATTGCCTATGAGCTCTCTGCCTACACTGCAAGCCTACAGAGACACTACAGAGCAACATCAGGAGGACTTTATGCCCATGTCTGTAGTATTTGCACTTCAGTAAGATTCTTTATTTGAACTAGGCCATACTTAGAGCACTTGAAATATTTTGGCTGACCTGTTATCTGCTAGGACATTAATATTTTTATTTTATTTACCTTGCAGTGTTTTATTATACTTTCATATTTTAAGGACTGTTGCTTAATTTACTGTCCAGAAATACATGGGTGGCCTTTTATTTATAAAGAATATTTAGCAGTGGTATCAACAGTGAAAGGCAGCAAAGAAGCAGGTGTTTCCAAGCTAAAATTTGTGATTTTTTCTGTATCATCCATTTGAAGACAAAAATATATGTTTAAAAAAGGTTCACAAACTTTGGACATCTGAGTTACTACATAAATTATTTATAAGCAATTATTTCCATGGCAACAAGCATCATTTAAAAGTGCACTATCATTAGCTCCACAAATGCACACTAATCCCTTCTTTTGGTTGGAAACTGCCACTGGGCAATTAATATTGCAAAAAACAGGAAAGAAATTAAAGATTCTACAAGAAAATTTAGAAAATTTTCTCAGACCAAGGGAACATCAGCATGACCTTTCTTGGCTTGACTCACTGCTTGAAGCCTCCCAAGATCTTTAATTGACAAAACGTTTTACAAGAGATTTGCAAACTACAAAGCTGAATTTTGACTAATTTCTTCTCTGTTTAGAGAGAAACTGCTTGTATTCCTTTTGTAAAGTAAATGAAAGATCTCTTAATCCACCATGCATTACAACAGGATAATTTCTTCATAAAAGCAGTACTTGGAGGACATCTAAATCTTATCTAGACAGTATTATGTATGATGCCACATCCCTACTTCTCCCACAAATAAAATCCGAATTTTATTCTCACAACATAAAGATACTAATTCTGAACACTTAAAAAAAAAAAAAAAACTCACAAACCTAGAGCATAATAAAGAAAACTTTACAAATGTAACTGCACTACTGAATCAAAACTTTCTGCTTTTGTTACATTATGTCCTCAATATTATCTGAAAGGCTTCTAAAAATGTGTATTATCTATAAGCTCAATGTACAAATGATACTTTAACCTTGCATCTCTATTCCTTGCAATAAATTCTTTATTTACTTCACCTGTTTTTTTATCAAAAGGAAAAGTACATGTGCCTTCATCACCACCAATGACAGTGGGAGTGAACAACAGAGGTTTCCAAAATTTAAAAATCAAATCCATTTTCAGAGTTAAAATGGGTCTTCATTAAAGATTGCATTTGATATTTTGCTGTTAATTCTCTTTATGAATGGCTTGTATAATGAGATGCCTTAAACACACTAGGTCGGTCAGCAGGAATCCATAGATCCACCGATTCTGTAACAGCATGGATAATCACATTGTTACCAACCAAGCACCACTCCCAGCCTGTGAGAGCCAATGTTAAGCTTTGACTTGGATCTCAAATTTCTATTCATCGCTTTGGAACAGTAACATCAGCAAGATGCTGCAATGGTGTAAGAATGCTTTTTCTCTTATTTCAGCAGTCACAGCTGTAGCTATATTTAAGCCAAGAAGGCAGTCACCTCAGTAACCAACACCACAGGAAATTATGAAAAAGACTGCCCCATCTTCTCAGACATGCCTTTTTGTAACACTCCACTCATCAGGGATAGCCCAACACAGGCCCTGTACCAGTAATCCCCGAATCACACACCCAAAGCCCACTACAATCCAGTCCACTTGGCCACCTCTCCTCCCAAAAGTCAGAGCTGTGCCATGGAACACAAGGCCTGGCTGGGGCACCACTCTGCTCCTGCTGATCTGCATCTGCCCTGTGCATTATGTATTATTAATACAGTGCATTATGTTAAGTTTTCCTCAGTGTGCAATGTATGTTAGTAATTGCTAGTTACATTACTACTATTCCTCATATGGGATTATCATAGTGGAGCAACAGCACTGATTAATCAATTAGCATGGATTCATTAGAGATGAGCGGTAGGGCAATGTAATTGTGTTTACTGAACAATGGATGACAGTGTGTTTAAAGCCCAGGATTTCTAATAACGATATATACATAACATTATGAATATTTAGAGCACTCACTGCAAAGCCAGAGATACAACAATCAGGATGTGATTCAGGATGTGCGCAAGTAACGCTGTAGCCTGAAGAATGTATAGATGGGAGAGCCACAAGACAGATGGCACAGTTAGATGACTTTTTTTAGCTTTGACTAAATCTTTGTAGAACAGCTAAAGCATTTCCTGTACTCCAGAATGCACAGTACAGGGGCCAACAGTATAAACAAAGCCCCAGGTGTCTCAGAAACATTAACCAAGCCATGTTAAGCATAAGAACATGAAAAAACTGACAGAGCTCATTCTATGAAATAAACAGAAGCATACAAGGGTAACTTAAAACCTTTTCTCCAGATGTAGGAGGTGTACACCCCTGATTGTGTGTCCTTGTCAATGGCTGAACTCTAAGCTCACAACACTGAAGGACACGAACACCAAACTTCCAGACACATCTCTCCATATATGATTAGTGCCCTTTAAGCACTAATGCAGTAGTCACAGACCCTTCTTCTGTCTAATGGTACTATACAGACTCGCCAGAAATTCATGTGGATATCAAGAGATGAGACAACAATTAATTTCTTGAAAATATCGTGCAAAGAAGAGATATTGAAATATAGCTTCTGCTGCACTCTGCCCGAAAGCAAAAACACTAAAAAGGAATATAAAATGGTACAGGGGAAATACTTTGCTAAAAAGTTAAAGTAGAAAACGTTCTCTATTATACTCCAGGAAATCAGAACTCTTCACATATGACCAATACCACAAGAGAGCCAATCGACAGCATGACAATGACCTGAATGCTCTGAGATCACTCATCCAGTATTTTCCCAAGATGCTTCCACAAGGTCCCAGGGACCCACAGTCTGTGATTAGCATAGAACTTCCTCAGCTGGGAATGCAGCCCTTGAGTACAAGGTGCTAAGAATTACATTGCCTGTTTAGATCAAAGGCACTTTCATTTCTGCAGGGAGCTAAGCATTCCTCCTTGACTTTGCAGGCTGCAAATTTATTTATTTTGCAAAAGATTCACACATTGAGTTAATTTAAAATTTACCAGTTTCCTCCAGTCTAAGCAACTTACTGAATCAGTGACTAACAGTATTGTCCTGAAGGCGTCTTCATATTTAACCATTTGTTCCATATGCTTAAAGTCTCAAAAGAAACTTTTTAGATTTATACATACATACACAAAAATACACCTGCATGTGCATGCGTGTGTGTGTGCATGTGTGAATGATAAAGCTGCAGACGAAGTTCTTCAAAAAACCTTATCTGGTCACAAAGATAATATGGATGTCTCACAGTATATCTCAGTACAGGAAGGAATTATCTTTAAAAATTCTCTCCTTGGCTCTGGGCGTTCTACAAACCAAACAGCCCATCTTCATTCTCAACAAAACCTCCCCAACACTGTGGCAAGGAAAATACACAATAGCCTAAGAAAAATAGAACACAAATTCAATCTTGCCAGGCCTCTATTTGACAGGCAAATCCTAGACTAGAAATACTCCTCAATTTCTCTCTGTTGCCACACTTCAAACCAAATTTTAAAAAAAGAATTTGGCAGAGAAAAAACAAGCCATCTATTCTGAAGATTTGTGTAAGAGACCATGAGAACATCTTAACCTACAGAGCACCAAACAAGTGAATAAGGGTTAAAATGTTGTTTGAGTCTCTTCAAAGAATTGAGTTGCTTGCATCCAAATGGGAGAAAACATGCTGTCCTACATAAACCCCTTGATCTCAATCCCAATTCTCAATGGAAATTAAGCCAACTGTGTAGCATTTTAATTCTGCTGAACTGTATACAAAACCTTGTTTTAGGATCTGAAAGTACAGGCACAGTGTTATCCTGAATTTATGAGTGAATATTATTAATAAACCTGAGTTGACTCTTGTGAGCCAAGACATTACTATCACTGGCTTATCTTAAACCTAGCAGGCAATTTAGACTAGAGACAGATCACCTGAGAGTATATTGTTATTTCCAATAAATCCTTATGAAGCATAATGGTATTTTCCATCTCTCCTAGGGTTTTTAAAAGTCATCATAAAATAACCTTTCATAAAATGATCTGGTTCCATGTTAATTATTAACTACATATTCAAATAGCAGCACTGGTTAGTAAATAACTTGACAGTACTAAAATTGCAGAGTAAAAAGACAGGATTTATCACACAATTGAAAGGCAGCTGGGTGAAGAAAATATCTTAAACAAAGATATATCAGCATATTTGCTGGGAAGGAAATAGAATAGCAATTATAAGACCTTACAGATTAATTAAGCTCAGGACATTTTAATGAGCACAGTTGTATCTACTAATCAGATTATGATGAGGACTCTCACAAGCACAGTTGGTTTTTTATTATTATTTGAAGAGAATAAGCAAACAAAATCCCACGAGGAACTTCAATTTCACACTACAAAGTTATTATCACCAGAAACAGCTTTTTTAAGGTTACAGGTAGACTTAATTGTATTATAGTTGTTGACTAATAGCAGCATCTTTAATTGCAAGAACAAAGGTCAGAGAAGACATTGCTGATGCTTAGGTGAGCACAACAGGTGACGTGGACAAATGAGTAACTCTCCAAAAGCCAGAAAGCAGCAGGAGATAGCAACTGTTCTATTTCTTGCATGTTCTCCTGGATAGACACAGTTTCAATTCAATGCCTCTTTCCTTGCTTTTGAGAAAAATACAGGGAAGGTATACCAACAGAAGTGCTGGTAATAAAAAGGCCTTTCAGCAAAATTCCCAAGTTTTGCTTATTCCTATTTTAAAATAAACATTCTGAATTATATCAATAATTTCCTAGAAACAAAATGTCACAGAGATCTATTTTGTACATAAGTGTTTGCCACAAAGTGGAAGGAAATAGCTACAATCTGTCTCCTTACATGCCTTTGTGAAGCGCTATTTCCTTACCTCTCTACACAAGATGCTCAAGTTGGTTTCAGATACACAGAGAAACTACACTCTGAGACAAAAAAGTTCTCTTGTTCCCAGTTCCTCAGAACTTGGAAACCAAAAGTATGGCACTGAATAGCAGAATAAATCAAGTCTGGCTACCCGAGAGGGCCAAGGTCAGTTAAGACAAAGTGAGGAATGTGACAGACGCATGAGTGACAAGGTTCAGTACATCTGAGTTCTTTATGAGTCCTCTCAGCTAAGACATGTGAAGCCAGATTTTTTAAAACATGAATATTTCCTTAATTTACAGTTCCCTTAATTTTAAGAAATGTGTTGACAGAAAAATTGAGTGGCCTGAAAAGTTAAAAGTTTTTATACATGCGAATTGTTTAAGCTTTAAAACTTCAGTACAATATGCTTAGATACAAAGCACAGTACAATTTTATATACCAGTGAAATGTTTCAAATACCATAACTTATGAAGAAACTCAATGTTACTTATCCAGGTCAAATGGTAATTAAAAATACTTCTCAGGAAATACAGGAAGACTGGCAGCATGCTGAGGGTAAGGGTGTGGGTTATGGTTTATAGATTTTTTTTTTATCTGTCTCACTCCTACCTATGCCAAGTTCATAAAAATCTATTTAGAAAAACAAATTTCAAAGCATTTTATACAGTCGAGTTTCTTCTGCTACCACATAGAAAAGCAAAGTTTTTTTTCTGAAGGTTTTATAATTGCATTATAATAACCCAAAGCACTGTAAGCTACAAGAGTTTGCTCGCATCTTTCTGATATTGAGCACTACTGATCTGCATATTTAACAGTTCCACACCACTGTAATGCATTCTGGGTACTCACAAGCAAAGACATTACCTTTTCTTCTAGAAAGAAAAGGTAGAAAGAAATAGCTTCAATGAGTTACTTTGTGAAGGAAAGAACAAGGTAGACTTCCTAAAGAAAAGCCTCTCATTCAGAGATGAACTTTACCAAATTCAAAAGCAACCAGAGGAAGCATTCACTGCTTTCTTCTGAAAATGAGCTTAATAGTCCAGAAGCTGATACATCCTGCAGGCAAGAGCAATACATCTTAGACAAAAGTTGCCCCCAGTAGAAAAGAAGATCATGGAGGGAATGGCATTTTTTCAAGTGTCTGTGCATAATCTCATGCAGAGCTTTAAGTTTCAACCAAAAAACGCACTGTGAATTAGGCATAATATTTTAATAGAGACTACTGGATACATGAAACAAAGCACTGAAATAACAGAGTAATACTGATCTGTGTTGCTAAACTGATGTGCTGCTGCATTTTAAGCTACTGAGAGCTTCTGCAATTTACATTCACTCCTGTACAATGGTAATGAAGTGATCAAGCCTGGAGATCACAAATACAGGGGCCTGGGGAGCTGAACTCCAGCTCAGAAACTAGTCTGAACAGTTTCCTAAAGCGTGAACTGACTACAGCACAGTGTCGTGAGCACAGAAGGAGTCCAGGTTCTAAGAGGACAGACATAAGGCTTCCTATTTGCTCTATCCTCTCCCAGCAAATAACCCTTTCCTGTTTAAATTGGTTACAAATTTCAACAGAGACAAGTTCAGTCAGTGAACGTTCACTGGAACTTAAAACAGGAACCAACCAGAACACTTTCAGGGATAATGACACTTGATCTGGACTAAAAATTAGTTTGTTTCCTTTGTGCAAGTACCCCCATAGCTATATCCAATTCCAACAGCTACAAGTATGATCAAGGCAGGAAAACACAAATGGAAGAATTGAGGGAGCTGAGTGAAAACTGAAATAAAGTTTTAAAGTTTATTTTTGTTTGGTTTTTTTCCTTAAGCCTGAAGTGTCTTACATACCAGTAACAATCAAACAGGAACTGTTTAGCATATGAAAGCAAATATTATTTCTGTTGTTATGGCTATTTGGACATCTGATAGCCTCAGGCAACCCAAAGGGGCCCCAACAACAACAGCTCAGTTGAAAAGTCAAAGGGCAGATACCTTTGAAGTGAGAGATTACACAGAAACAGCAGTAGACCTTGAAGTTTGGTCTGACAGAAGGAACCTGAATATTTCAGAGTAAATTCTATTCATCCTCACAATTCTTTTGAAGGCAAAATAGGCACAGTGATGCTGAATGCCAGAAAACCTAAGGGCAAAATGCTTTCCTCACAAATCCCACCATATGGCAACAGGAAAAGTTACCAGCATTTCAGGGAGGTTGAGCAAACAGCACTGGAGAATGATTCTTGAAGTTTTTAATGTTTTCTGACCTAGCTAACTTTTATTTCATTGTCTGGTAAATATGAGTGATAGGGAACCTCTGTCAAAGAAAACATTAGCAGCCTCTAGAAAGAGGATCTTTTGATTCTTTGGCATCCTGGCTGAACAGGTGTAGAAGACTCTAGATCAGAATGTGTGAAGACTACTGCTCGTAAGTCTGTTCAAACAAGTGGAAAAGACAAGACTGGATTTCCAGTTCTGCAAGTGGATTGATTTTTAGATACAACACAAATCAGGACACAAATAAGGTACAGTCTGGAAAGTAAATGCTGGGTTCTAGAAGGAAGTAGTTGCAAAATAGAAGCTCAGAGTTGTGTCTCCCAGATCTTTACTTTTACCCTGCCCTGGTGATAAGACTGAATAGCACAAGAAAAACAAAACGGCAATTACCTTTCTGCTGGAAAGGGGGAACACAAGCCACTCCTGCACAGGTAAGACTGTGGCGTTGGGAAATGACCTCACCCTTTGGAGAAATCACCCTCACCCTTTGGAGAAATCACACTTGTTTGTGCAATTGCTGCTTCTTGCCAGTACAGACAGGTGCATTGTAGTTAAAAAGGTCTGGAAAAGCTGTTACACATTACATGGTTTCAAAGCTGGTCTAGAGACAAAGACTTGCCATTCCCCTTTAAATAAGAGATTAATAGTAACTGTGCACCCAAGAATTGTAACAGTAAGAGTGTATTTGCTACTGGCATTTTTCATTTTATTGCTGCAGACAATGACTTCAATTTGTGGTCAACGGACCTCTAAATTCCTTGACTGCTTTTAGAACATCATAGAAAGAAACTGTGAAGATCTAGCATAAGATACGCCTTCACTGGAAAGTTTTCGGAGTCAACAAACCAAAAAAATTAAAGTTATAAACCATACTTCAGATTATCAATTGGTTGGCATTTCTGACACTGACAAAGACAATTACTTTTTTTTTTGGTGGAGTTTTTTTAGTTAAGGGACAGAAAATTCTTGGCTTTTGTTTTTCAGAGATAAAACTGAAATATACCAAGGACTATTGCTGGTTTTTCTCCTGGATTCACTTCTGATTTATTTAAAGGAGGACTTTCTACCTTTACCTGCAAATGTCACAACTGAGCTTGTGACTTTTATATAGTTTCTTGGTTTAATAACTGTGGTAGGTACAGCACACGTTCTGCCTCTGCCCCTCTCCAAAAATAAACAAAACCTAATCACATCTAAAAACTAGTTTATATCTCACTGTTCATAGCAAATAGAAAGAGCTGGGCACAGATAACCTAATTTTCACCTGTTTCTGCTTACTGCATACACACTAACCCAATTTAGATTGATCTGCTAATGTTTGCAGACTTACTACAGTGGCACAAGAGTACTACATCCATTCAGCTTATTCTTAAAAAAGACAAACCAAGATGAAATGTTGTTCATACTCCTTTTTAATTTTATTTTAGCTCTTTGTTTATCTCTTCACTTCAAAGCGCTTCCAATATGAGGCACAGTTTCAGTGTGACAACTTTGTAAAATTAAAATAGAAAAAACGTGCCAGCATCAATCTGCTTTACATTGGAAAGCACAACAGCCTTGAGACAGAAATGACGACTTGTGAGAATAAGCTATAATGAACCCAGAAGTGCTATCTGCAGTAGGAAAAATATATTAGACTGGAGGCTGAACACTCCTGAAACAATTTTTCTTCCTCAATAGGAGTCTCCTATTCCCCAGTTGTAGTGTACAGGCCAGTCTGACTCCAAAAGCAAGGGCAAATTATCAATATTAATCCTCACAATTCTGTTGGCTAGTATTTATTATTTGACTTGGAGCTACGTAAAGTCCAAATTAAAAAAATACAGTCTAGAATAAAGCTGAGTCTGCAAGTGACTGTGACCTGTCACTGGCTGGGCAGGTAGGCAGGAAACCACCCTGGCAGCAAGAGTCCCACCAAGCCAGGGGCAGACACCCAGCCAGGGCACAGACCCAATAGCAGCTGCACAGATCACAAGACAACAGATGAGGATGAGCCAGCCTGTCTGCCCTAACCCTAAGCTCTGCACCAACAGGGCAGGGGAAACAGCCCAGCACACAGGAGGACACCAAAGCTGTCAGCTCCAACCCCAGCTCCCCAGTTCAAGAAGGCCAAAGTCATGGGCAGGACAAGCACATTAGTAAATATAGTCCTAGTACAGAGGGTCAAGGGGCTGATCCCAACAGTACCAGACCGGATCCATGGCAGGTGTGCTCAGGTAGCCATGCCCTTCCAAAATTTCAGTGTTGCTAGAAAAGAAGTTTTACTCTCCAGTGAGCTGTATTGTCAGATTCCTTTGCACAGACATCCTTTCATTACCTGTGAACTGCAATATATTGATCTAGTTCCTATTCTTATCAGAACAATGTACCCAAGGTGCAAATTCAGTTCTCTCAAAATATATTCTTGGCAAAGTGCATCACGTGAATATATATGCTGCATATGCATGTATAGAATTAGTGGGTAGCATTACTATATATTGCTTTCCCAAAGACATGCTTTCATGCTAAAAGGAGTTTCCAGTAGGCTATCCCAACAGGCAAAGACATTCTTCTGTCTTCTGCTTGAAAATTACTTATTTTTTCCTTAGAGAGTTGGTGAAAGCTATAAACTTGCTTTCCAACTTTAATGTTTACCTTTTAACTTAATACCTGTTCATCAAAAGATGATAGATTATATTAACTACTTTAAAAGAAAAATAAACCTGTTACAAACTGCATATATTACATCAAAGGGTATTTTCCCACTTGGTTTTTGCTGTCCAGACTGAAGAGAGTTGCCAATCAGCCATGAATGTGCATGTTTTGTTGTTACAGAACAAATGTAGCATCAATGGAAGAGAAAGTTAGACCTGAAGTAATCTTACTTATTAAACAAATAATGAAGAAGTATTGATGTGGTAATCAATACTACATTCATATGAATATAGAATGATATGTAATAAATTCTAAATATCTAATTAGTTAAGAAAATTTAAGTCACTATAAACCCAGAATCTGCATGTTGCTCCTGACCTTAACAGGGAACCAACACATCAGACACTAGAAGTCTGATTACTATAAAAGTAATTTCACCACAAGTAACATCAATAATTTGATGTTTTAGACACTTGTGTGGTATTATAAATACATGTAATTGGAAGTAGATTAATTTCCCAAAAGTCTCATAATCTTTTGGCATACAGCCAACATATTTTTTTAAAAATAATTTTATTTATGAGTGCATGCATCTGGTTCTAATGAACTAATTTTACCTATAAATATCAGTGTTTGTGTAACTGATGACATTAATACAATAAAGTTATAAACATGCCTCTCAAAACAGACTTTTGAAAGTGACAACAACACACAAAGTATACAATGAAAGGAAAAGAGCCAGCAAATCACAGCCAGGCACTAAGCAATCATTAGGTTCAGTGTTTTGTAAACTCAAGGATAGCTTTGTTATCATTAACATGGCAATCCCTAATCTAACAGTATTTCTTCTGTTCTGAAGTGCTTCAAAGAGAAAGAATATGCACCATAAATGCTCTTGCATGTACTAACTAGACTATCAATTTGACTATCAATAAGACAGCATCCATCTCATACTACCCTGTTACCAATGGATGGACTTGCCTATGAACAACGATCCAGCTTCCCTTCTCCTCTGGATGATGGGATGGAAGACTTTCCCAGGCTTAACAGCAGCCAACCAGAGACAGAATGGTCCGAAGACTGAAGTGGGACTGATTTCTTTTACCACAAATTAATTCTGCTATTTAGAAATTTACAGTACAACTAGTAAATAATAAAAATATTGTGTAAAAACTGCTCTAGCCCAGTCTGTCTCTACTCTCCTGAACCTCCTCAGTAGGAACATAAGGACTTACAATAAAGAATTTTGCATTTTTTCCATCAGGAGCAAAACATTCCACTTCTAGGTGTTCTCACTACTGTACAGCAGACCACCTCAGTCACCAATATTTTCCCGGTACCTTTTGTAGAATATTCTTCCTTCAGATATACAACATTACTGAATTCACTCTCTCAAATAAAAATCCCAAAACATCCAAGACAGCTCATAGTTCTTATGAGGGAAATGCAGATACATTTTTTCATCAGTCACATTGATCTCATAGCTGGTCTTTGCGCCACAGAATTTTCACCAATAACAATAATTTAAAAATCCCACAGTTTTGCAGAAGCACACAGCAATATGTGATACTTAGGCAGCTATGGTGATGCTACACAGATGCGAGGAAAATGTTCTTATATTCTTTTAAAACAAATATACAGTTAAGACTATATTCCTTGGCTGAAAAGAATACCACAACAGAAACATGTGAGCAACAAACACATTTGTCTGTGAGAACTGTGATATTTCACAGCCTTGATTGATTTATTTATTTTTAAGATGCAACATCCATATTTTGGCTACATCTTTTACAATCAGATTGAAGGGGATATCATTCTACCTGCTGATAAAAAGATTTTTTTATTTGTGACTTAAAATGCATTTAATCTGGTTTTGTTCCCCAGTCTGTCTTCTTTTTATCATGCTTAGAATTTCTCATAGAAGTGTTACATAAAATTCACCTTGGCATATGCCTCTTCTACATATTCTGAAAGAGAATTCATCTGGGCTTTTACAGAAAGTGCCAAAAAATGAGACAACAAAGACTAACTAGCCCTTGCTCAGCAGTGCCGCTTGCAAAATTACTTTACCCCAAAACAATATATTTCTGTTTGATTCTCATCCTGCTGTTTGAAGGACAGAAAAATGTATGCAGATCATAAAAGAAAGGGAGGAGTAGGGCTGAAAGTGAATGCGCATCTGAGGAACCTTCATCATTCTTTGACTGACATGAGGCCAGGTGAAAAGAAGGGGGTTCATTTGGTTTCTGTAAAGCTGACAGATGTACCACGAACGTGATTGTACTTTGTTATTCCAAAAGGCAGAGGAAGGAAAAAGGAGGAGGCCAATTTATCTCCACAGGTGTTAAAACATGTAATCATCTTGGATGCACCCTATTAGGTCAATGGAGCAAGTATGCTACAAGAAACAGCAGCTCTTTCATTTCAGGTCCAAGTCCATGTCACTCTAAGACAGCTGCCACACAGACAACAGCACAAATACCAACATACAGAGTAATTCCAACTCTAAGATACTGTGATATGCTCTCAAAGATACCATGAGATGTTTCAGTGCAGTCACATTACATGGTACAGTTCAAATACTCAAATACAGAGGTTATTACAGCCTCCCTTGGGACTTACGCAAGAAGGAAACTCTTTACTTGAATCTTAGAGAGGAGCTTGAGAATCTATATTGAAACCTATATTAAACCAAGATGAATTAAAGGCAAAACTTATTGTTACTACTATTTTAAAGCAGACGATTTTTTTAAAAAAATCACAGGTCACTATTCAATTTGTTCAGAAAAAAACCACCAATAAAACCAAAAAATCTTACAGGAACAACTGTTCCTATAAGGCCTCTCCGGGGGGCATTTTTTTTTCCCCTTATGATACTGCTTGGAATGTGTAACACTTTGAACTGGCAAATATGGTTCTTAAGATCAGAAAAATGCCATAAGAGGAACTGTGCCAAGTGAGACCACAGGTATGTCCATCTTCAAATACCAGGCTGCCTCACAAACTGCTAATCATTGCCCCTCATAGTACAGAAAAGTAGTGGCAACAATTTGCTCTTGCATCAACACAGTTATTCTGCAGTCTAATCACTTCCTTTTAGCTAAAGATTGGTATATTTACTATATTGTTTATGTCTTAATTTTATTTACTTAAAGTTATTTCAGAAAAATTATACTGTTGACATTACAACAAAAGGTCACATTAGAGGCCAGAAGCAAGCATTGCAAATACCGACAAAAATCAAAAGTGGGATGTTTGTTCAAAATTCTGAAGCTCACTGACTCAGCCTTACTATTTTGGTCTATATTCCCATTGATCTTAGTTTATTATTCCCAACTCAAACATGTCAGAACACCTGCAAAAGCAAAAGAACACAGTATACACAAGCACTAAAATATTCCTCCCTCCATTTCAGTTGTCAATGTCAGAAATTGTTTCACTAGCATGGAGTAAAATCAGGACCTGCTGCCATAAAAAAAAAATCCAACAGAATGTGCAAGTTTCAAAGAGACCTATATTATTATTATCACATCTCAAAAACTTGTAAATCCAGATTAGCTGAGACACCAACTACACAGAAGAACAAATCTCCAGATTAAAGCGTCTCCAACAAGTTGGGTAATTTAGTGGTGAAGCAGCTTCAGCTAACAAAATAAAACAACAAAAAAGAAATCCCACTTCTTCAGAGTGTGAATAACTGTCAATCCTGTACGAGAAACAAAGCCACATATCTGACTTTTGGAGAAACACAAATATTAAACAAGAGAACTTCATACGACAGGAAGACGACATATTAAAAAATCCAAAGCGAATTTTTTTCCTAATGTCACAGCAACATTTGTGTCTAGGTAAATGTCAATGATCTCTGACATTATTCCTAGCTGTCCATGAGATTACTATATTTATGGGAAAAGTTACTCAGTAGTTGGTATTTCAGTAGGACACTCACTGAGAACCTATTTTATTTCAGCTAAGTGTTTCTAGAGCTTGACAGTAAATGATATGCATGAGCCATGTTGACTGCCATCTTCCACTTTTGACTGTCAGACATGGAAGCAACTTGCTAATTTTCATTCCAATTTCAGTATCATGGGCCTGTTGCATAAGTTGCCTGCTAAAAGCTGTTCCAGATGGAATGACAGTATTTTGTAGGACCTCAAAGATGTAGCTATAGAGATGAATATGTGTCAACAGCATTGACAGCATGACCTTTTTTCCTCCTTCTTTTGTCAACAGTTCTTATCTCCACCCTTGAATTTTTCCACATTCCCTATAAGACAGGTCACATGGGAAAACACAGAGTTTCAGTCTCTCAGTCATCTTGGATCACCTACAATCTTATCCACCTGGCTACACAAGGCAGAGGACAAGAGAGGAATGTGTATAAACAATAAGGTATTTTCAAAATTGCAGCCAAAGCCCAAAATTAATTTTAAAGAGGAAAGAAAATCCACTCTCCTACTACCATAAGAACGATGAAGAGCTTTGATGATTTTCATTAGAGATACTTTCTTTAATGAATAGTCAGTAAAATGCTGGTACTCCTCACATTGGAAACAACCTGTTAACAATGAATAACAACTTCCACTGATTACACCATTTTTACTGATAATTTATATACTATATTAACATCACTGAACATTCATTATTAGCTCTTATTACAATAAATCACAAAAAGTCTACTTATCCTTCTGAAATAAAAATATGTAAATTACACCCACTGCTCATTTTAAACAATACAGGTAAAACAATACAATTTTTCTGACACAGGCTGTGCAAGGAACACAAAGAGCACTTCTCTGCACACACAGATACTCCTTTGCACACTCAAAAGAGAAAATTACCACAGACACTTCTGTCCTTTTTCGGATGAACAAGTTAGTATTCTGACAAACATTTAATTTACATCTTTTAGTTTTTTCTCTACAATGTAAAATAATTTCTTTTTGACACAGAAGGCCATAGCACACAGTATAAGATGTGTGGGGGGAAAAAAAAAGCAGTGCAGGGTTAGAAGGTAGCAGAGAGAATTGAGAAGGAATGGCTTTTGTTATTTTGACAGTCCTCTGCTTGCTGCAGAGTTGGATTTATAATATGTTCTTTAAGAGCAGCAGTTTTCATGGTGTAAGAGTGCCACACAGCTCTGGTTCCTGCAGTGCTCACACCAACAACTTCACAACTAACTTACTGCAGATGTCCCTATGATCATCTAATCAGACATCAAAAGCAATATACTGACAAGCTCCTGTGCTGATTAGAAGTGTTCTATATATGTTTCACAGCGTAAACAGACACACAGTAGTTGTTTTATAAATGGATTCACCCACATCAGAATTCCCTTTTAAAAAATTCCAACTGTTTGGATCTTCCCAGCTGAATGACAGAAAATCCTTTTAAATCTCCCAAAATCTTCTGTTCAGTTCCACATTGCAGTATTTCAAGAGCAAGAGTTAAATTATTAATAGGAAAACTTTTACCAGAAAAAAAAAAAGTAAATGCCTTCAAGAATTTAAAAACCTTGCTATTCTGAATGACAGCCTGAGACCACACGACATCAGGGAGGCAGTCTTGCCTTCACCCTCCAACACACATGGTAATAGCTAAGATCTATTTCCAAATCTACTTTGATGTCTGATTATGATACATCAACAAGCATGGATTTAAAGCATTACAAGTGCACCAGTTCCTGAAAAAATACTGCGTTTTTCCCAGCATCCGGTTTTCTTCTCAGAGTCCACCTTCTTAAACACTTAAAGAGGACCAGTAAGAAAGATGGAACAAACTTTTTCACAAAGCCTGTTGTGACAGGACAAGGGGTAATGGTTTTAAACCAAAAGAGGGTAGATTTAGACTAGATAAAAGAAAGATGTTTTTCACAAAGTAGGTGACAAAACACTGAACAGGTTGTCTGGAGAGGTGGGAGATGCCCTGTCCCTGGAAACATCCAAGGTCAGGCTGGATGGGGCTCTGAGCAACCTGATCAAGTGGAAAATGTTCATGCTTACGGTGGGAGGGATGAAACCAGACAAGCTTTCAGCGTCCCTTCTAACCCAAATGTTGCATGATTCTATCACAAGAATTTCATATTGAAATTCTAACACATACAAAAGGACCAGAAAGAAAAACTATCTGACCTAGTCCAGTAAACATACTGGACAGAAGTTCTATCTTCTAAAATCAGACAGACAATACAACCCTCATGGCAGTGCAGCCTCTTAATTCAAGTCTTAGCAGAAATCTGCTGAATCAAGTTACAAACTCTATGGAATTATTCCACCACTGTGCCAAAAAAGACCTTTTCTGCCCTGCCCTACTTTTAAATAGCATGATTACATGAACTAATATTTCTCTTTTTGTTTTTTTTTAAACTAAAATACACATTTTGTAAGTAATACAGCCGAATTTGTAGCCTATCTTTACATTTACATATGTATATAATACCATATAAAAAGGAATAAATCATGAAGCTGCATCCTTACACATGTGGACGTTATGCTAATTTGCAGACTCCTAATCAGGAAGACTAATACACCACAAGCACAATTAACAGCCAGAAGAACCAGAGGAGGTTTTGACCCTTTTTAACAAGAGCTTGAAACATAAAAATGTTCTAATTATATATCAACCTTATTCAAATTTGCAAATTACATGTCCACAATGCATAAAATACAGTCAATTTCAAGTCATATCTAGGCAAAAATTGAAACTGTATTGAGCCACTGGAGTAGCTCTTCAATTGATCCAGCATCTCATTGTATCTTTAAATATGGATAAATACAATTTAATCTGCCAGTCCTATTGATTAACTCCAAGATAACCTAAGGATTTGTCCAGAAAACATGTAACTATAAAAGAAAGTCATGCAGAAAATAGCAGACAATAATAATCAGCAAGTTAACAAGAGGGAGTGAGACCTTAGTCCCACCAGAATTAATGTAAAATTCTTATAAATCCAAATAGAATCACAGTCCTCTGTCTAAAACTCATGACAAATCAAGTCTTATGATAGTAGAGGAAGTCTGTCCCTGGGCAAAATCAGAGGTAAGCTGAAGTAACAGCTCCAGAAACAAAAGTTTAGATGTTGTAATTATACATTAGCAATTACTACCTGAATGAACTGGACTGAGCAGAGCAGCAAAATGTATTCTGCTCCCTAACACTAAGCCAACTGAGCCACACAATTCAGATTTTCTGCCTGGCTGCATCTCATCCCTACCATGCTGGGCATAGAGATCCAGTTGGGAACATCTGAGTTGAAGAAAATCCGAAACTGCAGCTCTGCTCAGAAAACTGGGGACAAGTTTTGAACAAGTGTTAAGTGCCCCAAGAACACTTATTTCTTCTGAAAGATTTCAGCCATTCAATCCCACTGCACAGCCTCGCTCCAGAGAAGATCCCCAGCTGACGACTACGTGCCCATTGCTAAACCCACTTTGTGAAGCCAGGTCATTTGCAGCCAAAAAGCAGAGCAAAGCTATGGACACAGAACTTTTCAGAGAAGTAGAATCACAGAATCCCAGAATGGCTTGGGTTGGAAGGGGCCATAAAGGTCACCTAATCTCAATGCCCTTGATATAGGCAGAGACACCTCCCACTAGATGAGGATACTCAGCCCCTTCCAACCTGGCCTTGAACACAACCAGGGATGGGCATCCACAGTTTCTCTGGGCAACCTGTGCCAATGCCTCACCACCCTCACCATAAAGAATTTCTTCCTCGTATCTAACCTAAACATCCCCTTGCAGTTTTCATCCATTATTACCTTGTCCTGTCACTACAGCTCCTGATGAAGAGACCCTCTCCAGCTTCCTTGCAGGTCCCCTTCTCATACTGGAAGGTTCCTTTGATATCTCCACACAACCTTCTCTTCTCCAAGTTGAACAGTCTCAATTTTCTCAGTCTGTCTTCATAGGGGATGTGCTCTAGGCTCCTTACCAACTTCATGGCCCTCCTTTGGACTTACTCCAAGCGCCATGTCTTTCCTGTACTGGGGAACCCCAGAGATGGATGCAGCACTCCAGTTGAGGTCTCACCAGAATGGAGCAGAGAGGCAGAACCCCCTGCCTCAACCTGCTGGTCATGCTCTTTTGCAGCCCAGGGTTCAGGTGACTTTCTTGGCTGCAAGTGCACATTGCTGGCTAACATTGAGTTTTTCATCAGTCATTACCCCTCCTGTCCTTTTTCACCAGGTTGCTCTCAATCACTTCTCTGCCCAACCCACCGACATATGTAAGCACATTAAACTAATTCTGAATTAGTTTATTGAATCCCTGAAGTCCTCTCTGAATACCTAGGGAAGGAAGTCTTCATTCTTGAAAGCCTGGCCAGGGTTCTGTGATCCTAACTAAGCAGAAGAGCTAAAGAATAGCCTTAATAAAATAAAAAATTCATAACAAATACTTTTTCTTCAATAACAATTTCTGATGTGTGTTACCCCTATTTTTCCTTGATTACTGTCTCTAAATTTTTCAGTGGCAGCTATCACAATAAGGAAAGAGAGGTTTGGATGAAAAAAGAAACTCAAATTTTGTACCATCTGTTAAATGACTTCCAGTCTGAGGGAACAGATGCTGGACTTCACTATTGGTTTTTGATTGATCTATAAGTATTTTGTTAATTGGGGCTAAAACTACAGCTAAGATGTGTCAGAGAAAATAAGAAAGAATGGTTCAAATTTGCCTCCAACTACCTGGTCACTCATAAAAGGTTTTGTTATTTTTGTAATCATCATATAGGATTAAAAAAACTAGATCTTCCTTTGAATAAATGGGACAACATCTGACAAACAGAACATGCTCTGCTTGATGCCATAAATACTGTGAACAGTTCAAATGGTTCATCAGGTTCAACTAGTCCATCTGAATGGGATAGCAAAGTTCTTTCCTTGTATTACTGCATGTTTGCTGCCCTGTTTCATGCATTACTCATTGTGCAACTGAAGTGCACTTTCTGGGAGGTAAATGAGAATTGTCTTCAGAGAATCCCATGTAGGCAGCTTTCAAAAACCTGCTGAAGCCCTGGTCTACCAGTCTAAGGCAGCGTACAGATATTACTGCACAGAGCCCACTGCCAGCTCCACGTGTACCAAACACCAAAATGCCAGAAGTGCCAAAACAGCTCAGCTAATTATGAAAGTCAGTTTCAATTAGAAAATAATTGCTAAGATAATTGTGGCATAAGTACAGAGACTTAATTTTCACTACAGGCACTGAAGAATGTTTCATCTAGCAACAGTTCTATTTTTTTGTAACTTGAACGTGACTAAAGGAAGCAGTTTAACGTGAAAAAAACTCTGGTTTGTGGCAAAGGAAATTCAGTATTAGTTTTAAATTTTCAGCAGCAATGTATAGAACAAATGAATTTTTTCTAAATAGTGCTTTAACACTTGAAAGGCTAGAGCTATTTTCAAAATGCAGCACTCAGTTATTTCTGCCATGTTTTTTCATTTGTCAGTTATTGATTTTTCTGCATGTTTGAAAACAATCTGTACCTAATTTAACCTCTGTTATTTAAGCTTTCTGTGTTTTCCACAACATTATGCCAAAGCCTATTTCAGTATGATTGACGATGAGAGTTTGAGAAATGGTCCTGCTATGAAAATAAGAGTCAGTGTAACGTATTTTACTGCAGTAGATTTTTGCTCTCACAAAAAAAACCACAACACCACCAAACTACAACTTTCAACTTGCTGGGTCTCCCAAACCTCCACTTTACATGATATTTTTAAAAAAGTCCTTCTCCACACCCCTGTTACTTGTCCAGCTTTGGCTGTCGCCCCTACAGCTGATAGAGGGATGCTCTATATTTTAGCACTATTTTAGAGGGCTCTTCTGTATTGATGCAAGTCAGTGAAGCATGGTGAGGTTTTAACCTCCAAGTATTACTGCAATCCTCATGTAATGGCATAAAATGCACTTGTTACCACTAAAATTACAGTAAAAAACCCAACTCAACAAAATGTTATTTTTTTCTTCTTGATGGTCTATAACGCATTCAACACACACCCTGGAATGAAACAGATTTCACTTATTTTTCCACCGTTTTTTGCCATTTTCGTGGTTATAAAATACCAGGGGTCAGCATTACGTACTGACATACTCACTTTATGTTTCTCAGCTTTGCCAAGAGTGTAAAATCTGCACTGTTAACCAAGAATTCTTCTTGGTACTTTCATTTATCAGACTAAGTCAGAATTTCATTAATATGTAAATGCTTGCAACAAACATCAAGAAAAACCTCTCAGCTCAAACAGGCCTGACAAATGATGCAGAACTTTGACAAAGTTCAGCCCTCTGTAACATCATAATGTACTTGGAGAGTAACTGTGACTCTTAAAATTGCACCACTTAGCAAATAACACAAGCCATTGTAAAAAAAGGTGCACACAAAATATTTAAGATGCACACGCATTTGACCATGCAAAAAGAAACAATGAACACTGAACTAAAATCCTGTGTTGGTCTTCAGAATTTCAGTGTTAGAGTGAGACTCACAGAACTTCATTTGCATGCAAGTCAACTGACTGTGTATTTACTTCCTTTATTCACATGAACATAACTGGAAGTTTGGTCTTAAATACACCTTCAGCTGAAAAGTTCCCACTCCCAGCTTGTGCCACTGAACCCCAGCTCTGTCCCTAAACGCCCTATGTGCCAACACAGCCATTTGTGGAACCTTGCTCTAAACCTGCTGTGATCGAGTCTGCAACATCCCTCATGCACCAAAGACTCGGGGTTTCTGAGTGTTGTTTTGTTTTGAAACAGACCAGCAACAAATTGTTTTGCACTGCTGGGAACAGGGAATGAACTACAACATTTGTATAGAGAATCTAAAGGGGAAAAGGCATAAATATTACAAGCAAATGAAAGCAGCGGCATCATTTAAGCCAGTATTCATGTGGTCTAAAGAAGAGCAGAACTAGACCCACCAGAGCTTTCTAGGCAAACACTAATAAATAGCTTTATTCTGCTTGAGACACTTATGTGTCCCAGCTGACATTCAGAGATTCTAAAGAATTTTATTGGTTTATAACTAATGTAGGAACACTTTCCCCTCACACAAAGCTTCAGGTCTTAAAACTGCAAAGCAGAACATGTGGCCCAAGTGTGACTAAGACAGCATCACTTTAAGAAGATCAAAAACAGTCTGCAAAAACATATGATTAAGAGTTACTGCATCTTCACTAATTGTGGCTTTGCAATAGGACTTAATAATAATTAAAACAATAACCGAAAACAAATTTGTCCTCAAAAGGGAACAGTCAGGTAACGTAGAAAAGTGACATGAAGAAGAGATCATGCAGGATAGTAGCAAAGATGATAGAAATGCCATTAGAAAACAGAAGTGAAAAAGGGTGCAAGACCAAAGAAGCAATGGTAAACTGAACAACATGATACTGAAGAAATAAATAATTGCTAAAAGTTCAGTTCATACTCCAATGCCATATGAGACCATTGAGCTTCATGTAAATCTCTTATTAAAAAAACACAGAACCACTGTTAATTGATTTTGTCATCTAAAGTAAATATTTTTCCAGAGGAAATTCTCTGTTTTACAGAAAATGAGTATGGTGCATTTTGCTATAGATCCAAATATATATAGCTTATAAAACTACTATATACCAACAGGTAAGAGAAGTTTTGCTCTTAAGAAAAAGGTGAGTTACATGACACCTACTGCCACAACATGCTTTACACCGGAGTCACTGGGATGAGAAGCACTTGGGAAGTCAGCAGGTGCGCCCAAAGCTGGATCACTGCTCCTCCGTACCAGAAGTGGTGTGCCTGCAAGACAAAACAGAACTCAAAGGTTCAGGAAATTAGCACAAGGGAAAATTTCATGTGGTTAAATAAGAGAAGTATGCAAGTTAAATATAAGCTTGTCTGTGGTAATATCCACCTGTTAAATTATTAGATTTGATAGGGTTGTACCATTTCAGATTTACTTAGCTAAAGAAATGATAACATTTTTACACACTGATGTAATTGACCTCGACCCATGAGCTACCTGAATTAGGTAAAAACTGCTAACAAACAGAAGAAAAAGGCACCTCCTCAGAAAAACAAATGACTAGTTGCATGTAACTGTGACCACATGTACCATCAAGTGAGTGAAATTAATACTACAGCTGTCAGTTATAATACTAATTACAGTGGCTGGGGCTGATGGCAGCCATAATTATTAGATCTATAAAACAGTATGCTAACAAACCTGGAGTGACTCTACTACATTCACTTTTAGTACACCTTTGTCAATATTTCTGGAATAAATTCCAGCACCTGATGAGGGGCAACCAGAGAACCTAATGCTTAAACCTTCCTCATGGTGAGCAAGATTTTATATGCAGGTAATCTCTTCTATGCTCACTTCTGCAAGAAACCAGTAAGAAAAGCAGAAGACTTAAATTTGTGTCCTGGTACTAAGGGAATGCTTAAATACTAGAAGGTGAATATTGTTTTTTCTGCCAAATTATTACTATCTTTGTACCAAGAGCTATGCATGTTTTTACGAGGAGGTTGGGTAGAAAGGGATTGATCACCAAATTTTGTGTGATTGTCCAAAAACGGCAATCAGTAAAAATGAACCAAATCTCTCCACCCAAATACTCTTGTTCTTCACATGAAGCTGAGGTGAAATTTGTTTCACCTCTTGGCATATTTGGTAAGAAGCTGTATAAAAGCTAAATACAACTTATTCCCTTCTTCAAGATAAACACTTATACCTTAAAATAAAATTTTCTGTGTATGACTGAATTTTCTGGTGGCCTGTATCCAGTTTTTGTCTCTGTTCAATGCAACAGTTTGAAAACAGATGATGAAACGTTTTTGTGTGATTCAATGCAATTTAGTCTCCAACTCCTTTTGACATTAACATGAACAATACAGAGAAACTATTGAGAAACCTTTGCACTTTTATTTGTAAAACTTGCACAACTCAATGAGATACTGTTCCTTACACTGTTCGAAGTCATCATTCCAGCCCTTTTCCTCACTTTTGTCCGAGTTTTTCAAAGAAACTGAAACAAAATTTACAACTGTCTAAACTTTGAAACCAAAGTCTGCAAGAGCAGCAGGACTGTAGAGAACACCATTCTCCAGTTTGGGAAGAAGGCCTTGCAGCTGTTTTCTTTCTTTTTATTCCTGCAAATTTTTGCTTATTGCCATGAAGCAATGAAGTTTATGGTGCTCATCTGGAATGCTTCCTTACTTGCAGAAAAGCAACTGGACTTTTTGGCTATTATATACAGTGTTTTCTCTTTTCTCCCACTATGTTGTAAATTTTAGGGTTCTACAGATCATTTTTTTACTTGAAGACAAAACCAGAGTCTATTTTCTTCATTTTTAAAATGTATTTACAGACATTTAACATAATTTCTTCTACAGAAATATCACACGTCATAACATCTCTCTGAAACAAGACAGCTGCAGTCTTTAGCTAAAATTACACAAAACAGTCCCTCCTGCCCTTATTGTTTTACATGTGCATGCCACAAAAACACAAAACAAACCTTTTTTAGACAATTAAACTGAACCAAAATGTGCTTGTCAATGCGAGAAAATCCACAGAAAAGAGGACAACTGGATGGAAGAGACGAGAAGAAGCTGCACTGCCCCTCCTTTGCAGGAGAGTCCCTTATTCCCTTTCATGAGGCAGCAATTCTCAGCAGCTCCCGGAGCTAACACACTCTGCTCCATCTCCCCTCATCTCCTGTGTGCCTCGGCTGCTCCCTGCCATAAAAACATGTTCCATGCCGCTCGCTGCATTCCAGCCTGCGTCTCTCCCACGGGCTCCTTTCTTTTTCCAGCCTTTCCCCGCCTCCCCTGCACTGCACACTCAGGTCTCCCTAAAGCAAGCATGCTCCCTTGCATTCCCAAAGGGAAACCTTCCCACAACTACTGCCCCAGACTCTACCTGACTTGGGAGCTGGACTACATCCACTATCCATACATACCTTGAATTTGTACATCCCATCTTCCTCAGCCATGTGCACAATGTACTGGAAAACCATCAGCGATACTGTTTATTACAGACAGGTTGTAGAAAATTACTTGATTTTCTTAAGAGATTCTGCCATCCGTTTTCTTCTGTCAGGAAACTCAATGCTGCATTTTTCCTTACAGCTTTCCTTTAGTCATGCTGTGTTTCTGCGTTATTCTACTCACGCTCTTACATTTGTGCTGAACATTTATAACAACCAATGTAAGTTCAAACACAAAATCCATCTTTCCCTGAACGATGACAGAGACAGAAACTCCTTCCTGCATACCAAGTTGATCACAGAAACACGTTTTTTAATAAGCACTACTATTTTGTGCCAAAGCAGTACTTTGTATTTTAAACTTAGGAACTCGGTTTTAAAATACAGTTATCCTCATCTTGCATCATTGCATCAGGAGGTCACAGACAACAAAAACTGAAACACATGTCCAAAAATTTTTCACATAATAGTAGCCTTTAACCTCAATCACTTCAGGGTGTACTTCCATTCTTTAAAAATTTGTGAAGTACCTTTTATTATGGTACCTTAGCACCTTCTAAGCATATGTGTCAGCCTTATACACAACAAATACTCTTAGAAAAGCTGATGAGGAAGAAGTCCTACAGTTTTCCTTGATTAAAGTCTATCACTTATTTTCAGCCAATGTAGATCAATCTTTTTGCTAGCACCACCCTCAAAAATTTGTATCTATGCAGACTCATGGTTAACAGTGTATTTTCCCTGAACTCATATGTTTTGGAAATATTTTTTAAACTGCAAATATGGTTGAAACAAGCATATGGTAGAAACCACACTTAGATTTAAATTGGTTGCATTAGGGAAGAAAAAAAAAACAGAAGAGAGATTTCTGCCATTTGTGTACAATTAAAAAGTGAAAACTTTCATCAACACAATGGCAGAAGAAACATCTTCATACCAGATGTAACCTGATGTCTTAGTTTGTTTTGCTAGTTATTTAAATTTCACCAAAAAGCTGTGCACAGACATTAACACATACCATGACCAGGAGTGTGCTCTGCCTCACTGAAGCCCTTGCCAGCTCAAAAATCAGCATCTGATGTTAGGAGTAGCCTGGCAAACTAGAAGTGATGTGTTCAAGAATAATGTGCAACTGCAAGTAAACAATGCAAGGTCTAGATTTCAGGACCTAAACATGGTCAGGGGAACTTTGGGGCTCCAGCTGCCCCTGCTGGGGTGCCCCTAAGCTGTACAGGGTTTCCAGGCTTTGAGTTCTGGCATCAGATTTCTGGCCTTCATTTAGACAGTTGAGTAGCACTCAATATGACCAATATCACAAAAAATATTATTCCTCTCCTCCCTTAATTTCACTTCTTTGCTGTAACATCTCTTTGATCAGGAAAGTACAGTCTACCTCCTGCATAAAATCCCTTTATTCTTTGAAATTCAGGTTGTAGGTTGTTGAAAAATGCTGAAGACAACTGGACTTTATCACCCATGAGAATTTTTAGCAGCCTGAGCTATCTATAATGCAGTCATATCATGTACTAAAAATCGATTTCAGCAATGCTTTGGATGTAAATACTCTCAGATGACTTTTAGGTAAGCTGACAAACCAAGGAACACAGGAAACACAAGCACAGGTGTATTGCGCTGCTGCATCAGTGACAGCTAACATCTCCTGAGGTTGGTTGGTTGGTTTTTCTAGGTAAAAGGGAAGAATTATTCTAGAGCAAAACTAAAGACACACTTGGACAGACTACTGTAAGTGGGTAGAAAGAGATTTACAATAAATCACCTAGGTAGGTAAAGTCACAATTTAAAATTCTGCTCCTGAAAATAAAAATGCTGAATTTATTATGGGAAGAGAGCTGTCCATCAAGTGTGCATCAAACTTTCAGCTGCTGAAGGCCATACTAATGACAATTACTCTGCTGCCTGCTTCCAAATTACTCCTGCCTGGACAGACAGACAAATAATTTTCTTATCTGCAGATGCCTCCACATATTTTTTCAGAGCTCCTTCCGAGCAAATCACAATATTTCAAGTCAGTTGAAGCAAAACACCTAAATACTACGTGGATACACACACAAATATAAAATTGCACTTCAGCATGGATAATTCTTGGATAGAAGAGCTCTGAACAGACACAAAACAAACAACTACCATTTACATCGAGAAGCCAAAATTGCTTTTCTTGTCATGAAACAGGTGAGACCCTGGACAAAAAGTTACAAGCAAGTTTTTAATTTATATTTAAGTACATAAAAGATTAATGTATGTGCCTATTTTTCTCCTTTTCATCAGACCATTTTCACATTAACATTAGAATTTCCATACACATGCATACACAGGGGGTTTTTGCATTGGTTTAGATTGTTTGTTTGGAGGAGTTGAGGTTTGGGGGTTTTGCTTGGGTTTTTGCTTTGGTTGGTTATTTTTTTAAGCTTTATATCCTTCCAATGGCATTCACATTTCAAAAGAAACTGAAGTCTAGATATACTTAAAACACAAGTTGTCTTAGTCATCCAGCTTGCTGAACACAGCAAGAAGTATTCATCTTATTAAACACATTGGGTTTTTAAGCAGCATATTACCTGTAGTTACTGAATTTAAATAAATCATTTTAGGGCAATATATCCTATAAGATTTAAAAACTAATAGATCTTAGACGCTCGCACCTTATTTCTATTCACAGATTGAAAGGTGAAAATAAGTATTTCTTCTATTTCAATTCCCAGCCCATTTCTCAACTTCAAATGAAATACTTAATGAACTGTATTAGTTGAATAAACTGACACAAAGAAAATATTCTGTGCACCTGCAGAAGAGGCCATGCTGCCAAAAGCTGGTTTAGCACTTCAGCTAACATCAGTTACAGGTGCTTATGCAGTCACTTTTTCACGGTTCAATGATTTAATTTTCTTTAAAACTTTGGCAGCTAAACTGTACAGCTTGAATATCACTTCGGCAGCATTTTATTGCAAGTAGTAGAGTTGCAAAGTAATTTTTTGGGTATTTTAATTGTATTTTAAAGGATGATCACAAATTATAGCATTAGTACACATTTCTGTAATAATTAAATATGACCGGTGTTTTATAAATCTAATTTACATTAAGAACATTTCTGCTTTGATGTTTCCATAAAAGGAGATGTCTTACTCTTGCACATATTATTTTATATTCTGGTCACGGTAAACTAGTTTTAGTCTTAAATTTCAATCTTGTTTCTGGTAATTTTCAAAGATAAAACAGTGAAACTCCTGAACCTGAACCTTTCTGCGAGGTTGAAGGAATAAGAACATAAGAGGAGCTATACTGGGTCTACCTCACCCAGTATCCTGAATCTAACAGTGGTAGCAAAGACTCGGGAAGAAAGCCTAACAGTGTTGCAGCCTACCAGCTTGCAAAAAATAACATTTGAAATATTTCCAAATCTGTGTGGCATCTAGACAGCCATATTTCAAGATACTGATGAGCCACATCCAGTGAATTTGTCTAATCCTATCATAACTCATCGATTTTTGGTGCATTACATCAAATTTTACAGTTAAGTTGAACGCTTCATGAGAAAATCAGCATAGGGTTGTTTTGCTTTGCAACTTACTGAAAAATACTTGTGTTTGATACTTGAGTTTTTACATGGTGAGGAACTTGGATAGTAACTTCTTATTGGTCTAGTACCTTGAGACCTTTAGCTGAAGTCCCAATTGTTTTAACATGAACAATATCAAACTATCAATCAGCCAGGTTTAGCAGGCTCATTTTCTACTTGAAATACACATTTTGCCATACTGCCTCTGAGCTAATACACCACAAGGACTGTACAGAATTATAAACAGACACGCTCTCCTCTGTCTTGCTCAACACTATAGGGTACTGACAGAGCCTGCACCATGGTTTTGAAGTATGGTATCATACACTACAGCCTTTGAAAACCTTCAGAGGCAAATACACAGCTAAGTGGGTTTTAAAAAGATACTACCTCTAAAAGCAACTATGCCTCATAATACAAAAATACCAACAAAACCAGCAACATCATAAAATCTGTATAAAACAGACAAAATCCGAGTAAAAGCACTGACACCAAACAGTGTGTGTCAAAAAGCACCGTTGACTTTTATAATGGAAATTATTCCATCATTTTAGGTCCCATTCATTACCTTCCCCAAAACCTTCCCCAAGGCAATAAAAAGCTGGAAATCAACATCCCAGATAGAGAGCTACTGCAGAAAACTGTCTAACTTGTCATGGAAAAATGTTTTTCTCTCTAGTTAACATATTTTCATGAAGATACCCCTGTTACTCCAAAGTAAGGAATATTAAACCAAGTGCATAGGGAATAGAGACAGGCAGAATAATTGATGAGGAACAATCTTTGGGGAAATCAGAGACAGAAGGGCTATTAAAAAGAGAAGAGATACTTTGGTAACAAACTATGCACATAAATTTATTACCTACCCTAGAACTAAATTCCTGGGTACAGTGAAAGGAAGGAAAGACTGGTTTGCTTTGTAAACAGGCAGCTCAGAGACAGAAAAACACATGGAAATTTTATACACATCTTTACAGAAACCATTAGTGTATTCTTTTGTTGCAATACAAAGATAAAGCAAAACTCATTTCCATGAATCAAGGACAACTAAATAAGATCAAGCTTAAGTCATGAGGTCAAAATACACCAGACTTTCCCTCTGACTGAAATGAAAAGTCATCTTCAAACCTTTAGCTTGCCTGACAACAGAAACCATTTGTTTTAGAAATGTAAGTAGACTTGATCATCACAATTCTTTTAATGCAGATTACATTGGATGCCACAGAGAAGAAAAAGCTATCAAGTACAGTCATCCTCACTATGCCTATGGCAAACAGCAGAGAACAACACTTGATATCATTACTATGAGAGGAGCCCTCCCGTGCAGTGAAGAGAATACAGCCATATTTCCTTAAGGAAATCAGCAGTATTCCCTCACACCATAGAAAACAGCATGTTCTTGCATAATGCATTTCTTTTGAAATGTACCAATTTCAAAATGTTACTTTTTCCAGAATCTTACAGGAGACAGTAGTTACTAGAATGCAGTAGACTCCATGGTACAGAAAAACATCAGAATGCTCAGCCAATAAACTGATGTTGCAAGACTAAGAAGAAAAGGATAGCTTTTATGCAAGAAAAAGTGTCTTTCCTACTTACTCTTGTATGCTGCATATGAGGCATCAACAACACTTGGTTTATCAGATTAACAGTTTCACATTGTATGTTTTCACAAATTTTAAAAATACATAATAGTGTGGTTTCTCTGTATTTAAAAACACACTCTGTATATCTGTTGTATCTCAACTCCAACTTGAAAGAAGACTAATCAAATATATGTTGTTTAAAATGCCCCCAAGCCTACTTACAATTCTTCCACTTCAAAGAGGATGAGAAAGAAAATAAATTCTTTCCAAGCTCTGAAGTTACACAGAAATTGTCAACATCCATACCCTGGAGGTAACAATTTAATCCCTGTCAGGCCCAGCAGGGCAGAAACTTCCAAAACTCCTGGAAGAAACCTTCCCTTCAATTCCCTTAGACTTCAAACTAAGACACTGCCAATGAAAGCTCCTCTGCTGACTGACTTAGCAACCCAAACACATAGGGCAAATCAACATAAGTGTTTTAAACAATCCCATGTAGTACAATTTAAACTAGAGAAACCCCCAAACCACAGGAATACATTAAGCTAATTGAGTATATTGTCTGTCTGAAGCACCTTCAAGGCAATTCCGTAAGAGTGCAAAGTAACCTTTCCCAAATGTCAGAAAAACATGGCCAGAACACCACCAACTGCAACAAAAATGGAAAATGAAAACCTTCTAGGCTACTACTCCTATTATCCTGTACTAACTAGCCCTTCTGAGGGTTGAAGCATTCCCAGAAATCTCTGTTCTCAGGGAAAAAAATGTTCATTGAGAAGAAACTACATTAAATGTCCAAAACCTAAAAAAGTGACTGCTCAAAAGCACAAGTGCCTGCATTTAGCTTTAACTCCAACTACCATTACCATTCATAAGCTTATTTTAGGAGACTATAATCAGTCATTCCAACCATTATTTGCACCTAAGTCTTCCACTTGCCTAGAATACTAATCAGATGTGTAGACATGTACATATAAAAGGAGAAAAATCTCAGATCTGCCATAAAACCAAGTCATGCAAAATTGGAAATACTGAAGAAAGACCTTTCAATGGGAAAACCAAGATTATTCAACTGTGAAAGGCTGCAAAGGGAGGCGTTAACTCCTGCAGTTTACAAGAGTATTTATTATCCTGCTATCAATAACTGTTACAAGGAACTATTTCTTTATCAAATCTAAACTTTAAATGAAGTTATTAGTTCGCACCAGTAAAGGTATCAATTGATTAAGAGCATAATTTTATTGTAATACCTAACAAAGTAATGTCTCTGCTTTTAGACTGTACTCAGAAAACAGCTTCATGATTCTTCAAATAAATTCCCGAATAAATGGAAAAAGAAAAAATAAAACAATATACCAAAAAAGACACATGGAGATACCTACTTTAGACCTTTTTCCATACTTTAGTATTCAAAAGCAACAAGTATCTCTGAATAGTGCCTGCCTTCCTCCAGGCAAAATCCTGACTACAGTAATTTCATGATTACAAGCCGCGCCAATTATAAGCCGCACTTCCGAGGTGTCAGCAATGTTTCGTTTTTCCTCCATAAATAAGCTGCACTGGATTGTAAGCTGCACTTTCGTTCACAGCGAGGATCCGTGTGCAACTTTCACAAATTTGCCAAATAGTAACAGAATCGTGGGATCACAGGGCTTACTGGCTCGGCCCTGCTTGGGGCGGCCGCCAGGGAGCAGCCCCAGCCCCGCTCACTGCTGCCGCTGGGAGGCAGGGGAGTGGTGTGCCCGCCAGTGTCGCCGGGAGGAGGGAAAGGGGCTTGCCCGGCTGCTGCCACCGGGAAGAGGGAGAGGGGCGTCCCTGGACAGTGCCACCAGGAGAAGGGCATCCCTGGTCAGTGGTGCCTGGAAGAGGGAGAGGGGTGTCCCTGGCCAGGGCCACTGGGAGAAGGGAGAGGGGTGTGCCCGGTCAGTGCTGCCACCACGCCCCCCCGGGGCTGGGCACCGCCGCACCACTGCCGCCGGTTCAGACTTCCGGGTTGGGAAATTTCCAAAATTTGTTTATATATAAGCTGCTCCTGAATGTAAGCCGCACTTCCGGTTTGGGAGCAAAATTTTAATCAAAATGGTGCGGCTTATAATCGTGAAATTACTTACTTCACACCAAAGAGATGAGCAAAAGCAACAACTAATTATGTGGGTACTCAACCATCATTTACCAAATGAAGCAAACAAAACACTGAGCCAGTCATGAGGCATTTCCAGCTCAGAGTGACTTGTCTATAAAACGGATCCTCCATAAATAAATTAGTGCTCTCTCCTTCCTGCCCATATGGACTTAAAAGGAAAAAACAAATTGACATAATGAAAATAACTCCCCTCTTCCTGTTCCACGACCTACCATGTGGGGAAAACCACTAGAAAACAACAGTAAACTATGAGGTGCAAAAGGAAAACAGGAGCACTTCTGGCATGCTTACAGGTGCACAGAAAATTACAAGATGGTTTATGAGGACCATAATCTCTTTCCCTGGCATGTGTCTTACCTTGCACTCACCATGGGCTGAAGTCATGCAGCTACAAAGTATTCAGCATGCTGTGATTTCACTGTTCAGTGCAGGGTTTTGTCTGTACACAGTTTTATAATTAAGAAACACGGTACAAAAAAAAAAGGCAGTAAAGAATTTGGAATTGTATTTGAGGTTAGAGATGTTGAAGTTTTCTTCCAATACATTTTTCAAATGTACATCGGCTATTTCACCATTTAGTTGCCTGTATCATTCCTTGAAAACTGTTGTCATGGCCACATCATTATTGTACTCTGGGAAATTCTGGTCACAAGAAACAGTAATACAAAACAAGCTCTGCTGCCATCTTAGCAACTGTCTCAATGCTCTCATATCCACAGAAATAACAAAATCAGAAGATCAATTTTTTCCCTGTTTCAAACAGCTGCCTGAACACATTAAAGGGCTGTGTGCTTCTCTATTTTTTTTTATATATCTTAGCAGGTTCTTTATACCATTTCTATAGTAGCATGGAATGTTTTCTTTATCCAAGCACAGATTCTGTCAAATTGGGATTTTTGCTTTTTCACTATTAAAAGATGCTATCAGCAACAGCACCTGATAACCCAGTGATGTGGGGCAGGGAGGAAGGCATTTACATCTGTTTGCACCTCACTCATGTTATGAACACAGAAGATACCACGTCCACAAACACTTGAAGTCTTCCTGTATTTTTCATATATTTAAGAACCCACAATTTTGGGAACAGAGCTAGCTTTAAAAGTAGAGCAGTATTTATTGCAGGGAAAAGAAAATAAATAGTTGAATAAATTCCTGAGCTGTTTTAAGGAGATATATACTAAGAAAGTAATTTAATAGCAAGTAAATTAAACTTTTTTTTGCTTTAAAATTTTGCCAATATATGAAAGCAATGCAAAATATAAGGTTATTTTAGCTTTTGAGTCAAATATAAGATTGTTTTTATTCTGGTTCACTTTCAGAGTTACAGATGATAAAGGGAAAAATAAAGGGTAACTAACTACATGAAAAATCTATGATTTCAGACAGTCAAGCTGATCAGTATTTTAGAATAACAAGTAGAAAAATACCCTCAAAAAAGCAACCATACAATAAAAATACCAAAAAGTAAAATTAAAATTATTATCATCTCTAACTAAACAGGAACGGTTTTAAGATTTGATATAATATAGTTAACCTAACTAGGTCATATATACAATTTATAAAAGACAGAAATGCTTTAAGGCAGTATCTCATGTGGCTGTTCTAAGCTAGTGGCAATTCTCGCATGTCTGACAAGAGCAGTGTTTAGTTTCACGTGCTAATTAAGCACCAAGCACAAAGTATTTCACAAGCAGATCATTAGCCAAACATTGTTTCTACATAAAACCATGGGTCTGATTTGGTAAAATATAAAACATCCAACAGAAACTAACAGGCAAAATTGTTCCAGAATCTGACAATTCATAAAACAATGAATTCGCCACATTTCCCTCCTAAAAGCATTCTGGACAAAATACTTGGAAAGGTTAAGTACATGACAGCTCTTGAAGCACAGCTGTACCATGGAAAGCAACTCTTCTTTCCTACATATATATCCAATCACATCCTTGCTTCCACAATAAGAACAGCTCTGTAAACTAATATTATTTTTTTCTGCTAGCAAGTGGGAGTCAATTCAATAATTAGACAGGAAGCCAGACTACTGTGGCTCATGCATCAATGATATTGATGCAACCAAATTGTCCTTCTATTTCTTCATTTACTTTTCAATTTGCCTCTAATGGAAATAGCCACATAATTTAAGAACCAGGGACTTGTATACAAAAGACAAAGGCAAAAATTAAGTCCAAAGAATTGCAAACCATGTACAATCCAGAAGAGAAAAAAATTACCTTTCAGAGTACAAACTAAGTTACAGGACTAACAGGTAGAGATCTTTCACTTCTCCTGTAAAATAAACCAATCTGAAACAGAACTTAGACAGATCCACTACATTTATGATCTCTTCTTCTAAGAAGCAAGCACCATTTTAACTTCAAACATATGCTAGCATTGCACTGAAAACAAAACTGAATCCTGACTGCTCTTTCTTTCCACATATTTCATCTCCTTTATGCTCTACAGAAGGATTTCATCAATACTAGGAAACTATGTCTTAGCTTCTGATTAGCTCAAGAGCTTGAGCACTTAACTGCTTTACACAAAATTCTCTCCAACCCTCAACCAAGGTAACAACTGTATACAAAACACATTTTTTTTAAAATAGTGCTCAACAGTATTTGGAGAACAATCTTGACTTTCTGAAACATGCCAAAATGTGGTAAAAGCACAATTTAAAAATATGCATAAATGAAGTGGCAAAACCTTCAACCACCAAACCTTGAGCTGCAAGCTATTCCATATCTCACACTTACTAAAAACACAGAAAAGTACATACAAGTTATGTCAATAATGAGTCTTGTCTCAAGATTTTTAATTATAAGAAATTCCTGTGTGTCATTAAATCGGGAAAAAGATTTCTTTTATTTTAGAATATGCAAAAAAAACCCAGACACAATCCACTAACAGAAATTTACTCTAAAAATTCTCATGCAGCTTGAATTTTAGAATTTTCTACAGCAGGCACAAAAAATGAGCACAGATTTCTGTTAGAAGTTACACAGCTTCATCCAGCCAGCTTTAGCCAAAATTTTATTTTAGCTCACTGCTTTTATTAATTAGCTTTTATTATTTTATTTTAGCTCACTGCTTGATTAATTATAATTTTGTTAATTATAATTCTTACTTAATTATTAATTAGGTGCTTAAACTCAGATATTACTGCCCAGCATTTGGAGACTGCCAGCAGCACTCAGGAACACGGGCTGAGTTGGGCACTGGCAGGATGCAGAGCGGGCTCTCCTCAGCATTCTTCATTTGCTTTACAGCATTCACCTTCAATCTGGTTTTGAAAGCTTTCTATCCAGTACTTGGGTGACAGCTCAGCCTACTCTCAATCCAAGGAAGTTTTTCAAACTGCTTTGTGTGCAACATACAGGACTCCAGCTGTTTATAATTGGAAACCAGTCTGAACTCCTGGCCATCCAGGCACACTTAAACAACACAGGGCACCAGAGTTGCAGCAGTTCAAGCAGCACCCTCAGATGTAAGGAGGAATTAAGCAGTAGCCTTTCCTAATCACAGTCTGCTCACTTGAAAGTCAGAAAGGCAAAAGGGCCCAGTTGTGCATCTTCTTCAAATGCAAAGAGCTGAACTGTTTGCAACCAGCATATCCCTCTTCCCACCTCCCACACCCAGAACAGGGCACTAGCTCAGATAACTGGTGAAAGTACTTGCATACAGCAGTTTTACACACACTGAACCCAGCTCCCTCAAAACAACAAGCTGGGTTTTTTTCAGTGACTGTGATGTTTGAAAATACTAAGCAAAGGTTTCATCTTGTGTGCTCTCAGAATGCTATGATGGATTGTCAGCAACTCCTGGCCCAGCATAGGACATCCCAACAGTCACACTGTGTGAGAAATGCTTCTTGAACTCTGTCAGGTTTGGTACTGGGGAACCTGCAAGTTCCCAACCACCCTCTGGGTGAAGAATCTTTTTCTAATATCCAACCTAAACCTCCCCCGACTCAGCTTCACGTCATTCCCTTGGGTCCTGTCCCTGACCATCAGAGAGATCAGTGCCTGGCCCTCCATTCCCCTCACAAGAAAGCTTTAGACCAGGCTGAACAGACCAAGTGACCTCAGACACTCCCCATATGGCTTCCCCTCAAGGCCCCTCATTGAACTGCAAGGCAAAGAATGGGATGCAAAAAAAATTAAAAAATAAATTTTAAGATATAAAATCTGATTACAGACACACACAGAAAAAAAAAAAATGAAAGAAAAAAACATTATACATACCCAGTTTTAGGGCAGAAGGAGTCACTTCAATCTCACCAATGGGTTGAAAGGCAGCCAGCTGAGTTGCTACCTCTGTCTCAAAGGAGTCTGGGCTATTTCTGTCTGTCAAATTCCCATTGGTGCCATCAGTCTTACGGGGAGGCTCTTGTTCATCATAAACAGCAATCAGCTATCAAAACAAAAGATAATGTAGTTTGTATATTTAAAGTATTTCCAAACTTCACTCTTTGAAGAAATATAAAACAACCTTATACTTCTGTTAAAGCACAAAAATAATGATCTCATTCCAGAGCAGTTAACAACAAACACAGATTCCAGAAAGCACAGACATTTTGTTTAGATACTTTGACTTCAATATGACTTAAGTATATGCTTCAGCACTGCCCTGTGCTGACACACATTTCTCAAAGTTTGCATGCTACCATTAGTGAACATTTTACATTATTTTCGAACACTTAGAGATGAGCATGTTTAAAAACACAGAACAGCATCTAATTGTTGGGGGTAGAGGGTATTATTAAGTCTAAAAAAATGTAATACTACTGATGACATGCTGCACAAAGGTAACACAACCACAGAAGTTGCACTGAGCAAGCAGATACATGTTTTATTTGTAAGAACATCACAACTACATCAAAACTACATTCCAAGGACAAGATCCATCCAGCACAATCACAGAGCATGAGGCCTCTCTTATGCTGTCCAACCCATGTCTCTGCAAGGATGAAAGTTTCTTGGTCCAGCACAGGACACACACACCCAGCACTTCTCTACCCACCACATATCTGCCCCTTCTCCCATCCTGCCCTGCAAGCCTGGTCCAGGTACACATTTCTGAAAACTGTCACTCAGCCACTGGCTCTTACACCACTCCAGGCACATAGAAAGGCTCCAAGGTCTGCTGTTCAAGGTCATACCAATGTGGCCATGAAAATGATAAAAACTACCAGAATAATTTTTTTTTTGCCTCTGTTAATGTGGCCTTTCACAAAGATCATCCTTTTGTTCTCTATTAATATAAAGTGATCAGACAGTGGTTGTGTAGCCTCATCATGAAGTGACTCACACACATGTGGCTGGGTATAAATTGTATTAAAGTTCCAGGAAAACAGTAAAGCACGTTACAGCTCTGGGAAAACAACTGTTCTCAACTCCAGAGTCCTCTCCAAAAGCAGAGGAGGTAAGAGCAGCAGTTCAAGTGTTTTCTCCACCCCAGCACCTGACATGACATAGTTCTTGTGCCATTTAATTGGTAAACACTGCCTAAGGTGCTCATTGATTTTACTTTTTCAGAACTCCTTCAGATTATCCTATTGTTTTCCCAGCTAATCATGAAAAATACCACAACACACACAACTGGTTAGGCAATGTCAAGATATACACAGAGACAAGTTTAAAGGATTGATTTACTACTTTTTAATCTCTCTCTGTGAGCATACAATCTCTCTTACAAAAATATGAGTACATCAAATCTCTTCTGACACTTCTAAGAAGTGTCAACAATTATATCCTATGAAAAACAGTATACTGAAACAAACGTTTAAACAAACTCATTTGCCCAAGGGAAGAAATGAATGTATGAAGGAAAAAGGAAAGAAAAATCCTGAAGTGCTTCTAAAAGGAAGAAACTGACATTTTCAGGTCTTCCACTCATTTATAATTTGGTTGCTAGAAATGTGTCAGCTCATATTTACCAAGACACATTTCAGAGACACACAAAACCCTTTAAATAATTAGGTAGAAAACTTGCTCTCTTTTTCCATGTGGAGCATGTTTCCTTTCCATGGCCATACAATTAAGTTTTTACAACACACAATTTGCTTTTTACTTGTCCAAAATATATAGAAGATATTCACTCCAGTAACAAGGACAACTCTCTTTGTGGTTTATTCCTGCATAACATGTAAAGTACCCAAGTGTTCATACTGCATTTGTTATGTCCCAAACTTATATCTAGCCAAAAAGGCTGACTGAGATCCAGATACTAACAGATCACAGCAATTTTCTCTAGTACCAAGAAGAAACAAATCAAAACCTCCATCCTTTTGTCTCTTTCATTTGTGTCTAAAATGACTATTCATGTTCCTGCTATTATGGCAGCTCATCCTGATTCAGTAAGTTTCACCAGCATTGTACAGCAAAAGGTTTGCTTTCTCAGTCTCACTTTCACTGTGGAAGTTTAATTTCTGTGAAAGAAAAGAGGCTGTTACTAATGAAGAGGAAATTGGAGATTGTGTAGGACGATGGCACTGAAAGCGCTTTAGGTAACAGCAGGATACAAAGTTCATTTGAGCAGCCACAATGTAGAATGGAATAAATGGAACTCAGTTGTTATTTGATGGGAACAGCTGAGTTCCTCAACAAGACCAAGCCAAGTTTCCCCGTGGTTTCACACCATAGAAATCATATTAAATGCCATATTACTTTGGAATATTCTACGCTTACTGCCCCAGGATGTTGCAGAGGTGAAAAGTAGGAATTGGTTAAAAAAAAATAGACAAAGTCACAGAAAACACCAGGAAGAACAGTGAAATAGATCGGTACAAGCACTACCTGAGTTTCAGAAACCTCCAAAACACATAGTAGCATAAACCAGAAGGCCAAAGCAGGACAAACTGGTGCTATAATTACTCCTATGTGTTTTCTGCAAGTGTTTTCCACTGGTCACAGGCAGAGACCAGGGCAGCAGCTATGTACTATCACATACTTTAGCTTCTAAGCACCATACCTTTACTCAGTCCCCTAAAGTTCAACTGAATCTTGTGTAGAATTGATAAAATTATTTTAACAGACAAGTCAGGTCACAGACACACCTCACACTGCTGCCAGCCCTGAGAGATTGAGTGCATCATGGCCACAGCACAGCCAATTCCCTCCATTCCTGCCAAGGCTGTTCCTGCTCCTCACCACAGGCACCTGTCACTAACCCAGGGCAGTGACCACGTCCCCACAGCTCCTCTGAAGGGCCCCTCAGTGCAGGGACATGGGTGGGTGGGGGCTGCCCTGGAAGGCTGAGAGAGTCCTGCATGAGGCCAAGGATGTCAGTGGTGTCCACCCCATCTGTGCAGGGCCCAGGCTAAAATAAAGTTTTAACTGCAATGACAACATCATGTCACCAAGGGTCCCCAAAGAACCTGCCCTAGCTCTGGGTGGCACTGCTCAAGAGCTGAGGTTACAAATTAAACACCTCCCTTGCCACCTGCTCAAGAACAAGCTGGGTTCAGGCAGGTTGAGGGGCAGACACCACAGCGCTCAAGAGCAGATAAAGCCACAGATCTTCTCCTAGTATGGAATGATTACAGACGAGTGATTGGATACTTCTGCCAGCTCTGCCCCTCGATGTACCTGCAGCTCCCTTCACCAAGAAGTTTCAGCACATGGAGACACGCTGGCTCCTCTCCTCCCACCTCCTGCAGCAGAGGCATAACAAGAGATGACAACGCTACGCCCCTTCCCGACTGTACCCACAGCAGCACCCGATTTCCACCCTCTGAGCCTGGGCAGACAGGCTGCTGTAAGCCAACACCTGCAGTGCAGCCTGGCAAACAGCTGGAAGAAGATTCCACCTGAGCCAGACCACACAGGCCCAACACCTGCCTGAAAATGCTGTGACATTCTTACTGCTGATATTCTGTGAGTGACTTCTGAGAGAAGCCCATAGTCCCTCAGTCTACATTCAGGCATTATTTAGACAGATTTAAAAAAAAAAAAAAAAAAAAGGAAAACCTATTTCTTGACAGTATGGAACACACCAGTAAATAAGTAACATGATCTAAACTCCTATTTTTTGCCAAGTGTGGAAAGGGTATGCTACTGTACTGTCTGTGGACGTAGCAAAGATGTGATCCATTTACTTCCCAGTGAAATAAACAGCCATTTGTTTTCCAAAAATGTTTGAGAGAACTCCTCAGGACCACTGTTGCAGCAGTGTCTTATCAGTAGCAATTCTAAGACAAATACCCTGCTACTTAATCAAAGTATTACAAATATCTGCTTCAGCCTTTTAAACAGAATTAATACAATTAAGGCTATGTAAATTAACTACTCAAAAATAATTCTCATATTGACTTCTCATTTTAAGTATGGAAAATTCTTTAATTGGAACAGAGTGTCCAAATCTTCTGATTGAAAAGAATTTCAGGATGCATTAAGAAATCCTCACAAATATATCAATAAAACAACACTATTGCTTGCAACACTAGTTTATTCTTTACCAGTTCAATATTTACAAATATTGAGAATTCAGTAGGTCAGCTGATTGGGGTTTTCTTAACACATCAAAATACTTCTGTAGTCATTTGTAAATTGAGCAATTTGTACAATTTTGTACATTTGCTGTAGTATGGCATCTCTTTTTTAAAGATTATTTAAAGACCACAAATATTTACTGTGAAAGATACATATGTATTTCTGTACAGGTGAAATAATAACATTATTATTGTAATTGCAATATCTATTAACATTTTACCAGTTACATAGAAAATTTTAAAAAAATAAAATTTATTACTTATCCATCATTTTTGATTATTGAAATCTCTCTGCCAGTACTGACATAGTCTCAACACAAGGCAGCATTAACGAATGTTTCTATTTTATTAGCATTTCTGGTGGTATCTTATTACAAGGCGCTGTGATACAGCCAAATTTTCACGTTGTATGCTGCCCTGTGGCACAGTTCTTCTTGCAATAGTTTACTGATATTTCAATTGCACAGCTTGCAGAAAAGTACAAGATTATGTACAAATGATGTGACTCCATTCCCAAACATCCATTGGGTTAAGATCCAGCGAAGGCCGCTCACTGTAGCCGTGCCTCGCTGGGCTCTGGCACAGACACCACACACACAGAAGTCCTTCCAAATTCATTCTGCAACAGTTTTGTTTCCGTCCTCACTAATTAAGCTTAATTAAACATAACTTCATGGAGTTTCAGAATTCTAAAAACATTCTCACCTTTGAACAAACAGCAGCGATTTAAGGCACTTGCTTGTTAAATCAGAAACAGCTGACTTTACACTGCCCTATACAACATTTTAAATACAAGTTTTCATAATTATTTCTCTTCAAACTACACTTTTGACAACTAGATTATTGTTAATAAGGTTAAAACCTGTATATTTTACTAGCTTTTCTGTACTGAATTGGAAAATAGACACCACTATTTCCCTTCTGACCCCAAACACCAGGCATTTACATGAAGTACTGAGGAAGAAATGGCAAAATACAAGCTTGTTTGCAATTAAATTAATCAGCTTTCAATTACTGTCAGGATAAAATCAGTAAGAGAAGTTCTCAGTCACAGGCTAGCATTGGTACACGATTGAAAAGATACAATTTTCAACAGCTGAAATTATATACTCAAAAACAAAAAGCAATTAAATGCTCAACTTCTATTAAATTTTTCATTCAAGTTGGATAGAAATTTTTCCTCTGAATTTTTTTTCCCCACATTCACATTATTTAGATTCTTCTCTCACTTAGGGACAACCAGAGGCAGTAAAATTGTGTATTTATTCCAGACATGTTTGTTTCCTGATTGGGAAACTCTCTGTATTCAGGTACTCTTTGTCCATGATTTCAAATACACATTTAGGAAAAAAAACCCTTTTTTAACCGTATCTTTACTTCTGATGGGCAGTGCTCCTGTGAGAGTGGTTCTCAGTTTTTCATAAAATAATGTGGGTAAAATATTCTTTTTTCTGGGTTCATTAGCAAAAGACTTTGCTAAAATTCAGGTGCTTTCTGTGAAAAGAGCTGTCAGGAGGAGCGGATGAAATCCTCGATGACTATTTCATTGAGCTTCATAGCATAAGCAGAAGCGATGGCTTGAGCTACAGCAGAAACTGATGCTCACCATAGGAACACATTACTTTGTTCTCTGGCTCAGTTTGGAATCTGTAGGACTAACCTTGCATTTATGCCTGCATATACATAACAAAGAGATACAAAGACACACAGGGTCTCTGTATGTGACACACTGATACCGGAACACAGCAATGCTCAAAATAACATTTACAAATTACTTTAAAAAAAATCAGAACTTTAATGAGTTATACTTTTAACTTATGCCCTCAAGGGGACAAGAAGACTTTACATCAAGGCAAGAAGATTAAGAGTAAATTGTACCATATGTTGAACCAAAGACAGAAAAAAAGTATTCACAAAGACACTGTGAAAGTTGCTTCAGAACTCCACAAACCAATTAATGTAAAACCAGATTTTATATATTACTTATAAAAGAATCTTGTTCAAATGGTTAAAAGATGAAAGCCTGGTAATAGTGCAACATAGAACTAAGATAATTAGGCTACCTCAAAATGTATGAAAGCTTTATTTAATTTTTCAATTTAAAACTTTCCTGGAGCTCTACAACCTTTCTTCAATATTCTTTCAAGGTATTCTTCTTGCATAAACTGGTGAGTGTTTGAAATGGGTATTCTTGCATAACAGTACGCCTTGGAATTCCTTAAACTTAAAATAAAGGCTGTCAAGGAAAAATACCAATATACACACCATATGGCAATCCTTCCTTCACACCTACAGATGAAAACAAATTACAGATATATTACATGAAAGCTATGGTGATTAGCTCATCTTGTTTACCTACATGCCAAAACGACATACACCAAAGTGTCTTCCCAAAGACCACCTGACACTCTTCCTATCCTTGTTATTTAGATTTTTTTGGTACTGTCCAAAGAGTCAAGAACAGAATCCTACTACACACACACACTGGTAGCCTCTGCTCAGAAAAGATTCCAAGAACACAAAAGTATTAAATAGGAAGAGAAGCAGCATGCCTAGTGACTGCCAGGCCCAGCTCAAGACCCAGCTATTTCAGGAAGAGTTTTTGAAAGGTCATGAAAAAAAATTACCTGATTGATAAGCCCTTATATAATTCTTCTTCCTGTCCAACCTATTCCTCCATGGGCACACGTGACTGTACTTCAAACAATGCAGCTGATTGGGTACTTAACGTTGATATTTGTGGCAAAGTTTGATGAGCCCTTCAAGCATGACTGAGATGTAATTTTTTAAGCCACTTAGTAACTACTTGAGAGCTGTTATGGAGATCCATAGTACAATACAGACATTCCTTGAGGGTTGACTTTGGGTAGCTTCCCTGGCAGATATAAATGCTAGTGCTAAAATGTCAAGGATTTATAATTATGATGGCGGATGCATAAAACACATAAAACAAGCCTTATTAGGGTTGATTGAAGTAAATATACCAAAGGACATTTCTCCTTTCTTCAGTAAAAGATTCATGTTCAATGCTATTTGTAGCCTGTCAAACTCATTATGTTTTCATGTGAAATAGCTTCTGAGTTTTGCGAGATAACAAATGCCCTTTGCTTTTATTCTTCCTCTATCGAAGTGAAAAAACAAATTGAAGGACTGTAGAATATAAGACTGATTATTTCTTTTCTGCTTAACTTGAAACAGAGTACTTTCACCTATATAGACTTTACAGAAAATGAGCTAATTTTGGAGAGTCCATTTAAAATGGAACTACAAAAATGTAAATAATTAATACCAAAGACTACATTATTTACTAGAACCATGCTTGTCAAACGCACTTATTGGAATCAGTCATAGAAAAGGAAAATTTTACTGTGCCATGAAATAAGTTTATACTTAGAAATAAAGTGACATCTATATTGTGAGTAAGCAGCAATGAATGTTCACTCTCATAATATGAATTATAGCAACTTCATAATATGAATTTTACCTTAGAAAATCCTTGGTTACACAATAACACAACCCCCACCTGACAGAACAAGCATCTTTGCTGAGAGAGAACCCACAGTACCTCTGGGTATTCCAAGCCACACACGGCCAATTGAAGCAGGGGGTGGAAAGCCAAATGAGGAGAGTTAAAGCTGCTTCCAACTTGCTACTGTGGCACATGCATTCCCAGTCCTGCTTTTAGCAGGCATCTTGCCTGGCATTCAGCAAACTTCTCCAGCATCCACCTCTTCTCACACCTTTCCAGATGCTTTCCAAGTCCTGAGTTGGCTTCAAACAATCTTTGGATTATACAGCCATGGGAAAATCTTCAGAAATTTAAACCAAAATAAACTGTGGTGAAGAGACATTATATATCACTTCAACTGAGACCAGAGGGCATAACTGGAATTTTTATGAATTTGCATTGCTCTCCATACCCTAGGCAATGATTCATGATGTTAAAAAAACAGCTTGTATTGAGCACTTCAACCTTCTTATATTTTCCAGATTCGAGTTTAATGAGGGCCCACAGAACAATTTAGATTGAAAGGGATCTCTGGAATTCACTGGTCCACTGTTTCACTCAAAATAAGGCCATACCAGCACCTGGCTCAAACTTAAAATTGATTCTGGTTGCTCAAAGCCAAATCAATTTTTCTGCATCTTCTCCAAGGATGAATATTCCTCAAGTCCCTAAAGATCTCTTTCAGTGCTTGACCACCCCTGTATTGCAAAAAAAAAAAAACAAACCAAAACAAAAAAGTTTCTCACATTTTAACAGAATCTTCCTCATTACTATTTAATGTCTATTAACTCTTCTTTTGTCACTGTGGATTTTCAAGAAGGTAGGATGCAGTCGCCTCTACGCTCTCTTGTCCTATGAGGTTCACTTACACTTTCTCCCCAAGTTTCACATTCAAACCCTGATCTTGCTGGTGATCCTGTGCTGAGCTGGCTTCAAATATGTCAATTCTTTCTTGCACCAAAGGAGACCAAAACTAAATACAACAGTCTAGCTGCGGCCTCACAAGTGCCAAACAGACGGAACTGCTCTCCTTGGCTACTGTCCTGAGTGTGTATTTAGCTTTCTTAGATGCAAACTTGAGACAAACCTAGAACTAATTCTACCAAGTTACTCTTTCTTATTTTCTCTCATCACATTGACAATATGCCTTAATGTGCAAAAATACGTTTTTGCTTTAGCCCCAATTACTCAATGACAGCATATGAATTGTTTGTTCAGTTTAAACATCTTTGATCTTTTTTAGAGGATGTTACAGGATGGGGCAGTGGAACTTTGGAAGTAGGAAAATAAAGGCAGCACAAAAAAATGCTTGAATTGTAAAACCCATCAGAAAGTGTAAAACCATCTGTACAGCATAGCACACACAACAACTTCCATTAGTACAGACAGGCTTGATAAATCTTGGGATGTTGCCACACGTCATGCAGTTCTCACACTGTGTTTCTGTCTGTGCAGAAAAACACTTCAGTATTTACAACTGCCAAGAGTCCTATTCCTTCTGATGCCTTGCTCAGTGAGACTGCATTATTTGCCCCGTCTCTGACAGTTTATATGTCAGGCTCTGGAAAGGCAAAAGTAAGCTTACAAAACTAGTTGTCACCTTGATGAGGAAAGGTCTGTCCCTAAAGATAAACTAATGTTATCAGTCTCTCCTAGTTTGTTATTAATTCTGTCAATACACAGTATTCCTAGGCACTTTCTAATGCATTATAATAAAGTATGCACAGCCCTTTGAAAAAACTAGAAAATAAATACTTTTTGCCTTTCACATGGTGACCTCGTTTGCAGAAGCATCATGACCACATATGCTTCAGTAGTAGAAGTCAGCTAACCTTGACCTCTAGCAATCATGTCTCTAAAGAAAGCTCCTACACATCACGATGCCCTTATGCATAAAATTTGAGACAGAAGACCATAAGGAGACAGGAGAGATGTTTAAAAGAAATGCAACAGTATCATCAAATTACTCAGAATGTATTTAGCAATTGGCTAGTTCACATCAATTGTTTCACCATACTAATTAATAGAAGACTACAAAGTCAATCAGTGTCACTCACAGAATTGTGTTTTCTTTTTCTTTTTTAAAGATAAACCAGTTTACGAAGACTACAGCAACTGAAGAAAAACCTATAAAGTTATGCAGTCTCAGAAGATCAGTAACAGGCAAAATTGTGAAATATTTAGGAACTTTAGAAGCAGTGCAATGGTTCCAAAAACAAATACATATTCCCAAATGAATTATCAGAACAGAAGGGCTATAAAAAATTATTTTGACTTGACACGTTAATGCACCATTACTGTGAAAACAATCAAACTAAAAGTAACATTTCTAGAGATAGTCACATCCCTGGCAATAACAAAAAACCCTTCAATAAGAATTACTCATTTCAGCAATCAGTTCATAACAGACATCCTACTGCTGCCTTGCTCATTATACTCCTTAAAAGAATGATCTACATATTATAAATTTCAGTCATTTTTTATCCTAACATTAGATGCCCACAGCATAATTGCATAGGTAAGTTCCTCAATTTCTTAGTAAACAAATTAAACGTTGACATCGTGGTCAAGATCCACAGTAAAATTAAACATTTTTTTAAGGTTTTCTGAGCATTAAAATTCAGAAATCAACTGAGAAAAATGGTATTTGTGAAGTTAGTAGCAGCTACATATGTACACATATATGTTATGCACACCTAGGACATGAATGTGTTTGCAAGTAGACAAGACATAACAAATACCCTTCTAGTAACCCTGGAGTGATTCTTATTATTCATATATGAACACATCCTATTAAAATAGAATGCACAAGAAAAAAATACTCAAAAAAATTACAATAGTAGTAATGTCCTTGTCCTTCCACAACAGGATAGGATCCAAAAGGTAAAACCAAAGCATATTTTCTGTAAGTGATATTATAATTGCTCATTAGATGGATTTTGACACAAACCTCATTCCTAAGGCTGAATTTTAACACCCTATTAAGTACACTGCTGAACACTCACTTGATGCAAAGTTTTGTGTAACATTTAGCTATAAAAATGTGGACTGCAAGTCTAACCTCTGAGCAATGATTAAAATTACCTGAATATTTCTTAAGGAGATTATTCCCTGCAAGAAAAATCTCAAAAGAAAAGGGAAATTTTTTGTTGTATTGAAAATACTGCTATATATATAGAGCATTGTTTCTCACCTATCTCAATTAAACTAAAATTTTTTATTAGATAATAAAAAACACTGAAAAATACATTTAACCAAGACGTAGAATTCAATTAACAGTGTCCTATCTCTCCAAATTACTGGTTTAATGTGATCCAAAGTTTTCTTTTTTGGGGACAAAATAATCTTCATGCTTAGGGCATAGTTTAATTTTGATTACAGTAGTTTGAATATTCTGCAAAACAGTGATATGTCTTGGGAATAAATGACTGCAGACCATTCAGATTATTACTCAGAAATTTCAAACGTGATTTTTCAGAGAGAAGCTTGTTCATCCATTTCCACTCCTCATTACAAATGATTAAATTATATTCATAAAGCAAAGCACTTTTATATAAAAACCCTCAAAGTGAATGATACACCAGGCTCCACTTTCAAAAGCAAGCTAAACTACTTAATAAACAACACAATGGGAAAGGCGTAAAATACCTTCAGCTAATAGAAAATTCTTCTGAAATGTTTCAGTTGTTTCTACATCTTCAAAAATCCTGAAACATCACAAAGAGTCATCAAAACTAAGGGCACACAACCAACTCAGTATTTTAGGCACCTCCAGAAAAGTGATCATGGCTATCTTGTGACCTATTCATGCTGAGTTCTCACCAGACCTTGTAAGAAAAAAAATCAAGTTTTTGCAGCTTTACTGCTACTACTTGAAAAGATTCACAGGAGAAACACATTCACTTTCCTCACTGCCACATCACCTTGTTACCCAGCATTATTCAAAGGGTCTGAAATACATGAATATTTAAGTTGTTAGACAAAGCTAACAATATCGATTCAGTTCTTTGTCAACTTTTATGGAAGATTTTTTTAACATTTTTCTTCCAGTGTGGGAAAGGAAACCAATACCATATTATGAGAATGACATTCCTGCTTCTCTGACTCAATTCTTGCATGCCAATGGCTTTCTGTTCTTCTGTGGCTGTGTCACACTGAGCATTCAGTCCCCTCCAGGTAAGCCCCACTTTCATAATGGCACGCTGCTCTTTGAGGCTTCTGAGGCTTTAGAAAACTCAAGGGGAAAAAAAAATCCACACAGAAAAATTTCAGACAAGTTAACAAATATATTAACTCTGCCTTGAATCCTTATCCCCCAGTCAAATTATTTTCTGTCCAAGAGACTAAAAGTATTTTTTCACAGTTAGCTGAAATCAAGTCTCAGGGGTTTCTATCCAATATAAGTTAAATAGCTTTTTATTAGTAATTCACCCACACACACACTGCAGAACTAGATACTGGTCTTCACATAGGTCCCTGGAAGCACCTTTACTTCTGTTTTAAAGATCTATGTGCCTTTAGAAAACAAACCAATCCAAAACCATACCTACAAACACAAAAAAAAGCCCAAACCAAAACATGATACACTCCATTAGTGGTGAATGGGAGCCACAGCTGGCAAACCCCAGAATGACCACTATTCACTTTGACATAAATTGGAGAGATGTTTAAGACAAAAAAAATGCCACTCCTTTCTCTCCCAGGTTGTACTTTAATCTACACATTAAATCAGGGCACCCCACAGGTTGACGCTGCAGCCTGGTGCCCAAAGTCAGGCTCAGTTTGGCTGCTCTCACTGGGAGCTCCATGGTCCAACACTGACACCACGCCAGAATGGCACTTCTGACAGCCTGCCCCAGGAGGTCAATCCTCAGAAGTGCATCCCCCACGTATCCCATGCATGGAGATTTAGGGATTTCAGAAAAGCTAAGAAACAGGGGGAAAAAAAATCACCTACTCTTCAAAGATATTACATGACAAAGTAAAATCTGCCAAATATCTACTACATGGGATATATCAAAACAGAACTGAACACTGTACAGATAAGACATTTTTTTCCTACATTTTAACTTGGAATTAATTTTAAATAAGTTTGGCTAGCACAAGTGAAACACAAAGACATTATAAAAAATGTGACAAGGGACACATACTCTAAACAGAAGTTCTGACCATATTTGTAGTAAGATTTTTTTTTCCTTCTTTGCATTTTTCTATACATGCTGCTTAGGTTACATAGGAATAGCACACAGTTTGGAATCAAAATGCAGCTTGCAGAGTTGTGCTTCCAAGTCTGCTGGATCCTTCCCTCCATCAGTAGCCTACTAAGGACCCCTCAGTACTTGGCCTTCAAGGCTTTAGTACAGGGAGGAGGCAAGGAAGGCAGCTCCATCCAAAGTCATCACAGTAATTACTAAGATGCCTCTTTTTGTGTCCTCTCTCATTGTGTGCTTTCAGACTATAAGGAAACTCTACAGTTTCTCTTGACTCATCTAAGGTATCAGTCTTTGGACATGTTCACCCCATTCCACCAGAATTCTAACTGTACACAAATAATTTCTGATCTACACTTCAACCACCCTTGGCAGCATGAGACAGGTAGGCTGCTGCATCATCTGTAAGGTAATGCTAATTAGACTAAAACAAGTAGGAGGATTCCACAGTCAATTCCTACCCTTCAAAGAGCTGCTCACAAGAAGCATGTTCCTGCAGCATTTGAAGGCATCTCACAAGAGGGGAAAGCACAGAGCTAGCCTCATGGAACTACAGCTTTCTGAAGAGATAAAATGAGCTACAGAGAGCAGTAGATGACAATTCTTGACAGAGTATAATACTAATTTCAGTTTATCCAGGCAATTCAACTCAAGAAGCACATTCAAAATGAAAAATCATCTGATCACTGCAAAGCAGAGAAACTTACTAGTCTCACTTTTTTACAGCCTCTGAAAAACAACTGAATGCAAGAGGTGAGCTCCATTCACTCCAAGACCCTGGGAAATTCTTCCTGGTCTTATCTACCCTATCAGTTGCATAGCCTACATGCATCATCTGCAAACTGCTACCGTTCAATATATCAGCTTTAAATTCAAATCTCTTCCCAATACACATCCAGAATGTTTCCCATTTTTTCTTAACTAAAATTCATTTCAGTTCTCCACAGTTTTAATTGAACTTCAATTACTAAAACTAGCTTGACACAAGCCATGAAGAAGGAATTAATAGTCTACTAAATAAGAACTGTCACTCAGCATTTCCTAAGCTAAATGTAAAAATTAAGACTCTGAATAAATGTATGTTAAGTATCATTGCATAAATATGCATATAATGCATTTCTCCTCTTTTTAAAAAAAGTGTTAAATTTAATGTAAAGGCATTTGATTGCACATGAACATTTTAGTGGCAATCAATCACTAAAAATCAATGATTCTTTTAAATAAATACAGCAATATATTTAATTGAAATCAAATTACTTTAAAGACATTTTTGTTTACTTTTGAATAACTTAAGACTTCAGGCAGTTCACACTATGGTTAGGAAATGGGATATCAAGACATAACCCACTAACTACTAAAGCATTTTTCCATTCTGCAATCAACACAGTTGTTACACTGACAGTGAAATACACCAGCAACCCAAATTTCTCGTCCAAAAGTGCATCACTGAGGGTTTACCCACACTCAATCTCTTTACAGACTTTTTTATGCCATTAAAAGATTCCAATCCTATTAGAATGCAAATATAAAAGGGTAGAGAGAGCACACATAATACCATTAACATTCAAAGATTTCTTGCTCCCCATTATCAGATATTAATTCTCACATTAACTGATGTTTTGTTAAAAGAAAAAACCAACAAAAAAAACCTGAATCCATTAGCAGCTGCATTAAAAGCGAACAAAAGAGGCAACAACTGCTGATGTGATTATGCACCTAACCCTTTCTGAAAGTTTCCATATCCAAGAGCACCAAACAAGCACTGCTTCAACTTTCATTTCACACCAGGTATGGAAGACATGTTCCTGAAAAAACAACCTTGACAGGGTTTCCTGCATACCAGCATTTTTAGCAAGCTTTGAAAAACAATCACTCATTTTTAGAAGTCTCTAGATGGTTTCCTTTAAGCTCCTTTAAAGCCACAATATGGCATGTCTGAGGGGGAAGAAGAAAAAAAAAAGCTTTTTTTTCATATAAGCAGCATGTTTCAATTTCAACTGCACCAAGGTGGCAGGTGCCAGCCAGGAGCCTGCGGCAGATGGAACAGCCCAGCACAAGCAGGCACTTGGAACACTGTCAGTCACCAGACCTGGTGTACCCTTCCCTTTACATGCTTCTCTCTGCTGCACATGATAGCACGTGGTGCTGTTAGTGGGAACAGCCAGAGCAGCCCCACAATCCATATAGGAGAGGGATGCCAGCAGCTACACTTCAGCTACAGGCATGCAAACAGCACCTGTCCACCCCACCCACTTCATAGCCAGACAAACATCAGCAAATGAAAGCAGATCCTGGGTGATACATCGTCATCACAACTTGGATTCACTCTTTGGAAATCCATGAGTCCAAGATTCTCAGATCAATATTATACAAACTGAAATCATGCAAATTAACAGCACATCTCTATTTTTGTAATATTCCCATTCATACCTACAGGAATCTACCATTACTCTTCCTCATCTTCAACATATGTTGACCAGCTTGATTTGTCTACGAATCTCCCCAAATGACCAGCAGAAATGCACTACAATGTACTGCATATCCAACCAGATCAGAGCTTCATCTACATTCATTAAGTCACTCACCTAGTATTTCCTCAGGCATTATTAAAATACACAAATTAAATCATCTGAGTCACTAACAGCGAGTGACTTACCTATGTTGTGGGTACTTTCTTACACATCATATGAACATGAAACCTACCAACTAGTCCCAGTTTTTCTGAAAAGTCTAGCACTTCCACTATTCCCCCGCAGATGTTCACATTACCAATTAATCATCACCACAGGGAGTCCCAGCACAGAGGCTAAGGGTTGAATATACTCACTTCAATTTTACTTTGGAACTCTTTCAGCATTTTCCAAATCAACAAGAAAATATAAGTGAAATAAATCCAAAAATTCACACGCACACTCTAATACATAATGCAGCACAATGAAATGCCTGTAATTTTATGTAAATTGGGTAAAATGATTTTAAGGTACCACAAATCCCATCCTCATCTGTAGTTCCACTATCATCATACAGATTTGGGTACCTTTGATCACAAACTAATATTTTAGGAAATTTAAAGCATACACAAGTACTGTTGAAGCATTCTAAAAAGGAACACATACAAAAAGTCAGCAGCTCTGCTAATAAACAGGAATTATGTTGTATTGTATTCCATTATTAAAAAAAAAAAAAAAACCAAACCAAAAAAACCCACCAAAACATTGAATTAATGTCCTACCAAAAGTGTAAGACAATATGAAGAACATCCCCATATTCTCAGTGGATGACGTGTTAATGCTATTTAACATTTTCCATTTGCACAAACAAAAAAACCTTCAAGAGTTACATTTCAATTCCTTATTTTCAGTTGAAGCACCTAAACTCTGTATGTCCAGAAAAGTGCACTGGTTTCACTAAGCTTATTTGTTACTAACAGCCCACTCTATGTATGCACTCACAATGGAAGGTCACAAAAACAACCAAATAAAAGAAGGGTACATAGATTTTTCATGAAGACTCGTGAAGTACAGTAGAATTATCCTTCCTACTCTACCAAGAAACAGAAATGTACAAAGAAACTGATTTATCCAAGATTGTACATGATAGTCATGACACACCTGGAATTCAGCCTACTTCTTGCAAGTCCCTTGCAAGTGAAATGAAACTCACTTCTCCTTACTAACACTTTCTGTTAATAATTCAAGTACTTAATGAAGTCTTTATATTACTTTTCCATACAGAAGAACTCGTGCAACATCGAATCACTTAGCCATCACTGGCCACAAAACCAATGAAACATCTCAGAACTGAAGGTCCCACTCCCTGTGTTATCCACCACACCACCACAGCCCTGCAGGTCAGTGGGAGCACTCTGCAAAAAGCAGACAGGAATTTCAACCTGTTCTTTTTACAGGGAAAGAATTTCAACATTGCAAGCCATGTTGCTTCAAGCAAGCATAAGCACATTTCACAAAAATACAAAGGTATTCGGAATTAGAATTTTTCATTTGGGGTTTCAGGTGAAGCTGCAGTTTTCAAGAATCCAGAGTCCTCATAGAACAGACAAAACTGCCTGTTGTGTGAAATAACTTACTTAGAAATCCCCACCAGGTAATGACTAGCACTCTAATTACTTGCCAAGATGCTTTATTGGAAGCACAAAATCTGTCTGCAGTGACATGCAAATATTGTTAAGCAGAATTCATGTGCTCTCCACAAAGCTTTTTTTCCAGCTTCAGATTTCTTTGTGTGGGAATAGAATTCCCACACCAAGAGATGGGAATTTTAGAACTGCTGATTCACTCCACAGAAGCTCTTACTCCTAACATACATATGTACAGTAAATTCACAAATACAAGCCGCACTGACTATAAGCCGCATCTCTGGGTGTTGGCAAATATTTCGGTTTTTGTCCATAGATAAGCCGCACACGAATATAAGCCGCTTTGTCGTTCGCAGCGAGGACCCGCGTGCAATTAGTAACAGAACCGCGGGAGGGCGGGGTTTACTGGCTGAGCTAAGGCTGTGCAGGCTCGGCCCGCTAGGGGCCGCTGACGGGGCCAGGTGGCCCCGCACGGTGCTGCAGCTCGGGGCCGGCCGCCGCTGCCACTGGGCTCGGTCACCCCGGGTCGGCGCTGCCCTGCGGTGGCAGGCAGGGACGGAGCTTCCCCTGCTCCTACGGCAGCGGCGGCGGGCGGGGACGGAGCTTTCCTGCACCCGTGGCGCCGGCGGCGGGCAGGGACGGAGTTTCCCCGCTCCTGCCGCGGCGGCGGCGGGCGGGGACAAAGCACCCCGTCGGCTCCCCGAGCCACGGCAATGGCTGCGTGGGGCTCCCGTCGGCTCCCCGGGCCACAGCAATGGCGGCGTGGGCTTCCCCCCCCTCCCCGGGCCGCAGCAATGGCGGCGCGGGCTTCCCCCCCCTCCCCGGGCCGCGGTAGGGGCGGTCCGGGTCCCCCCCCCTCTCCTCCCCAGGCCGCGGCAATGGCGGCGCCGGGCCCCCCCCCCGTCTCTCCCGTGGGCTGTGGCAGAGGAGGAAAGAGAGCTCTCCCGCCTCTCTCCCCGCCCCCCGTGCTGCCTGCAGGGAGCCAGGCTCCACCCGCAGTGCAACAAAGTAGCGATTTGTAACAATCGCAAAATGCCGACTTTGCAGCTGCTCGGCTCAGCACTCTGGTTGGCACTTCTGAGGTTGTATTAGCCGCTCCTGATTATTAGCCGCATTTCCGGTTTAGGAGCAAAATCTTAGTCAAATTGGTGCGGCTTGTATTCGTGAAATTACTGTAATCTTAAATAGACTCCAAGCTGCAAGGCTCATCTGCAGACAGTGCTAACTAGAAAAAAACTCCTTGTCTATGTGGTTGACAGGCATACATTAGTCTGATTTTTTTCATAAACTATACATTTCTCAAAATTTATCCATTTTATGACAAATCAACACTACATCCTTTCCCAAATCTCATATTTAAATGCACTCTTTCAAAGGGAGAATATATTTGAACAGTCTCTGAAGCAGTTGGGTCTTTCACAAGCCATCATCACTGTTTCTATACAGCAGCAGAGGAGTACATAGCAAGATTTTTGAGTAGACAAAAACATGCAGAAACCAAAGAAAATGCATAATTCAGTAGGTAAATACTAGCAAACCCAAATTCCTATATGGACTATAGGGATCTATAGCTCTTTTCTTTTTTGGAAAAGAAGGATTTCAAAATGTAAAAAACAAAACAAAAAAAACCCCTAAAACACAAAAAAACCAACAAACAAACGACTAGGAAGTATAATTTCAATACAATTAAGGACAAAAGCATTGCAAACCTACCTTTGTATGGGTTTGGAGAGGAAAACCTACAGCATTCTCTAGCTTTCAATAACACACTACTGGATCTTACTGCAATTTTAAGTATTCAGGGCTCAGTTAATACGAGCTTTGAAAACTTCAGAGATGTATGAGCAGTTTTAACAAGAAGTTAAAACATTCCAAATGAGTAACTGAAAGACTTGAACACTCCCATTAAAAGTCAGCATATATGAAGTGTGTCTCATGACTTGAGGCAAAAAAAAAACCCCAACTAAAACCAACAAACCAAAACAAGAAACACCCTGTATTTAGAAAATAGGGAGTGGAGGGAAGAATAGAAGTAGTTTCTCACAGTTTGATCACAAAGAAGGAATTAAATCATAAGTGACACCATTCTAATGAACCAGAACTGATTATAATCTTTTTTCAGAAAAAGGTATGCAAAAGCAACAAATAAAACACATCACGGCTTGATAAAGATCACTGCTTTAGCCTCAATGTTATCTACTGCACATCTGCCACACCACATTATCTTACTACTCAAGCACCATTTTTGCATTCTAATGTAGTAGCTTCATCAGATTAATGCCCAAGACATTTCAGCTGTGTTTCAAGTAAATAAGTGGACATACAGGAATATTATGCATGGCCTGTACCACTGACACTAAGCAAAGAAAATGTGATTAGCACCAAATTGCATCTGACAGGGGAACCAGAAAGCTGTCAAACACAATGATATGGATTCAGTATTTAGAAGGTAAAAGGGGGAATAAAGAAGCTGACCAGTCTGGCATCGAGACAGCAATAAAACACAACAGCTATGATAAATTAATTCATTTACTTATGAAAAATTAGAGGCTTCAACATGCAGCTCTCGTTTATAATCTTGTCAATCTGGCAGAATAAATAAAAAGCCTATACAATGCACAGTGGGATGGAGGGGAGGAAAAACAAAAGAGGGGGAAAAGAATAACAGATTTTTGCATTTAGGCTAACAGAATAATTTCTTATATTAAATCACACTAAATCAGGCCTTTGATAGGAGTGACTAATGCAAGGATACATTACAGCAGGGATTACTGTGTTAACTAGAGACACACAGTGCTAAAACAACAGGAAGGCCTGAGATCAAACACTCAGTAGCCACATAAAACTGAATTTTTCACATGCAAAAGATGCAATGACTAATAGTCTATCAAAAAGATATCAGGAAGAGCTAATGGGGCAAAAGTGGAAGTAAACTCAAAGGACTGGTCCTTGAGATGAACAGGTACTGGAAGAAGGCAATGCCCTCCTAACAGTTGCCTGGTGTGGCCATTAACATCAGTCTGCCTTGGAAATCCTTTCCAGGTAAAACAAGCTCTGCAACATCCTGCAGCTCTGTCTCCACAGTGCTTTCCAGGATGCTCTTCTGGCATACACAGCAGCTAATACCTAAGTAGAAACACACATACAGTAATTTTTTCTACTGAGGTGACTCACAACCAGGAGATGGTCTTTTAGAGGAGTCTTTCAGTGTCTCGCAACTGCCCAGTAGGTGAGCTCAGAACAGAAAATAACAGATTTCCTCATAATGAAAAGAAACCCATCCATATTTAACAAAACATGATGGATAACCACCATGAAAGCAGCAGCACTGTCACCACCAGCGAAGAGGCTGGATTTTAACCTCTCAGCATTTCACATTTTGACTGATCTCTGCTGATTATTACCTATGCTGAGGCACACGTTGAGCACAAAGTGTTTAGGGTACAGTCCCTTCACATGCAGCTCAGAATACTGGAGAGATTGCTCCTAAACCCAGCAAAACGAGCTGTCCCTACCACTTGCTCGACATTTACTCTGCAGTAGCCTCGAAGGACCCAGGAGATCAGGCAGAAATCAGACCCCACCAGAAATCAGTTTTGATGCCCACTGCAAAGGCTGGCATCAAAGACAAGCTAGTCACTACCAGAATTCTCCCACTATTAACTACACGTCCAGCTTACAGGGCAGCGACAGACCAGGGCAGCACACGTTCTGGGGCAGAGCTAGAACTTTAGCCCATTCTCATTTAAGACTAGGTCTGATGGTTTAGTCCAAAACCACCCTTCTCCCTATTACATGTAGTTCAGTCTACATAACTTTTATTTTTATCAATACATGTGTGGAGTGGCAGAAGACAAGAATGAGGAAGGAAAGTGCCTCCTTCAAATCACTAGCCACAGCGAGCCAGGTCTGTGGCACACAGCAGTCCTGCCAGCCTTGTGACTAATGCCAGTGTTACTGCTTGTGTCCTCACCTCCACAGTTAAAAACAATTAGTACTAGTACAGGGCTATTCTGAAATCTGTGAGATACTTGAGAACAGATACTTTCATTTTCACTTTGGAGAATCAATTAAACTAACCTATCTTCATAAAACTACTAGCCCTAAAGGTTTTGACTTTTGTACCTTTGCCACCCACCCCTAACCACTTTTATGATTTTTTTAATATGCATTAAGCTGACTAAAATATTTTCATTTTGGTCGACTAAGTACACTGTATCCAATTAAATATATATACACAATTCAATGCACATATACATACTGTTTGACACCTTCTGTTGCAAATCCTCAGATTATAAGTGTTGCAAGGCCAGCTGGGCTTTACTTGTGAATTTCTGCAAGATTCTGAATTTTTTTTCCCCCATCTAAACTTAAGTATGCAACCCTTATGTTTGAAGGACCAGCCCTCCAAATCCAAGCTTCATCCTGGTTATATAAGATAAAGAAACAAAGATGGTCATGGCTTAAATGCCTAAGAAAATGCAGTTAAGCAGGACTAGAGACATAATTGATGACCTACCTGTTGACATTAGGAGGCCCAGTGAAAATTACATATTATTGAAATAACCATTTATTTTCCTAGTGTTGAGCATCTCCATGAAAAAACAAAACCAATCCTGTAGAATTCCTATAGTGGGACATTTACTACATTATCATATGGAAATAGTTTTTTTAATACAAGGGTACAAAGAGTAGGATCAGCCAGTACTTCAGGTTCTCTGCCAATTTGTGGCCTGCTTTGCTTTTCCATTGCCAAATTTTACTCAACCTTTTGAGAAAGACAATCTTCATGTACTTTATGATCCCAAAACTCCAGGTCCAGTAGAGGACAGAAAGTGACCTGGAGGGATCCATAAGTCAGGCTACCCAAGAACATTTATTAACTGACCACTCAACCTTTTATCAGCCAAATTCACAGCCATAACCTCAAATGAATTTTTAATTATTTTGGATCTGATTTTTACAAAGCTTTGAGAGAGACTATTTAAAAGGTTGCACGGCATGTATTACTTGCAACAAAACCAGAGGAAAAACCACAATTATTAAATGACTTTTGCATCTAAAATTGTAATACCCAATTTCAAAATTTCAGCCAATTTCAAGACTTAAGTAATGAAAAATGTGTGTATATAGAAGTTTATATAACTACATGAACTACCAGAGTAGGTAGAAAGGGGAAAAAAACCAAACCTGATGCCTCTGTGTGACACAGAAGTTAAAGGAAATACTTGGCTCAATTCCCACACCATGAAACTGCCCTTTAAAGCATGTTAGAAGTACACTTCACAACATAAATACCTTTTACTTTGATACTATCTGCTCCACTATGAAAATGTTGTATTCAAGCTCAGAATCATGCCATGAAAGTCTGGCTTATGATTAAATTTCTTATACTGACTCTGGAGCAGAGTTTTTGTGTTGTTGTTTTTAAGGCACACCACTAAAAAAACCAAAATACCTTACTAAACGAGCATGTTAAAAAAAAAAAAACAACTTCTCAAGACATCTATAGCTGCAATTGCAGGAAAGCATAGACCAGATAATTGCAGTCCCACTTTCACTGAGGATTTGCAGTTGGTCATAATACAAAACATCAGCAGTTGTAATACTTTGTTTGAGCATTTGCTCAAATCTGTCAAGACAGATTTTGGAAGCATTTTCCTATTTTCTTTTCATCTGCACTATAGCAAGAGAGCAACCCCACAGGGCTGAGAAAAGAATCAGATCATAGACAAGACAGCACTAGTGGAACAAGAATTGGTTGTACAAATTCCAAGAGAGCCATGGATAATAAAGTGCACTGCAAAGAAGTCCTGAGTTGCAGTCTAAGTAACTTGCTTTCATTTCTAATCCACAAATTCAAGTAACTTAAGCAAACATTTAAGTATTTTGAAATATTTAAATCTGAATATGGTATAACCCCACAAATTTCTAGGTCAGTCCAGCAGGCACAGGCTAGAACCCAGATCCTGCAATATTTGGTCTATTCAGTTACATTTGGGGAATTTGTCCTGACCTACAGGGGCATTTGGTTACTGTCTACACTGAAGATGGCTGGGGACTGCAGCTTTTCAGAGTGCTGCCAAAACCACTCTAGCAACAAGGGCTGTGTAATTCCCAGGAAGATGCAGCACGGTCCATTGTCATACACAGCCAATCTCACCTGCCAGCGCACAGGAGGAGAAATAAAAGCACTTGGCAGGTGACTTTCTGCAGAGGGTCCCAGACCTTTGCTGCTCACCAGGAAGCAAAGTAGAGCTGCAGGTTGGAGCTGCTCACTGATGCTGTCAGAGGGCATGAAGAGCACTCCTGTGGCACAAATGCTCATCCAAGCTCCTGTTCGCTTGAGCTGCAGCTGCAATCTGGAGGCCAGTGAGGGCAGAGAGGACTAATGGCATCCCTAGGGCCCCAAATAGCTTTAACCTCATCTCTAGCCCAACTCAAAACAGATTTCTATTTATTTGCCCTAAGAACAACTTCTTACCCATCCTTGTCCATCACTGACTGCACCACTGTCTTCCCTCATGTTTCCTCAGCACTAAAAGCCACAATGATATTAAATAGCTGCCACTGGTGAGGAATAGTAAAGAGAAAACAGGGAGACTACAGGTGTACCTGAAACTGTAACACAGCATAATCCCTGGTGATTACATGGAAAATTAAACAAAACAGATGATCCCAGCTTTGGGCAACTCTGTAGGCTAATAAACGCCTGGTACTCTAGAAATTTAGGATGTAAGGTGGGCTCAGTGGAGTATGAACCCTGCACGATCTTTTTTGCAGAACCCACACTATTAAGCATGCAGTTTTTCCCATGTTCCCCAATTCTTACAATATCTAGCATTATGGTACCAAGGGTGAACAACACAGATTAATCGCTTTGCCTTCAATATAAATGTCTTAATTTTCATTCCAGCAAAAATTTTAGAATTTATTTTGCAGAAGAAAGGCAATGTGACAGGTCTTTTTACAAATACACTGGTACAGAATGAATGACAAGGAAATTGTTTATCTTGCTGGTTTGCAAACATTTCTTTATATCTAATACAGTATTACCTAAGAAATTACTGAGATAAAAGTATTTTTCATTGAAATCACATTTATACAAAGTGACTGATAAAATGGCAGCCAAACCAAATATTTAGCTTTAACAGTGAAACACTAGCTGGAAAAAAAAAAAGGCACCGAAAAACACCACCAAAAAAAAACCCCAACAAAAAAACCGTGACAAGGAATTCAGGAATTCTGAGTTACAGCTATCTTCACTTTTCAAGTTACATCTAAACTTCAAGCAGAAAGCAATGCTGCACTCTCCATTACTGTGAGTATGCCAAATACCTACAACAGTGAGCAGAGCATCAGCAATACCTTTTCATTTCTCTGCTTTTGTCAGCTGGCATCCAAAAAGCAGCACAACTTTGCAGTTAATTGGCTCTGTTTGTGCCTTCCCATCTCCCTCCACCATTGGACAGCACCTTTCCTGAGTTTTCTTAGGAGTGAAAGAAAAAGTCCCATTTCCTGAGAAGCAGTTAGAACTGAAAATATTAAATAAGTATTCCACAGAGGAGTAGCAGCATTACATAAAGACAGAAAAAAGCAAACAAATTATTTTTAAGTAAATTTGAATACTCCAAAGCCATAATTAAAAATTTGATTAATTTTTCATAAAATAAGTTCACTTTGTCTTATAAAAAGCAAAATTTTAAACTATTTTTTTACCTACTTGGAGCAACTGAGAAGATACAAATGCCTTCACAATGATAATCATCCAAATAATGCAAAGAAATTAACTTAAGAATTATTCCCCTTGACAAATCTGGTATACAGAAATATTTTCCAAACACATTCAGATATTAAAAATCCTTTAAATGGACAGATCTGTCAAAAGTTATCCGTAATACAAATATTGCTATCATAAAACTTAAATACCAACAAGAGTAATGCACCAAGAACCACTGGCTTAGGAATGTAACTGCAGATCAATCACTCCTGAGGGCACACTGGCCTCCTGCAAACTTTGCATAAGCTGGTTTTCAACATTTCTTATAACATTGACTGCAAATGAGCTAAAAAAAGAAATCTATACAAGAACATATATTGACCTAGCAGACAGTACTGGTTACTTGAAAAAAAAAAAAAAAAACATTACTGCAAAAATCTTTTAAGTATAAGCTCGCTCTAAAAAGCTTTATTATAATAAAGCAGGAAAAAAAAATCGGCCAAAGTATCAGTTATTTTCAGGTTTAAATAAAGTTTAAAAGACTAAGAACACAGTTTAAAAAAAAAAAAAAATCACACAAAGCACCTGAAATATTTAAATTGTCAAGATCAAACCCCATACTGGTACTAACAGTCTTCTGTCAATCAGAATTTGTTGAAAAACACATTTAACATATTGAAATGCAGATGAATCACTTCACCAAGGAAGTATTACCCATATATTTTCAGCAAGTTACGTCACTTCTCAAGCAGTCAACATTTGCCCAATCTCTACTGCTTAGATACAGCTACACACTTCTGTTTTGTCACTGATTACTGATTTCAAGTGTCTCAGAACCTGTTTTTCTAGAACTCACTGGAAATTTGAGAAATTAGGAAGAGTTTAAAAAAACCCTGTCAACAGCTGTTTCTATAGAAACAAATACTGAACCTGCAGTAACAAGGTGAAAGTTTTTGCTTATGGACTGTGAGAAGTCTATTTAAAATAGAAAGTTAACAGTCTTAAAAATCATCACTTCTCAATACAGAAACTGAAATCCAAATAGTTTATTTTGATCACTGAAAATTAATGTAACTAAGCACACCTTACAAAATAAGATCAAACAATATAATGACAACAGGTTGCATGCCAAATACAAGAGGTGAGGGTGAGGAGAGGTTCCTCCAGCAGCTGTGCCTTGCACAGCCCATGAGCCCCAGGGGTGGGCACGGTGCTCGGGGAGCCACCTGCCAGCACTGCCCTGTGTGCCAGAGCCACAGCCAGCCCTTCCAGGCAAGCCCAGGAGGAATTCACACAACCCAGCACATTTTTAACCTACAGCTTCTGCCAATTTGGTTTTTGAAATCAAAATGGTTCAACAGCCTAATCTCCACAGCAGCTCCCACAAAATATGGCACCTCACTGGCATACACCCCAGGAATTACAACATCTCAGCTTTTTTTGACATCAAATTTGCAGACCAGTATAAGTTTTGGGGAGATGGGAGATGGCAGCATGAGAACCTGGTCTGCAAAGTCAGCAGAAGATCTGCAGAAAACTTAATCCACACTCATTTTTATTTTAGCACTTGAGGTCAAGCTCAATTATTTGAAAGCAAACACATAAAGAAAATGGTGGTTTAGAAGCCTCTCTGACAACAAAATCTGTGAGCAATCTACAGCAAGGTACACCCGGTATTTCAAGTACAGAGTAATTTAATAGCTCTTTGCACAGAATAAAAATCTGCTCTGAAACAAAGGTTAATTGTACCAACTAAGAAAAATCTCAGACACACACAGAAAATGCATTAGATCAAGCATCAAAACTATATTTTAAAAAACTAAAAAAATTTCTCAGCAAATAAAAGTATATTAAATATGTTAGCTTTAAGTCATTAAACCACCAGACGAAAACTTGTGACATGGGATAGTGCAAAACCATTTTAAAAAAATCATTATCTGGGTGGGGAAACTGTGAGTTAATGGAGAAATTGAATTTTCACTATTTAAAAAAAGGACACAAACATTCTGCTTTGGCATCTGTTCATAGGTTGTACTGCAGCAGACAACCAGAAAACCACCAGAATTTTAGCTGTCAAAACAAATCCTCAAATTAAAGAAAGGAGGAAAAAGTAAGCACTGAACAATTACACACTTCCAGCACCACAAGTCTAGCATTTATTCAGAAAAAAAGCTTGCAAGAAGGATGGATGCAGTCTTAACACTCAGCCAAATGCTAGGAGGATGACTGAATGGGAAAGGCACTCAGACACCACACGCCCAGTTTTACAACAACACGCTGAGATCTATGAAAAAACCTGGACTCAGACTCAAGTGTTACTTAGCACTGCCAGGGCATCTAAACACATGCTCAGCTTCAAGCACTCCAACAAAATCCCCTCGGCCTGGAGAAAAGGCACTGAGCACCCTCTTACACGGCTCTCTGGACCAGTGTGTACAAGGTTCCTCTTCTGATCTGTAACACTGCAAACCAAGGTAGCAATGTTGAAAAATTATTATAGCAAAGCAAAGACACTCTTTCACTGCAGGAAGGTACAGAACCACCTTAAGAAATGTTCACTGCTGATATTGCTGAATTCAAAGTCCAGCTTTGTTTATCACCAAATGCAGTTATTTCTTCTTCACAGAAGATAACATTTGCATTTCTAATAGTCCTTCTCGGTTTCAATTTTAATTTCTGCATTGCAATCATCCCTTCATTTACAGTTTTTGGCAAATTGCAGTGTTATCACATTGATTCTTTTAAAATAAAATTTTAAAATATTTTAAAAATACACACAAATTAATGTAATTACTTTCATGAACAATCCATACATGGGTTTTAACAAGTTGCTTCAAGGGGAGAACATGGGAAAAAGACACTGGTGCAAAGGTCACCGCACTGTAAATGAATTGGGCCATAAGGTGCTTAACCACCATTTAATGTCCTAGCAAATGCTGAACTGGGATGAAAATTACAAATGCATCTCACTCTCCTCCAAGCTTTTGACATCATAGAACCCAAGACCATCACATTACCTTTGAAGATGGTCACTGGAGACCAATTTGAAAAGAACCCCACTGACTATAGCTTTAAACAGATTTTTAAACTTCAGCAGGTGACGTTCCTGTCATCTGAGCTGATCTGACTTCCAAAGAAGAGAAGGACATCACTGCAGTAGCTGCCACTACCACTGAAGAGTTCAGAGATAATCTACATGCAAAGAAACAACAGTTCTGGAATGTCAGCCTGCATTCCACTCTACAAAAACAAACAAACAAACAAACAAACAAAAAACAGAAAACAAAACAACAACAAAAAAACCAACCCAAACAAACAAAAAAAAACCAACACCACAGAAATAGAATCCAGATTTTCAAAATACTAATCTTTCTTTTGATGTGTTATAAACAATATTTTTAAAAGGAAACTGTCATAAATGTAAGTGAAGTGAATAAAAGACATCGGAAAAGCCACTTCTCAAAGTTTCCTAGTTTTGAAGCCTGAAGAATACAGCATCGAAGCACATCAATATCAGGAACTCCATAAGGGCACATGACTAATCAGATCATCTTGAAAAGAACTTTTCCTTCTGTAGAGACTAAAGAAAGGAAGCAGTTGTTGAAGGGAGACTCCTCCACCAGGGTCTATATTTTAGAAATAAAATACTTTTTGTTCATACAAATTATGATCTTTGCGTATATACACATCCTTTCACACTTTCGCTATGAAATTGAAAATTCAATACTCTCACGTTATTAATCCTCAGCAACACCTACAATCAGCAGTTACTACTGCATGTGTAAACAGGTGCAAGGCAGTGCATATTTTTCCATATTTTATGAAATACATTCCATGATATTAAGGCAGGTGGGTAAATCAACTGCTCTTCTTCACAAATTGAATTTGATACCAGACTGCTGGCACAAATTCGGTTGTGATCTGATCCAAAATGTTTCATATTAAAAATGGAAAATTCCCAACAGTACTTAATTTATTTTTTTTGTACAACTGAACCATACCCAGCAAACAGGGAAGAATGCTTTTCTGCTTAACTGATCAAATTAGACAAGCAAATTCAGTGTGAAAATAATAGCCTGAAAAGTGTAACAGCCATTCCTCTTTGCTTCACCATGTAACACATCTTTGCTTATAAAAAGGGGAAAAGTCACAATTAGGAAGTTCCACTTCTTGACCTTGAACAAGAAAGACCACTCATTTAAAAGAAAGTTTATGTAATTTGCAATCATGTTGCATTCCCAAAGGTCTAATGTGAGTGTTGGACTTAACCACCTCTTTCTTCCTCATCTTCCATATAACCACCAATTTAGAAAAACCTCATCCAGATTTTAGGGCTAGTTTGCAGTTCTGCAGAACTAGTTTCTGAAGTGGGGGAAATTTGATTTAACTACTTTCTTCCTTGTGGAACTAAGATACATCATTCTGCTCCCTCATTCATGGTAATTCCAGCCATTCACTGGAAAATCCAACAAAAACACTTGTTACTGCACTTACTTACATCTCTTCCCAAGTTAAGTTACAGAAAAGGAATAATTCACCATCAAGTCAAATTGCCCAGATCGAGATTTTAATAATAGATGTAGGCAGCCTTTTTATCAAAATCAAAATTGAAAGAAGTGTTTGTTTTCATGTCTAATAATACTGCAATCTTTACCACAGTGTTGGACTTGACTCAACATAAGGCAGCCTATGAAACCAAGATTCAGATCTGCCTTGGGGAAAAAAAAAAAGTGTATTTCAAAAAACAATTAAAACAATTTATGCCAACCCATCTGACCACCCTCTTCAACACTGCAAAGTCACACTTCCCGTAACTTGCTGTGAAATATGGCAGAAAAATAACTTAGCTCAAAAATCTGCTGTATTTGCTGTTTTCATTATAGAGACCTTTCCCACAGCCCATGCAACATCTGGGTGCCCATATTATTAAACATCAATACAATCTGTGTTTATATCATCTCCACACTAATCAGATCGATTACTTCTGATATATTGCCCTGTCACATCACCATAATACTAATCAAACAAATGGAGCTGCAGGGAGATGAAGCTGATATATAGGTCTTTAACACTGCTTCTTTCTACTTTTTTTTTTATGCTCATGAGCACCACTGCCATAGGAAACAACTGTCACAGAGCTGCCAGCAAATCACAAGCACTACAAGTAGCACTGCATAGTTCTGTTAGGGGCCATCCAATCAGAATATAATCCAGGACAGTACAACAAAAACAACCTTGAATGAGAAATGGGACTGCTAGTCTCACTGCAGTTCTGAGAGACAATTAGAACCAGCTATTTGAGAACTCCCCAAGAGTGCCTTAGGGTAACAACAGGACACTAACAGCCATTTGTCTGGTCAATCCTTAAACAACTTTCTCAAAAGACATACAGAGATAACTTTGCAATAAAAAATGTCTTTCTAAACATTATAGCTTTGCAAGTTTTTATTACAGCAAGACTCTTTCACAGTTAATCACTGTCTACTGGAGTATTCCTGAACAAAGAAATTTAACTTTCAGTAGTCATTATCTTTTGAATTCTCTTTCACCTCTAGAAGCAACCAACATTGTTTCTAAAGTACTATTAATCTCATTTACAGCTAGCAAACCAAGATATGAACTGTATGTATCACTGAAACATACTTTATATATTACAGAGCTGTTAAAAGCATTCCAGTTCATTTCTAGTTCTATTGAAGGCATACTCCATCTTAACATACAGAATGAAAAACTAGCCTGCAAGAATTTCTTTCCATGGTCCCAAAACAGAGTGATAAAGATAACAGGGAATGTAAACACATAATTGGTTTTGAATGCTCTCTGATCTAGCTTTATTGCTTTCTTCTATGTGTAGAAATACCAATTGATATTTTTTAAAAAATTGTTATTTTCAAAGGTTTTTTGTGTTTGTTTTTTTCTTTCAAACAAAAAGAGTTCTTCGTAAGAAAATCAACATTTATGCAATGTTTTCTGGACTTTGACATCATGTTTCCCTGATGAGAACAGGGTGAGTTCTAACCACGAGTACTCCTGGAACAGTCGAACAGCCCAAGTCACAGAGGACTAACAGCCTGCCAGACCATAACGACATGGAAACAGGTTATTCCATGCATAAGACAAAAAACGTCCATAACTTCCCCATCTTCCATAAAGATAAATGAGTGTTTTTCTTATGGAGTTACCATCAGAGCTACTATACAGATAGTAGCAGATTGGTCTCTTCAAGCAGAGACAATTGCTGACCAAGACACCAGGACAAGTTGCTCTGTACTGCTGGTTCACATTTCAGTCCTCTCTGAACTGATGATCAGCACATCCACCACCTGACCAGAACAGACATCAAACTCCACTGCATAAGAAGGTCATTTGGGACAGAGCTAGGATGAACAGACGGAAAAGAGCAGAAGGGGTTGCTGGCCAGCATCTCATTCAAGTTCCAGGGAATGCAGGGAACAAACCCTATGCTGAATGACTTGTGTTCTGTGTATGTCAAAGTGGTGTTTTTAAATGAAAATGCAGCAAAAGGAGAAAGATATTCTAGAACATGGACTAAAAAAGCCCTACTATACCAGCTATAGGCAAAAGCCATCAATAACTAACATGTTTACTGTACTGAGTACTTGACTCCATTGAAAAAAATAAAATACGTATTTTTTGTAAGCATACATTAATGCTGTTACAAAAGTGTTATTACTAACTTCAAAGTACTTGATTTACTCCATCTGAATAATTTTCCCAAAAAACTCACTAAGCAAACATAAAACCTGAAAAAATCAGTTTGCTTCTACTACTGCTTAAGCCAAATGCAATACAACAATGAAAATCCAGAACATTATTCAGAGATTATAAAACCTAACCTTGATGTCTTAAAAAAAAAAAATCAACAGAAGCTTCAAATCTAAAAAAAAACCCTAGACTATGCTCTTAACTTCTTTACGTAAATGCTTCCAAACTGCTGGAGCAGTCAACAAAGTACAGTCAGAAATTATTGATATAGGTCAGAGGAGTAAAAAACACTCCAGAACATTCCCAGACCTTAAAAGAGCAGTAATATAGAGAAACAATTCAGATGAAGACAATATGTATGTCTGAAATCATAAATTCTTTCAGTAAAGAGCTAATGAAAGCCAACTGCACCCCATTTAACACATGTTTCTTAAAATGAGAAGGGACTCAGGTCTGCAGTGAACTCCAGAGCCAAACATGGACAAACATGCTACAAAAAAGCCCATGGAGGAAGAAAGAACCGTTAACATTCTGAACTGCTAAGGGAGTCACATGCTTCACACAAAGAATATGAAATTGATATAAATGAATATTCTGCTACTCTGCATTAAGTTTCAACAGTGTGTTTCTGACTCCTTCCTCCCCTTTATTTTTACTAGTGATCACTCCAGCATAATGAGACATTTGCTGCTCAAGAGATGATCTACTCCTGCTGCTTATTCCTCACCTAATATCTCACTCTACCACAGGACCGTAATTAGGGCCATGGAGATGATTAGGTTCAGTCATTAGGACTAGAACTGGGCACAGCCTGACATTTTCCATTAGACAGGGGGGAGACAGAAGGAATGCTTTCTCATGAGTCTTCTGTTTTGCTTTGTCGCATACAAAGCCTTCCTCTGTCCACTACACTGCATTTTGAATCCTGCCTCAGTTACACACCAAAACATGGATTAACACAAATTTTAAGATAATTAAACAGAGCCTGAAGTTTCAGGTTCACAGGAAAATCAAGCAAATTCTTTCTAGTTCCATTGTGCAAGTTGAATGCCACTCTAATTACACTGTCAAGCTGAGGATTGTGAACTCTTAATACACACAGACCTGTTTTCATGCAAATTTTGCTAGTAATAAAAGGATAGGAAGAAAAATACGTCAGCAGAATTGTTCCGGTAAGCAAAATGTTTTTCAAATGCTTTCCTGAGTTGTCAGCAGCTCTAAGTAAAAACAGTTACCAGGGTAAAGTTTTGCAGTAGCAGCTGAAAGTTTTCAAACATTCTACTTGAGACCAGCACAGTGGAAAGCCAAAGGTAACAGCTATAAACAGCCACAGCGGTCTGCATGCCAGACTCACACAGAAGTAACACTTGCACACGAATGGCTTTATTCCCATTAAACCACAAAACAGGGGTTGGGGGGAGAGCACTTACAAACCCAATCCAGTAGAACACATTCCTTCATCCGTATGGATCACCCACACTGAACACCTTCACGTTCTGCAGGACACAGCAGAGGGCAACACATTTCCAAAGCAGTTCTCAGCACACTCACCCAGCATAACTAACGAAGACTGGAGCTACAGCAAAGCGCACTCTTAGAAGACAAGGGCAAGACTGCCATAGAAAAAAATACATATTTATTCCAAATACAGTAATTTCATGACCATAAGGCGCACCGGACTATAAGGCGCACCCCCCGAGAGCTGGCACATTTCGCAACTTTGTAGATCAGATAAGGCGCACCGGACTATAAGGCACACCTTTCTTTTTGCAGCGAGGCTCCGCCCCCAGCTCCCCCAGCGCGCTTGCTGGTCAAGGCCCCGCCTCAACCCAGCAGCCATGGGCCCCCGGGCCCGCCTGTACCCGGCAGGGCCAGGCTATGCCCACCGCCGCTCCGTGCAGCGTCCCCAGGGCCCCGCTGTTCTGGGAGTCCCCTGGCGCTCCAGGTGACCCAATGCTGGCAGGTTTGCCCCGTGCCGCCGCTGCCCCGATTCTGGCTGCTTGCCCCATCCCTGCGCAGCAGCCACTCTGATTCCGGTGGCTTTCCCTCTCTCTGCGCGGCAGCCACTCCGATTCCGGCAGCTTTCGCCCCCACTCGTGCGGCGGCCACTGTGATTCCGGCGGCTTTCCCCCTCCCCGTGCGGGGGGGCGCCCTGATGCCGGCAGGCCCACCCTGCGCGGGGGGTGCCCCGATGCCGGCGGGCTCGCACTTCCGGGGTGGCAAATGCCGCAACTTTGTACATCAGATAAGGCACACCGGACTATAAGGCGCACTTCTGGTTTCGGGGGAAAATTTTAGTCAAAAGGGTGCGCCTTACAGTCGTGAAATTACTGTAATTCTCCCACAACCACAGCATAAGCTGAGGATGCCAAAGCATCCAAAGAATAAGCAAAATAAAACTGAAATAATTTGGTTTAAGCTCTTACCTTCTAATGTAATCTGTAGCATATAGAACACATAGTATTGCAGAAATTAATGCAATAATAATCTAACAAAAATTTTGTTTTTACCCAGAATTAATAACAACTTTCCCTAATTTAACAAAGAACTTTTCAAAATATTAAGGTACAGATCACCAAGTGGGACCCAGTGAGCCTGCAAGTTTCAGGGCTCCTAGCTGCTCTAAAAAACAGCAGCAAAGAAAGCATTTACCTACTGCACAGGGGTGCAGTGACAATTAATTAATGTTTGTAAAGTGCACTGAAGCTGAAAATTACTAGATACCACGCTAAATATTAATTACCACAACTACAACACGGAACCAGAACTGTCATAGTGCTCTCATTGTAAACTCCACTCATTGAACAAGCTGAAAAAAGTTTCCAGCAGCAAGTTGAGGTGAGCCCCTCCTACACAGACTTATGAACACCTTAGCTAAACATGCTGTGCATGGCACTTTCCCATACAGGTCCCCTCTGAGCACACTCACACAGGCCCATGTGTATGGCACATGGACTCCTTCTTGGCCGTGGCCATGCAGGGGCTGACACACACAAACATCTGGCTGCAGTTCCACATCTGTGCCGTGCTTCAGGCCACTACGGAGTTTCCAGGAGTCTGATGGTTCTCCAGTGTGCCACTGGTTATGGACTCCAACAGACAGAGTAGTGACCAGAGTGCACTGACTGCTCATGAGCCCCTCTGCAGAGGTGTTTTGGGAAAGAAGGCAACTTTTTGAAGACAAAATAGCTCTAAATCTGGTGGAAACTGTTTCATCATAGTTTTACAGCTTCATCATCCTTCTCCTTTCTGATATATAGCTCTTTCAAAGGGACTAAAATAAATATAAAAATGTAAAAATGAAGAAAATAGCATCTTTAAAACAGATAATAAGCAAGTGACTCAATACACATGGAAATAAAGCATCTATTGAAATATTTTGCACTGTCACCTGTTTGGAGTACTTTAAACGAGTTCAGAGGGAAGACAAGAAACGCCCTTGATCTGGAGTGGTAGTTGCCACATGTGCTGCACAGAGAATGAAGACGATACTCAACAAATCTGAAAATTCTAATCAATACCACATCCATCTCATCATGAGCTTTCTGCACTGAAGGAAATGCTGCAACCTGTTTGTTCTCAGCCGACCGCAGGCATAAGTATAATCAATAACTTGCAGTGATGTGAGGTCAACTTATGCAGCAGAGATACTTACAAGTAGGGTTGAAAAAAACCACTTAACCATTCTTGTTAAGTAACAGACTGCTTCTAGCTCAGTCACTGGCTATTTTTTTTTAAATAGGAAGCTGATAATAAAACATTAATTGAATGTGTCAGAAGAAGGATGTCACAAGAAGCATATCAATACAGAGAGACATTGCAGCACATGTGCTTTAAAGTAATTGCAGGATGCTGGTTCTGCTCCTAAGTAATTATTACATCAGTTATCTTATTCCCTATAGAGTTAGGTAAATTTATTTATTTATTTTAAAAGAGAGTTTACCCACGGGAAAGTACAGTAATTTCACAACTATAAGGCGCACCGGACTATAAGGCGCACCCCCCCGGATTCGGCAAAATTCGCAACTTTGTAGATCAGATAAGGCGCACCGGTCTATAAGGCGCACTTTTTTTTTGCAGTGAGGCCCCGCCCCCAGCTCACCCCGTGGGGTTGCTGGCCAAGACCCCGCCTCAACCCGGCAGCCATTGGCCCCCGGGCCCGCCTCCACCCGGTAGGGGCGGTGCCGCGAGCCACCGAGCCACCCTGGACCCGGCAGCCATGGGCCCCCGGGACTGCTTCCACCTGGGAAGGGGGGTGCCGTGGCCCCCCTAGCCCACATTCACGCGGCAGCCATGGGCCCCCGGGACTGCCTGGACCCAGGAGCGGGGTTGCCGTGGCCCCCGTAGCCCACATTCACGCGGCAGCCATGGCTCCCCGGGACTGCCTGGACCCAGGAGCAGGGGTGCCGTGGCCCTCCTAGCCCACATTCACGCGGCAGCCATGGCTCCCCGGGACTGCCTGGACCCAGGAGCAGGGGTGCCGCGGCCCCCCTAGCCCGCATTCACACGGCAGCCATGGCTCCCCGGGACTGCCTGGACCCAGGAGCGGGGTTGCTGCCGGCCCCCTAGCCTGCCTTCATCCGGCAGCCATGGCTCCCCGGGACTGCCTGGACCCAGGAGCGGGGTTGCTGCCGGCCCCCTAGCCCGCATTCATCCGGCAGCCATGGCTCCCCGGGACTGCCTGGACCCAGGAGCAGGGGTGCCGCGGGGCCCCTAGCCCACCTTCATCTGGCAGCCGTGGGCTCCCGGGACTACTTCCACCCGGGAAGGGGGGTGCCGCGGCCCCCCTTGCCCACATTCACCTGGTAGCCATGGGCTCCCGGGACTGCCTGGACCCGGGAAGGCGGGTGCCGCGGCCTCCCTAGCCCACATTCACCCAGCAGCCATGGGGCTCCAGGACTGCCTGGACCGGAGAGGGGCGGTGCCTCAGGCCCCCTGGCCTGCCTCCACCCGGCAGGGGCAGTGTCGCGGGCCTCCGGGCCCGCCCCCAGCCGGCTGCTGTGGCACTTCCGGCTCCCCCCACGGCTCTCAGCTCACACTTCCGGTTTGGCAAATTTCGCCTCTTTGTACATCAGATAAGGCACACCGGACTATAAGGCGCACTTCCGGGTTCGAGGGAAAATTTTAGTCAAAAGGGTGCGCCTTGTAGTCGTGAAATTACTGTAACTGCTGTGCAACTACCTAACAGTTGTAAGTTTCTGAAAAATAATGATGAGTTTTACCTCACTGGTTGTAAAACATGCATTTTGCTGTCTTCCAAAAATACTACATGTAACAGTCAGATTACTTGTCAAAGAAGACAAGCAATGAAGATCCAATGCCACTGATGTCCTACAACTACATAAAGCATTTTTTAAATCTCCCCCAAGTCTCTCCCTTACTGTAAGAACAGAACTCTTAATTTTTACTGAATGAATTTATTTTACTGAATTCATTCTGAATGACCTGTAATAAACCAGAACAGGGGCAATCAGAAAAGGAAAAAAGTTTCAGCTGGAAATGACATGAAAGAGGAAGCAGTTTGGTAAAGGGAGGTAATAGCCCACACCCTTCCTTTCTACATAAAGAAGAATTTCTTTCCAGATGGGATTTCCTACTCCACATAAGTGAAATGCATCCAAATAGTTACACAATCACCACATCTTTTCCTATTAAGGCAAAGAAAACACTGTGCAGTTTAACTGACTGTTGCAAGCAGACAGACTTGCCACTCCCTCTGCAAACCAAAATCCCAGCTCACATCAGTATGTGTCCAATTAAACATGCACTGTGCCTGGCCTTTGTATACGGCTGGCAGAGATCCTTCTCCAACTTGTCTGGTACTGGCAACCAAGAAGCCCACGACAGCCACGCTCCAGAGCTCAGGCTCCCGAGCCCCACAATGCACAGCAGCCTCTAGGCAGGTTTCTCATCATCCAGCTTTTAAAAGTTAGTAGGGGATACTCTTCAACACAGACCCACAGATGATCAGAAGTGCATTGTAATCTTATCAGGATTTCATCAATGACAACCAACTGGCATACCTGGATACCTACCAGATGGTCTTTCCAGCCTTGTGACAAGCCAGTAATCCTTCCTTCTGCAGTGCGAGACACATCCTGCAGGGAGAAACCTGTTTCCTTACCAAAAGCTACTTGGTTGATCCATTCCCACAGATCTCTGTTCACTCACCTCTCACCTCTCATTTAGAAAAAAATGTACTTAAGCAAGCTACAAAACCACAGAGTATTTTTAGAATGCATTTGAACAATATGCAGAGTCACTAAAAATGGGATCTAACACTGCTAACATTCATATACTGGAGACTAGAACCTAATAATCACAAGAGACAATGTTTGAAATTGTAAAACCTATATGTTATCTAATAGCTCTTATTTCCCTTTTAGGATATTTTACCAATTATAGGAAGTTTTTTTTTGATTCCCACCGAGTTCCTCCTTGTCTGAAACCTACCATAAGAGACGGAACAAAGTATTTTACTCAAAGAGTTGCCAGCTCCCAAAACACATTAGTGCATATCTCACCATAAGTGATCTTAACTCCAAACTGCAGCTGTGGGACACATTTTAGGAGATTAAAGTTTCAGCTTTAACTTAAAGAAAGTTTGTTACTTTTTGCAGTCTGAAGAAATGCTTCCAGTCATGAGGGTACATCCCACCAACCAGCAAATTCGCAAAGCAAATAAAGACACTGCTTTCTTCTTCTCATAATACCATTTGAAGGCACATCAATCTCATAGCCAAGGGAGGGATTAATTGCTGAAAACATAAAACTTAGTCAAGAGCAGGTGACAGTACATTTTCTAAGGATGAAAGTTAAGACAGAGCATTTGCAGGACACAGATGTACGTGTACACTCACATGCATTAGAAAGACATTAGCAGATTTCTTCATCTCAAAAAGACATAAACAGCACAAATAATCACAGTAACAATGAAGCTTGACAGTAGGAGTACACAAAATAAAAGCTAACTATTAATAAAGTATCATTAACTCTTCTTCTGAGCATCTTCCCAGCTCTAGACAGCACATTATCACTACATTAATCTAGGAGTACTCATGCAGCAGTAAATCACTTTGCTGATTATCCATTTTTATCTGTTCTCTATTATTTCTCTTCCACAATGGAAACAAATAGCTGATGAACAAATTCCAATTTCCTTCTTTTCTAGCCTTTGTATTTAAAGAAAAACAAGCTTAAGTATCTTGTTAAAATGATACAATGAATTTCCTTCATCAATAGACATTAAAAGACCCACTGCCCACTTAACACACCACCCTATCCACAAGTCTCTACCAGTATCTCAATCTTTCTGCTTTTTCAGACAATGCAATGACCAGCTGTGCTCCTCTATGCATCCTGGAAAGCTATCTGACATTGTATCAAATTTTGCTCCAGTATGAAGAGAGTTTGCAAAAACCAAGCTTCAGGATACCCAGCTAGCATATGCACAAATGTATAAAATGCCAGACCTAATGTTGCTCCTTTTCACCATCAAGTGCCATTTAGGATATTGCTAAAGAAGTAAAGAAATGCAGCTCCATTGCCTCTCTTTTTATTTTGTGGCCACACCAGCCCAGATTCTAATGAGAGAAAACAGCAGCAGCTGGGCCTTCCTTATCTTACACACAGTTGCTACCACCCCAGAAGTGGCTTTGTGCTGTACTTGGCTCACAACCCAAGAGAAGGCGCTTAAAAAGGGACTCTGGCAGTTAAATTCAGCTGGCCATGTTCAAAGGGCTTGCCAATCTCAAAGGTGAACATGAGTGCATGCACAAAGTTATATACTTTATAATATTAAAGAAAAAAAGCTTTAGCTATCTTTGTTACAAGCCTATGAGAGAATTCACATCATCTACTTTATCCATCACATTTTAAATGCTAAGGTTAAGATCTCTGCCTAAAGTGACAAACTGTTCCAGCAACCCTTTCAGAGTACATAATTTACTAGACTTCTAACGCAGGCAAATAGTAAACTATTCACTCTCCCATGGATGCAAACACTTGTTCCAATAAGATAACACTGCAAGTACATTTTGGAGCGGACACAAACTTTAAACAGCAGATGGTGTCCATCCATTTCAGAGGTCTCAATCTCTCTCTACAATTCAAGACAAATATATTGACAAAGTACCCTGCTGCCTTTGCTCTTACCCACATACTTGGTCATCCAGCAGAGTTACAACACACCAACTAAAAATCTCATCTGTGAAAGAAAATTCAAGTTTTATTTGTGTTTAGGTTCAAGCTATTCAAAACACACTTATAGATACTACCATGTTGAAATTTACAGCTGAGCTTCCTGAATGGCTTTTACTCACACAAGAGAAAACATGGGACTAGCTGAAATTTCTCCTATGTAAAAAAATTGCAGCAAGCTCTGATTTAAATCAAGCAAAGGAAACATACACTAAAGATGCTCAGTGTTGTAATATTTGCATACAGTAATCAATACATATACAGCAAGTATGTATAACCTATAGTACTTTAATGTTTAATACAATGCTGCAGGATATTTCTTCATAAATTGAATCATTTTGTAGTTCATTATTGTAAAGACTTTAAAAAAATCTAACAGCCTAACTTCAAAGTGGAATATGAAATATGTACAGATGAAAAGAACTGGTTCCACTGAAGAATCAAAACATGTAATGAATACTATGTACATTATGACATAAACTGAGCACTACTTACAAAATTATTTCAAATACCTTAATCCAAAACTAGGGATAAATAATTGCTTGATTAGGATCAGGATATAAAAATGATCCCAGAGTGCTGGCTTTTGTTCAGTGTTCTGTGACACAGTGTCCTATGCAATTCCAAGCCTCACTTCCTCAACAACATTTCATGACTATAAAACAAGAGCAGTATGTTGCCACAGTGCAGCAGTGTCAGGGAAAAAGTCATTAGAAGCTGTACTCTTGTGAACACTATGCAAAATTAAGAAATACAGGAACAAGAACAGGTAATCCAAAGAAGTAATTCCTAACTTCCTGAGAAAGAAATTGACTATTTCATACTCCAGACAAGCATAAACTCAAAGATGCCAATGCTGACATATGCTGACAGTTCTCTCCAGAAGACCTACTGAAGACTGAGATGGCTCATTCAAGGTGGTCACTTCAGAGGTGATCAGCACCTGAAAAAGATATAACTGCAGTACCATTCCCTGGAGTGCTGCCTGTTTTCTACAGATAGAAATTCAGCCCTTGGGGCTGTCAAGATAGCATCTTTTGCAATATTCAGACCTCATAAATTTGGAATGCAGAAAGTATTTTTCTATTCCTGTGTAGTCCCCATGCCTGTCCCCAGCAAAGTCAAAACAACAGTCAGATAGTAGGAAAAATTAAAATAAATAAAATGTGAATATTTTTTAGAGTTTAAGCAGTTAATAAAATACCTAATTGATTCCAGTGGTGTTTGAAAACTTAAAAATTGTGGTGCTCACCATCGTGATTATCTGCAAATGTTAACAGCTAAGGACCTCAGCAATCCTGCTAGAGTATCCAACACAGTAATTTATTATAATTAACTACTTCAAAGGTGACCTTTATTAAACCATCTTACACAGAATTCTTACTTGAACAATAAACCAAAAATTTAGCACCTCATATTATTTTCCTATCTGTCATGCATTGGCAACACAAAGCACAGTTATGGCAAGAGGAGGAAATAACGGGGAAAACGTAAGCTGAAATACTCAGGCACTATTAAAAATTGCCTACTAGCTATAGCTAGTTTATCCCTATATTTGTGCAGAACTCAGTCCTGTAAGCTACACCGACCCTTCTATGGCTACAGGATCTTCAGCAGATTCACCAGGTTCATCACATTTACAATCCTTTCCAGTATCATTGATACCTTATGTAGAATGTCTTCATCATACCCCAGCTGACAATTTTAATAACACCTTGATGGTGCAGAGGAGCACATTTCAAATGAAATTTGTGCCTTTCAAGTAAGGAAACAGTTGGCTAGAAGCACAGTACACTTACATACCGGGCCTTGGTTAAACAGTGCTGCTTCCCTTACCAAGCATTTAGCTCAAAAGCTAACACAGAAACTTGAGAACTTAGAAGAGTCCCTAGCACTGTACCTATTGACAGAAGATCTTATAGCTCCATCTAGCTCTGTACAGCGGAAATCACTGGGACACCTAAGAAAATGCAAACAAAAACCCAAGGAATCTCAGTCATCACACACACACACTGATGTGGAATAACACTGCCTGTCATACACTAGTTTTTGAAGGGTACAGTAGTGACCATTCTTAAAGGTAGATGATTCAATCACTTTAGTACATGCGCCTCTATTCTCCATTGTGGTCATTCTCTTCTCAGCTATGTAGTTCATTTAGTGGAAAGAGCGCACCATCAAGAGATGAAACAAAAGGACTGTGGAATAGCAACGTTTTGACCTGAAACACCTCTCCCTGGTACTGTTTCACACGTATAACTATTATATCACCTGAAAAGAGGCTTTAGTTCTTCCCCAGAAACCCCAGCCATATGGAAATAAACAGGTGCAGCAACCACCTGTAGCCTGCCACAGTCTCTGTCCTACAGCTCAGCAGACACCTTTCAGAGCAGCTGCAGCCTGAAACAGCAGAAAGAGATTCCTGCTGGTCCCACTCGCAGGGAAGGACAGCCAACTCTGATGGATAGCTCCACAATATTGTTAAACAATAGGGTACATACTCATTTCATTGGGATAAAACATTAGTGAGGCAAACACCATGTCATAATTCCCCTCCCTCTGTGAAAAAAAATATTAACTTTTATAGTTGAATCATTTCAAACTTTGTGCCTATCATTTTTGACTCTTTGGAGTGAAAAACATGCAATACTTGAACAAGTAAATAAGAATATTTATAAAATACACTCTGTCAACATTTTTCCTCAATTTATGTTGATGCTTATTTAATTAACAGCATAAATTCAACTATTTGAGTTCTCACATTAAAGATTCTTCAACAAGTCATCACAGTGTGTACTTGTTTCAAATTTTCTGCCACAGGGAAAACTATATCCATTACAAATCCAGAACTCAAATTCAAGATCAGGATAAAATACGAATTAAAATTAACTCAGAAAAAAAAATGAATAGAACTCTGCTAGTTTTCAGTAGGACACTGGCAGGTAACTGGACTTTGCCAACTACACATAAAAAAATACAACAACCTCAGCAATTAAACAAAATAAATTCTCTTCATTTACTAATATGCAAAACTTCAATTCAAGAAGAGCAGACTCTGCATTTTTGAGAAAATCTGTGAGGTTTCCTGTTTCATAACTGCAATTAAAACTTAACAAAAATACAAGAAATTTAACTATTAGAAGAATCTTTTTAAACATATTTCATGACAATATTTGCAATTCTTTTAGACTGCCAAAAAGAATTTCTACAGCATGTTATAACGAGAGTTTCTTTAGGATTCTCCATTACTATATCTCCATCACTCTATCACCATTCCTATATTCTTCCCCTTCTTCCATGTGCAATACTTCTCTGAACAATCATGAAATAGTATCAGATGTTAACATGATGTCAATTTTATTTAGGAAGCTCAGTACTTCCAAAAAAAAGCAAAATCTCCAGCAGTACTTTGAATTTCACATAGACTACCTTAGATGTTCAGCATATTTACCAACACCAGAGTAACATCCTTATATGTTACAACACCAATTATGTCTAAATGCATTTATGGAAAAGTTTTGATCACAGATTAAACTGACAACATCTAACCACTGTGCTAGAATGACATGTCAACCATTAAGAAGAATACACTTAAAATTAATAATCCTCAGGTGAAAAAAAATTAAGATTTTAGTACCTATTTGGCTCTTTTTTCTAGCATCCTCATGATATGGATTGTTCTCATGCTTCTCAGATTCTGTGTCTACAAGATAAACAGTTCTGCTAAGCCCTATGAAAGAAATAATCTTCACAAATTCTGAGAATGAGGTGACACCACTGAATTTGGTTCCACTGTAAAGTGTACATCAAATTCCTGGATGAGAATTCTTCAATATCCAACAAGACAGTGCCTTTAGCAATACAGACTTAGCTAAACAACAGCAGCTTGGCCATCACGGGATCCCTGCCTGTAAAGAATGGCTGTAAGTGCTACTGGAAGGAACACTCCAGTGTCCCTGAGCACCTACACGTGACCAGTTCATCTCACCTCTCAGAAAGTCTTAGCACAGATAAGAACAACTTATTTTGTACCATCAGTCCAAGCAAAATTGAGGAAAATGAAAGACCTACTGAAAACGTAATCTGCTTTTATACCCAAAACTGCTGGCTTCTAGAATTGAATACTGCTGATGGTGCTGTTCTCAGTCACAGGACAAGGAAGCAGGGAAACCTGACCTCACACTACACTTAGCTGTCTTTGGAACAAAGCCAGAACAGGAAGGAAACTGAAATCTACTATTCAAAAAATTCTCATAACTGACCATGTACTCCCGAGCCAATGACAGAAAACTTTCCCTCAATATCTTTGTAGCCCAGTTCACCCAGTTTCACAGATTCACCAGTAAAAATCTTCACAAAACAAAGCACTCAGATTAGATTTAAATTTTCCACAGCCACTAATATTGCAAACACAAATACAATTTTCCTTTTAATCTTCTATATTTAGTTTCTGAAAGAACTGCAGCTACCTCAAGATGCTCATATGCTCTCACCATGTAGTGTGAAACAAGTCCTTCCATACTTTCTCATCTCAGTTTTGGATTTTTTTTTATCCCCCATGAACTCCAGAAAGACACCTACAGTGTAGCCTTTCACCCTTCTTTACTTGCAGGATTCTACCTACATTTAGCTAAGCTACTGCCTGTCACCCACCATCCAGAGCTGAAGGTATTAGGGAAAAATGAACATGTGCTTTCGGAACTACGTGTCTCTGCTTAGCATTAGAAGTGTTAAAATACTTTTATTAAAATGTTAATATCTATTCCATGTCATATCTGATATCCTCAGATAGCTGGGTTTCAGTTTTTGTTTCTTATCAGTTAGCAGAGAAAAACAAACACAAATTACTTGAAGCAATGACAAATATCAGTGTGGATCTGCTCTACAGCAAAACCTAATGGGACGCAGCAGAAGACGCATCGGATAAATCAGAGAAGACACACACAATCATATTGTTTTCTTAAATGCCAAGGAAAGTTCTTTGAAGGATAGAGTCACCACCAAAAGCAATCTTTTATTTGCTAAAGCCCTCTCACTGTGTCTGGGTTTACATTGTAAGAACCAACACAATGCTGTAGCATCCTGGCAGGACTTCCCTGGGCAGAAGAGATTCACAAGCGCTAACTGCATACTTCTCAAAAAGCACCCCAGTGGTTCATCTGGCTCTTCCCCAGCATCAAAACTGGGGGTAAAAAGAAAAGATAAAATTGATGCAACAACACTCAATAATCCATCAGCACTTTTCCTTTGTAAACTGCATTTATATTCAAGATCTAAAGTAAATTATTTTTTCCTGTTGCAATTCTCTTAATTTCAGTTTCTATTCTTATGACTCTTTGCAAGTCATGTGCACTGTGAGAGCACAAGTTAATGGCCTCAGTAAAATACATCCCTTTCTTCAACACATCTAGTGAGTTTTTGCCCAATAGCCCACAGCATCCTACTGCACTTTTCCCTTCTCCCAATGCTGTCTGCTAGTCTTTGCATTTCACAGTCCTCTTCACCCTGAGACCACCCTGCCACTCTAAAAACTAACTAAAAACCCTGCAGAGGTGGGAACACTGTTCAAACACAGCCCAGATCAAACAGACTTGTTATTTCTGGTTTTCAAAAAAAAAAAAAAAAACCACAATAAACCATCACAATGAATAGAAAGCATGTTTGCTGCAAACCTTTTAATAAAGATCTCAAAAGAATTTAGACAGCTTTACTTTGTTCGGGTTTTTTTTTACATAAGTTAAGGAAAAATACTTGACTAAAATCACTGTTGAGGTTTAGTGTATATTTTCCCAAAACAAGTGACTTTTATCTAAGAATTAACTAGACACTGACAACACCATAAAACCTGATTCAGGTTGAGCTCTGCTAGTCTTCATATTAATCTTCTTTAAATTCCTGACTTTTAAGAACAAACAATGGTCGCATTACGGGCTTATAACAAGGTTAAGCTTGAGAAGGTCTATTAATACCCTCCCTAAGGCTACCAGAAAATTCCTTAAAGCAAGTAATTTTCTTGCTTTGCTGTGTATTATGCTCAAGGGTAGTTTATTGAAGCTCCCATAAAATGATGAGTTTATCTTATGTCTGCATCAGCAGCCCGTCTCTTTTCAGGGCTGAGATGCTCATCAGGAGTCACAGAATAAGTTAACAGAAAAATCTGGAATTCTGTCATATTCACTCTCTATATCCTGCACATAAATTAAGTTTTAACTGACTGTCAAGCATCTGATTCATTTGTGAGAAATAACAGTTTCATCTGTCTAAACTCCAAATACTCAAGAGCTGAAGTCCTCAGAAAAAAAGTGGTGATCTGTTGTAATGGATCCATGATAAGTGTCTACACACAGTTAATGCACAGTAAAGAATTTCCCTGGTTTGAAAGGAGTAAAAACAGGGTCACCTTCCTTAACCAGTACTTCTTGCATTTATCTCTTTAATGCTTCTTTTCTATGACAACCATGACATTTGGAATTTAAATCCAAAAAGTTGCTATAGATATGCAACTCTAAAGGAAACCTGAAAACTGAGGTACCAGTTTATTGTTACATAAAATTAAACACAACTTTCTTTTCAATTGCTCAGATCACTGCCTGAATCTCATAGTTACTGAAAAACAGCTCCAAAATAATTTATTTCAGCAGGGTTATTAGCAAAGTCCAGAGTAACCAAGAGAATCATCTTAAAAGCCTGTAAATAAATCAGCTGAGCAGAGCTTAACAGAGTCTGTCAGCTCAGCTGTGGAGATACCTTAGTGAGCAACGCATCGCTATTTTAAAATATTCAATTTTGTGAATCCACAACTAGTAATTGTTTTGCCTTGTTCTACCATCCAGAAGGGATGCCTGTAACTATTTATAACAAAAGAATGGTTGTTGAAGTGCTGCAAAGAAGGGAAATTGGGTGTCCACAAATAAAGCAACATTTACTTCTACTAAGTGATGAATGTGAAGTGCAGCGGAGCAGCTCCCTGCATTCAGGAATGGGAGCCACCTTTCAGTCATATCCACAGCTCAAGAAGTAACCTGGGGAAGAGAGAGGTTGGTGGTTGCTGGTTTGGAGTGGGGGGATACCAAGGGTGGTGGTGTTTGTTTTTTAAACTAAACACTGTATTTGTGACTTTCCATGCCTAATTAGTTCAGTCTATCATATTAAAGAGTCTGGGCTTGTAATAAGGCACTTTTAATAAAAAGTCTGCTAGACTTGGTCATTAAAGCAATACAATCTGCATTAGCATTTTCCTTCCCCCCCCACCAGGAGTACAATGCTGGCACATGCCAAACAATTGGCCATGATTCTTTGCTCTGAAAAGCCATGGTGATATTAGAATTGTGTTCCCAATATAATGAACGCACTGCTACAGACCACTGGCCTTAATTACTTAGTTGTGTAGACTTCCTAAGCAGTGTTCAATTAATCCACTGAAACCCTCTTCAGAAACATTTCTGCACAAGGGCTATTCATATAAACCATACACATAATAAATCTGCTCTAGCTACACTGAAGGTATACCAAGTTTATCCAGGACATCTACCATTTTGTGTTTTACTATTTGGAAGTCTATCACTTCCAATTAGAAATCAGTAACTACAGTAAAAGAGGATGCTTTCCATGCTGAAACAGCAGTCTAAATACTCCAATTAAGTTTTGCTCTGTTAAGTGTTAAGTAATGCATGTTTGAAACTTACTACGATTGCCCAAAAGAATTCACTATTTGTAGATAATATCTGGTAGAGTTATAATCCAATCAAAACCCAAAGAATCATCAGGCACTGTATATTTTATAATATTAACAATGTGTCAAGAAGCATCAACATACCCCAAAGCACAGATCAAATTATAAAATATAATTTTATATACAATGTATACATATTCCTGTTAAAAGAAACATACTGCTATTATTTTTCCTACTTTTTAATTATTATTTTTACTCAAAGTTCGTGTTTTCTTCTTGGAATAGCAACAGGGAGGCAATTTCTTTCCGTGTTGGTTACTTTTGTCAGTGTTTCTATTTGTAGTAATTTTGGAAATTCTATTCAATTTAAGGCATGTCCAAGTAGCTGCCAATTATTCCTCATTCAATACTGCTTTTTTAAGGTACCTTCCATATTTAAGCTGTTGATTGAAGAGTTTTAACCAGCTGATAAAATTCTTCATATGCCTGTTCTATGGGGAAGTAGTTACACAGGACACACTGCAAGAAGGCATCTCCAATATCCTTTAAAGTAAATAACATTTTAGTTAATAGCAACTCTAGTGCCCTTTTTCTTTCAAAAAGATTACCATCATCATAAGCAGGTGTCAGAAAAACTTCAAACATGTCTGCTCCGAGTCTTCGAAAGCTTCTACACCAGAACACCAATTCTGAGGCACACATAAGATGAGCCACTCCCCTGAAACCAGCTTTCTACATAGACTAACACAAGAGCAGATGTAGTGAGGGGAAATCAGGCTTGAAATCAGGACATCTCCCTTGGCCTCAGCTTTCACATTACTTTCCAACCTTTTACACCTGGGCTTGTGGTACCAGATGCATATGAACACCCTACTCAGGCATCATTTGCAATATTGAAGAGCATTGTTTTGTTAAACTTTGTGTAATGTTCACTGAAGCCTTGTTAAGTGACTGTCGATGCTATCTCAGGAGGAAAAGCATAGTACAGTAAGGGAACTTGCAAACATTGCACTAACAATACGATTTTTAAAAACAACTATGTTTCAGCAAGTAAAACACTCCATCTCTTGCTTTCTTAGCAGGTCCTTAATTCTGTCTTTTTAAGTAACACTTGTGAGATTTATTTGCTTCATTTAGATTCATCCAGGATGTTCATATCACAATTAAGTTATATGCACAACTTATTTAAGTTAGCAGCTAAAAATGGAACAATTAGAACTTTTATACAATTAAGAATCAGGATCCTCTAGAGGACAATCTGTCAGCAAAACTACTACTTGTCACTGCTACATTAAGGCAGAAGCCAAAGGCAAATTGACTTCGCCTTCTGGGAAATTTAATGATCCCCAGAAATTCTCTGCTTAGAGTTAAGTCAATTTTTGTTCATTAATTCCTTATTCCTGAAAAGAGGTTCTGCTCTAGCTTCACCTTTCTCTTCTGCTCATATCATCCTTTGATGACAAGTTAATTCCCAAGATTTAATTTTTAAAAACAATGTGTGTGGGTCAGAGTTCTACAAAGATTTGCCAGGTTCAAACAATTTCATATTTAAAAGGACTTTTTATGGCACTTTAGTTGCTCTCTCACAGGGTGCAGTACATTCTGCAGTAAAGCTCTTTTGCTTTTAAAGAACTGCAGTCATAAAAACTAGTGACCCAGTTTTATTGAAGCTTTGCACAATTGAATACAAATACTATATAAACTGTAGAGACAGTGATGTCAACTAAAAGCAGCACTAATGTGAAAGGAGAATCCCTGCTTTAAGTTTAAAGTAACCAGTTTGACAGAATGCACAGCAGTCCAGTGCTTCCACAGAGCTGCAATGCTGAGAGCTGTGGTTTCCTTCACTGTTGACAGCTTATTATTTTCACAACCATTCCATTTTATCACTGGTTAGAAAAATTAAGAAATCTAGTTCAGGTTCATTGTCTAGTAAGCTGTGTTTCTGTCAGGCTGCCAAAAAGTATGTCAAATGTAATGGGAGGCAGAAAGCACACTGGGAATGCTTACATGGGAGCAACTGAACTGAAATTTTCAATTCATTTCACACATGAATCTTTCTATTAAAAGTCAACCCAAATCAAAAACTGTTTTAAAACTATGCTTAATGCTGCATTTTATGATTACAGGTTCTATTCCAACTTTTCAAGGCAACATTAAAAATTACCCAAATAATTTCATAATTTCTCTTTTACTGGCTTCATGGTACAAATAACAGAGATCACTTTGCAGCAAATCTTCTGTGGAAATGCCTTCATGACCCACGACCATAGAAGTGATCTTCATCCTACCAATAACTTGTCTTTCTGACTTGCAAAGTCGAGTTTGGTGTTGGGAAATGAAAAGTAGGAAGATATTTGAAAGGTGTTGGATATTTTTCATCTCACTAGCCACAGTCCATTGATTTCAGTAAGACTGCGCTTTTAAAAGTTCCCTCTTGTAATTCAGTTAGCTCTGGAATGCGCTTCCCCAGTTTTGCCCTGAGTAAATCTGAATTATAAACAGGACATCTTACAAACTGCAAGGTGATTAGATTAGGCTAAAAGCATAATTACAGGTCGATTAGACAAATTGTAATGATGCCCAAAATCCTGCCTCCACAGCATTTCAGCAGCTCAGGCCTCCAGTATGAGCTGGACGAACGGCTGTGGAGCCAAGGCACCAGGACGTACTCTGCACTGTCCCAGGGGACCCTGCTGGGCCAGCTGTCCCTGAGCCAGTCTTCTGCCTGCACTCACTGAAGGAACAGCAGGAACTGCCCCAATATCCACACACAGAGCACTGCTCTGAGCCACGAACCTTGAAAGCAAAAGCCCCCATGAGAATCCTACTTCTCTTTAACCAAATATATAGTTCATATTGAAGCAATAAATTCTTCTCAAGACCCAGATATGCAATAGTTCTTATAATAGAATTACTATATGAATTATTCTTATAAAAGTGTTTCAAGAACTTTTATTAATCTTTAATTACTTTTATAAATTTTCAAAACTTTGTGTTTACAATATCCAACATTGTTCCTTTTAGATCTACACAAATTATTACATTTTTAAAAGTTTTTGTTTGTCTCAGCTAAAAAAGTAACTTCATTCTACTATCCTAAAAGTGATGCTGATGAATGCTTCAATCAGTAACCACTGCTGGAGATCCTCAATATTCTGTCATGCCCAGTCCAAAAGTTAGCCAGGGGCAACACCACAGAAACAATGAGGAGGTCATGACACCTCTGGTTTAATCCCTCCATATCACATCCCGCTGCATGCAGATCACAAACTGCTCTCACCTTCCCATGTGTTAAACAAGAATATCTACTGCTGGAAGGCATCCTTTTAAACTCAAGCTTCTAATGCATCTTATCATTTTTTTATTTTTATTTCTTATTTTTACATTTCCATTGCTCTGGTAGGTTGTTCTTCACACAAATCACCACAACGCTTATTGTGGGAGTTGTGTTGGGTTTGCTTTTGGTAGAATCTAGAACTAAAAGCAGATCAAAACAAGTGATTTGTACACAGCATTGCTAAGCTACCTGGATAAATCACAGTATTATGAGGTTTTGTAATCTTGACACATGCAAAACATAAAAAGGCTTTTTTCCACCTGAAGGATTTATTCATTTGGTGAGCAATTATTCTCTTTCATATTAATCAAATCAGTAAAATCAAAAGCACAGCCCCTAGCATTGTATTCTTCACCTGATCTTGAGGACTTGATTTTGTTAGGTGGATTTTATTATTTTTCTTAAATCTTGCATCAGTCATCCATCCTACAATTTAAAATAACTTCTACAAAATATGTCAATAAACTGAACTCTTCCAAGCCTTAGAATTCAATTCTGTCCATTTAAAAGAATATCACTTTGGTTTGTTTTAAAAGGAAAAAAGAATAAACTAGATCTACTTTTAATTCCACAACATATAAAGCAGAGATACACAAGCTTTCAGGTCTCTACCTTTTCTGCTAACTTTAGCAACATATTTAAAAATTAAGTAGCCACCCAGAGGTTCTGACTCCTGTTTTATAACACCAGAGACTATGTTTAATAGGCAATGAGAAAAATAAGTGGTCTATTATTTACATTTCTGAATTATGATCATCAGAGCATGGAATCTCTCTGCAGCCTTTACAAATTACCATAAAACTTTTTGAAGTAATATTTTCTAAGTTCTTTTTGCCTTCACAGTGAGTTACTCCCATATTAAATTTCCTATGAAATTAACATGACTTCTAGAAATGCAGCATCTTAAACTATATTACTTCACTTATCTATATGCCTCACTGTGCTTTATGCATTATTCCTAACAACTTCAAAATATAAGGAAGTTAATTTCTAAAATTATTGCATTTTATTATTAATGTTGCTACACTAAAATCAAAAGTGTTTCAGTGGAAATATGGTTCACTCTACAGTTCTCTAACTCTATGAATGGACTGCTGCTGATAAAATTAAATCTAAAGCTGGTTGTTTTACTTTAGCTGGCCTGGGAACCTTTGAAAGGCAGGAGGAGACTGTCAGTCTGAAGCCAGGAGGTGTCAGGCTTCAGGTTACTCCAAGCAACTCTATTAGAGCATGCAGGAGACATGGCCAAACACATTCCCTCATACCTGCTAGAAAGTTAAGAGCTCACCTAAGGAAGTCGGCCTCATATTCAAGCCATATCTTCAGAAAAGGATTTTTACGAAGGCACTAGGTTCATAAAACCAACGGACTAACAAAAACACCACAAGCCTGAAATCTTCAAAAAACAAGCACAAAGAGTAATACCACCCCTACTCCTCCTCCAAAGCATGCACACAATCATCACGGGAAAATTCATGGGAGCAGCTATGGCACCAACACCAACCATAACACCCTGACTGTCTGGCACATACAAATTGCACGTGCGTGCTGAGGTTACTGCTACTACAGGTGGCATCCTGCAGCTACAGCAGGATGAAATTTTCCCAAGTAAAACTTCAAACACCATGAGAGCTTAAAATCATCTTTATTGACAATATCTACCAAAGAGTACCAATTTCCAAGCCGAAGCATTAGAATGAAATCTAATGAGCAAGAGCTAAAACCAGATGACAAGTTAAGGAGTGACAGAATTTCAGGCTGAAGCGTTCTCTCAGTTAAACAAATGTGGTTTATCTCAGGCTTAACACTGTGCAAACATGTCTGCTGGATGAAGACCAAAGTTCAGAATTCGATGAAGTTTTAAGAATCAGTTCTGAAGCTGCTAACAAACATGGAAGGTTTACTTAATATTACCAAATAGCACTTCAAAGTTCAGTTATGGACTACTTATTATAATTGTCTGTTCTGCAGCATGAGTATTGAGTTAATCCAAAAAATCATGTAATTGCTTCAGTAAGATGTTCAAGGTACATTCAGAAACTTTATCCTTACCAAGCTTGGCACATATGTAACAAGACTTAACCCAATTAGTTGGAAACTAATTTATGTATATAACATATGGGTGAAAAACAGAAGAAACTATTGCAGGTAACGAACATGAAAGGCCTAGGAGAGATCTCACCAAAATGTCCACTGATTTTATTTACTCACTTATGTAACAGTAAAGGATTTACCAGTACTCCAATCCAATTGCCTCCTGTGCAGCACTGCTCATCTTTACAAGTCAATTTTTATCACTCACTGAGTCTTAAACTCATGCTCTTCAATGAAGTATTCGATTCAATGCAAGTGTTAACTCTGATCTAGAGAGAATAGGGGAGCAGGGGAAGTATCGTAGGTAAAGCACCACGTTACTTATCAGTAGAAAAAGAAATGGAAATTACTTGTAACACAAGCAGGCTCACTGGTGTTCTCAAAACCTACAGTAATTTCACGACCATAAGGCACACCTCCGGGAGTCGGCACATTTCGCAACTTTGTAGATCTTATAAGGCCCAGCAGACTATAAGGCGCACTTTCCCCCCCCTCCCCACCCCCGTGAAGATCCATGCCACATGCAACAAAATAACTAATTAGTAACGTAATCCTGCAATCGTGGAGTTTACTGCCAGGGGTTCAATGTGCAAACATTTTTCACAGATTGGCACAGCCTTTACATGCAGCCCCAAGTGCCCTCCCAGTGCACGGGGCCCGGCACTCCTGCCTGCCCCCAGCGCAGGCTGGCGAGGTGGGGCTCCGGGCCGCCGCCGCTTGCAGCTTCTGCGGCAGCCCACTCCCTCCCTCCCTGTGCCATGCCAGGAGCCCCGCACTCCCCCGGCACTCTGGGAGCTGTGTGCTGCTCTGGGAGGCCCACGCCCCCCCCGAGCTTCTTCCCTGCGGCACCACTGCCCAGATGCCGGCAGCTTTCCCCCAGCCACTCAGGCGCTGTCACCACCGTGCTTTCCCACAGCTGCCCGGGCTGCGCCGCTGCTGCCCCGATGCCGGCAGGCTCACGCCGCGGCGCTGTTGCCCCGATGCCGCTGCTGAGTGGGCTCTGCTCGGCTTGGGGCTGTTGTGGGCTCGCACTTCTTGTTCCCCCCGCGCCCAGGCCGGGGCCGCCTGGTTTCTCGTTCCCCTGCCCCGGTGTCGCACGGCTTCTTGTTCCACCCACGCCAGGGCTGGCGGCAGCTCCTTCCCTCCCTCTCTGCGTGGCTCCTGCTGGCCATGGTCGCCCGTTCCCGCCCCTACTCGTGACTCAGCGCTCCCACAGCACTGCTCTCCCATTGCGGCTCACACTTCCGGTTTGGCAAAATTCGCAATTTTGTCCATCATATAAGGCGCACCGGACTATAAGGCGCACTTCCAGGTTCGGAGGAAAATTTTAGTCAAAAGGGTGTTCCTTATAGTCGTGAAATTACTGTATTTCCTTGCTATTCTCTCCACACTTCAAATACAGATGCACACAAGGAAGCTCTGCCAGAACTGCTTTCCAGTGCAGTGCAAAGCTCCCCTACCTAACAAAAATTATGTTTCCTTGCTCAGGCTTTCCACCTTCTTCCTCAGGGCAATGTCATTTGATATGGCATAACAGAGCATAAAATACATGTTCAAACATCAGAATACTTTAATGCTACAGAATGAAATGCAGGACATGCTACTTCAACTCTTTCAGAAAATCTGTAATGGGCTTTAAAAAAAAGTCCTGCACTGCAATAGTAAATTTGTCAGTGGTGCCAAAATCTACCAATTCTGGGTCCACATTGTCCTCTGACAAAAAAAAAGAGCTCAGATGGTGAAATCATGACATTATGCTGTTGCTATGAGTACATAACACACTCTCTGGTCTTTCAGTTTGAGAATACTCTCAATAATACTGCTTCAAGAAACTTTTGCAACAAAATACATATGAAAATCAAGACCAGGATCCTGAAAGGGGAAATGTAAAGACTGTTAGTATTACTTTATTTGATTTCATATTTTAATAAAGAAAAATGTGATGGTTAAACACTAGTAAGGGGGAAAAAATCAGCAATGATAGGATTAGGAGCAACCTACTGTTTTGACAGGAGCTGCTGATGTAAACTCCATCACACCCTTGCTAACTCAGACATCCCACGAGACATCAACCTACCAGAATCTCAAGCATGGCACTATTAAGAAACCAGCATGCAGCAACTGGAAACAAGACAAAAAACCTTAAGCATTTAAAGAGTTTGACACCTCCTCCTTTTTCCCATTTCTTTCCTTCTCCACAGATTTTTTTAGATAAAAAGCGTCCTTTTGATAGCTGCATTTGCAAACGCCTCAGTCAAGATCTCCAGAGCCAGGGATTCCAAGCACCTGTGAATTCTCCATATGCTCTGATCCAGCAGAGCACAAGTTTGTCCTGCTGAGGAAGCACACAGGCACAGCAAGAGATGACTGCCTTTATAGGCAACACCACACATGCTGAGGATTATCAACAAGAAACAAAAGCACACCAGCTTCTTATAGGCTGCCATATATACACATGTCTATAAACTGATATTCACTGATGTTACCACGAAAAGGCCAATATGATGCAATTGTAGAGAAGAATACAAAGGCAATTATAAACATTAATAAGGAAGGATTCAACAAACTGAATATTCTCTCTATAATGTTACTACCAAAAAAATCCCAGAAGAGGATCCAAAGACACAGAAAACAAAAAATTTCTATTGTCATGAACATTTTGTAAAACATGGAAAAGTAGCAGTTTATGGTACTTACTGTATTTTAATTTCTACATCTCCCCATGCTAAACTTAGCGAGTGACTGGATTTCAATTGATTTCTTTTCATCCTGTGATCCCAGAACCACAGAAGCCAGTGGCCAAGAACAGCAGATACGAGGAAACTGGCACCTCCGTTACAGATGGTTTTATTGCAGAACCAACAACTTCTTCCCATTGAACAAGGTGAGCACAGTGATTGCTACCACACAAAAGAACACAGTTCAAAGACAGACACTGGTTTCTTTTAAACTGATTTTATAAACTATACCCCCCTAGGAGAGTAGTCACTTTCATCTGGTAAAGCAGATACCTTTAGGATCTATCAGAAAAGACATTTGTGTTTCAATAACCATCTTAGTGATGAGCCAAAGAGCAGCGTAGTTAAAGTACAGATTTGGACAGACTCCTTCAAAATGCAATAAGAATGTATTAAACCTTATCCTTAGGGAGGGAAACAAAGCCTATAGTGCTCCATCATGTTAGATTTTTCTCTTAAGATGTGAGAACATGACAGTTAAATTAACTAAACAAAAATATTTGTGAATATTCAAACATTTCAAGTAATGTTAAAGGAGTACCTTAGACACACTGCATGAAAAAAATATATTCAAAGACAGCATGAAGCTACAAATAAGCTTTAAAAACTAATGTGTACCATTTGTCAAATTGACAGCCTAAAGTGGTTCACTTGTGAGAACTCATGCATAGTGCACAAAAAGCCAGAATATTAAAAACCAGCGAAGAGTCAAACAATAAATTACAACGTATCTGTACATCATACTTTTGCCCTTCTATCTGTTATGCCTACTCCCCACCCCTTGCATTTTAGAGATAACATCTGTACATGATTAGGACTAAACAAATGATTAACTACCAGTGGGTAAAAAAGGTTAAAAAAAATATACAAGAAACTGGTATAATGGTCCTTCATTTCCTAACCCAATAGTATTTTCCTGCTCTGTGAAGCTTTTGAGAAATTGGGCAAAGTATTATCTACACCAGCTATGATACTGAACATACCATGGGTCAATAACAATTTATTGGTAAAATGAAAATTTGGAGCTTATATGTACCATGTATTAAATTTATAGTCTATAAAACATTATTAATAAGAATAAAGAAAACACAGAAGTACTTTGTATCAAGTGAAATAAGAGAGTATAGGGAGAGTATAGATTTTCAATCCACAAGGCAGGAACTTAACTGAATTCATCTAAATCACATGCCTAAAGACAACAGAGAGAAAGGAAAAGCTACAAAGTCTTAGAAGAAATTTCGGTTTACATTTGTAAGAAGAGACAATCACAGCTTGTTTCCAGGTATTCTTTAGTTCCTGTACTACTGCTTTTCCTGTGAATTGAAGGTATATGTGAAACCGGCTACAAGGAAAATGTACCACTTAATGCTGATTCTAATTAGGAGACTCAATCATTAGAATAAACCTGGTCTTATGCTGATGACAGGCTTGTTTGGTCACCATGACAAATCTTGTAACCTTTTAAAAGAAATAATAATATTCTCAGCAACGATGTCAGAATCAAACAAAAAGAAGGCATGAGTTCCTTTTGAGGAATGATGACTTCATAGCTAGAAAACTTCCTTGCCTAGAGATTCATGTATTCTTATGTGCCACAGTATTTAACTTCTCTTTCATTGGAAAAATCCATATTTCTTGTGTAGACAAATTCCCAAAAGGCCTGCAAGATTTAGTGCCAGGTTAAAGATTTCTTAAATAGCAACTAATGATTCTGAACACATTTTGTCTTTGAGAAAAATATCACTTGATAGAAAAACTTTATTATTAATGAATAAATGTCTTTCCTACAACTGCTGGTTAATGCTTACTTTAGTGGGAAAGTAGGAAAATGTACAAAAGCCAGTATGTTCTCCCTTCACAACTAAAGGTCCATTTCATTTTTCAGAGACAGCCTGAAATAAGTATGTCATAGCCTTTTGGCTGATTTGTGTTCTCAAAGCAATGCTTTGCTCCTTTCCCCTTTTTTCCACCCTCCATTGTCGCCCTCCTCACCCCCCACTCCGTCTTGTCTATAAACTACATAGAATAGGAAGAAACTGATAGGAAGTGTTAGCGAAACTTTACCTTCCCTCCAAACCAGCAAATCACAATCTCTTCTTTGTAAATATAGTAACCTTTTTCCTAAAACTCCAGGTGTTTCTGGGACCCTGCCAAAATCCTTACGTGGGCCAGTCCTTACCTATAGTTTATGCAGTGATCAGCTAGAGTTACAATCTACTTGGGACGGTATCTGGGCAAACACAATGAAATCAAACATTCTCAACAGAAAACAGGAACCATCATTTTTAAATTGTTTTCACAAACTCAGAAGACTCAAAAGCAGAGTAGTGCCTCTACCATAAATTCTAGAACTGGTTAGCATAAAAACCAGAGCTAAAAACTACTCGTACAAATATAAATACATCGGCAGGTATGAACTGAGCATTCTCTCAGATTAGACTATGGATTAGCTCTAAGAGACCCTCCTTTGCTGTGTGAGTGCCTACGGGGATAGACTGACAACTTCTTCCATTTCCCATTAAGGTCAGAGGGGAAGTCAAGGAAGCTACAATGGTAGTAAAAGAAAAAAAACTAAATCTTTTCTGTACTCAAAGATACATTCCAAAATGCACTTCCTTCTAGTATTAGGTTTTGAAAAATATTGCATGATGATATTATAAAGGAAGTCTTTCACACAGGCCACAATTACATAATGCATTTTAAACAAACTAAAGTCCTTAAAAAGTTTACTGTTGACTTTTTCAAAATACAGCTATAATAAACTTTGAAATTATGTACCAGAGCACTTGAAGAGTATGTGGCCAAGAAGACTGCTGAAACAAATTGCAAAAAAAAGGAAACATGGGTCATTCGCAGGCAAAAAATATCTAAACAATTCCTGAATCCAATCTGGTAAGCCATACAAAGTTTGAGTCATTTACAACCTGCCAAATAAAAGTAATGTACAGCAAAGTATATTTTTAGCAAGTTCATTGTATTCTCCAGCTAACACATACACCCATTTTGACCAGATGAAATTCCACCATCCCTAGAGATACCTGAACACAACTGTTTGCCAAGCACTCTGTTATGAAAAAATTCAAAGGCATACAATTACAACATTTTACAGTGAGGAGAACCATTCTTAGTCAGAGATGTCTCTTATCCCCACTCAAGTAAATAAGTCAGTTTTGATTTGTGATTTTGTATGTAAACTCTACACATAAAAATATAAACACTATAGAACGGAGGTTTATAACAGTCACTTGCACAAAACAAATGTTTAGTGACCTCATTTGCTGTACAACAGTGAATACCCACTGGCCTTCCCACACTCCATGTATTTATTCCAGCTACACAGAGAAGCCTGAAAAAATATTCTAAGACACCATTAATGTCAGATTGCTTGCATTAGTTTTGGGTTATGGTAAGCATCATTGCTTCATTCACAAGTTAATCCTTTAATCTCAAGTTTGTTTCCAAAAAGTAAACAACCACTTAAGATGGTCACTAGTAAAACTAATGATCCAAATATACAGGCAAGGAAAGCTATAAGAACTGAAAACTGCACGCAAACCAATCAAATATGAAATCCACCCCTTAAATTTCATTGAAGCATCTACACATTGTCAAGACTGCTCATGTAAGGAGTGGGGGGGGTTTCCCATTAATCTAGCAACGTTCCTCCTTCAAACGAACAATGTCCTCTTTCTCACTCCCATCTCAGTGCCTCTTCACTCTACAGTGTTACTGCCTGGTACCAAATCTCTGTTGTTCAGCTCTGAACATCTCCTGTCAACTGAACCAAGTTTCACTGAGGTGTTGGAGCATGTCCAGAGACGGGCAATGAAGCTGGCAAAGTGTCTGGAGCACAAGTCCTGTGAGGAGTTGAGGGAGCTGGGTGTGTTCAGCCTGGAGAAAAGGAGGCTCAGGGCAGACTTTTATCACTCTCTACAACCACCTGAAAGGAGACTGTGGCCAGGTGGGAGGAGGTCTCTTCTCCCACGTGAGAAGCAACCACACAAGAAGGAACAGCATTAAGCTGTGCCAGAGGAGGTTTAGATTGTGAATTAGCATTGGATTATCCCAAAAGTGTTATAAAGCATCAGAATACACTGTTCAGGTAAGTTGTGAGGTTAGCATCCCTGCAGATATTTAAAAGATGTGGCATTTAGGGACGTGCTTTAGTGGTGGACTTGGCAGTGCTGGGTTAATGGCTGCGTCCAACAATGATGGATCTTCTCCAGCCTAAACAATTCTATTTCATTCCGAAAAACACTTGCCTACATGACACATCTGCATTTAATATAGCACAATTTAAGCCAGAGTCTGAATAGTGGAATACTTTACTAGAAGGAATACCAAACCTGCATTAAGAAACCAATATAAGTACTTCTTCATCTCATAAGTATAATGAAATTCTCAGAGCTATACAAACACATCAGTGAACCACCTCTCTCACCCAAGAAAGTGCTGACTACATAAACTACAAACTGTAAAAGTTCAAAGAAAAATAGTCCATGGAGAAAACCGTAAATTTAACACAAATTTAAAAATAAGGAGTGGAAGAATAACTAGCTGGTAAGAAACAGGCCATTTTCACATGATAGAAAACCCAATTAACAGTGTTTTTCATATATTTCCAACAGATAATTATACCATCTACTTACATTTTCTAACCTAGTTCTACATCTGTTTAGTAATGAAACTTTCCTCCAACACAACACAGTTTTCCATAAACTGTAATTTACATGGGCAGGTACTTGTGACATTGTTTTAGGCAACTATTTAAACAGCTATGCTTTTCTTAATAGACCATGAGCTTACTTTGTCAGAAGTCCAAGAATGAATTGGACAACGCTATGTAACAAACAAGAAAGGAAACAAAAGTCTGTACTTTCCTGAGGAGAAAAAAATAAAAATCTGGACACTACCATGGCAAAAACTGATATAAGACATATATTTCCAAGGGAACAGTAAAATGAAGAGAACACTAAGTAGACGTAATATAGGCATATTATCAACTTGAGAAAGTGATACAGCATTTCCAAACAAGATTCAAGTAAAGGACATCAGCTATTAAATGCAAAGTTTTTTCTTATTATTTTAATGAAGGAAAAACAAAAGTTCTCATATTTCTCAGATGAAGCCATGTCTTTAACAGCATAACACATTGCAGAAGACTATCTGGTTGCCATTCATGGGATAAGGTCAATTTACACATACAGTTAATCTGATATTGATCTGCCACAGCCAGCTTTTCCACCCCAGCTCACCCCTTCAATGGACCAGGGGATCCAGCTATCACACAGTCATGGAAATGTAAGTATTTTAAACTGCCTTCTTCGGTGTGTGGAAGCAATCCTGTGCTTCTGTATTAGCTCTCAAAGATGCAGTGTTGAAACACCCAAGTTTTTCAGAAACCTCTGCATATGGCTTCCATCCATAGAGCAAGAAGACTATCAAAACCAAACATTCCATGTAACAAACCCTAAAACAAGCATTTTTATGAAGGGAAGTCCTCATTAAAGCAGCAATCAGAAGTGGCTAACACCCCTGTCCAGAATCAACCTATGCATTAACCACAGCAGTCAGACACATGACCTTTTTTCTTCACACGACATGCCTACTTCTCACTCTGCCCGATTCAGAAGCAGCAGAGGTGCTACACTCAAATTGTAATATCCAACCTTGACTTGATATTTATCTCCAGGGAAGAAAATAATTGGATGTCACACCTACTAACTCAATTTCATTCTGCTAATTATTCTTTAGTGAATTTTTTTCTTTTTCTCCCTTCCTCACTGCATTCTGAATAGGATTAACAAAGTCACTGGTGAAATTATTTTGAAGACTATTGATCACATATACACAGTAACTATCCCCTCAACATCTCTTCAGAAAAAAAGTAGTAAATAAAAAACAGATCAGGTTTGATATTTATATTGCAGTCTTCAATAAAGAAGATCAAACATATCTCACTATCTACATTTTAACTTTAAAAATGCTTAAGACATGGTTGCTATATTTTTACAGGACTGAAAAACAAAACAAAAAAAACCAAAAACCCAAAAACCCAACTGTATGAACACCCATGAGCCCACATCAATTCAGAAAAGCCAGTCCTAGTTTCTGCACCACTCACTTCCCCTCTGCAGCACAGGTTCCTGCATAAGACCCATTTTTACTCAGTGTGGTTCTCCAAGAAACCCACAGAGAATGAATGCCAAAATCTTCAACGCCCTTTCTATTAATGAGAAAGTATGCTCACAGAAAAATACATGTACCATTAATGTTCTATGTCAAATATGTACTAGAGTCAAGCTTTTAGAAGTAAGAATGTGATTATTTTGTCAGTTAGCCCAGTGATTCAAAGGCTGAACTAAGAGCAGAGAACATGCCTTAAAGATAAATTGTTGTTGCTTTGGTTTTTGCTGTTTGGGTTTGGTTTTTGGTTTGCTTTTTTTTCCTTTTAAAGTTTTACAGAGGGTTATAACACAAAAAACATCTTTGCACAATTCTAATGATGATCCAATGTAAATGCTATAGAATATTTAACACACACACACACGCAAGTGCTAATTAACTGGTGCAACCTTCAACTCCAGAAGGGCTGAAGGCATAAAACCCAGCAAAAACAAAGACTTGTTTGGAGGATTTGGACATAAGGGGGGCAGATTCAACAGTTAAAAGGTACATAAGAAATCAGTCTCCTGATTTAACAAGTTAGAGGTGCACACGAAACAAAACACACACGCACATCATCGTAGATTTGCAATTACTGTATATCATTATCCTTCCCAAGGCTTTGACAGGTCAGTAGATAAAAGGCTCCCAAGGTGGACTCTCCTGGCTGCTGCATTTCGTTTTGGGTAGTCTGTAAACACACTGAGCAGCGGGTTTGCTGTGCAGAGTGCAGGAGAGGGCAGGCAGCTGACACAGAAACTTCCCCGCCTCCCTCTCCCCTGTCTCCACAGAGTCTCCACTACAGAACATCCACAGGCTGAGCCTTCCCAAGGAAGGCAGGGAGAACATACACACACAAACCCTGTGTTGTGTATGGCAGCATAAAAACTTTGCTTTTGGCACTCAGGATTCCAGTGTGTTTGGTGCTACTCAAGAAGCCCTTAAGGGCTGTTGAACCAAAAACAAAGCTATGAACTGGGTGCAGCAGCATGGGGTTTAAGGAACTGCTCTACCAGAATTCATGTTCTGCCATGATCCATGTTTACATCAATTTGTTTATATCCATTTCTTTTAAGCACCTTCACTATTCCAGGTTATGTTGTAATAAAAACACAGCTTTTGAGATCCACAGTTCTGATAGAGAGATATCCCTTAAAATGCTGGCACTGATGAAAAATACTATCTGCAAACTTCACCCAACTTAACATCCCGTCTCACATTTATACATGTTCCAGTTACTAAAATATCACTATGAGATTAACATATCTGTAAGAATTTTCTCTCCCACAACATCAGGGAGGCAACCATTTCATACAAAGTATTTATGTGAAGGTACCCTGGAGACACACCAGGTAAAGGGACAGTTTTGCCAGCAGCCAGCCCTGTCTCAGTAAGCCAGTGGCAACCTGCCAGGAAAACACCTGCAGACTGAACAACCCACAATATAGTATGAGATACACAGAGAGCAGAGCAGAAAAAACAATGACAGCATTAATTACTCCAACAGCTCAATGACTCACAAGTGGGACAACATTTATGCCAAGTTAATGCAGGCGTTTCTTCCCACTGGCTAGTTTCAACATTTTGATCCTGCCATCAAAACAAGTTTTATTTCTGCCCACTGCCTTGCTCCCTGTATCCCAATTACTCACAAACACACAGGACAGTCTTGCCCAAATCATTTATCGGTCCAAAGCACAATGCTTTGGGATTTATTTCCTTAAAAACAACACCATTGCTGAAACAAGTCAGTTTTTCATTCTCTCAACTAGGAGAAAACCCATCCCAATACATTTGAGCAGCACCTTCATTTCCTCTTATTATGTTGTGGTACTCTCCCCTGCATTTCCCAGCTCTAGCAAGACAAATCATCATGATTATCACTGCCCTATTCCAGTAACCTACAGGTCTGTGCTATAAGTATCATGAAACAGTATCTTTGAATACTTGTACTTTCAAATCAGATTTCCTTCTACACTTGAGCCATGAAGGGCTGAGTTGGGTTCCCCACGCCAGAAAAAATCACCTTTATTTTTCCAAAACACAAGCTGGTTACAATTCAATCTCACCGGCTGTAAAAATACACAATTCCTATTTTCAAACCTGCTACTCCTGTAGGCCCTAATGTTGCACAATAATGTTCGTATTTGACATTTCTTATTGTCCCCTTCCATTTCAGCAGTACTTGCTCTACCACCGTTTTGCAAAGTAACACAGAATTTCTTTTGGTACCTCAATTACTAGTGTAAAGAAAGTCTAACATTAAGAAATAACATATTAGTAATGTACTGAAAGCAAAACAAACACTGAAGACATTTTATTTACTGTTTCAGTAAATTTTACCCTTAAATTTTGAATCTGGCAGAAAGGGCATGGGCATAATGTTTCTACACAAAACCTTTGAAAAATCCACAAGGTATCTAAGGGTTTTTTTTTGTCTTGTCTAGTAACTCATGCAAGTATTCTGTAATTCCTGAACTTGTGCAAACTTATAGTCCTTTTATCACACTGTTACTCAAAATTAAATAAACAGAATTTTACAATCTTCATCATTTTAGACACCAAAATTATTAGCCACTGACTCTGGCCAATACTCTTTAAAAATATGAACTCCATAATTTAAGCTAATAACTACAGTTGCTGAGGTTTCTATAGTTACTTGTGAAGGGGTCATAGCTCTCTGAAATACGTGCAGGCTTTAATAATAAGCTCCACCACAGTATGCTAACAACCTTTAATGATTAATTAGGCAAAGACCAAATTCCTGGTAAAGCAGAGAATCCCAATATATTCATTACCTAGTGAAGCAGCAAACAAAACAACTTCGGATTTTCAGATAAAACTGTGACTTTAGGCTGCATCTCTGCATTCTGGCAAGAGCAAAATCCCCATGTCCATGAGCTGCCCAGTTAGCCACACCCCACATCAGCAGCCAGCACAGCTGAGTTCCCATCTGGGAGTCAACTCCTTATCCTCCCACCTTTCCTCTCTGATGCCTCCATGGTGAGTGTGATCTTGCACTAGGCTCCCTAGAACTTTCCTGAAGAGATGACAGACAAAATAAGCTCTTAGGAACAAACTGCTAGAGTAGGTAAAAACTGAAGTTGATCAGCAGATCGAAGTATAGGACAATACTTGTCAAGAGAGCTAACCACAATGCACTTGTGCCTCTCTAAATTGCTGCTCTCATGTTGTAATTGTGATTTTCTGTTTCTTTTCCTATGCTTTTATTTATTGTGCATTTTACTAAATCACATAGAATAATACATCACAGTAATTACCATTAATCACTCCCAAGTATTACATGTTCCTATTGGCTTGGGAAGGAAATGCAAGAGTATTGCAGGAAACATTTAAGTAGGTAGAAGTTAAAAAATTTAAAAATGCAGTCAGGCTATAAATCTAAAACAATTTTGAAACTATGTAGTGCTAAAGATAACACTTCCTTGAATGTTTGTATCTTTGTGTATTTGCCATGTTTCATGTGAGTAAGAGACCCCTTTCATCTCCAAAACTCCCTAACTTGCAAATGCATTTGTGGTGTTATGGAAATTGCTTATGTGTTAACAAATGCCACTATGGGAAATCCAGACCTTTGTTTCTCCATGAGCCAAGGACTTGCACCCCACTTAGAGAGCCTTACCCTTTTACATGCCAGACTTCAGCCTGCATGTAGATCAAGCTGATCACTGACACATTATTGCATTATCAATATATATTTATATATCAATATATATATTTTGCTCTGTGTATATCTATTTGGATACCTATTCACTAAGATACACAATGTATTATATATCTTGTTCTGTGTTATTGTATTTGATATAATTCTGATAATATTGTGTTCATATACAGATACACATATCTAACACATTCTGTATTACATAACTATATACATCAGTATTTTATACATACTGAGATATATTATCTATAATATACTAACATATCACAGATGTGCTCATATATATAATGCATATTATATCTAATACAACATGATACGTATTCTAGGAATGAAATTATAGAGCTGGGAAGCACAAAAAAAAATCCAAGAGCTCAAATATGAGCCTAATAGCCAACATTCAGAATTTACAGATTTAGAACAAATGCTAACTGGAGTGAAGTCACTCTTACATTTTGCTGGATACTATGACCTGTCTGGCTTCTCACATCTCCACCAATGCTATCAAGTCAAGGTCAAATGATCCCATGAGTTCCTTGTTGGGAGCACCAATTGGAGGGCCCGTTGGCTGGGTTTTGTTGGGTTCTTTTAGTTACTGGAAATTTTTTGTTCTTTGTTTGGTTTGGCAGTTCAGCAACATTCTTTTCAATGAGTGCTCTTTTGGGGTTTTTTGTGCATTTCTTAAGTTGAAACATAGCTAGCTAAAAAGCTGAAAACACATCAACTTTTTACCTGTCAATAATACACCAAATTTGAAGCCAACAACAGTTAATTCGTTTCTTAAATCCTCTGGGATGAAGAGAGAAGCTTGCTTTGCCTATCAATTGCTCTAAATAATAATTTTTTGCTTGCTTCTGGGACTCAATCAAGCACAGTTTAAATATTTACTGTGGTTACAGTGATGGATCAACAAAAAATAGAGAAAGTTATTTCACCCTCAAAATACAAATGAAAAGCCTGCAGAAAACAGCAAAGCACTACTGGTATTTACACAACAAAGAAAACTACAGATCCACACCTCATGCAATTTCAGAAAAACAAGGCTTGTGATAATCCCTGAGAGGCTGAGGGTTTTTTCTATTTATAAAATACTAAACATTTACACATTTTTCTCCAGAACACAAGCATGAATATATTATTACATCTTCTTTACAATCGTTACAAAGAAAAAAAGTTTATCCAACTAATGAAGGAAGGAAAGAACAATGACAAAATGGTTACATATTCTACTCAAAAGGTAGAGGAGTATGTGAGAGCGGGATAAGGAACACACAATAGACAGCTTTGCTTTTATATAAACCTGCTAAAGGCAAAATATTATTAGTTATATATTAGAGTTATATTATTGAGTTTTCAAATGAAATTACAGTGTGGCAGAACACTCCATATGAACAGTTCTGCACTATCAATGGCATTGCTCACACAGAACACTAAGGATAATAGAAGAAATCCACAGCTGTGGAACAAGGGCTGAAACACCAAAACCCAGCACCCTTGAAATAGTTTCTTTATAAATGAAGCTGCAATATTAAGTGGTTCTGTAACAAACTGTAACTAACCAGTAACCCACACTTAGGGGTGGTAGGAGAACAACTCTCACACAGGGCAGGTTTCCTGGCAGCAGCACTGGCTAAATCAAAGACAGCATCTGCAATACCACCTAGCACAAGGGACACAGACACCCCAGAGCTCCTCAAGTGGTAGCCAATCCAACAAAACCAAAACAAGGGAGGAGGAGAAAAACTGGCCTCATTTGAAATTAAAGAAAGAAATCAATAAAATACCGTAACTACTTTAATAGACATTACAGCAGTGACACATAATCGAGGCTGGATTTTGATATGCATGCAGCCTCAACTCCTCTACTGCTTGTGAGTATCTACAAATTCTACCTAATTCTAGTTACTTGAAAATAATCCGGTTTACAGAACTTCATTTTTTATCTATTGCATAGATCATTATTTCATTTCAAAATAAACGTCCTCACAAAAGTATTACAGTTCACATCTTTAGTAATAAGCAAAAAAATACACCTTGCCAAATACTCTAAAGTGGATTGTTTAAGACAAAAACGTTCCTGTTTTCTGTGATGCATTTCTGCTTTAATTAGCATGGTTGAAGAAGGGGAAAGTCAGTGTCCACTGCTTCTGATAATAGAGCATGTTAAAGAAATAATGGCATTCATTACACTTCAGCAAAAAATTTAGAGGACCAAGGATCTCAGAGACATAAAATAAACAGTAAATAAACCCAAATATTAACAACCTCATGCATATCCCAAGGACTTTTCATTAAGATTTGACATTATCTTCTATTGCATATTAATTTCAGGGGTATTAGAGTAGCCATTCCTTGTCCCATCCACCTGTAGAAACTAAGAGTTTCAGCTAACACACATCTGAAACTTGGCCAGCTCCTCAGAACAATCTTGCAGTTTCCATGTACACATGAAACAAGATGGTCTGCAAAGTATAAATATTTCAGTAAACTCCAGTCTTCCTAAATTATATGCATCATCAGTCTGTCATCCAAGGCTGGAGATGCAGACAGTTACCTGCAAACCACCTATCCTCAGGTTTGAGCAGAGGCTTATCTAGCTCCTACTAAAATTCTGTGTGTAATAAGCCAAGAATGTTGTCAAGCGTCTGCTTGTGTTTTATCATCACAACACAGCCTCATGCATCGTGAGGCTCAAAAAATCCTCAATCTGCTCTCAGAACATTACCTGCCTCATTAGTCTTTACTTTTTGTCTCTACAGACTAACAGTGACAAAAAAAATAATAAATTATTAAGTGCACGCTATAGAGGCTGTGGAATTGCACATCAAGCCCACATTTTTTTATTGCCTGATTATATTGAGAAGACACTACTCTTAGACAACTCTATATAGCTGTGTTTCTAATATTAACGTGCTTGTTTTGAAGATGAGTCTGCCTTCTCTTTTACTAAAGCAAATATTGGATATGGAAATAGAATCTAATAAATTATTTCTAGTTTGCTAGTTTGGAGAGAGGAACAGATCCAGAAGTCTTTCATAAATAGGGAAACAATTCTCAATTCCAATAATACAATCTCTGTCCCACTGCACAGTTATATCTAAATCATTGTCTGTTTCCATCTGCCTAGGTACCATTTCACATTCTTCTGAGAAAAGACCTGACGTCTTCAAGCAACATGCCAAGTTCTGGGTCACTGTGACAGAACATTTTATAGGAAAGGATAATATGTAAATCACTTGACATAATGTCTTTTTGCTTTCAAGTTGATTATTTATTGCATATGTAAATGATGCTTACAGCTAACACTAAAATTAAGTTGCTCCCACTGCAGCAGCATCTACTACTCTTAGGTACTGGTTATCATCCACAACACTCACCAGTCTGCTGAAATTCCATTAACCAGCATATCTCCAAGAAGGGCAGAGGGATGTATTCATTTTAGACCAGACATTTTACAGACACTGAACTGTTTCTTTCATTATTAGTTTTTCTGCTGCCTCAGGACAACTGTCAAGAGTTCTTTCCACCTCTCACTAGTTCTTCTAGGAGTAAATATAACCTTTCAGCGCTTTTATTTTCAACAGAAATGGAAGTCTATGAAAAATGGGAAAATATAAAGGAGAATATCACTGCTATCATTTTGAAGCAGCCCAGCAGCAGAAGGGGTAGAGAAGATGAGATTAGGTACAACATGGCTTTTTGGGCCATTGCTAGAGTAAGAGATTCACTGCATTACAATGGGCAAAAAAAAAAAAAAAATCCCCTTTTCCTATTCTTCCTCTGCTAAAACTGTACTTCAAAGCCCTAGACACAAAGGAAAGTTTCCTATGGAATAACTAGCTATTTCATTCAATAGGAAATAGTTCCACTTGATGCAACACACAATCTTCACTTTGTTCTCCAATTGTAGAGAAAATCAAATGTGATTTCAGCACAAGTGAACCCATAGCTCTTGGTTATGTAAAAGTCCTTTCCATTATATTAATATTTTTTAACATAAATACAACATGGTACATTTACAGGTTTTTCAAAAGATTTTTCAAAGGTAAAGAAAATCCTACCCAAAATACAAAACTAAACAACTGTTTGTGTCAGGGAACAATTTAATTGCAAAAGGAGATACTGTAACAAAAAGTACCTTAAAGTATTGGTTACACAAGTGCTGACTCAGTCTACTTGGTCTAAAACAAGCTCCTATTGGGCTTTCCTTTATGATAAATTTAATTAAGCACGAGCAACCCAAGCAAAACAGAAAGCACACACATGGAGGTGTGCTAAACAAAGAAGAGCAAGTTCACAGTCCAGCAATTTTAGACAGGTAAGACCAAAGGCCATGAAAAATCCTCCTCAGGGACAGCAAAACCACACAAAACTTTTACTCTAAGATGCTGACTCAAGACAAGGAACAGAGTTAGCATAAGAATAGTGTAATGGAAGAGTTTTCAAAACTCATTTCATCTTGTTATTTAAAACACAGTCCTAGGATTAAATATTCAGATTTTATAGCCACCTGCATCCAAGTTCATTTAAACAACAGCTTACAGTTTCATGAGATTTGACATCTCTGGGTTTTCTTGCAAAAGGGGCAGGTAAGGAATTTGCAGGGTCTTTTGCCATTACTGTCAGGCTCCACAGGAATCAATTGCCAACTTGTAACATAATAATAACAGCTTTAAAGGCGAATCCAATGCTCTTGTCATCCGTCATTCTGCAAGGTGTTTTAAACTAATTCATCTATAAACAGAATCAGTGAAGACTGTATAAACAAAAACCCTCTTATTTTTTTAAGCCAGTGTTCTTTACACACATATATGCCTGCAGGCTGTGATAAGCTACAAAACATCTCTGTGAGCAGACACAAGGAGAAAAGAGTAAATGTCTCAGTCGAGTCCCTAGGACACAGGGACACAGAACAGTAACACTGGACAAGACCCAAAACACAATGCTGTTCCCAAACCAGCTGACACTTCCACCAAATGGCAACCTGCTGCCCTCTATCACAAACAGAATTTCTCCAAGCTACAGCTAAGACCAATACCCAATACAAGCACCAGAGTTATGAACTACTGCAACAGTAGTAATTCAGAAAGCTCATCAAAATTAATTTCAAGGGTGAAATTAATTACGGGCAACCCAAACATCAGTTAACTTCTTTACAGAAGACATCAAAGACCTTCATTAGTTCCCTCATTTTCCTTGAAGATTTTACAAAATCTCTCAGGCAAATAACCCCCATTCAGCATAATACAAATCAGCTTTAGTAACACACTCCAATTAAGGCCCCTAAGTTCCCCTGATGACACTTTCAGTTCGGGCTGTGTTACAAGCGTTGAGCGGACAGAGTAACAGACTGGGTCTTAACAACAGCTCGTGATAACCCACAGGAGAGGCAAGAGATCAACTAACAGAGAGTCTAAGAGGAGGAAGAAGAAAAAGCTTATATCCGACTCAAAGGAGTCTGACATACCCCTCCCCTTTTCAGTGGCAACACTTTCTTTCATCCACAGATGAAAGCAGACTATGTACATAGCAAGAAGGGAAATCCAGAAGGAACAAACAACTGAATCCACAGAAGCAATTGCCTTTACACATCTTTAAGCATTGATTTGGATTAGATGATCCTGCAAGAAGCTACTCCTTTTTTCAGGCTTGGCAACATACAACAGCAGCTCTAAATACAGAGTATTCATAGTGTCACACAAGAAAGTGAAAAACTACTAGGTCAGCCTCAGAAGAAAACAAGCCATGAGTTTCAAATTCCTACCCCTGGTAGAAGATAAATTTGACCATGTCTTCTTCAGCACAGACACAGAGCAAAGTTCATTTAAGTGAAAAAAAGCATAAGTTTTATTTCAAAGTTATTTAGCTTCCACCTTTAACTTCTTCCAAGACAAAAGAAAACACATACAACAGTTCACTGCCTCAAAATTGAAAAAAATTGGAAAGACCATGAGACAACTGTACACAAAAGCTGACAATGAGACACCACTAAAAAGCTTTTCCTATGAAAATTGAAGTCTTGTCCATTTTCCATAGGATTTTCTCTCCCAATTCTCTCGCTCCTGTCCTTAAAGATATTATTCATTTAATAGACATTTTCACCACTACTAAACTCTGACTAAACATTAAAACAAACTTCCTGTTATATAATTTCCAGTGTAAAACCTTTGTTTACCATGGTATGTCATGTATTCTTACATTATATAAAAGAAAACTTGCTTACAGAAATCACACAAAATATCATCCTTCCTGTGGAAAAGACTATTCCTGGATTCACCAAGCATTTTATTATTAACGTGCATTGTTCCCAGGCTAGAGGACTCCAGATTTGACATCAGAGTTGTTTTTTTGCAAGCACTCTCCAACCTATATCAAGTTTTCTACAGCTATCCTGCAAAAGCATTTGAAAAATTGGATGCATGAAGAATTAATTCTTTTCGTTCCTTTAATAACACGACTTCTTTGTCTGTCTTGTCTGTGCTTGAAGAGAGATCTCACAAAAATACAATTGAAAACTGATTCTGATTACAATAAACTCTACAAAAATTTCCTAGATTGCAGCTTTTCTTTGCAACTCTAAATGTTCAAAAGTTGGGGAGCAAATAAAAATGAAAAATTAGAATTTCAAACCCATGGCCTAAGTAAGGAGATTGACAAATAAATATAAGCTGAAGATGTTTCTACAGACAGGCATTTCCTGATTTGTTCATTCTCAATACTGAGGCACAGGGATGGTTCAGGATACTCGAAGAGAAATGGAACAGACCAGAACTTGGTAAAACCTTGAGTCATCAACACATTTCATGGGCTATCAACTCTGTTCCAGAAGACCCACGTAACCTAAACAATATCACTGTAATATGGTAAATACAAAGGATTTTGCATTGAAGGTAAGTGAGCAGCTACAAAATATACAGAATAATTATATTTAACACATTAGCTTGACAGAAGTTTTCTGAGAGGCTTTCAGCTTTTTCTGTCTTCTCTTGTTTTGCTAGAAATATCTAGATACAATGGTATTTCTTTAACTGTTCTCTCACTAGGACAGCATTACAACCATACATATTGGTTAGTTACTCATCTCAGCATGTGCATACACCCCTAGAGTACCGACACTATACACAGTTACATACGGAAACTGCTAAGGTTCAACAAAAGCTATGCCTTCAACCCATTACAGGTGTTGCTTCTAGATTCTCACACAGTTTGTTTAAGGGAAACAAAACAGCAGGATTTTCCCATTTTGTTATAAACTGCTGATTCTTTGAGGACAGCACCAGAAGAAAATGCCACAAAAATGTACCTCAGATAACATAGTAAGGAACAGCACAGAAGATTTTATATACAGGAGGGAGACAGAACCCATTCCTAACTAATCACTTATTTCTATTTTCGACATGACCTCCATCTGACTTACTGTGAACTTGCAAAACAGAAGGTAAAGTCAGCATATTTAAACATCATTCTCAAGGTGAAGACTCAAATGCTGAAGGCTAGGGGGCAAGGCTGGTATCAGGATGTACTGCATATTAAGAACACTGCAGTTCTTAGAACACATGGCATAAAACAGACGTTTTCCCTAAAAAGAGAGATACCAGTACAAATCAGACATATATGGGCTCCACCACCTTCTTCCTCCCTCCAACAAGCTTTGCCTTTTCATTGCACAGTAAGATATGTACTCTTCATACTTGTCTGAAATACTGATTTTTGTTATATGTGCTTAACACCACAGCCTGCTGTCAGCAGAAATCAACACAGAACAGAGCAAGTTGTGCCTTCTGCAAGCCTGCTGCTTCTGAAAATAAGTTGTGACATGCCTCACGTGATTTTTTGTTCCTTTTCTTAAACTGGCTTATGTGCAAAATTAGACTGATGTTTAAACAGTGTCAGGCTGTCAGAGGGAGAAAATGACAGTGCTACTGTGACACAAAACATGACAAGGAGAAAGATTAATCGCTTACTCGGAAGTGAAAAGTTGAATACAAAACGCATAACCATGTGTCTCAGATTTGTTATAGCAGGTGAAAGACTGAATGCTGATCCCAAGATATGCTTCATAAATTCCAGTTAACTGAAAAAATAAGTTTACTATAACAGCAAACACACTTTGAAAACAAAGATGATGGAGTTGAAGGTAAAAGTTCCCAAGTGCAAAAACATTTGCTTCAGGGTTAAAATACATATAAAAACACCTGAAATAAGTTAGCTTAGCTACTCAGTACTGGGAAAGAATTTCCAATCAGGAAACAGTTCCACAGAGAACAGAGGGGATAAGAGTTCAGCTGTAAATAAAAGAGAGAGTCACAGCTACAATCAAAGTATTTCAAATGTTTATTCCACTATTTGACATTAACCATGCTACAGCACGATACACACCTAAATGTGACCTCTGTTTCCATCACATTTCCCTTTCTCCCTGAAATCCTGTATCCTCCTCAAGAGTACCTTTCAGAATGGTTCCTCAGTTTTTGTGAATGTGGGTCATGCATTAGTTTACTAATGAGACATGTTTGAAACCTGAAGAGGTTAAGTCAGCACTGCTGTTAGTGAATAGGTTGGTGAACTGCTGGGGAAACAAAAAGGGAAATAGGAAAACTAATTAAGTGTATTTATAGTGATGTGGTGAGTGATAACCACAACTTGATGATTAAGGATTTTTAATTCTTCAGGTGACATGATATTTTGTTCCTAACTGCAGCACAGCTGAATTACTCCACTGGAGTGAGAGGTATAAAAGCATGGAAATAGCAGATGATTTACTCAAAAACAATGCAGAAAAAAACAATACAAAAATACTTTAACAGAAAGTTCCTACCTCCCTGGCCTGAGCACATTAACAATTTCTTTATGTGCTCTGTTGTTAAACTACTCTCTGAAAAATAGTTCCCGATCAAACCTTTTTCCCTTTCACACATTTCAACCCAATTAAAGACAAGAAAGATTAGTGTGAAAGAGACAGTTAATTTTAGAAAATTTATGCATAGACCCAAATGTGTTTAATTACTTCAGTATTTCCCACATGTAGGAAAATCACTTTTAAGTAGGCTGCAAAACAGTGTTTTAAAAAGCAAAAGTATGGTACTGGATTGCCATTGACATCAAGTGGATAACAAATGAAAATTTAACTTCTTAAGCACTTACTTTATTTTTCATCAGATTTAAAAAGAAAAAAAAATCACAAAACATACTCAAAATCGTTCACTTATGTGTTTATCATGAGGACACTGTAAAACTGTGAGTAGTTTTACAACTGAATTATCTCCTTCTGTCCCCTTTCCCTTCTCCCAAGGAACAGACACTGTGCTTGAGATGAAGCAAGAAAAGCCCGAGTTCAGATTGTCCCATGTTAGTACCCAGTTCCAGAGCCCACAAGGAGCCCAGGACAGGAATACAACAGAGGGGCTGGAGGATGCACAGAAAACATTCAGACTTTTACAAAACAGACTAAGACTGTGCATTTACAATAGTGTTCAAAAACTGGTTTTTTAAGTCAATTAGTTTACTCTGTCCAAAGTACCTAACATGGCATTGATCATTCAGAAAGTAAAAGAGAGTAAGACTTAAAAACTGACAACTTTAGGATCATTCAACATTTCTTTACTGGAAAAGAAAAAGACAAAGAAGACTACATCCAAGCTCAAAGGGAAGACCCAACACTAAATTAATAATAAACATTAAATAAGGTTTGTTGAGCCACAGACTTGAAGGCTGTATATCCACACAATAGATTTCGTATGGAACCAAACCTGTGCATGTCAAAATTCATGTCATTTGTACCTGGAGAACTCCAGGAGTCGTGCCACAATTTAATTACCCCTTTTCCCACAATTAAAATACATATGCCATATATTCTTGCACATGTAAGCATACACAATCCTTTGAAGTTACTTCAACACTGTACAAAAGAAAAAGAACACCTTAACAGCTGTTTAACACTTTAACTAGGCTTAAATTACTGGGAATCAGGAGTTAGATCACTTGGAAGCCACCTTTTCAGACATGGATCATTAAGATACAGAAACTCATATTTTGTTCAAATCTATCTTCATCCTCTTTATCCTCACCACCAAAAGCACTTCCAAGGGCCTTTACTAGCACAAAGTCCCTCAAGTTACAACACAGTCCTCAAACACTAAGGAAGCCCTGCTGTGCACCATATCTTTCAAATTTACAATTTGCTCCAAAACATAAGAATCCACAATGTGGATTCAAAAACTATATATTTAAAATCTATGGGGAAAGGAGCATGTGCAGAGGCACAATACACAGCACAAGCAACTGTCCAAAACAATCCACAGCCATTAGCCAAAGGCATCACACACAAAGTTCAACTGATTCCATATTTAAATGGTATCAAATCTAGGAAACAAAATATTTCAATTAACCTTCCATTTTTTTTCTCCAAATGTTTCTGCATTTTTCAAAGACAAATAACCTATTCATGTGTCATCCAAAAATCTGCCTTAGTTCAGCTTGTTCAGTCCAAGCTTTAGCTGGAGCAGAGATTTTCAATTGAAATATATAGTACAAACTCAAAATATGTAATTACACTGCATGTCACTGCAGACAGAATATCCTTCTCCAAACACTGAAGTTTATCCAGGTAGATAAATGAAGAGCTGTGGCCTTGCTACAAAACCTAGCAAAAAAGAAAAAAAAAAACCAAAAGACAACATTTAAATTACACAAAGTATATGATCACACTGCTGAGCTGTTAAGTTTATTTACATTTTGTACTGCTGAAAGCCAATGCATGCAGTAACAAACAACTGATCTAAATAGAGATTGTTTAAAGAGCCTTTGCAATTAACAACTGGGAAGAACACATCAATATCTAATTAACAGAAAAGGCAATTCTTGTACAACTTCAAAGACATGTCTCTTAGATCCACTATAAAAAACTTGGTTACAAATTTCTCAGAACTAGCCAGCTAACGAAACACTAGCTACTAGAAATTTTAAGAAGTGCTACATGATTCTAATCTGACAGTTCTTCCTTCTCCTGAAAATCTTTAATTGCTTAAAATGTCAGTGCATTCAACATGGCAATTAATATTCTACTGCATAACTGGCTTTTCAAGCCTTCTTTCACAAAATTTTCTTTTTGGATACACTACATGTACAAAGCCATTTTTAAAAATGATACACCATGCCTCTGCCAGAAGTACTACACAATCACTAACACTGCTAGCTAATGAATGAAAGGGGCAAGAGTTATGATTCTACTAGCATTCAAATGCCACACATCAGGTTACAAAAGCATAGGCAGAGAACATAGGAGCAGCAATCTGATAGAGATAAAAGGAATGGTGGCCCAAGATATCCATAAACATACAAAGCAACAGCACATGGTTTGCCAGACTCAACACAGACTTCTCACGAGGGGACTTGATCATATAATCAGCAGTAGAGTTGATGGAGTTCCAAGACTTAAAACGATGGAGCAGTATACTCCAGTAGAATCTGTACTCTGCCCTTAGATGTACAAGATGACAGAACCTTGCCACACAATTTAGCACTGCTCATCACTCAGTACCATGCCTTTACCAAGCCCAGGTCCACTGCATGCTCCCCAGCAATGGCAGGAGACCCATCCATGGTACCCTGTGCTGCCCACATGCCACGTGGGGCAGCAGCAAGGGAAGGACAATTCCTCTGCAGACAAGGTGACAATGCAGAGAAAGACAATGTCCTGGGGACAGGTGGGGCTGGGGCAGGACTCATCCTAACTCAGGCACAGTTCCATGGTAAGGAAGACCCACACCTCTGCAGGCTGTGTTTGTGGCTGATCTTTTCCACTCACAGTAAATTTTATTATTACCAATGCTCTCAAACTTATTATTTCAAGCATTCTCAAAAACTCTAGCACTTGCAATTCATTCTACTCTACAGCTACAGTCTTCTATAAAGCACAGGTGACAAGGTTTAATAAATCTGTTGTTTGTGAAGAGAAAATAATAAATTATATATATACACACACATTTTTAAGAAGTTCCTTATGTGCTCCAGTACTTTGCCAAGTTTTAGAGAAGATTGCCAAAATAAAGCAATCTCAGTTTGGATAAGCAGTTGTTTGCCACTCTGACAGAGCCTCTCAGACTTTGTGTTAGACTTCATTAAAGAAATAGTCTTGTCTGCAATATGCTCATCCATCCAACTGTCCTGTATCTATTTTTTTCTGGCAAGACAGCAGCTGGAAACAGGATTTAATGAGAAAAAGTTAACAGGAATAAAGAGTATGCTTTGCACATTTGGAAGTTCTCTGGAAAACATGATTTAAAGGGATTTAGCAATGGTAACAGACCAGTCAAAGAGATTACAGCTTCTACAGCTACTAGTTTATATCATAAAGACCATCTAATATTTTAGCTTTTAGCTGCACAAAAGAGCTGAATGCAGGTATCTGATGCAATGAATATAATTTATACAATTAGTAAGATAAATACAAATATTTAACACGTGCAGTTCTGAATGTCACACCAAAACGTGTAAGCCTATATGTAAATGTAATCAGACAGAAAGGTGAAAGAAATGGAAAATGGCTGCAGGTTAGAGTGAAGTGAGTGATCCGAGTTTAGCCCATTTAACTTCTCCAAAAGTTCAGCGCTGATGCCATTAACGCATGTTTTCTCAGAACAAACATTTAGACAATGCTTGTTTATCAAAAAAGAATCAACACTGGAAAAGCTCACACTGGGCACATTCAAATAGGAAAGTAAAATAACCCATTTTAACACGTGACTGTAGCCCATTCTTTGCCAGATTAACATACCCTTTTCCAAACCATAAATCAGGAATTGCCTAGTAATTGCACACAGAATACTAGAGGTAGAGGGAGGTGAAAACTGCAAAACAAGCTCTTGGAGTTGTAAGATTAAGATGCAGAGATGGAAAACACTGAAATCACTCCATCTGCAAACCACTGTTCCCTAGTCCAACTAAACAAGTGCTGCCGCTACTATTTCCATAGTGTTTGGGATTTTTGTTCAAGGGTCTTTGCTGTTGGATTGGCTTTTGTCTTTTTGGAGAAAGGACTTTGGGGAGGCAGGTCATTGAGGAAGTTAACTTTATGCTATCCATCCATATGCTGGTTTCTAGGAATAGATAAACAACCAAGAAGGCTGTCTGACCAGTTTTTCTTGGTTGGTTGGTTTTGGCGGAGGTTCTTTGGGGGGTTTTTGGTAACTTTTGTTTGTTTATTTAAGAGAGTCAGGAGATGATTTACTCTCTCCTTCACCTTAAGCACATGATTTTTTCATCTGTTATCTCAAACATCTTTTGGTATATTCTCAAAACTGACTGGCAACTAGTAGCATCCTGTTCCACTATACTGTGGCTTTCCTAGATCCAATTCTGCTGGCACTTATGTCAATCATCTTTCAAATCTCACCTTATCCTTCATGATAAAAACCTTAGGTGCCTCCATATCACACAAGAACTAAGAGACAAAGAAAGGATCTGCTCACATCCCTAAGTAGTTTCACTACCCTCTCCACATAAGTCCAAGTACTGCATCTTGTTCCTGATTTCCCAGAGAAAACACAGTTATTGTTAGGTCAGCTGAGAAGGGTAACATCCAGTTCCAACAATTAGGGGCAACAAGCAACAGCACAAAACCCACAGATGGTTAAAAGTTGCTTTGGGTTTTTCTGGGACATAAGCAGTCTAGGAATTATCTTTACAAATGTCTGCACTTAACAGAACAATGTACTAGAAATAAATAGTTCCTCAGTTTCAACAGATAGTTTGATTTTCTCTGCATCAAATTCAGTCAATAATGTGTCTTCCGTTAACTAGATGAAACTATTTTCTACTACTTCAAACTCTACTACAGAAAAATTAAACAGGTAACTAAAATAGTGTTTATAATGTATTCACAGTACAAGTGTCTGGGTTTGGTTTTTTTTTCCTTTCCTAAGAGCAAGGAACATACTGGGGAAAAAGCCAAGTACTGGAAGTCCCAATAACACCCACTGTTTATAATGCAATCAAATGTTAACACAAGATAAAAATACTTCAAACGCTGTTTGTTATTCTTCCTCAATTCTATCCTATATGACTTAAAGATATTTAAACTATGTTTATATTTTCAGCTATCCTCCACAGAACGGCCAGTGTTACTAAGTAGACAGCCAACAGCAAAAGGAATACTTGGAAGTATTGCTTTAAGCAATTGGGACAATTCCAAAATCTCACTTTTGAAGTAATAAATGAGCCACAGAAGAAACCACTTCTCACCTGAATTTCTGACAGTTACTCCACATGTTTTTATCCATATTAATACAGGGATACAGGTGAACATGTAGTCTAAATGGTGTGCCATGCTTTGTGTACCAGGCAGCTGGACACAGGCATCCTCAACTTTCCTCTTCTACTCTGAGGTTACCAACCAGGTAGGTCTGCTACAATATTTGTGCACAGTAACTTTCAAGCTCAGTTCTACTACCAGAATATGGTTAATTAAAGTAGAAAAGCAGGCAGCCCACAAACACCTGATAGCCAATGTTTATAATGACCCATTTATAATGTTTATAATGAGCATTTTGAACCTTTTAACATAACTCTCCCAAGCGCCTGCTGACAGGAATGTCAAAGTTTGGATTTTTGAAATAGTCATTGATCAATTAAGTATCACAGCACAAGAACAGGCTTTTCAGTCTGCCCACAGTCTCTATTTCCAGGTCTTGTACTGCTTTTCAGACCTCCAAACTGCAGAATTATTCATACCATCATTAGTTTTAATGAAGAAAACCTGAAGTTCCAACTGCTGCAACTACCAGGTTTTCCTCCTCTGTGTGTGACCAATCATCAAGTTATCTAAACCTTGAAGCAGCACAGCTAATCAGCATAGTTACAAAGCCCTTTCTGCTGCAGCCTAATTCTTCTCCACATCATTTTTTTTTTGTCCAAGATGGTGAAAAACAAGTCTTCTGCAATACTTCTGACTTCATGAAATACAGTTTCTTGGTTGCCAAACTACATTTGGATGAAGCAGTATATAGACAACAAGTACATTCTTCCAGGAGAACCAACAGAACTTCCAAGCAAACCAGATACAAGAGCAACAACCAGAGCAGGAAGGTACATGAAGTGGTATAGGACAGCTCTTACTACATGTTCAATCACAATTTTTAAGTCTATTATTTAATATCATTCAATATTCCCTGCATTCCAAGAAACAAATGGAATTTCCTTGATCAGAAGACAGTGGCAAAAATTAGACTGTGAAATGGCAACAAAATCTCTGAAACCTGTGAGCTACTACAGCAAAGAAAGCACAGTTCAACAAAACAGCACAGTCAAAGGAGTGAAACATGGTCCTATTTTCTCAAGGACATTTATTGTTCAATTATAGTGCATTATTGCTTAGCAACACAATTTGGAGCTGAAATTCTTCCTGCAGTGGTTGCAAGCAAAAAACAGGACTCAACTCCCACTGTACCACAGCAGCATGACCACTTCATAAATGCTATCAGCAACACCTTCCCCTACCCAGAACCACTGCCTCCCACCACTTCCGGCAAAAACAGAGCCCAAAAAAGGAATTAATTTGGAATACTGTTCCAGGTAAAAACAATTAAGTTTTACGCTTGTGTCAAATTAGCTTAAATGCAGAACTGCTCCTGTAAAGTTCAGAGGGCAAGAGGCAGCAGGACTAGGCGGGGATAGACAGAACTGTATCTTTGAAAGCGAATGCACACTTAGTTTGGCTCGAGGCTGCCACCAAACCACAGCTAAGGCAAATCTAAGCCTAAGAAACATTCACAGTCTCTGAGTGCCTCTTCTGGAAGAGGAGCCTTCAGCTACTGAAGTAAAAGCCCCTACTCCAGAGACAAAGGAAATCTAATAGACTATGCAAGCACAGCCAAAGCGCAATATGTGTTCTAAAATGGCTATAGGGAAATGGGAATGTGAATCACTTATGTAAGAGGTAAAGAGACCATATATAGCTACAAGTCCTTTGCTGTATCTCAGGCTATCTCTGTGGGGGCTGGATGGAACAGGGAAGGTCTTTGAGGAAGGGATTCTTAACACAAAAATGCTGTATCTTTGTAGGTTTTCATCTTGACAAAAAAAGAAACTCAGAGGGAAAAAGCCCCATATTTGCTGAAGTGCTCTTGGTATTTTATTTCTTAGGTAAACTATTACTCTCCCCAAATGAAGTTACTTTTTCAGGTTGTGTTTATACATAAGACTCAATAGTACTCTAGCTGTGAAGGTGTCACTTACATAGCCATTAAGTGAATGCTGCTACTATACAAAATAACAAAATAGAAGCTGTTATCCAATGGGAGAAATTGAAATTCTTCACTCCTTTATTCAACAGTTACTAAAACCAGTTTGCAGGGAGGAAACACAGAAATAAGAACTACAGTTCTATACAAGGATTACAAATAAAGCCAGTGGGTAGTTTTGGCTTCATACAAGATCTGGTAACTTGAAAACTAAATACACCACACATGGTGATCAAAGCTCCTTACATAATACATTTCATTTAGATCCAATGTCACAAAGGGACAGCAAAGTATCTTAAGACATCCAATTCCTGTTGCTGAATTGTTTGTCCACCTCACTGTCATTTTTCTACCCTGACCCACAGGAACTTCTTGATCATACGCATTTTTTCCTTGAGGCTTTGACTGCTACAGGGAGATATTAGATATAAAGGAAAGTTTTGGAAAAGCCTTCCTTAAAGGCTGAACATAAAACGATGTAAGAAACATGTCATCTAAGAAAAACTTTCAGAAGTGTTAATATAAAATGCATTAGCACCATATGAAAGATTCCTCAGATTTTAAACACGTAAAATATTAAGATCAGGAAAATCTCAGTACTCTGAAATTCAGTTCTTTGATTTCTTATCAGTCAGTGATCTTTGTGTAGTCACAGAAAGGCAAGCAATCATAACTTGAAAGTGCTGCTGGGTCAAGCTTAACCTAGCAGCTTAAGTTTAGGACCTCAATCAACAGCAAATGAGGACATTTCTTCAGCAAAAGAAGAGCAAGTCTTCATCTTCTCTAATAGAAGTTCTTCCAAGAAAATGATTAGCAACTTGATTACATTAACTTGATTGCATGATCTACTGTGGTATATTTTATTATCCTCTTGAGAATTACACCTTAAAGTTAAAAGTGCATTGGAAAAGGTGTACTTAAAAAAAAATACCCTAATTACTATAATTACTATAGCCTGCTAAATAATCACATAAGAGTAGAACTTGAGTTCATTGAAAAGTTAGCTCTTACTTTGTTTGAAAAAGCAAAGACTACATGAAATGGCTTCATCACAAAGAGAGCAACCAAAAAAAAAATACCCTATGGACTGAGAACTATCCAGCTTTAATCAGCAAGAAATCACACGCCACATGAAGAAATGCAACTTTACAAAAACAATGGTATATATGTACTATTTGAATGCTGCTCTAGGAACAGCATTTTATTCAGCTACAATTATCAAGCATTTCTTTATCAAATGTCCTTATCCTAAGGTTTCTTCTGGCACAGGAAGCCAGGAAAAACCTTGAACTGAGCAAGTTAAAGGTGGTCTAGATGCCCTAAATTTTTTCCTCCAATTCCAGCATGCTATCCTGAAGAGAGGAAAGTACATGACAACCTCTCAGAAGTCTACATTTCTATAGTTGCTCTCTGGCCACAGAAGAAACTGTGTCACTGCTTTTGCCCTTACTTTACCACCTATGATAACAGCAGAAAGAAGTGACACAGTTGCACTCACAGTTCTCAGCCTGGTCTTCCCCCAGGAACTCAGACTTTTGATAGCCAGAAAGGTCTGTCCTCCTATGTGAGCTCAATCCACCACCGACTGTACCAGCTGTTCTAGAGACACATTGCTTCTTTCTCCACAGTAGTCCCTGTCCTCAGCCAAGGCAATGGTAAGCCTACTCTAAAAACCATTTTTAACATTTCCTTTGCTCTTCACACCACCTCTTTCACACCTGTCCAAAACAGTTCCAAACCACAGATAAATTCCAATCATTCTTAATGTTCAGGCATTACATGGTAATTCTCAAGTCTGAGTGATTTGCAAAGCCTCTTATTTTTAGACAATGTGATAAAATCATGAAAGCTGGAGACTCTTCAGACCTGAGGAGAGTGTTGACTTTCCTTCTTTCAAATAGCCACTTTCAGTTACATGAATAGACAGGTATATACCACTAGAAAATAAGAGTATCAGCATGAGCTATAGCCTAAAGGAAACAAACAAGACAATTAAGGATGCAGGTACAGGGAAAAGCATCATCCAATACTGAACAGCAAAATGAATTTGAGGAATCATCTGGTATCCTTTTGTGTATAGTTTTGCTACACAAACCTGAAGTTAGAATAGCCTTTATACACTTCAGAACGCACTCTGTCCAAAAATGTTAGCAAATTCTCAAAATATTTTTCCTATTTCTCCTTCTCAAGCCTTTGACTTCTGGATTACCTGGCACGTCTCACAACAGGGAAGGAATCTTCAAAAACAAGAATGCTGTTAAATGTCTCAAAAGTGTCTGGAGAAAAAAAGCAAGAACTGGACTACCAACATTACAACAATGAGAGAACAGCTCTTAATAGTTTCATCCAATTTTGAAGAAAAAGAACGCTCAAAATCCCTAAAGAATTGCTACATGTGAAGCCATTATTGAACGAAATCAGTAAAAGGGCTTGTAGAAGGTGTCAGCAAACACTTTCATTCTAGAAAGTTCAGAGTATTTTACCACTACATCATTTTTTTCAACTAGAATATTTACTCCTGGATATAATTTTCACAACATTTTCCTGACTGCACATTTTTATTTAAGGATTCTTTTAAACTTTTTTTTGCTAATTAGCTGCACTTTAACCAGGTAGCAGCAGCATTATATCTTGACCCTTAAATGTGTAATTGTGAATAAAGTTCTTGAACTACTGTTCCATCTGTCTTTGAAAATAAAGGAAAACTAAAATCCCTCAAGACTTGAGCCTTCAAATTACTCTAGCTCAATTTTACTATTAACTCTATTGTCACAGAATAAGAGAACAAGAAAGCATTAATACTGAAGAGAATTACAGAATCGTCTAGGTTGGAAAAGACCTTAAAAGATAACAGAACCCAAGCATTAATCCAGCACTGCCAAGTCCACTGCTAAATCATGTCTGTAAATGCCACATTTCAAGTACATTTTATGGTATAGTGACTGAATCTCTTCCCTGTTGGCAGTTTGTTCCAATGCTTGACGCCTCCTTATGGAGAATTTTTTTCTAATATCCAATCTTAATCTTCCCTGGTGCAACTTGACGCTATTTCTGCTTGCCCCATTACTTGTTACCTGGGAAAACACACTGACCCACCTTTCTACAACTTCCTTGCACAAAGGTGCAGAGAGAGAAAAGGTCTTGCCTGAGCCTCCTTCCAGGTTAAACATCCTTCATAAAACTGGTAAGCAATTTATGAATACAAGGTTCTGGTGCTTTGCAGAAGATACTTATGAACTCTTAAAAAGATGAAGGCATATTCTCTTATTTCTACACCTTTTCAGAAGATATTTACTGTACAACAGGTACATCAGAGGTCCATGTATCTCTATGCCCACAGCCTTATCTGCCTCTCTACCCCACAAACAGAAGTCTGCTATGCTTTAGCCACAAAGCTAGCTCCTGAGCTGAAGTATGGAGCTAGTGTCCTTCCCTGCCTTTTGAAGTTAAACTAGGGCAGACTTTCTGTTAAACTCCACATTGCATACACCAAGAAATTGGCACATGTCTGCCAGGTTCTATATGTGCATTTTCAAAGGCAATTTACAATGTATTTTCCTCAAATATGTCAACTATGCCCTAAATAAAATTAGCATTGATGTCTCAAACCTGCACACAAGAACTGAGTTGGTTTTAATACTTGTAGGAGGTATTTGCTTTCACAACAGCAGTGGTATTAGGCATCTCAGTAGTGCACCACCCCCATTACAAATGGAGAGTGCCCAAATGCCAAATAGTTTGCAATTGCTGAAATATAAGTGATTTAATGTAAAAAATATAAGAGATTTCTACCATTGTTTCAAAACTTTAAACAAGCTTTAACTTTCTGGAGGGAAGAGTCACAGGATTTAGAAGAACAGAACTTGATACAGGAATTGTGTACCAATCTAAAATAAGGAAAACTTACTGCACTGAAGCATTCTCCCAAAACTGTACACAGACCAACAACAATTCATTAGGCCAGAACACAGTCACTTCCGGAAAACGAATGAAATACCAATACAAAACTTGTCCTTCACCAGTGGGAAACAAGGCATATCACAGTAGGTGTTTAATTCCTTGTACTGAAAGAATCTTTGGAGCCCCGACTGTAAAACAGAACAAAAACCCCTCCCTCAATTAATATTAAATCCAAATAGGACGTGTGATATAGTAGTATCATAAATAGTTTGGGTTGCAAAGGATCTTTAAAGGTCATCTAGATCAACCCTGCTGCCACAGGCAGGGACATCTTCAGCTACATCGGGTTGCCCAGAAACCCATCCAACTTGACCTTGAATGTTTGCAAGGAGGGGGCATCTGCCACCTCTCTGAACACCCTGCCTCTACTGTTTTACCACCCTCATTGTAAGAACTTCCTTCCTTCTCATCTAGTCTAAATTGGCCACCTCCCAGTTTAAAAGCATCGTCTCTTGTCCCTATTGTAAGAGGCCTTGCTAAAAAGTTTGTGCCCACCTTTCTTATAGGCTCCCTTTAAAGCAGGGTAAGGTGGCAATGAATCTCCCCAAAGCCACCTTTTCTCCAGGATGAACAACCCCAACACTCTCAGCTTCCAAAACATAATTAAACCACTATGTGGAAGTATTTAAGAGTTCAGCTTACTTCATATAACAAGACAACCCACCAAATTATCTTACCACCACAAGGCTACAGCATTTCACAAAGCCTATTACTCCCTTGGCAAGCATTAATGTGTGTGTGCTTAAAGGCACTTAAGCATCGACATGTGTACACAGAATTCCAAGTATTTATTACATCAATGAAAATCACTAAGAAGGAGTACCTCTTCCACCAGGTTATGCTTACACAAAGAGATATTAAGCTTCTTTTCATCTGGAAATTTGAATGTTTATTCAGTTCACTGTGGTCAGATGCACTTAGAATGACCTTCCCCCCCCCCCCCCCGCCCCAGTTCCATTGTGCAAGGAACAGAAAACACACAGCTTCACTAGTCAGATCACCAATTAGCTACAGTACTTAGTGCCCAGATGACAAAACACATTTTCAGGTCAAGAGAAAGTGTCATGGCTGTACAGCTGAATACCCACCAAAAACTAAGAGACCCAGGTCCCAAACCTTCTGCACTGCTCTGTATTTTTAATATTCTGAAAAGCCAAAACACTAATCAGATACAAGGATCAAAAGAAAACCAAACTAGAAAAGCATTACAGATTTACAGGTCTCTCACATAAATAGAATTTTAACTCCAAAAATCTCCCATTTAGCATTTAAATAGAAATTCTATGGTAAAACGATCAGGATTTTTTTTTTTTAAACCTGAAACAAGTAATGGAATACTTATCACCATTGGAAGAAATCTGGTAGTTACAGATGCTCAGAGAAAGAGTTCCCAGTTCAGAATGTTCAAACGCAAACATTACACTGGAAAAAACTAAAACTGTGGAGTCCATCTGGTAGGAATCTTCATGCTCATACTACTGTTAAAATAGGTAGAGCTGAAATAAGTAACTCTGGCAAGATGTTCCAAGATATCTATATTTTAAGAAAAATTACACTACACAGCACTAAATTTGTAAAAGCTTATAAATTCTTCCAGGATAAACTGGAGGTAAATTTATGCATACAGGCACCAAGTTATGACTCTAAGTCTATAAAACTGAATTTTCTTTAAAAACCTAAGCAACATTCGACCAGGTGTCTGTTCTTAAAGCTATGAACTTAACTTGAAGCATATTGCTAGACCTGAAGTTTACGACGAGAATGCTTCCAGTAACCAGAAGCACATGATAGTGTAATTGCACACCCCAGAATGTAATACTACACTTAAAAATGGTTATTTTAATGATTACGCTAATGAGTTCTAAACTTCCAACCCATGTGCATACAGTTTCATAATTACACAGCTTGAAATCCTCATCAGCAAATCCAAATGCTCCTGAAATCCAAATCATTTTATAATCTTGAATAATGCATGGCACCTCTGCAGCAAGAAATTAAAACAAATTTCATAAAAATGCAAAGCTTCATAATCTGAATTCTAAAAGCCAGTGCATTACTGAAATAAAGTGTTGCTTAGTAAGTACTAATGATGGTGATTTTTTGCCCCCTCCCCCTGGTATTTACAGTTCAGACCCTATGTCAGAAATTAACAGGTCAACTCCTACCAAAATATCCTTTTATTTATATGTATATGGTGGCTCACAGCATACCCTACTACACAAGAGTGAAATCAGACATCTGTTTCCTAAACAAGCACTGGTTCAAAATTGCATGAAAGTTTTTCTTCCTGAAAAGCATGAAAACATTTTTTTAAAAGTAGGCTGCAGCTTGACTGGTTAGCATATTATTTTGTCAATAGCAAAAACAGAACTCCATCTTAGTTCATTGAAGAGCCAGCCAATGAAGGTCTACTGTTTGTCTGTAGGAATGGCCCCAAGCTCAATGCCTTTTCTTGTTTGATTTTGAACTACTGGCAAACCCTAGACAAACTCAGTGAAAACTCTTAGCAAGCATCAGTAGTGCTGTCCTTTTGAACAAGTCCAAAAGCCTTGTCAAGATGACAAGAAAAGCCACTATTACAATCAGTGAAAAATCACAGAATGGTTTTGGTTGGAAGGGACCATAAAGATCATCCAGTTCCAGCCCCCTGCCATGGGCAGGGCCTCCTCCTGCACCATACCAGGATGTGCTCAGAGCCCCATCCAGCCTGGCCTTGAACAATTCCAAGGACAGGGTATTCACAAGCTTCTCCGGGCAACCTGTGCCAGTGCCTAACTACCCTCACATTGAAGAATTTGCTCCTGCTATCTCATCCATCTCCTCTTATTTCAGAAACCTTCCCTCTTGTCCTGTCATGAAGTCCCACGTAAAAAGTTTTTCTCCCTCATTTTTATGACCTTTCAGGCACTGGAAGGCTGCAAAGTCTCCTTGGAGCCTTCTTTTCTCCAGGCTGAACAATCCCAACTCTCTCATCCTGTGGTCACAGAATAGGTGCTCCTTCCCTCAAATCAACTTGATGGCCCTCCTCTGGACCCTCTCCAACAGGTCCACATCTTTCCTGTGCTGAGGAATCCTGACCTGAACTCAGTATTCCAGATGGAATCTCATGAGAGCCAAGTAGAGAGGGAGAAACACCTCTCCCAGCTTGCTGGCAATGGTTCCTTTGATGCAGCCCAAAAGGATCGATACCCTGTTTTCCTCTTGGATTTTCTTGCATCCCACATTTCCACACCTTAAGGCGCCGACAAAGATAAAGGTATTATTTAAAATATGCCCTAATACTTCCCTTTCTTGTGGACATATGATGTATCACTAACCATCAGACACCTGAAGAGTTCCTACTGGGATTCCCTTTACAGAACAGAAACAGCATGGAACTGTCACTCACAGTTGTGTTTTGTCTTTATAACTTCACTCAGAACTAGATATGAATATTTAAATAAACAAATATTGTCAGCAATAACAATTTCATATCCTAATAACTCTGATTGTTGGAAGTAACAGCTGAAACTTATTACAAAGAATTTATACAATGAAGAAAGAGTACTCTAAATGTAATGACGATGTTAATACTGTATTATGCTTGTGGAGGTCGTAAACATGCTATTCAGAATAGAAGTTAAATCTATTTCAATTTTTACAATTTAGGGTTTGAAAGAAGAATGCATTATTAGTTATCCTTTTGCTAATAAAATGTTAATATTTCTGGGCATCTGTAGTATCTCTTTACTGAAATCACAAAATACAAATACAAAACCAAAGGCAGTGAGGAAGAGTCACAAACAGCTACACATATTCCATGTGTAGAATATATACAGAGATACTAACCACAACCTAAAAATTATATTAAGGGTAAAAAAACCTCAACAAAAATGCATTAAAACTAAAATCAAAGAACAGCAACCCTTACATATAAGTTCTGCCAAATTTCCACAACTTCGTTTTCCTCATCTTGATCACATCAGGCTTTTTGATCTACTAATCCTTTGGTTTACCTCATTAGCAGCAAGGAATTAAACCTCAAAATTGGCTGCCTCTGGACACCCATTTTTCCAAAAAGGCATTACAATTTACAGAAGCGTAACCAAGAGTGCCACAAGCACTAAGTGTCAAAAGTCTGGCGTGTGTATTTGCTGCAGCCAGTTCAACAGTCAGCAAAAGCACACACACAGCAATAATGGGCCATGGTATTAACCAACTAAGTGTCATAAAACATTGTGTCAAAGCCCTAGACCACAGCAATGTTAGCCACCTTATAAGGAAGAAAAGCTGCAATTTTTTCTTCTTTGAGTCTTCTTTCTTTTCAATATAGATTTTATGAAAGACAGAGCATCCAAGTTATAACATGCCATTTGGAACTATCCATTGCACACCTCCAATGTTACCTCTACATTACATGAAACTAACATCAAAGTGCTTTCTGTGCTATCAGACACCTCTCTCACATTCTTATAAAAAGGGTTGTTTTAAACTTCTCCAAGGGAAACTTGTCTAATATGTAATACTTTGTAAAGGGCTCTTCATTAAAAAAAACACTGCAGCATAAGCTTCAATAGGTAAAAATTCTCAGCTGTAAAGAAGTCTCACATCTCTTCCTGTTTTCCCCAACTATTGTACAACAAACTGAAGAATTAAAAACCCTCTATTCTACACTCCAGTTATCAGAAAGCTACAAAACCCTACAGAGCTCAATTACACAGAAGTCTAGAGTTCGAACAGCATTTCTCTGACTTAAGTATGCATTACTTGCACAGATCATTTATTTGAGAATCAAGCCTTACAACAAAAAAAGCTGTAAAGCATGACATTTACAGGCTCTGTTGACATGCTGGGAGGCAACAAACCAGCATCGAGGCCTCTGCCACCAACTTCCAGGGGAAGCTTTTAGAGCAGCAATGCTATAACTCCATCTGAGGAGAAACTGCCTCAGAATACCCCAGTCGTTATTTAAACTACTGATACATTCCCATCCACTAGATCCCTTCTCATTCTCACTCAATTTTGCCATTTTTCATCTTGATGTAGATCTGATCAACTCATAGTCTTCAGTCAAAGCTTCTGTATTTACCTAAGGGTTACTGATGCTCTGATTTACTTCTGTTTCATGAGGAATTTGAGGACTGAATATAAACTGATCAAAGACAGAATTTGTTCATCATAATTTAAATGCACATTGCACATTAGAGTATGCCATCATTTTCACAGACAAAATGACAGCCCTGACGGTCTACAGAGTTAAACCCAGGTCAAAAAATAACTGCTCTATAGTACTAAACCTAGACAGCCATCACTTCCAGTGACTAAACCTGCCTGTAAACAACAGAAAAGTTCCAAATCCACTGATAGAAAACACTTGCCAGCATGTCTTTCTACCTGGAAAAATATTTCTTTTGTATTACAGCCTCAAAGTTCAGAGCTCCTTCAATTTTACTGCTTTGCTGAAAAAAACAGCCTCACAATTGCAAAACCATCACTGAAACTAAAGATACCTACAAAGACTTCTGTCTTAAGTAAGGCATCAGAGTTACTTAGCATCTGTGGCAAAAGATTCAGCCAGATCTTGACCTTATCAGGAGCATGCATGGGCCCAAAAGCCATTTTGAACAGCCAGCATCTGAATTCCCTAACATCTGGAGACCATGCAGGAGAACATGTTTTCTCAATATTGCATTTCTGCTGGTAGTGAACTGAGAATAAAGAATTCATTGATTTTCCTATTAAATATTTCATTAAATGTTTAGCTAAAATAGTTATCTGAGCTACACTTAATTCATACCATTTACTTGATATCATCATTAGAAACACTTAAATGACAGCTGCAGTCACTACAAATCTTGAAACAGCGTCACTATTTCAGCATTTCATTGACGTTGCTTTGTGTCCTTCAAAAGCTGCTGCTGCTGTTAAAAACCCCTACTCATCTATATTTAACAAAGGAGATACTCAAGAAAAAAAACTCATTTCTAAGATCACATTGGTATCCTGCTATTCCAGTGTCATCACAATGCCCATCAGAGTAACTTTTTTTTATTCCTTCCACTCCCAAAAAATCCACACCACACAACACTCCTCAACATTAGCAGCTCAGCTGCCAACAAAAGTCTCTGGAGAGCTTCAACCCACATCACCTCCCAGGATGGCATGCATTATCTTCTGCCATCAGCACTGATCAGAAAATGTATCTTTACAAAAATCTTCAGCAGCTTTGCTGGCTCAACTGCAGCTACTGCAATACTGCCGTTGCAAACACAGTCTTACAAAACACACAAGATATCCACAGAAACCAAAAAGTACCAAGCAACAAGACATAAAAGCAAACAAACACATGAAAAATAATCTACAAAACAAAATCAAAACAACCCAAAAAAACCCCAGCACTCTGACAGCAGACCACCATCTCCTACTTCAGAAGAGCTCTGTTGAAAAAGGATACATGTAAACAAATTTTTCTTGTATTTAATCCTGTCAAAATATGAACACATATATACCTATAAAGTTTGATTGGAAGTGTATTTTCCCTGTAGACTTCTACATTTATTCAAAGAGCAGAACTGGTCTGATCTCATAAGCTTGTTGTCCTATAAGCAAAGCAAGTTTTTACTTAACACAGGCCTTCATCACATCCTCTTAGCCTCTCCAGGTGTCTGCAAATACATGAAAACATGATTCCACATAGAAGTCAGCAGGAAGTCTAGATAGGTACATTAAGTTTATGCATTTAAGGCATGTGCCAAGCACAGTGCTCCATGTACACAATGCTGTGAAGGGAAACATTTTGTACTCCATCTTTTACACAGCAAAGAAATTTTTTAGAACATTTTCTTGCTCAAGAATTCATTTCAAGTGGGAGATCTGTTAAGAGCAGTATCCAAAGAGGACTCCATTTATAACTTCAACATTCAAATCAGACAATTTAAACAGCATGTTCTTATTGACAAGACTTGGGGAATTTAATTAATTCTTCAGATTATCAGGACATGAACCAATTGCTGGATAACTCACTGAAAACAAGCTATTGTAAAGCTATTCTACAAAACTATGTCAACTAGCTTTGACACCCAGTTCAGGCCACAGATTATTGCTGAGGCAACAGCAGCAAGAGGGACTCAGCCAGCAGAATTTCCAAAGCATTTTCACATGACACCTTACCGAGCACATGTAATGCTAATATAGATTTGTTTGGTAGGCAATTAAAAAATGACACTCTGTCCAGTATGCATATAACCATGCAGCTGACAGCTCTTAAAATCATCCACTGAACTGCCTATTTGTTGAACTTAGATTAATTTGGAGCTGAAGAGGAAGTCAGGAAATTAATGTAAACAGAGCTCAAAACCACTGCCCCTCCCAGTGATGGGCATTATACATTCCAGTGCCACTACTTCAGGGTTGGAACTTCACTGTTCACTCCATTTTTCAGTTCCCTCTCATTTGTTCACTAACCCACCACAGCACTTGCCACTTACCTCATGAGTAGTTGTGCCTCCTTAACAGACTATTGTTAAAGACTGTCAAAAGCTTTTGAAATTCCAAATAAATTATATCTGATAGCACTCTCACTCTGTTTTGTTGTCACAGTGAAAGAATTCAATAGATTAACAAAGACATTTTCCTCTGAGGAAACCGTGCTAATTTACTGCTATCAAAGTATGATCTAGAGCAGATTATCTCTTCAAAAAGCACAGCGTTTCCTCTGCCACTGAAGAGGAGCTTGATGGTCAGCAGTGCCAAACAACTTCAGTTAAAGGCACTGAGGTTAAGTGCAAGCTTATTTTTATAGAGAGTGACTGATTTAATGTGAAACTATGTCACTAGCTTCGATGCACAGCAAAGGATGACAAGGACAAGGGAGCAACAAACCTGTGGTCTATTCATTTACCACATATACAGATAATCACAACCAAAGACAAGCAGAGCACAGATAAATGTACCTAAAATTCCTTCATCTATTCAGGGACTTAAAACACCAAATAAGATAGCAGGTCAATATGACCTGAATATCTCCTCCCCCCCGTCTTTTTTTTTTTTTTTTTGCAAAGCTTAAAGATCTCCTGGTATTGATTCTCAGAAGCAACGCTGGTGAAGGTTCAAAGACTAGCAGGCCACAGTAAAGCTATCAAAACTATTTGTAAGCCTTTTGTAGGGCTAGTTCTTTGATATCACATCATATCAAACTTTGCAAGCAGGTAGTAAGGACAGCTCCTTACACATGCTATGGCACAATTCCACTTTCAAATGAAAGAATTCTTCAACCTCTCAGACCAGTAGATCCCTTACAGCATTCTCCCTTACTTTAATTTTAAAAAAATCTGATTTTTAACTGCAGCTGCTCTGTTCAGCAAATCTCTTATCCCTGTTTCACCAAGTCATTCTGAAAAAGATGATAATGATACATCCCATGTAATTGAGACATCAGAGGAAGAGAAATTGAGGAGTTTGCTGTATTTCTAAACCATACCAGACCACTTCAAAGTGTAAGATTCCAGTTTCCCAGTGAGTTTTCCCCAAGGCAGCCTCAGAGTCTCACTTAGCACTGTTATAACTGAGGAGGCTTAGACCCACAGCTGTGACCTAGAAGTTTGTCCAGCTGTACGTACACAACCAGTGACAGCCACCAACAAGGTATAGCAAAGGCTCTGCACACAAAATAAAAATTGCATAGCATATCAAATCATACTACTTTTCAGTAAGTAATGAGACCAGCAAAGCATTTCTCTTTCATGTAATATCTCATTTTATGACATCTTATGCTTATGGTCTTATCCTTTATACACAATTGTTCAATTTTTATCTCCAAACACTCCTGGGAAAAAAAAGTCTTAAGTTGTCTTAAGTATACTTTCTGTAAATATGGACAGGCAAGAAACACAAATATAATTCAAAGATTATATAACAAAGAGTTCCACTGTTTTTCAGAATTCCCACACCAATCACCCTAAAATGACACTGAAGTACACCCTACACAATTTTCTAAAGATACAAAGAAGCAGCATCTCAATCATAAGCAAAATGTTCTGCTTTGTATTAAGTCATTGAAAAATCAACACAGCATACAAAACTAGCAATTCTGTTTGCAATATACTAAATTATTTTTCAAGTCATCAAGCATATGGCACTTTAAATAGACAAAGCAATTTCTCTAAAAGCACAGGCATGTACCATATTTGGATCTTCATTTTAAAGCCATTAAACATTTTCTCCTCCGATTTTATGAAGAAAAAAACAAAGATAAAATCAGCAAAGTTTTATAAATAATACCCCTCCTCTTCTATGCTGAATAAGTCACCTTAAGTTTCTCAAAACTAGACTTTTCTGACAATTAAAAATAAAATTAAAAGCTTTCTCTGCAGCTATGACTTCTCTATCCAGAAAGGAAATTTGCCTTATTTTAATTGAAATTTAGAGACTCACAGCTTTTAAAATTAGTAAGTATTCTGCTTAGACTTTCAGTAGCAAATCACAGGAACTCCTCCCAAAACTTAACAATTGAAGAGGTTGTTCTTGTCAACACAGGATTTGTCTATTTCATCACACTCAAACACAGCATTTGAATGATTCTCAAAAACTTAATTCCATGCAAAGGAAGAGATTATAGAAGATATTTTAAGTGGCACAAAAAAGAAAAAAAGTCTTGTAAAAATAACATTCTTTCACTATGCTATTTGAATACAGAAATAAAAAGAAATACAATGCTTGGAAATGTTAAGTCCTGAATAAATTTCTAGGCTTCTCTTCACACTGCTTGGGCCATGCTTCCCACTCCCCCATTCTACTCCAGAAGGGGAGAGAGTTCCAGCAGTTACCGGCAGATGTGTTTAAGAATATTTAACATCCATTTCACCTGCCAGATGTCCAAGAATTGAGAAAGCATCATTCTTTATTTGAAAAGACACATAACACTTTCATACAAGCTCTACCTTATCTTTGTCTTCCACAACATCTGCCAGCACATCATCTGGGTCCAGGATTCCTCCATCTGTATACTCCAGGTGGTGAATATTTACCCAGGAAGCCGGATCCTGTAAGACAGATACAAGACTTCTTAACCTACCCTTGCAGGATTTTAGTGCTATCAAACAAAGCAGTTTTGTGTCCCACTTGTTTTCCCTCTGTAGTCACAAGGTAGAAGATTGGAGCCACTATGTTTCAAAATTGAAACTGAGAGCACATGAAAACTACAGATGAAAAACAAGGCAATGCCTACAGCACACTACACAAAAAAATCTTTAAAACATACATTTTTATTTCCTTATCAATTTTATCTAATTTCAATAGTGAATTTAAGATAATTTAAATTTTTTTTTTGTTTTGCAACACTTTATAGATGGAATATTTTGGTCATTATCAGCACAAACATTTAAATATATATATATATGGATGGACATGCACCACTCCTGACAGGTTGTGGGGAGGTATATTCATATATTTTTAGATACATAAAACACATCCATAATTTCTTTCTCTGAAGAGGCAGATAATACTCTTGGGGCAAAAAAAATATAAACCACAAATTAATAAATAAATCCCAGTTTGCTTTCACAAATAATTACTAGCAAATTCCAATGCAACACTGTGTACTGTATTAACAGGGATCATATTAATTCTCAAAAACTAATGCTTTCTTCATACATTATTAACTTCTTCACTTCAATAACTAGGAGCTCAGCATCATTCCACTGACCCTGAAGCCAAAAGGTTCAGAGTATACTGCTCAACAACAAATTCTCCCTGCTGAGAAAACAAAAATCAGGGAGCAGGCAGTCTGTAACCACTGCCCCCAAACAATACCAGCTACCTGTGTACACAATTTCCAAGTGGTATTTATGTCTGAATTGCCTTAGTTAAGACTTATGCTCCTAGGACCAGTTATTGTGGTTTAATGAGCACATGGCAGGTCAGTGAGTCACAGTGTTTGAGTTTCAGTGTCTCTGATATCACCACTGATGAACATTGCATCTGCTACAGTACAATGAAGAAATAAAACATGCCTAGTTAGGATTATAACGCATATTTCAGTCCTCCATCAAATACGGAGAGTGGCCAAAATATGCTAAAACTGAGGGCCAGGAAAGGGGCATGCACACACAGCTTTGAGAAATGTTTCAAAAATGGACAAAAGAAGATGACCACTGATGACCTGCAACTGAGGGTTAAGAGTTACTAGATACAGTACAGGTGCATGACAACCATACAATTAAGCATCTAAAAGTATGTCTATTTGTAACATGTCCATTTAAACTCTAATTTACCTCTTACTAGAGTTATTTCATTTTGCAATTAAACCACCCATTTTTGAAACAGCAAATGTTTGTTCATTCTAGGTATCACATGTTCAAAATTACAAAATTTAATAATATCAATTAATATACTTTTTTCTCTACAAAGTGACAAAGGGTGGATAACTATTACAGCTCAAATTTCTATCTCTAAGCCTAGGGCTTAGGTGTTTTCACCATAACCATAAAATTCTAAGATGAAAAGGCAGAAATGTACCTTTATGCAATAAATAAGCAGGTTAATTTAGACCATGTTAATTACCAAATGCAGATACCTTAAAAAAAAAGAGTGTAGTTTGACCCTAGCAACAAACTTACAAAATATGACACTCTAAAACCAGAACACATCAGTAGCTACAGATGTTCCTCCTGAACCTTTTAAACTAATGCAACCACAAAACTTAATAGTTAGCACCACTAAAACAGCATAATTGAAAATCACTCCTCTGAACTGGGCAAACTTCTAGGGCCGCTAACCTATTTGGCTGAAGATACATTAAAACCTGCTGTATGCATTATGCTGTTGAAGTGTTAAGAATAAAGCTGAAGTTAAAAAATACACAGCTGATTAGAATATTTTGCTTTCAGTGTTCACTTCTATTTGTGATGCAGTAGCTGCACCAACACAGATGTGTCATTGAAACAGAAACAAAGAAAAAACAAGTGTAAAAATCCTATTGTCCCAATAGAATGCTGCAAGTTGGCAGGACAAGCTCAAGACACACAGCCACCCTAATCTACATTAAACTTAACAAATTCCTAACTTCTCTAATGTTGGGACACAGCAAATACAGCAATTTAATTATTTTTGTTAGTGGCAATATCAAGAGAGGACCCCTAAAACAGTTTCAAAGAACAGAAGATGCCATATCTCACCGATCTTTTGGAACAAGCGTAGTCAGTAAGATGTTTTAAAAGAAAACAATGAAAATTCACACTGAAATGCAAGAGCTAAAGTAGAGCAGGATTCACAGTTTCTTTTGTAGAAGAATACTTCTTAATGGTTTAGACACATACTATGGCTCAGGTACACAAGGTATGAACACACTATGACCTTCTGATCTCAAGGACTCCCCAGTTACCATAACCAGCACAGACTACAAGAAGACTGAATACGTGCTGCCTCAGAAATACAAATATGAATGGCTTCTATTGGCTTATATCAACTTTATGTCTGAAAGCTAAAAACCCACACTGGGAGCAAGAAGCTTTTTATAAACTTGTTTGATGAAGCAAATAGTAACTACTACTAGACAGCCTAGGTGGAGGAGGTACCCTCGGAAGAGTCACAAAAGTAACAATGGCTCACCTGACCAGAAAGCCCACTCAGCCATTCAAAAAAGTCACAGAACATTTCCCGATCTTTGAATTACCTCCAAAAACTGCCATGCATTGGATACAAAGCATCCATAGAAAAAAAAAAATCCACCCAAAACACACACAAAAAACCAACAAAAACTCAAAAAAACCCTAAAAATCTATGTATCAATTTCTTCCATGTTTCTTTTACTCACACCAAGAATCTAGACAACTTGATTAAATAAAAAATTAATATTTTAGAAAACTTAGCACTTAAGCCATGAACTGCCAGCAGATGTAAAAGATGAGTATCTAAAGTTCCATATAGCACTGTACCCACATGCATATGCACAAACTCGCATTTTGCACATCATTTAGAGATTAAAAGGAGTAGAACGGGCCCAAAACATAACTGTACCTTCAAGGTTGAATCATTATCAGAGAAAATGAAACTTGCTCAGGAGAAGGATCATCCTATTTTAAGGTTCTTATGCTTTACTATGATAGAACAATCAAAAGAACATCAAGAACCCTTCAGGTTTCCACGTGTTTTAAAACTCTTAGGCAGACTGCCATTCTAAAGTAACAAAGTAAATTTACACCGCATGAAGTAGATGACTGGAAGTCTTGCAAAACAGTTTGTTGATTGTACAGTGTTTTCTGAATGATCTGAAAGTCAGAATCCAGTAACAGATGACAGGCTGTGCGAAGGGTAGAGGTAGACAGCTCCAGTGAAATAACACTTCTTACCTGCTGAAAGCAGCAAATGCTGGATGACACCCATTTTTGATCAGGGAAGAAACTGATTAAGGCATACTTACTGAGAAAGCACTTGCTGAGAAGTTATGAAATATACAGTAAAAAAAGTCTAACAAATGTATTCTAAAATACTGGGACGAGCTTTGGGGGTTTTTTTAGTTGATTGATTGTTGTTTCTTTAAGTTTGAGATTGAAAACTTATCCTGAAGAATGACAGTGTCTAGAATGATTCATCACAGTATCTTCTTAATCATCACCATTAAAAGTTGACATGCTTAAAAAGAAACACTTAGTTTTGAAAACCAGAAAAGCCTCTTGCAAAAATAAGACAGTAACCCGGAAGCTCCGGGCAGCATTCAGGTGTGGTTCCTGAATCTGTGCTCCTAAATGTTCTCTCTTCTGCTAGAAATTTCATCTGGAAAAAAACACAACTACAGTTCCAAAAAATCCTAGCATCACAAGTGGGGAGAAGTTCTCTTACAGTACAGTACATAACCCTTAGGCAGAAATTCAGCTGAGGTACAAACTTGTGAAAATCTACATAAAGAAAATGTATGACTAAGTTACCTGGTATCATTCATAACAGCACTTGGCAAATGAATATTGAACAGTTACTCTAATGTGCATTTTACCTTAGGGCTGCAAGTCATGTTTGTTTTTAACATCAAGCCACTTAAAAGCTGTTTATCATCATTTCCTTTATGTGTGGGAGAACACTTTAGGAATTACTATGCAAATATTTACCAAATGTTAAATTAAAGCCAGGTCACATGCATGCACAAGTGCAATGTAGGCAGAGAAGTGACATAAATTTTTAAAAAATGGGCTTGACATTCATGTTGTCACAGAATCCTGACTTAGCTGTTGCCACCTAATACAGCACCATCACTGTTCAAATAGTCTAAAACAGGTTCAAGAATTCTTCTATACGTTTTCAGTCACACATTCCAATAAAAGACCAATCTATAATTATAGCACTCCCATTTATTGTTAGGTTTTTAAATAAATCTACAGATGCACATTTTTAATGTACCAGAAAGTTGGAGTGCATTCTTGATTATTTTTTCCCAACTCTGATAGAAAAGTATCAGTCTTTTTTATGAAAGCTAAGCAACATACTTAATAAATGCTACAGTCTACATCAGGTATTTGACTGTTAATGAGCAAGAGAATCCTAAGAAGTTTAAATATGTTTCAGCTGACCATCAATAAAATAAACACCACCACTTAATAATTTCACAATTAATTACTGTCTGATGCTGTATTTTGTTCTGCTGTGCAGAACACATAAAATTAATACCAAATCCTATACTGGAATTTTTAATTTAATAAAGTAACAATAGGATACTCTTAATAAAAAAAACCAACTAGGACTGAGTAATTACTCCATATTTCTGAAGTGCCTCCATATTAATACTTCACTAGATCTGACTCCAATAAAACACAGCATAAAAATGGAAACCATATACGCCTGTTCCACATTCACAACAATGGAATAAATGCTTGGTCAAACTTGCAGGAAGGAACAGCCTCTGACCACATGGTCTTTTGTCATTTAGAGTAAAAGTAAAATCAAAAATCCTATAATAATAAAACATTTTTGGATAAAGGAATATTTTAGCTTAAGGTCAGCAAAAGAGGTACTCTACCACTTACTCATTCTTAGACTATAAATTGCAATGTGATGCATTACCTCAATATATTAAGTAGTATTTAATGATTTCTGTAAGCATTTTAAGGCTACACAACATACCATTATGCACAGCCAAATAGCACTAAGTATTAGTTACTCTAAGACTACAGCCTGGGAACCAGAACAAAAAGCAACTTGGAGAGGAACATAGGGATAAGATTGATCACAGCCTCAAACTTCATCTCCAAACCCTCCTCAAAGTTGATCACTGAATTAGAACAGCCACAAGCATTTCTGGTTTGCTCACCAAAACCACCTAACAAGCCTGAAGTGGTACTTCAAACTTCATCTCAGCTGCCACCAACAGGGCTGCCATCTTCAGCTGCAGTAGAGGTAGGGCTCTGTTTCTACAGCAATATGAATACTGAGTTTTGAAAATCAAGAGCTGACCACAAAGCAAACATTTGCACACTACAGACTATCAGAACCTGGAGCTGAACAGTTAGAGCTCAGCAACAGCACAACATACATGCATTGATATCCTTGTACAACCTAAGAGGAACCCCAAGAAAAACCCAAATGCCCCAATATGCACAGCACCCCCATCCTTACAGCAGGCAAACAACCACCACTTCTACTCTCTTCATATGCACAAATGTAGAATTGTATCATTGCATACAATGCTGCAGGTTACAGAGGACCCACAAGAAGTATCTGTACAAACCAAAGATGAACAGCTAACTGCACAAGAGGTAAAGCCTGTTCCAGACATTACTGAACGCACCAGTTCCTGGCACAGACTTGATCTGAATAAGCCTTCCTACATGAAGTACATGACTATACTTCATGCACACATATATATATTTACACACACACACACACACTTCTGAGTACAAATTGGGTCTTCTTTTCACAAACCTCAAAAAATAGATAAAAAGAAATATTTAGGTTTCGCTGCTCAGGAAGCTTCCAGAGTTCAGTCAACATTGCATGTTATAGAGCACATTACAAGCTCAAATTTCTAGGTCTCACTGTTGAAAAAATGAGTTCTTACCTCTAATGAATTACATTGTCTTTATATCATAACGTTAGCCATCACATTTTAATCCTTTCCAGTTAGAAATTCAAAAGCAGCAGAAATCTTTAAGATAACACAAGGAAGAGAAACATGCTACAACACAGTGAGATAGTAAAAAAAAAATTCCTTGTGTATTTCATAGTGCTACTGCTCTCCTTCACCAAAACTGACTCCACTCGCATTTAGAAGTGAAAATGCTGCAAGATGCTAGAGAGAAGATAAAATTTCTTTATAGCCTTCTACCAGCTGGAGTGACACACATTCTCTCAAGTTATTAATATTTAAGAAAGATCTATACTGAGTGAACTCAGAGATAGAAATTAAAGCTGAAGCAAGGGCAAAGGACAAGGTAGTCTGCTCCGAGAGAAACTGCTTTTAAGCGTCCAGAAATAAAACTACAGAAAACGTAGAAGGCCATACAGCAGAAATAGTCTTACAAAGGTGACTGTAAGGGATGCTTCCTAATCTGTCCTCCAGACGAAATAAAGTACTATAAAAATAAAGCCACGCAAGAAGGAATCTTCAGGGAGGCATTCTACCTTAGCTGGAGGGGTGCTAGGGAACAGAAAAGTTCATTCCGAGCAATCAAACTTGTGAGTACATGGAAGACAAAGCTTTTTGTTTTTCACAATAAATTTAGCAGGTCTAACAAGCTTTCAAACCTCATACTAAAACACGACCACAAGAAATAATGCCAGTCTAAATTGTTATACCCATGATGCTTTGTTTCTAACCAAAGCACACATTTTGATTTTTTAGATAGGTTAGGAAGTTTCTTCACACAGTAAGATAACACAGAAGAAATTTTACTCCTCTTAAAAAGAGTAAGTTAAATATTCAAGTATGAGGCGAAGATTATTTTTTTCAAAACACAATTTCTCCTACTGTTCAGAAGGATCTCTTTTCAAACTATAATAGAGGAAACTATTCCCTATAAACAAGCTATTTTAAAAATTAAATCTCATTCTATGTACTTTCACACATACTAAATTTTTGTTCAGATTCATTCATTTTCTCTCTTAATACTAATGCTGGAAAATGAATTCTTCCCTCAAGCACTTTTTTTTCAAATCATGATTAGATGTAATACAGCCAAATGGTAGAAAGTAGAAAAGAAGTTCTGAAAAAAAAACAGTAATTTACAATCACTTTAAATATTCAATTTTTAAAGTTTCTGTCTTTAAAGGTGCTAAAAATTTGATGTCAAAAGGGGAACTAATCAGATCAGGTCAGCAGAGAAACATTCATCTTCATCAGAAAGGTTGGGTTTGTCTCAGTACACTTGCAGTTTTTGCACAGTCACACCACCTTGCTGACACTTAAGAATGGCAAAAGTAGAAAACAGACAACCAATCAATTCATGCGTTAAGTCCCTGGACTACCACAGATTTGTGACAAAAACAATCTGCTATCCATCCTGAAAAAAGCAGAAAAACCTTCTCTTGCACTTCCCAGGCACAGTGAACAACCAAAAAGTAGAGCTGCTTTTTAGTCTTTGGGCCTAACACTGCACAAGTACAGATCACCATCAGCTTTATCTCTGACATACTAAATGGTCCAAAACAGCATTAGTCAACCCCTAATCCCTGAGGCACCTGGACTATTTCTTGATCTTTAGCCATCTTCAAATTATTATACTCTGAGAAATTAACAGGACCAATAGTCAAAACACAACAGTGAAGACTGATGATCACTTCTTCGTCTTCACCTCCTCTCTTCACACCACTATATACCAAACTTCATTTTGGATGTCTGAAACTCATCCTTGCATTTTTTTTCCTTCTCTGATTGATTTTCATGCACAGTTGATGCATTCCATTTTCCCTGGGAAGACAAAACTCAAAGAGTTACTGGTTCTAAGAGCCACCTCATTACAAGCAAGATGGGCATAGACATCAGAGAGTTCTGAAGGCAAAGATGTGAGCTACAAGGAACCTGCACATGCATTACATACAGAGTTTCATCTGTTAAAAATGTCCCAGATCACATCTGAAGATAAAGATCCTGGCCTGAGATCCTAGTGGACAAACCATAGAACATGAACACAGTGAAAGGTCTTCACATGGGCTGTAAATACAGGGGAGCACAGTGAACAGGACTCATCACTTGAGTCACTCGACACTTGCATGCTGTAGGTCACAGCAGAAGGAAGGACAGTGAGTCTCTTCTGGCTCTCCGAGACCGTGCTGGCAAAGAGGGACTAGATTTCTTGTCCTTTAGCTATCTTTACAATATTATGTTTTGAGAAATTACTAGGACTATGTACTAATAATAAAGTCTTCATTTTCCACAAGGCATGGAAGGTACTTCACTGTAATCAGAAAGGAGAAAGAAGAGAGTTGGTTTATCCTGACAGTTGAATATGCAGGGGGAAAAAAATACCTAGCTCCCATATTTAGCCTGAGGAGGAGAACAGAAAAATCTGCTGCTATCATGGAATTCTTTATTTCTCAGAGCACAGATATATAAATCCAAAATGACCCAGATTAGTTCAACTAACACTCCAACTTTTACTTGATTTGCAGCACTAGAATCCTTCAAAAGTAAGAGCATTCTGATTTTATACTGAATGTGAATGAAAAACCACTCTCTGAATATAGCTGTCTGAATATTACCCGAATAAAATATGATGCAGAGAACACATCAGTAGAGGATCACACAGCCCACCTTTACATTAGATCTAACATTTAAGAAGACCATTTTAGTGAAGACCAAGTATGCCTGTTTTGGTTTTACAAAGAAAGCTGGAGAGACACATTTAGACACAGGCCTAAACACAGCACATGTAACAACCAGCCAAAACCTCCCCTTCAAAGCCTCAGTTAAATCTGTATCACACTGTATGCCAGATACTGAATCCAAGATAACTACACAAAGTAAGAATACAAGTGCAAACTGATCTTCAGTTATAAACTAAGAATATCCTTTAGTTTTTCAAGTCTATTAGACTGCTTCAACAATGCAGAAACACAAAAGACTCAACCTTGCGCAAATTAACACAAAAGTTCCAGAACAAAACATCTCTAAATAAACCTACAAGATTTTAAGGCTTACTTGTCATATCCCAAGTCCTCCTCATCAAATATTATCTACAATATTCAGTGTAGTATTATTATGCTAATAAGCAAACTGCTACCCAGCTCCAGGCACCTGGCAAGTAATTAATTAGCATTGAGTCTGGCTTTTTGTTTGATTACCTAAGGGTAACACTGGGGGGGCTAAGGACTAGAGTCATAATTTCTCAAAATCCATCATTAAGTGGGCAGACAGAGCTATAAAAGAACTATATACTCCTTCAAACTGTCATACATTTTTCACACAGAAATGAGAGGTGAAAAGCTTAAAGTAAGAAAAGCATGTGTATAAGAGTGGTGCATTTCAAAAGTAAAGTCCACGTTGAGTGAACAATGCTATTATTTTGCCAATAAAAATTGATGATGCCTTAAATTCAAATCATTCAGTATAGTAACAGATAAAAACTAGGCTGGTTGCAAATTAACACAAGTCTGTAGTAAACTCAGCACTAAAGGATACCAGATCTTCAACAAAAAATGATAAATAGTTCACACCTCCAGCCAGCACTTCAGCCCTGCATCTAGAAACCATCCAAGATTGTTTTATTTACAACTGTGGGCCTTTGATAAAGTGATCAATGCATTTGCAGCTGACACAGAACTGCTTATCAGAAGCAGCTGGAGCCTCAAAGATGTGATTGATTAACACCAGATTCTAAACAAAACTGAATACAAATGCCTACAAGACAATGCAGACCAAGCACACTGGAATCCTGTCAAACTTGAACATAAATTGAGCTTTAAATAAAGCTCAAGTGAGAAAAAAATCATAATAAACTATAGAAGCATATCCATAATTCCTCAGAGAAAGCCATTAGATATTTTTTGGAATTCCACAGAGAACAAACAGCAAGACCTTTGTGCTGCAGTACCACCCTATTTCCTGCATGAGTCAATCAACCAGAGACTGGGGAGGAATTTTGCCAAAGACTGCCAGATTTGTAGTGGTAGCAGGACCAGCCAGACCCAGACCACCACTCCCTTCTCACAAGTCCAAAGCTGGTGCATTTCAGAAATGCTACCGATTCCCACTGGTTCCACTGTCCATATCAACCTTAACCAACTCTCTCCACATCTTTGGAATATCTCCAACCAGGTACAGCTCATTGTTCTCCTTAGAGAGGAGTGAAATATGGACCTAGGGTCTTTCTCCTCATTTCATAAAAGGAAGAGGAAAACAAAAAGGAAGAGGAAAATGGAAAACAAAAAGGAAGAGAATATATTGAAAAAAAGTGGTGGTAGAAAGTAATAGACTCAATTGGCTGTGCAGGGAGGTAAACAACAGGGTTTAACCATACAGGTCTTGGAGGAAGTTTTGTAGGTCTGTAATAAATTATGCTGTAACCTATTTTGTTCTCATGTGAAACACTAAGTTAATCAGCTTCCCTCCTCCCTTTACTTCTCAGGAGAAAAAACAATTGGGCCAAGAATATTCTGAATGCACAGCTAACATCAAGTACTGCCTGATTCCATAAAGCCTAGCCAGCTTCAGTAGTTCTGGCTATTGCTCAAAAGAAAATAATCAGGAAGTTTAAAAAGTAATACAGATATTTAGCAGTTTAATACTACACTGTGGGGACTTGCCACAGCTAAGGGAAGACAGCTAGGGCTGGCAACACCACCAGCCCTTTCACTGGCGTTCCTCACCAGTCTTCATTCACAAACTCTACACATTTTCATCTTCAGTCCTTATTCTCATAACTCTGAACACAACACATTTTCTTCTACCAATCTTTTCTTATATAACACTGTCTCTCTTTCTCATATACCTCTCTGTTAATTCTGTACAACTCTGTCTCCTTATCTTATAGGCCTCTCAGTTAATTCTGACTCCATTCTCTTATTGGCAGCTTGTACTGATTCCTTTACCCATGGGCAATTTCATACAGCTCTAACACCTTCCTTCTTTCTGCATGGCTGGCTCCCCATCCCTGACAGTCCCTCATACAGCATTGTCTTACCTGAATGTCCCTTGGCTCCTCAGAGCCCAGCCAGCGGCCATCTGCTCTCCCTGCATCCCCACCTGCAAGTGCCTCTATGTGACGGAAAGCTGGCCTACTCCTTTGTACCCTGTACACTGATTGGCCAGGCACAGATGTTTCTTCTTTGCTAATCAGTACAGCTGCAAGTTATCAGGGCAGATACCCTCCTGCACTACCCTAGCTCTCCACAGGGATTATTATATAATCTGCTGTATTTTGTGCTATATTAATAAAATTTGTATCATCACAGCACAATGTGGGTAAGTTTTAGCATTTGACTTCCAAGATAGTGCAAATACACCTGGTGAACAGCTGAAACAACCTCTACCTTTAAACATAGTGCCAGAGCCAAGTGATGAAACTACATGAAACCCAACAAGACGAGAACAACTTCTACCTTCAGCTGAAATACAGAACACACCAGAATTAATGTATCATCAAAACTTGATGCCATATGTTTAACCTCAATACATGAAGTGGATTTTGGCCAGTTAAAAAACAGTGCAAAGAGTGAAATTATTCACTTTTTCATTGAAATTTAATATGGTAATGTGCATAAGGGTTTGCCGTGCCCTGCCTTTATCCCAAAGGACTGCTTTCTTCTGCTATTCCAGGTGTCTTCAGGAAAACAATCACAAGAGTTGAGAAGAAACATCTTCACAGATTTCAGAAGGAAAAAGAAGGCAGCATCAAAGTCACTGCAAAATAACTAACAGACAGGTAGGTCTAAGTAAGTCAAGTACAACATTTAGCCCACATGTGAAAAATAACACCCGAGGCAAATTTTCCTGTTACTGTATGGTAGGAACTTTCTTCAACCCACAGCTTGCAAAGGGGCCACATGGAAAAAACCCCTCCTTCCACAACTTTAATCCAGCCAGTACAACCCCACAATAAAGTAAAAATGAAAACAGCTGGTAAGCACACTTGTTTAAATGCTGTATTTGCATATATCTTGCATCAGTCCTGAGATGCCATTACAACCTTCATCTTCATTTGCAGCTTCATGCCATCCATCACTGATACAAATGAGTCCAATTTACTTTTCAGCCAGCCACCTCATTCATTCTCTTTGCACTCCAGAACTGTACTCACATACATTAGCTCCACATATTATGCCATGTTCAAGCACCAACACAAATAAGAAGTAAAATTGAACAAAGATCTACTGCAAATGCCTACAGCTAAGTGGACATAACATAGCCATCATTCACAAGAATGCTCAACCCTAACCATGTTATAGGAATGTTTCAGCTCAATGCCCTGTCAATGGGACTTGCAGAGTAACAGTTCCCTTCCCAGTAAGAGAGATCTGATTCCCAACTATCACACACAAAAACAAGGAGAGGTCTGGTCACTGACAAGTTCAGCCACAAGATGCTGAAGGCTTTTCAGTAAAGTAATTGGGTCTGCTTCCACTAAATTTTATCACTATATGCAGTGCCTGAAAAGGAAACCAGCACATGCAATAAAGCAGTTAATTCTCTTCTTTAAATGGTTACTAAGGACACTGCCATTGTCAGTTAATAGAAAAAAAATTATAACATCAGAATTTACTGATTGATGGTCACAAAGTAAGTGGACTGTAAGATCTGGACTGCTACAGAGCCTACAACAGCTTTGGCTGCATTATTAAAGGTATCTCTTACACTATGACATTAGGCTCAAAAACAAAAACACGCAGAAAACCTCCAAGGAAAACAGCCTGAAAATCCATTAGGTGTGCTTCAGCTTACAACAGTATTTAACAGTTTGATCACTAAACTGTAGCTTGTACCTTTCAGTATGAACTCAACTATCATGAAAATACCATTCAAACTCACCATTTAGAAGTTAAATCTAGCTTTTTTCTTCCCAGTTAAAAGAAACCCCATTCCACAAAGCCTCCTTCATCAAAATTTTTCTTCTCAGATTGCAGAAAATTATTTTTTCACTAACAAAAACCAGTAGCATGAAACTTATTACACACAAGATGTTTCAAAATTGAAACAATACCACTTTGCAGAATGTTAATAGTCCACTATAATGTATTTCAAAACTACTTTGGTCTGCACCACAGCACAAGGAACTAAGACCCACACTATCAAGTCTGCTTATGAACACCAGCATCCTGGATTTTGCTACACTTTCAAGTTGAGGGTTTTTTAACTCTAAAATCCATATTGATAAGCCAAATAGTTAATCTCTAAACACACAATGCATAAAAGGGATCATTTCAAACGAGAAAAATGGAAGACACTTATAATCACCACAGCATTCACATTTGAATGACAGCTAAACATAAAGACACATCAAGCATTCAGCCATCTGGAAAGAAGAAGGGTTTTTTTTTCATATTGTCTATTCTCAAAGCCTTAAGGCAAGAGTCAGAGGTTGACCAAGACTTCCATTTAGTGAGATGCTCATTTCTTATCTACAGCCATTAACGAATTGCACTATGAACAATAAGCCAGACTCCTCCACTTTCACTGCATTCAAAGGCAGGTGTGTCACACCAGGACAAACAATGTGTGCGTACTGCCAGATGTACTTCATATTTGGTACACAGAAGTTACCAAAAAAATCTACCGAGTGTTTTCCTAGTGTCTTTGAATATGGCTTATTTAATAAAATTATGATGCAATTAATATATATTTTGTTATGCCAGACAAAAAAGAATATCACATACATATAACTGCAAAATTCCTGATATATAAATAAAAGCAACCAAAGTATGGATTCAGGCACTATTCTGAGTTAAATGGCAGTGAATATTGCTGCAGTAACAAAAAAAAAAAAAAAAAAAAAAAAAAAAAAATAAAATCACACTACAAGCACAGCTACCAGAGACCTAGGATGACCAGAGGAGGATGCAGTCTAGCTCACTTGCAGCAATTACTCCCCCACAAAACTCAAAATTCAATTTAAATGGAAAACTACCTAAACCAACAATTTCCAGACTCAGGGATTAAGGGACCAACACTGGCATTCTGTGATCCATGTTACTCCATATGGAAGTATGTGAAAAGGAGAAGCATTCAGAGCAATTCTGTTCTGTTGACAGTTTGAAAAACTAGATTGAATGCAACAATAAGCACAAGGAGGAAAACAGCCTATTTAAAATGCACAGGTCATGAGAGTTCTAAGCATTTATGAAGCATGATGAGTTTTTACAACAAATATAAATTCTTAATTTTGCTCTTCACAAAGTCAGTGAACTGGTTTCCATGAGGGTTTTTCAGGTAAAGTTAGTACTTCCCATCAGTCAGCAGCTGAATGAGAGCTATCCAAATAACTGCTCCTGAAACATTAACACAGAAGACTCCTCTGGATTTTTACATGCAAATCTTCCTGCCTCACATTGAAGAATCATAATTTATCATTGATAAACCCTAACATCAAATTATTAAATTATTTTTTCCACACACTTATGTACTTTTCCCTCAAAGAAAATGCATCTTCCTTTTTTATTACAATCTAAACAACACCTGCATCATGACTACTCCTATGCAAATGCTGGTCTTTATGCACAATATTGAAATGTCAATGAACCTTCTCCTTTCTGTCACCCAAAACAACTATTTCAGGTTTCCAGCTCCTCAGGGAGTATTCTTTTTGTAGCTTATAATGCCAGGAACTCCTGAAACATTTGGTCAGGATACATTTATTACAGCCAGCAGGGGAAAATTAACTGTGAATTGGCAGCAGCTTGGTTTTTCAAATTAACCTAATTCTGTAGGAGCTGAGCATGTTAACTCCTATCATTCTTCGAAAAATTTCAGCAAGTCTTTCCCCCCCTACTCAAGACACTGGAAGATTCAATAGAAGAGAGCAATCATCTCATGTTCTGTTCTTTGAGCAGGCAAAGAACAGGTTGAGATGCACCAGTAACAGAAGCTGACAGTCAAATTTCCAACATTACTAAAAAATTACTTATTTGTTAAATAAGGCAACTATGAGAAAGACTTTTGAAAAATACACAAATAAAGCAAATTATATATACTAGTACACTGTTGCAACCTATTCTACAGAATGGGGAGGGCCAGGGGGCCAACCTGGAGAAAAACAGAGACATTCTACAGAAATATCGGTAGAGTGAGTAACCCAAAGAAAATACAATCAAAACCAGAGTCAAAGCAAAGTTTGCTACATTTTTTACACACTAGAACAGACGAGATACTTCCACAAATTAACTCACACTCGGTCTGAAATAAGCTACCTTGTAAAAATAATGTAATTGCTGACAACCCCCTACTGCAGCCAACTACTTTATTTATTTTTTTAAAAGAATATATACCTTAACAAAAATCATTGTTACAGCAAATAACTTTTTAACTCAGACTGAGTAGAAGGAACATGATTTGGAGGCACACAATTTCATAGAGTTTGCAATATAAAACATTTGATTGATGTATATGATATTTGCCTCATTTTTTTTCCCCCTGCAAGCTTAATAAATACTGCATCCTTTTTTTTTTTTTTTTTCTCCCCTAAAAGAAAGCTCTCTACAGTCTCTACTCAGCAAAAAAAATTCCTGTATGACTTCTGGTTTCCATACAAGCTTTATGGAGACTAATCCACAGTTCAAATAAAAACCAAGATAATGAAAATAAAACTTCTTTAGAGAAGTAAATTAACCAGGGAATGGAAGACTTTGGGACTATTTCAAAAGCAGAAGCTTGTTTCAGTTTTAAAAAATGTACAGGTGAGATACAGCACCAGCATCCAATTTACTGATGATGAAGTATGACACAAACTAGAGGAAGTCACTTGGTTTTGCCCAGGATGGAGTGAAGCACAGTTTTCACTGCACAGCCTCAAGAGCCTTACTACCTGTGAAAGGGAAAGGGTACAGTGAGTGAGCCATTCTAGACTCAAACCGCAGCAAAACAGCAAAATTGCCTTGGTCAGAACCCCTGAATTACTTCTGTTTCTAGAAGAGCTACAGACACTGTCACAAGTAGCTCTCCTTATTGCTTAACTTACTTTTGCACCATTGTTTTTCTGTCCTGCCCTTGTGGTGTTTAGCATCTAGGACTGATGAAAAAAAATATCTGAGATTAAACTACTCCACCAAAATCCTTACTGAAATAGTTAAGAAAGCCTTATAGAAAACGTTGCAGCTGGAAGAGAGAATTTTAACAGCTGCTCAAGCAGGAATCCATAGGAAGGATGTTCTTCACCTGACCAGCAGGCAGGAGTAGCAGGGTGAGATGGCACACAAATCTGACAAGCTCTGGAGGAAGAACTTAGTTAAGCAGAGTTCCAGGTCACATTCTATCTTCTTTGTTCATGAAACTCATCACTTACAAGAGGTTTGTATCCAACACAGCCTGCAGTCAATACCTCCAAAAAGAGCAAAGTCTTTAGAGCTTCAGATTTGTAGTCTGGTTTCACTTCTGGTTCATGCTCAGAAGTAAGAATTGGCAAGCAGAGAATGCTAGGGGAAAGCTTTCTAACACTCAAAATACTACCCATCAAATGAGTATCACAGAGGATTTTAAAAAATATATCATTATCATCATTTTGGGCAAAGGTCACAGCAGGCAAACTGCACCACAATGAACTGCACTCAACAAAAAAAGGTCTGACCTACAGGAGCTGAAGTGAATGGTGCCTACATTCAGGAAAAATGATGGAATTATCCCCAAACCTTCACCATGAAATTCTGGTCTTGCCACCATTAATGACATCCAGCATTGGAAGACCAACAAAAAATACAAACAAAGGCGAGAAAAGACTACATGGCCTCAAAACTGGTAGTTGGAGAAGAAACATAAATAGGGAGCTACTTCACTATGGACATCACAGAAATTTAAAAAGAAACACTGAAGTCTGCTTGTCCCCCTGGCACACCAGCCAAGAGGACAAGCCACAGAGCAGGTACAAGCATCTTTTCAACCAGCTCCTTCTGCAGTAGATCATCACCTGAAGATCAGGCAGGTCACCCAGGTACTTACTGGACAGACACAACCTTGTCATGGCAGCTTTCAGGAAAATGTCAAAATGCTGAGCTATTTTTACTCACATAGGTAATGAGAAGACACAAAGCCATGCCCAAATTGCAAGAAATAACACCTAACTATAAAATGGTCTACAAATGGATATCCCGGGGTTTGGATGCACGACAAATACACCACATACACAGGATATACGAACAAATACACTGTATGCATAGGATTAACCCACCAGGATTTATGACTCATCTCTCCTTCAAAGGTCCAGAGACCTGCTGGATTCTAACTTCTTTTGAGCTGGAACTAGTCTTACTTGAACTGTACATTGACACTCAAATGGGAGGCGATTATATAAAGGATTTGTCTCCTCTCAGAAAATCTGTAATTTAGATGTTTAAGTTTGCCAGTGAAAACCAATTCAGCTATTGACGGATTGATGAGAACAAGATAGTATCTTCTACAAAAACATGACTGTCTTTTAAGATTTTAGGAAAGAGATACAAGTAGAGAAACTGATTAGTCAAAGTAAAAAAATAAAGCCACACAATTTTCAAGGAATGCCAGTCTCTGATCTTAGGATTGCATGTAATTCTCCTTTAAGCATTCCATTTTCTACTGATTGACAAATTACTGCATTTTTGTAAAGGAAAATGATAGGGAGGGTGTGTATTATGAATCACCAATAGACAGTATTTTATTGGTAATCTGAAAAACATTCTATTCTATCAGATAAGCTGCACTGCAAAATCATTTGGCTTGATGGAGCCTCATTTTTGAGGTCAAATCCCTAGCCAGGAAAAAGAGGGAGTCCAGTGCCAGCTGTTAGCTTCTACCCATCAGACTGCATTCTGATTCCAACTTTCAGTCTCTGTATGAATACAGTCATCCGTCTTCCTCCTTATCTACCCTTCATTCCAATGGTATCCTTATTATAGGCTGTAAGAAGCATGTTCATTCCAGCATCCTGTAGTTTTCTTTTTCAAACACGTAACAGCCAGTAAAGAAAAACACTGAGGCAAGAAGTCACTCTGTGGCAACAAATGATGCCAGTGCATTCCCGTGAAACCAATGAGCAGCTAGTCTGAACCTCCCACCTCGGGAGCATTCCCAAGAGCAAGTCGAGCACTGGAGCAGTGCTGTGGCACCTGCCACAACAAAGCCAAGTCATCAGCTCTGAATGGATGTGCTTAGCGGTGACATAGCAATTACAGGTTTACACTGGAAAGGAAGAGACATTCTGATTACATTAAAACATTACAACAGTTCCCCTAATGGAGATGTCTCTAGCACAATGCTCAGGCATAAACAGAAAAAAACCCCAAACATTCACGAGTCTTACATACTTTCTCTTTAAAGGGACGAAAACAGTCCAAAAGATTCTGTCTAGTGCAAACAGTAATTTGCTTAACACTAAGTTTCCTTTACAAATGAGCTATTGAAGTAATCCTATGGAAGTAATAAAGTACTGATGAGAAGGCTTACAGAACCACCACAGCAACATATAACCTCAAGGGAACAAAAAATGCTTTTATTAATGACAATATTACACAAATACTGCAGAGGTTTTTTTCCCAAAAGTTCTTGTAACTTGGTGATTTTCTAAATTTCTCATACGAAGCAGCTTTCTCAGTTTAACAATGTATTCAGGGCACTTCCTAGTTCAGTGGAATTTACAAGACAATTTCTATCAATAAACCATTCACACGAGCCTGTCATTTCTGTTCAGTCAATTCCCTGACATAAAATGAGTATATCCTTATGCATAAGATTCAAGAATGGAATATAAAATTACAAAGCAGAATCTGTTTTCAATGATACTAATTGCTCAAGACCTTTAGTGTTATCATAGTCATTAAGGATGAAACACAGACATGTTTATAGAGGGTTAGAGGGAGTTTATAATAATGAAGCTATAGGTCTTCATGCCTAGGAAAGCTGCAGTTCTGAGATTCAAATCATTAGGAAAGCCTAAAGAATGTTCTGCTCAACGGGGGAGGAAATCTGCTGCTTCAGTAGCAGGATGCCAGACAGCACAGTATGTTGCAATTCAACTGACCTATCATACTGAATGAGTAAGGAGGAAAGTAAAGTCACACAACATAAAACATTATGCCCAAATAACTGTATCTGTTAAACTAAAAACATTATGCTTCTCAGAAAATATCAGTAGAACAACCTTCCATTTTCAGATAATTAAGCAAAAAAAAAAAAAAAAAATTAAAAACTGCATTTTACGCAGTAAGCAAAAGCACCTCCCAGTTCCATCCCATGCCAGAAATACCATTTGAGGTTTGAATTCCTTCTTCACAAATTCCTACAAGTCTACTCAGAGTTCATCTTCAACTTGGCAAAGAGGAACAGTAAGCAGTCACTGTGTACAACTCTGCACTGCTCTTTAATGGTTTCCTCCTATGACTGATTTAACATTCAGTTACCATACAAATCTTTGCTGTATCTCAAGTAATAACAGCTGAAGAGTACTCACAACTTGATAAATGTGATCTGGGAAGAAAAGTGGATACTCAGTATTATCACAAAGTCTGATCTGCAGTATTTCCAGGACAGGTTACTCTTGTTTTGCCTATTGAATTTCCAGCAGTTTTATCCATCTCTACCCTTCAAGTGAGCTCCCCTGAAACACATTAACATCAGGTATTCAGCCAAAAGCCCATTACTGGCAATAGTCAACTTCTTATAAGGAAAAAGAGATCATTTTTTTTCATGTTATGTAAGTACATAATGTCCTAGAAGACATTTTCTATGACAAATCTAAATTCAACACCAGCTTTTCTGTAGATATTATAAACACCTGTGAGAAAAGAGAAAAGGAGCCTGAAAATCTACCAAAAATCTCATTACCTCAACACTAGTGGCTATGATAGAAGACAGCAGCAGACATTTTACACAAAAGCAATTAAAAGCTAGGCTCTTTTTAACTCTCATTTTTTTCTGGGTCACTGTAACAGTGATCTAGAAAATTCTTTAAGGGACCCAAGGTTCTGCCACTTCAAAGATCTTCCCAATCTCAATGAAATATCATGACTAGAGTTTAAGTCAAAGAGTTTCTGAAATCATTTATCTCCTTCCATTTTCATTACTTCTCCTACTCACGCAGTCTGCATTCCTATATATGAGTCAGTTACTCAAACTTATACAACACTGAGTTATATTCTCATTTTTATAACAGTATCATAGTGACAGCTCCAAGGGCTGAATGCAGAAATGATAATCAAGCTGTTCATTGAAATATAGCAATTGCCAAAACAATGTATAAGCTCATTAACATACTGTAGCTGATTACGCATACTAAGAAAAATACGGGAATTAGCAGTTAAACTAATTTCTAGCCAAAACAAAAAGAAGTACTTGAAGACAGAGTTAGGAATTGTTCTGGTAAAACAAAGACTATGGATTCACCCCAAACCCTATTACAACAAAAAACTAAAATAAACTAAACAAACCAGGATAGGGAAAAATACCAAACCTAGAGACCAGGTCCAAGGCAAAAGTACACAAGTGCCACACAAATACAACTTTATTACCCTGCCTTTATAAAGGACTAAACACTTACAATTTGCCCCAAACAGAAAAAATTATCATTAAAAAAAATCTTATTTAAAAACTTTTCACACATACCTTCTGAAAAAGTCTTCTGGTTTGGCAAACATCTTTTGTAAGCATTAGAGTAAAAAAAACTGTCACTCTGCCTATCCCAAATATATTTAAAGAAACTAGAAGAACATTTAGTTCTCCTCCTGTTTGCTGGCTCATTTACAGCAGCAATACCTAATTCCAGAACAATAATTGTCATGTGGTCAGCAAGTAGGAACAGAAGGAAATTGAGAAAGTATTTTATTAGTAGAACACACAAAATTATATAAACAACCAACCTGCAGCATTAGCTCTTTATATACATCTAATTTGGGAAAAATTATCAATACAACCCAAATCACCTATTTTTTCTCATTCTAAATCAAAACCACACCATTCTTGAATTAACCTATCTTACTGCTTCCTGTTCAGTCTGACTGTAAATCAAAATTCTCATCATTAACAGCATTAACTGCTGGCCTCTGTATGTTCTCACGAATGGAAAGACACACTCTAATGCCTGTTACAAGTGGAGATCAAGCTCCTGGAAGACAAGGCAACTAATATTTTACTGTTTCTATCTACATCCCCAAAGGAAGCTCACAAAAGCCATTGAGAGTGAGCCACTCAAGAATTTAACTGTGCCTGAAATGACAAATTTTAAACCAGAAATTGCAGAGCTTATTAATTTTGCTACATGACTTCTTCATCCCACCCATTCAGCTGGCTTCCACAAACAAGACTGCAGACAGCCAAAGCAGTCACTTCAATCAAGCCACCCAGGTAAGTGCCATGTTTGCAAACACAAGTAAATTAATACACAGATGATAACCACCACTTCCCTGTCTCTGGTTCCTCTAGAGAGATAAAGAACATCTGGAGCAGCAAGATGTTTTACACATTTCCCTCAGAAAAGTTTCACTGCAGCTTAAGGAAAAGTCACAGTGGATTTCACTCTGCTAGTCTCATTTCCCTGGGCAGACATCACTTTCTGTACCAACAACATTCAAGGCCTCTGAGACAGCAAAAGCAAGGGTCTCCAGCTGAGCCAAGAGCTCCACTGCAAAGCTGGTAATTCAAGTGTTGCCTCAAATGTGAGAGAGCAGCATCTCCAAGGAGAGAGAAGTGAGCACAACAGCGCATCTACCTTAAGTGCATTTAGCCCCACATGTGTTTTAAGGAATTGCTTTTAACAGAACCACACAAATCCAGACAACATCACAAGAACCCATGAAACCCTTCCATGCTGACCAGAACTCCTCTTTTTCCTCATTCTTATACTTGGGGGAGGGGAAAAAAATCTCTGACAACTGACTGGAGAAGAACAAGCATCTTGTCCTGCATCCAAGGCTATATCCTACAGCTACAGAGAAGCAAACAGTATCAGGCACAGCAACTCTACTCAAACACAGTATCAGGCACAGCAACTCTACTCAAACACAGTATCAGGCACAGCAACTCCACTCAAACACAGTATCAGGCACAGCAACTCTACTCAAACACAGTATCAGGCACAGTAACTCTTTTGCAGCACATCTGTTCTCACTCAAGCAAAGAATCCTAAATGCAACAGATGACAAACAACTGCTCCCCAAGGCACCAAAATATCAAGTTAGGGACTGGGCTGCTGATAAGGAATCATTAATCCTGCTGTATCTACCTGTCAGCAGGAAGCTTTAATGTACATTACTAAACAGCAACAAGAGCAGATCCTGAGTCACAAGAGTTCCAACAAACTTCATTCTACTCAAGTCACTTTCTGAGACAGACAATAGTGACTTCCATGAAAAATTATTCACAATTCTCACAAAGCAGCTGAAACAAACAGTTTCTTAAACATCTATGACTACTCAGAACACAAAATCCTAGACCACAGGAATCTCTTCGTTGATACTGTAATACAAAGTTAAGTCCAGGTAGTTATTGTATCCTCCAGTCAATCAGACAGGATCTGCCCATTCCCATCTACTACAGCACCTCTAAAAGCCACTAAATTCAGTAGCATCAAGAAATAATTACTGTCTGATTTCTTAACTGAAATTGGCCCAGTGTTTTGGTTCAGTTAAACAAAGCAATTTCATTAACTGAGGCAACTGAGCCTTCCTTACCAAATCTTGCCACCACAGTCCAGTCAAGAAACCAAATCAAATTTGCTAACGAAAAACCCAGGAGGCTACAATAAGCAGCTGCTCACCAAGTTCTCAGCTATCTACCAAAAGTCTCACAGTAAAAAGAGACTTAGTTACTGCATCAACGTTCCTCTCATTACAAATAAAGAAATGTGAGGTAGTTTAAACCAATTTAAAAAAAATATTTGTATTACGTGTATTCAAATATTTTACAGCATGCATGAATTAATACTCCAATCTTGTATCTTCCCCTTTGCCAGACAAGTGACTGTAATGTAAGAGCAAAACTAGACTTCCAGGACAACTCCCAAAATGCAGAGCCTCTCAAACATTTTTGTGGTATTGACAGTACCATAACTAACAAAAAGTTCCTAAAGTTTGTATCCTAGCTACCTTGTGTATTTTCCCTTCTACAACTATGAAAGATATTCCTTGTATCAATTCTCCCTCCCACTCCAAATACTTCAGGCACTTTAACAATAAAATTTTCCACACAGCTCTTTTAAAAGATGTTAACACTTAAACAACAAAAAGAACACTTAACATGCCAACAGAAAGAGCAGCATTCTGTCATAAAGTATTCCAAACATTCTAAATATTTTGAACAGAAAAACAAATATTCAGTGATCTTTAGCACAAACTTGCTTATGGGCACACCTCACAGTACATTTTAGCTGCTCATTATCTTGAAATAATCTCATTCTCTGTAAGATTTCGCATTTTTAAAGAAAGTTAATTTTAGAAAGAGCAAAGAGAGGAAAATGGCAAAACACCCAATCCATCATGTTACATAAGACAAAAAAATACTCCAAAAGGTAATAAAATTAATTGTTTGAGACATCTGTATGATCTATTTTACCAACCCCAAATTTTCCCCCAGGAAAGCAATCTAACGCTGAATGATGCTTGTCAAGATAAGAAGAATTTATCTTTTTGGCCAGTTGCACTGCAAACCTTGTAGATTGGAAGCCAGCAAATCAAAGCACTACAACAGCACTGTTTACATTTCCAGTCAACGGGGGGAGGAAGAGAGGGTGCACAAGGCATAAAACTTTTTTTTAGCAACTTGAATGAAAACCTTCTCAAGTCCTTAGGCCGCTCTCCCACTCTGTATAACCTCTAGCTCTGAAGCTCCATTACTCAACGTGATCATCAATTCTTGAACAAACTGGCCTGTACCCACATATGACGCGGAATAAGGAACTCAACATTTGCAAAGGAAGAAATGCAAGATCAGTAACATGGACTGCAAGGTCAGAAACATGGACTCTGGCCTCTGGCTGTCCTATAAAGAAGGCTGATGATTTTGACCTCACACTGAAGGGCATAGGAGAACATAGGAAAATGATTACTAGGCATTTAAAAAAAATTTATTTAGATACTACTTTAACAGCAAATTAGTCACAAATTCATGAGAACTGTAGTACACCTTAAGTGTCTGGCATTTATCTGAAGTTGTCTCACACTATTGGAACTTCTCTCCTATAATTGTTTATTGAGCCTTCTAGAATAGTCAGTGCTTCAACTAGAAAGGTAGGCACCCTTCTACTCCTTCCTAAAGAATAAAAAAAAAAGTTAATAAAGACTTGAGGAGGAAAGGGATTTGACATACTTATACAAAGGCTTTGTAGGCCACCTTTAAGCCATCATCATGAGACTAATTCCAATGTCATCACAAGCACAAATCAAAGGCTGAAATCAATTTGTAAAGTTCTAAATTCAACACAGCTGAAAGTAATTCTGTTTCTGATAAAGTCCTTCTCTTGAAGGCATATTTTAGAACTCTGAACTAAACTTCAGTGCAAAAGATTTCACTGACTTGACTCTAACAGCACCAAGGATTCTATAAATATTTTGTAGTTATTACACACAGCACAATTTTTAAAAAAACCCAGACTTTTAATGCAAAATATTTTTCAAGCTCTGTGTCTTAAGGCAGGTTAAAGGATGACACTTGCTCAGAAGGACCAACATGGAGACCACAGCAATCTCTACTAGAGCAGACAGTTCCACAGCTGTTCATAACGTATTGAACATACCAGCAGCAAGTTCTTCTCCAACTAAATCTGCAAGAACAAGAATTTACTTCCAGTTTTGCATTCAGGATATCAAACTGGGCCCATAAGAAACTAGCACATAAGAGCCCAGAAGATGTTGGCTGTACTTTTTACTGAGATGTTTCAGGAAGATAAACAATCCTGCAAGCCCTTAATTCAGGGCTTGTAACTAACTGGAATGTCTTTCAAAAAGCAGTATTTACTACACTGGACCTTTCAGCAATACTGAACAGTGCCCCATTAGCCTTCAGCACCTGCCTCTTGGAGTAAAAAAGAAAAAATATTTTTATGCTCAATTAGGTAAAACCAAAGAAAAACTGAAGAGCTCCTTTCAGTAAAGGAAATCACCATCCCATGTAGATAGCATGTCACACAGCAGCTGATGCCAGAAAACACAAGCCTGAATGAAACTGACTTATTGTTTTTCTCCTGTCTGTTTCAAGTTTGTTAGTCAACACGCACAGCAGCAACAGCCATGCAGGCTGGGCAGCTGAGCGGGACACGCTCCCCGCCCGCCGGCATCAGCTGCTCGCACAAAGTCTCTGCCAGGGGCGCTCAGCAGGGACCGTGCCCGCGGCCGCAGGGCCCCGCAGCCCACCCGCCCCTCCGCGCCCCTCGAGCCCGGCCGGCCCCGGGCCTTCCCCCGCCGCCCCTCACCCGGGGCCGGCTCCGCGCACGGCCCGGCCGCCCCTCACCTTCTCCTGGGCCTTGCGGTAGCGCTGCAGCGCCTGCTGGGTCAGGTCCCGCACGCGGAGCTGCCCGTCCTTGCAGGGCACCACGATGCCGGTCCGCCCGAAGCACACGGTCACTTTCATCTCAGCGCGCCGCCATGCCCGCCCTGCCCGCCCACGAACGGCGCCCGGCCCGGCCCGGCAGCGCCGGCAGGTGCGGCTCGGCGGCCCCACGGGGGCGGGCGGCAGGTGCTCCCGCGGGGCTGCGCCTCAGAGCGCGGGCAGCGCCGGCAGCGAGGCCCGGCCGCGGCCTCTCCTTCCGCCGTGCCCGCCCCGCCCCGCGCGGCGCTCCGGGAGGCGCGGGCCGGGCCGGGCCGGGCGGGGCGGCCGCGGGCGGCGGCGGCGCTCGCCCGGGGCACGGAGCGCCGGGCCGGGCTTAAAGGGGCCGCGGGTCAGCGCCCGGGGCAGCGGCGCGCTCCCAGTGCCGCCGCTCGATGGGTGTCCCCTTCACGCCGGGTGTCCCCCGCACGCCGCGCTGTGCGGAGCGGGCAGCCAGGCTGCACCCACCCGCAGCACCCAGCTCGGCCCGCGCCGGCAGCCACTGGTGTGAAATGCTGACGCTGGAGCGCGGGGCTCTGCGGGGCACGGAGAGTTGGCTGGGCTGGACCACGGTAGGCACAGAGCATCCCTCGCGCATCGAGCAGGCCCTGTGGTGCGCACAATACACCTGAGAGAGATATTGTGCCCAACCTGCTCCGTGGTGCAGCGACCAGGGTCACAACACAGCCCTTGCCCCACGAAGCTATGAAACATTTGCACACAGCTGCCTACCTCGACCTTCAGAGACTGACACAAGACCTCACACACACCTTGCCACACCACACAACGACCTTCAGGCACTCCCAAGCACCGCATCTGCTCTGCAGAATACAGCAGCACACCAAGAAACCCATCATCCCGGTACAGTGACAGGCCATAGCCTTCAAGACGTGGTACAGTGAAGCCATACAACCTGCATTATGGGATGTGAGTCTTTGCTGCACTCCTCAAACACCTGCTGTTCTGCAAGGTACACTTTTCTGTACTACTTGGTAACCAAGTAGTGCTCCCTGCATCTTACCTACCCCTAGACCACACACAATATAGTACAAATACTCGACACGGTTACAATCATAACAGATCAATCTACCCACAGAGATGTGCATTACTGAAAGTTACTGAAAAGCAAAGGCAGTATAAAAATACCTCTAAACCACAGCATGACACCACACAGCACAAGGGGACTATTTCTGCAGTCAAACTGCCCCACCAGTTTACATTAGCATTCAAAAAGGCAGTCCAAACCCTGTGCTGTGTAACCTTACCAAATGACAGTACCAGAGATGTTGTAGTGGAAGTGGGCCAGAACAGAATAAGCTGAAGGTTGAAGTGAATACAGAGTTTTTGGGATGAGATGAGGACAGAGCCACATAAACTCCAGCAAGTGAAAAGTTCATCCTGGTTCCTTAGGAGCAGGCACAAGTGGTGTGTGGGACTGATGCAGGTAGTAAACAATTCCTCCTTGCCTTTACAAACCCAGAGTTGTCTGCCACCAGCCCACAGCATTTCAGAGCAAATCACCGGGAAATAATCTATTAAGCCATATATAGAACTGTTTTCCCTGGGTGTGCACTTGTATTTACATGTGCAAGTGAGCAAATGTGCATCCCATGTACTTTGAGTCATAGAAAAATTCCTTTCTTTTTCCCTCCAGAAGCAAAAAAGCAATACAAAGAAATGAGAATTTTCTGTTTCTTCACAAAAGACCATGGGTAAGGTAGCACAGCTTGTAGGCCAGAAACACCTCCGGAGCACTAGGACAGTGCTGGGTCAGCTGAAACATTTTCTGGAGTCAGCCCATGTGACCATTTCAGACACAGCACTGTGTCCCTACCAGCTCAGCCCCAGGCCAGCTTACTGCTGGCTCCCAATAGCAGAGCAGAGCTCAGTGGTTTCTTGTGGGTCAGCACCACTGTAAAAGCATTCATCATACTAAATGGGCATTCCTGCCAAGTGCTGAAGGGCCAGCAAGTCAGATAGGTTACAAAAGTGATTTATATGAAAAATAATCAAGGAGGAGAAACAGGGAAGCCTTGATTTAACTCCTAGCCAGTTCTGTAAGCTGGGTTTGTAAGGAGGGAGCAACAGGGGTACCTGGGGTATGGAGCAACAGCTCCTCACATCTTTTTTGCTCCTGAGAAATTATAAGGGGAAGCAGTCCCACACAGCAGCCTCAAAACTGAATCAGATGGAGCAGGAGGCAGGAGGAGTTCAGGGCACTCCTCTAGTCTAGCTGCTGATGTGCTGGTGGGAAGCCTGGGTCCCTCTGCTTGTATGGTTTTGGTTACTCAGGTTAATAATTGACTGTGAATATAAAGGCTTCTCTCTCTGCCTCTCTCTGTCTCTCTCCCTCTCTCTCTCTCTTTTTCTCCTTCTCTGTTTATAAGCAAGTCTGACACACTGAGGAAAAAAAGTGGTATGATTTTCTTTTTCCTGAAGTTCTGATAAGTGCAGGTGATAAGCACTGTAACTGGAGTTGAGTAGAGCTTGTTGACAGAGAAAGTGTGTTGTGTTAGACAACTGATATATCTGAAAAAAATTAAAATACTTTTTTCCCCAAAACTATACCTGAAGCATAAGCAGCAGGTTTCCAAGTGTCTATGATTAGACTAAAAGAACCTATAGCTGTTCCAGAAAAAAAGGAAATAAAAGGTTGTCTTTCAATCTGTGTGTATAGTATCTTACAGAAACTGAGATTGTATTTAATTATCACACATCAACATGGAGGAGTGAGAAAAGGTTGCAGAGCAATCACCAGTGTGTTTACTGTCTGTCAGTGTTTGTTTGAAAGTTATGCATGGTATTGCTAATAAGACATTGTTGTGTTCTGGGTGAATTACACATTTGTTTATGTTGAAACAGTCTGAAAGTCTTTGAAGCCATCTGGTAACAATTAACACCTACATATCAAGGTTTTACCTGTGACTATCCCTGGGACTTCGGTTTGCACAACTTTCTGAAAAGAAACCTTTTCTTCTATCAGACAGTTGGCAATGATATTTTTTTTCCTTAGGGATGGGGAACACTTTTCCAAAAGTAAGTTTCCTCCAATGCAGGTAACAGTGTGACAAGCTAAGAAGCAAAGTATGGGAGGATCAGGAGTGTTGAACTGGAATTAAAAGAAAGCACTTCTTAAGAAACTACAGCATGAGTTGCAATATGGTGAAAGAGAGAAGAGGGTAGTTTTTACTTATCAGATCCCTACATCATTTGCTCCTGAATGAGATCATCAGGAATCATGACCAAAAAATACTTTTCTGGAAAAAAAAAATACCTCCTGGTCCTCTGTGAGCTGAAGGCTTCCAAATCCCAAAGCTCCAAACCCATTTCTTGTTGGCCATTCAAAACCTCTAAGAATCAAGTAATCAATATCTCATCCTTATGTCCAATTTAAACTTACTCAGAGTAAAATACGGCAACTTTTAAAACTTACTAATAATGAGGTCTTCCTTTTACTATACTTTCATGTATTTAAGAGGGCCTGCCTGTTTGGTCCTGTGACAGAAATCTAAGCCATATTTCATTTGAAGTAGATCATCATCCAGCTAATGCTGTAAGTGGCATAAACTGGCTTTGCCCCCCAGAGGAGGACTTCTGCTCCCTCCTGGCCCCAGCTGTTTGTTCCCATCCATTCCCTTTCATGTGCCAGCACGCACAGTTGTAGGTCTGTGCATTGAGATGCTGTGGAAATTAATTTTTTTGCCAGATTAGCTTTCAGCCAAATCAGTTCTGCAGAAACCAGAAAATCAAGATAAATCAGAACTCGGTTTTCTGTAACAGGATTTAAAGCCCATGCTGGCCCAAGGGAGAACATGGCACAGCAAGACAGCAACCTTTTTCTTTTGATTTATATCTGGTTACAGTACTTTTCAGGCAGCCTGGTTATGAGTTTCAGACACAAATACATATCCATGAGATAATATTCATAGCGTTCAGGTATCAGTTTCCTGAGAGGGGATGAGCAGATTTAACAGTCCATTGTCACTGAGGGTTACTAGTCTTCCATCCTCCCTTTCCATCATCCTTTCCCACCTGTGCTTCTTGGATATCTCCATGAGCCATTTCAGTTCATCAGTCTGGTAGAAAACTAACGCAGAAAAAAAAGAAAACATTGTTTTCTGCTTTGTTGGCAAGCAAATGCCATGCAGGGAAGGTTCTGACACATCCCAGAGCAGGCTAGAGGGCAAGAGAAGGGCCCAACAGCTGGGAGCAGAAGGGGAGTAGACAAGGCCTGCACTTTCATCAACCACAGGAAGTTCTTTGCCCAAATGACTGCCTTAGCGAATTTCTTGCACTTTTCATGTGAATTTGTCCTACTGCTGACTGGTCTGATATCCCCCTGGCTCCTCTCCACACAGGCTGTGGACTGTCAGACCTTACATGTACACTCAGATCCTGAGCTCCTGAGCATTGAATGGGAAGCTACAGACAGCACAGAAGGTGCTGAGCAGGTATAAGTTCACCATACATCACCATCCCTTACGCTGGGTCAGCCCTCCACGTGAAAGCACAGGGCTCCCATCTGACCTGTGATGTTTCACAGGACTGCAGTGTGGTCGCAGCTCCATGCCTGACCTGAGTAACATTGGTACTGCTGGCAGCTTCCTGCTGGGCAGATGCTGTGCCAGTAATGCAGCCCCACCAATAGCCCTGCCCTCCCTGCTTACCATTTCTTCCCACAGTGACAGTGCATGAGCACAGTGCCAGCCAGAGAAGCAGAATTTAAGGCTTCTGAAAACATATTTTTCTATGTTGAATGGTTCCTATACTTTCTCTGCTATAACTGGAAATTGCAATGAGGACAGTTAGCACTTTGCTTTTATATCTGTGAGGCTTTATCTAAAGATCCCAAAACAATCAGTAATTGTCAGTGAAGATTTGCAATCACTATGCCAGCAGACACGGACTGGTTAAGCAACCTGCTTAAAAACACAAAGGAATTTTTCCTAGTTTTGCTGCTAACAAGACAACACAAGTGTTGACCTTTAGTTTTTGGCTCTGAGCAGTGTCACCTTCCTACACTATCAACCTTTAGGCATTTAAGTATTTGACATCAGTAGCCAGGGTTGCCAAAGAAGATGCTCCTCGAGCACTGTTGGCTCAGCCCCTTTTCTGCCATTAATAAACCATGTGAGAGGAATACATTCAACCTGAGTTCAGAAACTTGAAAAAGTCCTAAAAGAGCCTTAAGATGTTATTATCGCAGGTATGTTTTGTTATGGGGTTTCAGAGACTGGAATGGATTTGGAGATAAAGTTGAACCAGATGAAAAGAAAATAAAAAAACTTTATCATTTAAATCAATCTCATAATCCCTGGAGATCTGGTTTGTGATTTTTCAAACTTTTTTTCTAGTAACACAGTAAAATGCATTTGTTTGCTCCTTACTGAATGTTGTTACCAGTAAACCCTTCAATTACTAAAGGCAAAAAGGGTCATAATTTCTGCTGTTTATATTTTGCATTTCTCCCAGCTTGGATAATGAAAATCAATAAAACCACTTTCACTGCCAAGTCTCAGTGGTACAATGGTGGTGAATAAAGGGAAAGCAAACTAACAAATATTCTTAGAAACTGTGGTAGAATTTTTAAAAATACAATATAAAAATCTGTTTACAATCTATATAAAACCAGGTCCTTGCTGAAGTTTAATTTGAACCTAATTTAAAGTTGAAATAATAAATAAAGAAACTGTGAGACTTGCAAAGCAAGATGATCCTCAGTTTCCATTCATGATGCCACCCCTAGTTCACCTTGGATTTTCTTTCTGCTCATATAACTATATTGATTTAGCTCAAGAAAAACATTTTTTTTTTTAATATCTGTGCTCTATAAGGATCTGAAAGAAGAGTGTGTTTGAATATCCAGTCCTATACTCCCTGCAATATCAAAATAAAAGTCTGGAAGCAGATGGGAGAAATCCACTTTCAGTTAGTCAGGCAGGTTCGAGATGGGAAGGGATCCCTGCTCCCTGCTGGTGCTCCAGACAGGTACAGGGGAGCTGTCCTGAGCTGGGCTGCACCAAGCTCTGCTGAAGAACCTGGGCATCCTTCAGCTCCCACGGGCAGCGGGGATACCTGGCAGTAGGTGCACGCCTGCAAGAGAAAAGGCTGAGAGCAGAAGAGCTGAACATTGAGGGCCAAACCCCACCCCAGAGTGTGGAAAGGAATGTTTTGCTTGTCGGATAATGATTTGTTTACAGTTAATTAAGCATAAGAGCTGTTGATAACAAGCTCTGTTTACACTGTGGGCAGGAGATGGCTCTGTCTAAATAGGTCAAAACGATATTAATTTTCTTTAAAGTTTGGCAGGTGTAGAAATTAGTCCCTCAAAAAAACCAAAGGTATGTTCAGAGAAATCCAGAGGGGAAGGAAAATCGTAATAAAGCCCTGGGGGAGATTTATGTATAAAAGTTACATGTTTAAAGACTACTTCAAAATGGTCCTCAGCCACAAAGTTATGTAAACACCTTAGTGATACAATCTTGAGGACATATAGAGAGAGAAAGAAAAGCCTTTTGAAGCTAACTTAAAAGCAGAGGTGGATATAATCCTAGATTTCTTTTATATTCGTGTTCACACATCTCAAAAGAAGTGTTTTCACTTTGACAACTAAATTCTGCTTCACTCCAGTCTCCACGTCATTTGGCATGAAGGGTGATTTAGTGGTTCATGACCAACAAGCACTAAGGTCCTATTTATCCCCTCATCAGAGTTTCATTCTTGCTCTGTGATGTATCTTGCCCAAGATCAACAAGATGTTTCTCCAGGACATCCAAGGAGGACCAAAGTCATCTTCTGGTCTGCAACAGCACAGAAAGACAAAGCACTTTGTGGAAGACATGCTTTGTGATAGGGAATGTTATTGAGCAGTGAGATGGCAGAGAGCCTGCCCAGCTCTGGACTCTCCCCAGTTCTCCACAGTCGCCTAAACTACAAAGTAGAGATTTATTAACACTGTGATAGTATCAACGGTATATTATCACCCAGGATTTGGTCTGAGCCATCTCTCCATGACAATCTTGCTCATCTCCAGGTAGCTCAATGTACAAACAGGGTACATAGTAAGTTGAGGTTATGCAGGAGCACATAGGCTGCCCTGAAAATCACTTAGGTTTAACTTCATCCTCACAGACATTTGTGGACAAACATCTTTAACAGCTGCACATGAGGAATTCCCCGCTTGAGCTAGAGAAGAAAATGAAAGTTCAGCCCTTTACTACAGCACTGATCAAAGAGATTTAGGTTAAGATCCTGGGGTCTGTCAAATTAGTTCTGATACAGAACATCTTGTGTTTAATATGGGTTTTAGAGCTCTTGTCTACCACTTTATAGTGGTGATTTTCTCTCCTAACACGGACACTGTTATGCTTCCTTAGTAGAGTGCTGCTCACTTTCCAGGATAGCTTGGAACTGCTGCACAGCAGAGCTGCATTTGCTTACTGATCTGAGCAAGGGGGTGTTACACCGGCTCTCTGTTATTTCCACCCTAAGGCTACTCCTGTAGCAATTCATCTCTCCTTACTCAAAGCTGTGCCTGAAGGTACAATATGGCCTTTGATTATCCAAGAGAAAAAAGTGAGCTTTCATGGGCCACCATTGGCTTCTATTTAATAGTATGTAATTTCTTTTAGATTCTGTTTACTTACAGCTTTTAACACTAATTTCTTTTCCTTAAGTTTTATTAGTTGTTTTTTTGTTTTGCTTTCTTTTTTTTTTTTTTGCAGTCATTGTTTGTGACTGCTAATGGCAACATCTGTATGTGTCGTAACCTGGCCATTATCTATAATTTTAATTAATATATGTGATTTTTAAACATCTATTTCGGCAAAAAATCCATGAGAAGATAATTTACATCACAGCTAAAGGTGCAGGTTTTTAAAAAGATTCTCATCAATTCTGTTTTCTGTTTACTTTCTCTTGCATTTTCATTTTCTTCCTTTCAGGCTATTTTATACTGTCAGTCATATGAGCTACAGATGCTTGAGGTTTTTACCCATTCATTCCCCAAAGCTGAAAGATTTGCTCTAAACATGGAAAACCTGTGGGCTCGCAGGCCAGATCAGCCTTGGGGGATCTCAAAGAGAGAGGAAATTTTGGTCTCTGCGATCACAAATCAATCTCTCTAGCAACACGGCAGGGAGGAGAGAGGACTCGGTGGAAAGAGATGCTGTGCTTGTTGCCAGCTGCATTACCTTCAGCTGCGGAAGGAGGAGGGTGTGTAAGTGTCTGTTCCTCTCCCCTGACCACAAAGGACATATTTAAAATGCATACCAGAAGGAGGATTAGAGCAGACCCCTCCCTCCTTTCCTTTGTTCAGGAGGAGGAAAGGAGCATAGCCCTTGGCTACTGGAGTCTGGCCTCTCCTACTACTCACAGCCTACTTCTCTTTGCCTTCCTCTTGTACTTAGCCATCACTTTTGCAAAGGATTGCTTGGTATTCCAAGAATGACATTGTGTTTTATAGGAGTTTCAGTCTCCAGCCTGCTCCATAAATTGTGCTCTACTTATGTAGACTGTGCCTACAAAATTATCTGGGTCAGACATGCACAGCAGCTTGCCTTTCCTTTAATGTTTTACCACAGACAGTCCCTCGCATGATCCTTTTTCCAGATGGTCCCTAATCCTTGAACATACCCAAAATCCTTCAGCTATGATTTCTTGATCTCTTCAACAACAGATATTTTTCTTTAGTGTATACAGTATATAGTGTACTTTCTGCTTCTACAGTGCGCTTTGCAGTATTTCCCAAAAGCATTTCAAAATCTTCGTTCTTTTCTGTTGAATTCCAGCTTTCACACCTCAGGCAACAGCTGAACACCAGCGAGCCAAGCCAAGGCATATCAGCCTGACTTATGGTAACTGATACACACCTTTCCTTCCAAGAAGCAATTCATTTATGCAGATGTTTTCTCCAGCTGTTTCTGGAATAATCACTGATTCATTGAGGGGAAAATCTGAACAATAGCAACGTTCTCTCTCTCTCCCACCATAATTAGTTTCTGCTGATGAAACCTGAGCTTCCCACTCACCATTTTTCTCCCCATCCCTCTGGGGTTTTTACCCCAGTTCAGCACATCTACAACTCAAGCACTCCCAATCCCTCCATTACCAGGTATGGAAAGAGTGACCTCCTTGCATCAGCAGGAGTTTGAGCTGCCTCTGGGGTGTGTGAATCTGCTTCCTGTGTCCCCAGCTGGGCCTGGGTAACCAGCACAGACATGCCTTTGTGACTGCAGTGCAGTGCAGTGCTCTCCTCGGAGCTCCTGGGGTCCCAGTGGAGGCAGCAGCTTATTAACAGTAGGATGAGTAATAAAGCAAATACTACTGATACAGTTGGTATCTCAGTACTGGGTTTGGAGAGAACATGGCCAGCAGACAGAAGAAAGCTTTTCCAGACATCATACTCAGTATTTTGGATGACAGACTAGTCTTCCTACTTAAAAAGAAAAATCCTATCAATAGTTAAACTTGCTTTTATTTTCTCTAGGGTTAAGATTCAGCACTGTGTATTTACAACTACTCAGCATTCTGGCTGCAAAGTGTATTTTGTTGCTATTTGTGCAGTATCCAATATCCTGTCTTTTGTATTCTCACCTCCTTCCCCTTTCTTTCCAAGAAGCCAAATAACATATTCTCCTAACAAGCGTATAATTATTTAGTTATTGCACTGTTTTATGATTGCATTGTTGGTAATTGCTCAATATTGTAAGCGATTTATTAGTAATTGCAGAGTCTTTCAGATCTGTCTTCAGTAGGAGAACAAATAGCACCTTGCATCAATAGACATCAAAGTCTTCAGAAAGGATTTTTCTTTAATGATCTTTTTTCTAAACTATCTTTCCTACTGCAGCCCTGAGGGGTAAAGTTTCTTTCTCTCTTTACACAATAACTCGAAGTTTCACTCCTGCCCTGCAGTGGAAAAATACATTACATCAGTCTTTGAATAGGATTTTATTCTGTAGTCCGGCTATCACTGTCTTGTAGCTTCATCTGCATCTAATGGGATTTTGCTCTGGTGATATATATTCAGACCATGTAACTCCTCAGCCTCTCAAACTCTTCTTAGAGCTTTTTGACAATAATTAAACTGCAAGTGGCTTTCAGATATTCCTGCCATTTAGGCCTTCCCACATTGACTTCAGTTGGGATTCACAGGTGGAATAGATGAGAATTCAACTTCTCTCTCATTAATGTATGCCTTCTGGTTACAGTTTGCCAGCCTTTGTGTAAAGCCCTCCATCATTTTATCACACTCTTCCTCCTAAGGGATTTCTCAGCTTTCTATCAGCTGTAGCAAGAAACTCAGGCCACCTCAACTTGCCTGTGTGGCAAACAGGAGGAGATTTTCCAGCTCCCCTCAGAGTGCCTGGAGCTGTACCTCTAGTTTTCCTCTGCCTCTCCCTTACTGCTGCACCTTCTCCTGCCATTGGTGCCTACTGGGACCCTGGCCCTGACTGCACCCTGTGAGCTCAGAGGCAGCAGGCAAGACCAACACTCTCCTCTCCTCAACAGTCCACATGCAGCCTCTCCTTGGTTATAGCCACCCTAACCCCACCTCTGGCAGCATGAGCTGGCAGTTAGTACAGAGTAGGCTGAAGAGGCCATTCAAATCAGCCTCATCCCTGAACAGCCATTCACATGTTTTATGGACAGTACACCATGTAGTGTCCCAACACTAGAGGTTACACAGTGCTTAACAGGAGTGTGGTGCACAGGGCTTGATTTAAATCTGCAACCTAGACTCCTGACAATGCCAAGAAGAATGTTATTTTTGAGCTGCACAGAAGAAATAAGCCCTTCACAGATGGTTGCATAGCAGTGTTGTGTATTTCCTGATTTGCCAGTGTGGGTGGCTTCAGAAAAACAGGTAAGCACAGGGATGGACAAAAGATAAATAAATAAATAGATGTAAGACATAAATACTTCTGCTGACAGCTTTCTCCCGTCCCCCAGTAACAAACTGATCTTTCCTGTGCTAGGGAAGAAAATAATTTCCTACTGAATTCACTGGCTTCAAATGGAAACCATGTTTGTCATGGACTCTTCCAAAACTTCTTTGCAGAGGTTCCCACACTGCTGACTCACCCTCTGTCTGCAGGAGATAAAGTGCCCCACATCAGCCTCTGCAAGGCTTGAGGCAGCCAGCTTGGGTGCTCTACATAACAGAGGAGGCAATGGACCAAACCTAGATGCCTGTGAAGAGAGGTAGAAGAAAGGAAAAAGAACTGGTACAACAGTCCTCCAGAAAGCAAACCCACTGTCTATTTCATTAAATGTTACATTTGGGGCAAATAAGATTTTACCTTTGCTACCATTCAATAGGATGAAAAAGAGGAATCTGAAATTAGGGGGTAAAGTGCAAGTAATGTTCTTGTTAGCTACATGCAAAGCCAAAGGGTTTTTTCAGAAAAATAACTAAGATTGTACCTGTAGAGACAATATCAAGTGTTTACCAAGTGTTGTATCGGTCTACAAAATAGAAAAACAACTCCTGTGCTATTCACTGCAATGCTAATGCTGGAGGCCATAACATTGATATTTAAAGTAGGACACACTGCTTAATGATAAATAATATTTTTCAGCTATAATTATTTTTCCCCAACTTGTTTTTAGACACATTACAGAGATCAATAAGGATCAAAAATAAAATCTTATACATGACTTAGATTCATTATATTTAAACAGTAATTAAGGACATGGCAATTAAAGCAAATATTGTTCAGTGTTAGCCATTAACATCATGTTCCTTGATTCCTCTTCTTTAATCTCACATGGAAGTGGCCTGATTTTCAGGAACCTCAAAGCTTTGGGAAGTACAAATGTATATCTGCCACTTCCCCAAAATGGGGTTTGGGTTTAACTGAGGCTTGAAAATCTCCGTGATTTCTCCTGTAATGAGAACATTACCCTGAAAATTAGCTAAATGCAGTTAAACCCTACTATCCTCTGTGCACATATTGACAAACCTGGAGCGGAAGTTTTCATGTTGGCATTAAGAACAGCTTCTCACCCCTCCAGAACTCATGTGGCAAAATGTTCTTTTTGCCCTCTGCTAGGCTTTGGGAATGAAATACACCCACTAATTCCATAAGGAAAAAAGCAAGCAAACAAACAAACACATGCTGACTTCTTTCCCTTGATGTTTCAACAACTCATTCGTATTTTTAAAAATAGATTATGATCTGGTCATACTAATTTTGTTTGTATTTGGATTAATTATTAAATAACTTTGAACTCTGAATAATCATTAGTAATACTATGAAATAATGTTATTGGTGCTTTTAGATTCTTTTCATTAATGCAACAAAGTGTGGAAATTCTAATTTTTTACTGTAACTGGCCCATGAAGTATTTTGCTCCTTCTTCATGTTTTCTTTAGCCTGGATTTTTCATTATAATGCTAGCAGTTAGTTTTTCATCTGTTTCCACAGTTTTGCGCAGCAGTTACAAATTTGGCCCCAAAGTTAATTTTATGCAAAGTCTGGGTGCTCCTTGTCAGCAGAAGGATTAGGGTTTTTACAAGGTGCTGTAGAACCTAAGAGTAATTTGAGGTGACTTTTTGATGCTGTTTTGCAGTAGCTCCAAGGGAAGGCATCCCAGCACTGGGTGCCCTGTGCCAAGAGCTGCCACAGTCTTTGCGATGCACCACTGCTACCCAGCGCCTCTGCACCCCGCCTTTGAATCAAAGCTGCTTCAGCAGCAAAATCACCTTCTTATCACTCTGCTCCTCAGCTTGTTTTCCCAGTCCATGGAGGCACAAAGTACGAGACGGGCTCTGGGACACGGGCAGGCCAGAGCTGAGGCAGTGCTGCCTGCACTGTCCAGATCCGCCGCACGCAGGCACAAAGGTTTGGCCCCAGGTAGGGGAACGTGCCTGGCTGCCAACACCCTCTGCTGTCTCCTCGGCTCCGCTGAACTCACGCAGCCTCCCAGCTCCCAGCCTGCCTCGGCAAGGCTTCTAATTAGAAACATCTTTTAGCTTCAAAACTCGATCCTGCAGGGTGGAAACCACTGGCAGAGACAAACAGAGGCAGACCCTCTCTTGCCATTTCGAGAGTCAGGAACACCCTCCAGCCAAGAGCGAGCTTCTCCGGCAGCCTGCAGCCAGCTGCAGGGCTCAGGTAGTGATTTGCATTCCTGTGAGTGCAGCAAGGACAGGAGTTAAGGCGCAGAGACACGACTGAGGTTTTTTGCATTCTTCCCCACAGGACTTTAGGGAAGCTGAACTTGGTTTTGTTTGAACTTTTTCAAGCTGACAGTGAGAGATCAGCTTTGGAGAGCCCCAAAGCATGGAAAATTCCAGCTCTGTTATTTTCAGTTTTATTCAGGTTCATGTTGTTTGGGAGCCCTGGATTCTTTTTTTCACTAAAAATTTTGCAACTTCAGTTGCAACAGCTGTTACCAGGCAACCAGTATAAATGGGAACACTTTGAGCCAATGAAATACACAGTTTATTCCAGTTGCTTGGTGCCCAAATACCATAATCATGAGAACAGCATTAAATAGATAAATAAAACAGTACGGGAGACAGGAGAGGCAAGGAGTCAGTGTGAGGAATGGGTAAAAAAAGCAAACCTGACTGCAAGGGGCTAAGAGGTAGGAACCAACAAGCTTGTGTGTAACACAGAAGGAATAGGAAGGGCAGAACACCTGGAAAGTAGCAAAAATCCTTGTCAAGGAATGACAGCCTGAGGAAGCTGCTGAGCCAAGCCATTTATGGCACCCTGGAGCAATGATCCTTTGTCCAAGCTTTCTCTGCTTTTTCAATGAATATCTGAGACAGCAGCAGCACAAATGTGTCCAGCTTTGCTGTGAGAAAAGCCATCTTGAGCATATGACACAGGCAATGAATATTAGAGCTGGAGCCTTACTTACCCTTCTGTCACAACCCATGTGGTACTTATTGCCCATAACCTGATGTTGGAGCAGCAGCTACACTGAAGAGCCTTTCTCCCAGCCATTTTCGTCAGGATTGTGATCTCAGGTTGCCTGATGACTGTAGTGAGACTGGTGTGATGGGAGAAATGCTTAGGGTTGCATTTGTGGGACAGAAATATCAGAGACAGATTTAGTTAGTATAGACAATTCAGTACTTGCAGGCACTGTTACTTCAGCAGTGTATCATACTTTGGACACCCACACTTCAAAGTGGCTTTTGAAAACTGTAGATGCTTTAGAGGAAAGCTCAGAAGAACTTCAGCAGTATAAAACCAGCATTGTTGTCAGAGACCAACTAAAGTCATTACACTGAAGAGACAGGACCATGGTGACCTAGCACCACTGTGGCAAAGAGAAGAGACAGCTCTTTATTTGAGCCGGATGAAAGTTTGACAGGATCCACTGGACAGAAGCGTCATCCCACGTTACCCATGAAATGCCAACAGAATAAAATAATGATTTCTCCATTAAACTTCAGCTCCCCTAATGGAATACATTACAGGAAAGTCAGTTTTGCGTAAGAAAGCCGTAGGTGTTGTATTAGGAGGTTTCTCATGCGGCGCCTCACCGTAGGGAGTTCACTTCAGAGACTGATGACATTATTTAATTATGCCAGTGTGTCACTGTTCTCTGAATTACCTGAACAGGGTATTAATGTTCTGCTTCCCTGCACAGGATGCTGTGCATGGGAAATGGCACAGTTCAGAGTACAAGGGCAACTGCAAACAAATATTTTTAGCAGTGCTGTGTAGAAAAATTGTGTTAATGAGCAGTGATTAAGCACACAAACTGTCAGAATATAATGATTAGAGATTTAGAAGCAAAACTAAAAAGAACAAAAAGCAACATTTTATACTTTGAATGCTGCAAAATGTGAACAATAACTTCTCTGTGATATTTTTTCAGATTTTTAATGTCTGCTACAACAAGTGAAACATGCCATGGAGATGGTTTACATTTTTCTAATTTATTTTTGCAGTTTAACACAGAATATTTTTTTTTTTTAGTCATAAGGATTTTTGAGGTAATCTATAACACCAGTCAGATCATTCATGGTTCATTTCATTCTTTTGTTGAAATTTTGAATTGACTCAGATGGATTTGAAATAGAATATTTTGAATAATTTAAAAACATTTACTTGAAAATTTTAAATCAGGTTACTCTCTTTTTATAAAGAATTTCCAGATTAATGGCTGGAAGCCTTAACAGACTTCTTAGCACTTTTCCTCATAGGATGCTTTGATCTCAAAAGAACCTTGGGAAGAAGGGCTCCACCAGAAAGTTGTCCTGACATACATGGGTCTTTCAGAGCATCTCCAAAAGGAAGGTGCTACTACAAATTTGGTATTTTATTGAAGATACAACAGAAAATTGTGCCAGAAAAGTAGTACCGGTCAGCACTATGCAGTCTCAAGAGCTGTAATCTCATTGTTAAGTCTTGAAGGGAAATTTCTGTTCAGATGTGTCCATTTTGATAGCAGGGAGTTGTAATCATCTGCCCCATCTGTGCTCCCTTTCAATCCATGATAGCATTTAGAACCATGTCTTCTTTTATTACTCCTTGCATTTCTGGCAGAGAAAAAAGCTTATAAAGCCACAGGGATAGCTTTGAAAATGAAGTATTCTTTTGCAATTAATGGTGTGTAGTATTCCTGATCCAATGGGCATACCTGAGATATTGTCAGGTTACTTTCTTTCCTTAGTCAGTTTTATGGTGCTAACCTCACAGCTAATGCAAACTTCTCCCCTGTTGGCTAACAAACTTAACTTAAGACAAAACTGTGAATGGGCAAAACTGAATCTCATGATACTTAATACCATGTGTGGAGTCCAGCAGATGGAGGCAACTTACACATAAACATTACAGTTTTTGTTAAAAAAAAAAGCAAGCAAGACCTGCTTTATTTGGGCCAGAGACTTCTTAAGTCATATGTTTTCACTGTGCTGTAAAGATTTGGAATCCAAAAGAACATATTTATTTTTTTTATTTTTTTTTTTAATTTGAATTTTAGGACATTTTCCAATTGGGATTATCTTGCTCAGTTTTAGAGTTGTAGCATTCTTTTGCTTGGCTGGAGGCATTCTGGCTTGGTTTTTTGTTTGTTTGTTTGTTTGTTTGTTTAACTTCTGCATTTGTTTCAAAAGATCCATCGTTTCAAACAAGTCAGATAAAATCATGAGTTACCATAGTCAGTGGTAATGTATAAATAAACCAATCTATTTATGCATGCCTAGATGACAGCTAAGGGTTTTGCTGTGGATCAGCAAACAGAACATCACCAGCAGCAGTGCATTTGCATCTGCCTCCTCCTCTATTAGGAATCAACCTCTGCCAAGTCTTCTCACCCTTCTTCAGCTTTGGTCCTAGAGCAAAGTCAATGAGAGTCACTTCCCTTTCTCTGTAGAGTAAATAAAGTTCAGTTTGTCAGAAATGAAGTAAAACTTGTCACCCCCTTTGCACCAACCCTGTGCAGAACTATCAGTTCCTGGAAGGGCTGCATCTATGCACGACACCATTCCTGTGGGGAAGGAACCTTCCCCTCTGCTCCCCTGGCCTTGCTTAGCTGTACTGCCTCAGCTGGACATAGCACAGGCTCCGTGCTGTGGGACCAATCTTCCCACAGGCTTTGCCCAAGCCAGCTTCTCTTCAGCTGCATCAAGGACATCAGAAACTGCTCTGCTGTTACAAAAATCAGCAGCTTTGGCTTTTGAACCCCCTTGACTTTTAAGTTAATTATTGCAAGTCCATTTCCCCTCCATGGCACGCTGCAGTTTAAAGGGAAGAGAAGCAGACTGTCTTAGAACATGCTGCGTTACTGCCTCGTGCTGTGTGTGGGGTCTCAGCCCATGGCCTCTGGCAGACCAGACTGCAGCAGCCAGGGCCACTGTGCCAGGGCTGTGACCCTGCTGTGGCCCCGTTCCCACCTTGCCAGATGAACCACATTTGCACATCTTGTTTTCCTGTGTTTGCATACAAATGAGAGTAGAGCACCTAAACCTGAGCCCAGCACAAATTAGCATTTATACAAATGCAGCATGTCTCTCTGCTGCTGTCTGTGGGCCATGCTTCAAGGCTCTGGCAGAGCCCACAAAGGAAGTAGTGAAAAAATTACTCATGTGCCCATTTCTACAGGTGTGGGAACAGCATGCATCTGCCCCAAGGTCACACTAAAACTTCTGAGGAAAAGTTAGGAATGCATCCCACACCTGGCTGACATCCACAGCTTAGCCAAAAGCAGAATTTTATTTGGTGCACTGATGGATTTTCTGCTTTTTGGAGAAGATCATGCAAGCATAGTGACCCTTTTGCAAATTCAGCCTTGGTTCTGCACCCTCTTCACTCTGACACACACCACTGTGAAAGGCTGATGGTGCTTGTCCTGCATTTCCCCAAAGATTAGAATGTCATCACTTGTGGCTAAGAGCTGCAGGGACATGTCGAATTACTTTTCTCATTTTATCTTTACACTTTTTCAAAGCTTAGCATATTCCAAACACTCATCTTCTGTGCTGTCTTGAGGCAATGTGATAGAAAATGCTTTGTCAGCTAAGGTTGTGGCAAAAACTCCAGGCATGACATTAAAAAAGAATAAAAAGGAATCACTCCCTCTAAAAGTCTTATTTTCCATATGTACCTGTTAGTTCAGCCACAACACTTGCAATCTTTACAGACTGCTGACAGAAGCCATTTAGTCTTAGTAAAATAGGGCACCCATGGTAAATTTGCAAAGACAGACACATGAAGCAGTTTCCAAAGAACCCTCAATACACAGAGGTTACCTCTGAGAAAGCCCTCAATGCCTCTGAAATTCAGACCCCACCCTGCTGCTGCTGACCTGATTTGGACTCAAGCAGGCATCAGTCTGCAGAGCACCTCCAAGAACAGTGTTGGGCTGAGGACGGCTGGAGAGCCCCACAGAGCAAAGGCAGGAGATGAAATGGTGCCATTACCTGCAGCCACCCTGTATCTCAGCTTCTGTCTGAGCTTCTGCAGAACACCAGCACCAGCAACGGAGGAACAGGCAACCAAAAGATTTCCCAGCTTCTGTTCCTAGACAATAGGCCCTTGAAGGGGACAGAAGGTGGGGACTTGTTAAATTACCCCATTAAAAATGCCAGGCCTCAGCAGGAGTGACCCTAATGTGCATCTTGCTCCTACTGTGTTTAGTGCTTCATATGTCAACATAGATATTGACAGTTCCTAAATCCTTCACACTGGGGACAGTGAACATGAGGCATATGCTCAACCAAGCAGAAAGAAGCAATCCTGAAGATTAACAGCCAAATCTGGCACTCCTTCAATGGCCATACTCTATCAAAACTCCTTTCAAAATCAATACCATTTTTAAATGGGGACTCAATCATACTACTGCTCAGAGTAAGGGGGCAGCTTATTATCAGAGTCCTGGAGGAGAGCAGAACTGCTGTAAAAGTCCTGATGGCAGTTACTAGGGGTGTGAAGCTCCTGCATGTCAAAATCCTGTGCATGCACACTCAGCACTGCACTGACCTCCCTCTATCAGAGTACAGGGTTGTGGTTACAGGGTTGTCCTAAGGAGCAGAGTGCAGGAACCATCATCCCTTTTCACTGTCTTGAGTATAAGGTGCAAGACTGTTTGAAATAGCTGTGCCATTTGCCCATGCTCACAAACAAAAATAGGATGTGTGGAAATGCTTGGGTGTAGCTTTTCCCACTATGCTGCTGCTTGTAGTCCAGGAAGGGGGTGATCAAGGCTGATGGGGCTTTGTGCTTCCTAGTGCATCTATGCAAAGCACCATGTGACCTTGTTGCAATGATGGAAACACAGGACCGAGGCCCTATTTCATTCCCTGCGCTTCACGGGTTATTTTCCATGATTCCTCGGGTGAAATGAATTTCCTCTGAAAGGCATGTAACAAAATGCCCTATTTCAGAGGCTGTGTTACTGCACAATGAATGAGGGTTACACTGCAGACATTGATTGCCACAGAAACAGTCACAAAATCAGCATTTCAGCGGGACAAGCAGAAGGGACTCATTGCAGAACAAGCCCAATAAGATCAGTGCAGCTCAGAAGATCCTTGAAGAGCAGCTGCACCTAGTGAGAAGGGGAAAGCTGCAGCTCTTTTCCAGAGATACACACCAGGATCTCACATTCCCACTCCTCTAACACCTGGGTAAGAAACTGTTAATTTAATATCTGAGTTTTGAGTTAGAATAATATAATTCACTGGAGAATAGCTGGCTTGGGATATAATCCCTGTGATTGAAATGCAATTGCAGGGAACAATTTCCAATAAGAAAATTATTTGTGCAATTTTGGAAGTGTCACATTCAAACCTGAAGTAATCCAGACAATGTCAGGTGTTAAGCCAAATTCTGGGGTGTTTTCGCTTAAACTTTGACTCTGAGCACCTCCTGGAAATAAAATATAGACAGAAAGTCAACCATCTGCTAATGTGCACAGGTAGCTTTGAAAGTGAAATCATGAGAAAAAGGTAGACATTAAACAGAGGAAATGTCAGAGAAGTGAGTAGCACACACAAGAGTGACACCCACCTCCTGAGAATGCATCTGTTTCCTCTCATGTGCAGAGTGTGCATTCTTCTAGGAGGATCACACTTCCCTGCTTTTATATGCTTTAATGTTTTAGCAACCGACTGACCCCACTGGCATCTCTGCCAGCAATTACAAGTTCCTCCCTCCCTGCTAGGGACTTGGCATGTCTAGGACACCTGCTAGTCCCAAGATTCAGGTGGAATCACTGGGCAAGTATCAGCTCTGATATAACTTTTCTTTCATGTTTAATGTCCCTGAAACCACTGTGTTTGCCTCAACAACACAGTAAAAGCATAGGCATTCAGCATGTATAATTTAGAGACTGAGGTTTTGGCCTCCAGGGCCTTGCTTGGCTGATGATAATCCACTTGACAGGGTGATTTTTTCCCTAAATGATTCAGCATATCACATCCCTTTTGTCCTGCTTATTCAAGGAGAAAATACCTAAATGAAACGAATAGCTTGTGGGGTGAGCCCAGAATGCCTGGCTTTGGCTCCCTCACAAGGAAAGGGACCTTGCACAGAACATCCAGCCCTGCAGAAAGGCTATCTCCAGCCATGCTCATTCTACCTGATGTGGCTATGCCCTGCCTTTCTTTCAGGGCTGTAACCCACTCTGTGGCCAATTACAGCATTACCACCCTCTGCCCTGGTGAGTAAAGGTTGAGAGGTGCCCTCCCCAGCTGTCTACAGTGATTCTACATGTACATGTATTGGACTGCAGCTGGAGTCACATGGAAAAACCTCGTGGCTTTCAAGGCAGGCAGTGTGGGGGCAGCCCGTGAGCAGCTGGAGCAGCTCTCATGCCCTACTGCCTGCTGTCCAACAGTGTCTAGGGAAGGAAGAACATAGGGCTGGCTCCAGGGCAGCACGTGAGCTGCTCTCCGTGTCCGAATTCGGCCCAGGAGCCTTGGATTTGTCCCTCCTGTTGCATTTCTCACAGCGAGCCCTGCCTAACTTTCCTCTGCCTTAGTGTTCACACAAATTAAACCTTTTATAAAACTAACATTTCAGGAAAAAACCACTTTCCTCCTTTTCTGTCCCCTCCCAAAAGACCAATGCAGAATTACTGAGCAGGTTTAAGTGTAAAAATGTTTGCCCATGAGCAGGCTCATGCAGCACTAAGTAACTCAGCCATTTTGAAGCCTGAGGCCCCTGGGAGCCCAGCTTGGCATTCTATTTTTGCAAACACTGCTTTCTAGGTTGTGTTTAATAATTTCTGTTAGATGTATCTCCACGGATGACCCAGATTCATTTGAAAAGCCTCTTTGTTTTAGATTGTTATGCACATATTTAAAGATGGGCTTAACGGCTTTCTCAGATCAGGGCCACATCAAAGAGTTTTGTTCCCGAAGAAGAAATGATTGCCTGCATTTGAAGTAGCTGTGCACATCATATGAAGCTTGTCAACAAGGTGCACATTCATCGAGGGATTCTCTTGGTTGCTTCTTTGCTACTTAAAACGTACATCTGACGTAACCAGCATCTTTTCAATTTTTAAAAATCCCTGTTAGAGCAAGCACGAAACTTTGAAGGTTTCATCCTGTCTCATGTGATTTGTCAGATGAAGGGACTGCACAGCATCCCCTTGTATGGCAGCTTGCTCCTCACAGCCATGGAGTTCCCAGCTTTGTCATGTTTCCTACAGTTTTAGATGACTGTGCCAGACTGAAGTGTCAACTACAAGAACTGGAGGAGGGATAGCTGTGTGCTGTTGCCTTACTATAAATGTAAAATTGAATCTGGATATTTTACATTCAGTTTACTTTTTGAAATGGCTGGTTCTTCCTCTTACGTATTCCTTCTGACTATTTTTCACCTTTATATGGTGGACTTGTTACACAGTGATACCACCATGCTCCAAATTCTTTCCCTTCATGTGATATTTCAGTAACACTTCTTACCTGGCCTTATGCCATTTCTTAACTGTTTCAAGGTGTGGGTAGGAGACTTAACACATTCCCTAAAACAGTATGTGAAAATCTAAACAGCTAATATTCTTGCCAAAATATTGCTATACCCATTGCTCATCTTTCCAAGGCTGCATTAAGATAGCTACCAGATATGCACTGGTGTGACAATTGGCTTCAGGGTGTGTTTTGGCAAGAAGGGTGATCTGTTAGTCGAGTTGGAAAAAGAGCAGCACAGTATCAGAACAGAGGGTCTTTACCACTCTGCTAATGAATTGTAATGTAGCTGAAAGTGTAACTTCACCTTCACAAGGTCAGCATAAAGAGTGCCATTAAAAATACCTGATGAGAGAAGAGGAAGAGAGGGGAAAATCAGAATGAGGAAAAGATGCAGTTTTTGTCTTTCTTTTACAAAGGGATGCAAATGATGTAGAATGCAGAATGTATTTTGTTTTTTGCCAGAAAAGACACAAGTTCCGCATCCCAAGGAAGGAGTTGTCATTGCAGAAGACAATTTTTTTGGTTAAGTCCTTTTTCCGGTGACATTTTTATTATATTCAGCAGAAAAAAAATACTCTCTGGGGCAAGCCTCAGGCATGTGCTCTAACCAAGAGCCTGTGGAATCATCCTCCACATTAAATACTTCAGCAGTCCCCGTACAAAGTACAGCTGCAACCCCTTGAGAAGGACCTGAGTTCATGTTCCAAGTACTTATAGCCTAGTTAGAAAACCCACCTAAAAGAGGCTCCTGCTTAAAATTTAGCAGTTCTGAGGAGGATTTGAGCCAGTCTCTTGACAATCAGGGAAAGGTTCTTAGGCACTGAGCTACTGAACAAGAGTAGAATAACAACATCATTGCATCCTCAAGCAGCTTTCTGAATCTCAGTCTTTGTCTTCTCTTTTTATACATTTTTTTTTTTTTAAATTGAGCTAATCAAAATTTTGGGGAAGAGGAAAGAAATAATTTTGTTAAGCAGGACAATAAGTCTGATCAAAACCAATTACAAAAATTAGATGCCATCATTTTTTTTAAAATCAATTATTCATGTGGTCCTAATCATGAAGACATTTTCTAAACTCATCATTTTCTACAGTTACAGTGTTCCAATACATTTGCAGGTGCAAATTTACCTGTCTAAATCAGCATCCTGGTCCTTTGTCATGGCTACAGAGTTGTTGAGAGTGCTGTAACTTCTTTGGCAAATTGTATTAGATTTGGGGACTAAAATATGTGACTGCAAGTATATAGCTAAGTCTGAAAAGATTAGCCTACAGGAATAAACACTGCATTTGTGTGTTCCTTTGTACATTTATTAAAAACAAAGCATTTTTCCATGCACATCTTTTGGCTAACTTGGAATATTCCCCAGTCAGAGCCTGGGGGGTGATGTGCAGAGAGGGAGGAATGATTGTGTTGTAGCCGTCCTTATGAGCTGGGTTGAAAACCACAATCACTTACACTAATCGATGCCAAGAAGCTTACAAAAGGCATTTGAGATTGTAACAAGTCTCTGCAAAATTGGAAACACATTTGACTCCACCCCACAACAAGACAATTGAATAAAAACTTTGAATGTGAAAGCACTGGAAAATGTGATTCAAAGCTTCTTGCTATCCACTCAACTATCTACCATAAGATATTTAATGCAGGCAAAATGGAGAATAACTGACTTGTTTTGTTTTATCTGTGGGAAGGTATTAAACTTAAGACTGCAAAATAAGTCTGTAAAGTTATTCCTAAATAAACTATGGCACTGTATTGAAATGAGCTGCATGAGCATGAAGCTAGATGAACTCATTGTAGAATAACACCAAATAATTCTTCAATAATTCTCTCCAAAAATGTTGCCATCGGGTAATAGTTTATACTAATGGATGGGTTTGGGATAATTTAATAATATTACTGCTATTTCTTCTTTTAAAAAGCTGTAGATAAAACGAAATGCCTTCATTTTGTTAAATCACAGTTATTTTTCTGTAATTTACATGTACCTTCTCATTCTACAAAGGTAATTTGCGTTAATAACATTCCCAAATAGTAACATATAAATCAGGATCTATTCCTGGTAACAAGACATAACACACTAGTAAGTTTCTTTTCACCTAAAGGCATTTTTTCTCAGTTTTAATAACAGAAGAAGGAATGACTACATAGCTATGAAGCAAGGAAGGAAACCTTACTGTACATATAAAAAAACAGACAAAAGATATTTTAAGGAAAAATCAGTTAAAATGGAATTCTTATATTATTTTCTCACAAAATATCACCTTAACTGGACTATGGAATAAAATAAAGATGAATCATATTTTTATTCTTACAGTTTCATCTCAGGAACTCATAAGGAAGTTCAGTAGTGACACAGTATCTTTGTGGCATTGCTAAGTATTTCTGTCCCCAAGAGGCAAAGGGTCATTTGAGAACTGATCTGGGGCAAAACATCTTTCCTGTACTGAAATGGCCACAGAATGTCATCACACAATCCCCAAATGACTTGGTTGGAATGGATCTTAAAGATTATTCAGTTCCATTTCCCTACCATGGGCACAGACACCTTCCACTAGGTCCAGGATGCTCAGAGCCCCAACCAAGCTAGCCTTTAACACCTGTAGGGATGAGGCACAGCTTCTCTGGGTACCACTGTCTCACTATCCATATAGTGAAGAATTTCTTCCTTGTATCTAATCTAAATCTCTTTCAGTTTAAAGCCCTTGTCCTATCACTACATGTCCTGGAAAAAAGTCCCTCTCTGTACCTAGAAGGTGCTATAAGGTGTCCCCAGAGCCTTCTCTTCTCCAAGCTAAACAACCCCAACTCTCTCAGCATGTCTTGATAGAAATGTTCCTGCTCTCTCATCATCCCTGTGGCCCTCTTCTTGACCTGCTCCAACAGGTCCCTGTCCTCTTGTTGGAGGCCCCAGAAATGGATATAGTACTCCAGGTTAGGTTATTTTTTGAAGTGGTTTTGTTTAAACTCTTAACCTTTTAACTATAATTTACTGTTTTTCTAAGAATTTAAAGATATTTATTGATCACTTCTTTCCAGTCATCTTAAAAAGCTCCAGTCCTGGTAATGGATGTGGGCAGATCCAGGATTAGGTAGATTCCTTTTTCCCCTGTAGCCTGCGGCAGTTGCTCACTCTCAAGGTCAGCCCCATCTGTGTGGACCCATGGGCCGGGGAAAGAAGCTCTGCACTGTGGCATGCAGCTTTAGAGGAAACCCCACACACATGGAGAAACAGAGTGGGTGGGTGAGTGAGGCAAATTGGGGCAATGCTCAGGGCATGGCAAATCCTTTGTAAACATACTGTTCCAGTATTTCATGCATCACTGGGCTCACAGAAGGGCTGCTTTCCTCAATATCCACAAGAATTTTGCTTCAGAGACCACTAGAGAAAGTAGGAATTTACTCTAATTCACAGCTCTGTTTTATTTTCAATGCTCTGAAAAGAAACTGTCGACAGCCACACACTGTAAGGCCAAGAAGACTTCAACAAATACCTAATCAGATCTCCCACACAATCAAAAAATTCCTGCTGTGGGTACCCTCCCCCAGCAGTACATGAACTGTGTAACTTTCATAACAAGAGCTATATAGTGCTTATTTTCTTTTAAGAGAGCCTTAAGGCAGACAGATTATGGATGTAGGCCTCAGAAATCTCTATGAGGTAGTTCTTACTCAAGAAAAAAGTAAAGAAAAAACGCCACTGGGCAGATCAGCACTTTGTCACCGTTCACTATTAAATGAGGCAGGAACATAAAATATCAAAATTGTCAAATCAGTCCTTTTCTAGTCCCAGTCAGATGCTTTATAGCTTCCATGCACTCTGGCAGCCCTTGTATGGCTTGTTATGCTAATAGCTTTTAATTGAATTCTGCCAGTGGCGATGCCAGCAAAGCCCTTACTGCATGCAATTGAGTTACCATGCTCTGCAGGTCCTTCAGATATGACCAGACATTGTATCTTTTCCTGTTCCCATCTGTAAACTTTATGTTATCCATCAGTGGCAAAACAGATAGATCTTTAATGTAGTCTGTGTGGAATGAGAGGTTTCTATTTCCTACTAGCCTCCGAGTGACCCTGTGCCCAGTGGCAGGCAGGATGCATCCCACTCCAGAGACCATTCCTGCACCTAACACCCAGCACAGAAAATCCCAAACTAAAGGGGATGGTCAGCCAATGGCTTTCTGTCCTTTCTGTCACTGAAGAAAAAAGTCAAGTAACAAGTCCCTGGGTGTGTTAGTTCATTGCCTTTCTCTTCCCGCCACTTGCAAACACCGAGTGGGCACAAAATGCCTGGTGCAAAGGACCCTCTCCTGTTTGTGAGACCCTTCACTGACCTACCCACACTACCTGCACCCCTCAGGCTCACACCTCAGCCTGTGCCAGGGCCAAACTCAAACGGCTCGGGTGAGAAAATAGGGAGAGCACAAATCATGCATTACATTGGTTTAGAGCATGGGCCCAAATTGCCTTTTCTGTAGTTTGAGCCATGTCCAAGGGAAGGGCTGGGTGTACTGCAGCCTGTCCAACAGCTGAGACTTGTTTTCCTGGAGGGCACTGACAAAGTATGTGTGAATTATTCTAGGTTCACTACTGCAGAACATGGTCTGACATACCTCTTATTTGGGTTTACGTTGCAAACATCACCACCTACATGTAATAAATTAGGAGTTAAAATGTTAAAGTACCAGGAAGTCAGTGAGGGCTATTTTCCTAAGACAAGTTCACCTTTTCCAGATTTTAGCTGCAGGCCTTTTTTAAAAAAGCTTGACTTTCATTTTCATGAAACCTCAGAGTGTTTCAGGGCAAAACAAAAAAAAAAAAAAAATAACCCACAACCCCCCCAAAAATCTATAAAAATAATGAAACTCGAGATGGAGGTATATTTTACAGCATCAACCATGAGCAAATAGTGCAAATTAGGAAAAAATAAGAGACTACAGAGTGCTTATACAGATAAACCAATGTTTTCCTGAGATCTGAAAAACAAAATGCCTAATAATAAATGACAACTTCCATCCCACAGCAAAGCAATAATTTAAAACTAAATTTACATTGTAATTAGCCTTTCAAAAATGCAAAGAACTTCAATATAGATGTCCATTAATAATCTCACTGCTGTCGGAAAGCCTTTTCCACCCACACATGATACTTAATTAAACTCAGAGTTCCTCATTCATACAAACAGACAGTTATGAAGAACAGGTGGTTCATAATTTGAAGATAATGGATAAGTGATTCTCAGTATAACTTCAGAGGCTCAGATTATCTCATTTAATGTTTTACTTATACTTTTGAAAATTTTACTTTAAGCTTAATTTTGTTTCTCTTACAGCCATGACATAGCATATCTATAACAGTTGATGTTTTTCTTTTAATAAAATGTCACAGATCACTTTCAGAGCCATTAAAAATGCTTAAAATGAGCTCAGGAGTTACAGCTCAACATGCTGTAACATGCTGTATTTTTTATGTGACCACAAGACTGTTATTTACTCACACACATAGGGTAGATAAGTGCTTCAACGTTGTGAAAGTGTTGAACATTTCTACCTCCTTTCCAGGCTTAAGAAGCTTCTATTTCCAAGACAAACTTGCTCGGGTTGCCTTCTCACACAGCAACAAGACTAAAAAATGTCTTTGAGACGGATCTAAAGAAAAGACTCAAGGACAGTTTCCTACCCTTACACAGCCTGAACATCTTCCCACACAGACTGGCCATTTGCAAGACAAGCTCCAGTTCCATCAAAAGCCTCTGTGCTGCAGATGATAAGTGTAGTGATGGGAAGGCTGCTGTACACCAAAGGTCTCTAAGGCTGCTTGCAGCTGGAAAATTCCCTGCTGCTCTGCAGGGGAACATATTGAGACCATGCTCAAAAGAATCAGTAAAACTTTAGCTGGCTGGTGGGAGAGCTTTGTACTGTCAGAGGAGTAGTGAAGAAAGAGAGAGGGGTCTGGAGAGAACAGACATGGACAGTGAACAAAGCAGACCCTGGGCTCTGTGCTGGGTTGCCAGACCTACACTCAGCCAGCACACTGCTCTGTAGGGATACCCAGGTGGCAGTAAAATCCCATACAGCACACTCAGGACTGTTCCCAGGGTTTTCATGGCTCCCTTGCTTGTTGTCACAGAGTTGTGTTAAGGCAAGCAGCAAGCTCAGGCCTCAGGCCATGCAAGTGCTGCTGAGTTGGCTCTGGACAGAATCACTAAGGATGCCCCTTAATTAATTAGTATTCAGTCTAATTAATTAACCACATGGCAGGTTGTCTGTGGGTTGATAATGTTCATAGGCTGCACAATATTTATGGGGAGTTCTTTGCCTGGCAGTTTCTACCTAGAGAGAGCACTCAAACCTGGAGGAATAGGCTCCATTAAAGGGAGTTTTTATTGCCACCTGCAAATTTTAAAGCACTTTATGTGGGGTTTCACTATCCTCAACTGACAGTGCATGAAATGCTGGAAGAAAGGAAGACAGGGACAAGCTATGTTTGAGACTCAGATCTCCAGACACCCTATTTATGTGATAAAAATCACTTCACTTGAAGTGATTGTGAAGTGAAGCCTTTTTGTTTGTCTGTTTTAAAATTATTTGAGAATTTCTGGTGCTGCAGAAATTTAAGTTGCGTCTCCTACAAGGGGGTGACAGTAGTAACTCTTAAAGCCTTTGTATAAGATTTGGAGGTTCCTTTAGAAGGCCATTAAATATAGAGAAGAAAGACTGAGCGAGATAACTCCCAAATGTCCCCCAGAAAGATATCACATTTGGCATTTCAGCTGTGCAAACTGCAATGACTAATTCAAAACAATGAAGCATTTTAAGAAAGAGACTATCTATAGTAGAAACAAATGAGTCTTTTATAGCCAATTTTAACAGATATTTAAAGAGAAAATATAATCACAGTATAATCAATGGAGTGAGTAATATTTACTGGTTGATGAATGTCTCTCTCTGGAAAAAAGAATATTTTTATGTTTAACTTCTGACAGCTAAGGTAGCTGTAAGACGTAGTCTGAAATAAACAGCTCTTTTATTTTAAGAAAGCAAATGATTCAAATAGTGTAGGCAAAGACACAGTAACTCACACCTCCACTAACAGTTTATTCACTAGCCTACTGTTTCTCCTGTTAAACTCTCCTCTACCTCCCACTGCTACTGACACAACTTCTTTTTTTTCAGTAAAACTTTATTACAGGCTTGCTTTTAAATAAAAAGGACAAAGATGTTAAGCCATGGTACTACAGGTTGCTGCTTACCAGCCATCAGCATGCATGATGGTGGTTTGAACAGAAAGGAGTGCCTTGAGTTGCACTGCTTTGCACAGCTTGGCTAAGTCAGGATCCCACAGCACCAGCCGGGCCATGCCTACAGTTCAGCAACTACAAAGTAGGTGCCACTACTCAATTGTGTGCCAAAGCCAGCTCCATCAGAGTGGCTGAATTGTATATGATGAGACTCTTCCTTACTTGAATTTATTTAGACAAATATACAGATGAATTTTTCATATTGACTTTAAGGATGCTCAACCAAATAACTGCATCATGAGCAAGTGGAGAACACATATATCATAGAAACCACACACACCACACATGGGTGTAATATATCTGAGTTAAAGTTGTTGGAAGTTTTAAGGCTGGGGGTTTTTTCTTGGGGAAGAAAGACTGTACTCAGAGGTGCTTTTCTTAGCTATTCTACATGCCCCTTGAAAACTGCACCACCTATTTCATGTCAAGGATATGGAGACCTTCACCACCAAGAGAGTCCTGAGCCTCATCCATGGCCTACACTATACTTCTGTATCATCCATCTTCTAAAAAATTCAAATAATCCTCATACTCGGAAGAGAGATAAAAATATCACAGTTAATACCAGTACAGCAGATGTTGTGTATTCAAACTCCACTGTCAAACGGCAAGTGTATGGTAAAGGCATCAAGAGCAGATTGTCTCCTTCATCTTAAATTTGCTGTATGCCATCAGGTGATCTCTGTTCTCTGTTCCTTTATTCCTACTCACACTGTTCTCTTCCTCCTATTAGTCAGCCTCGAGTTTTTCTCATAGTTTTATTTCTCCTGTTTGTGTAGCCATATAACACAATAAAGATAGCAGGAAAGCTCCAATTCAATTACACAGAAATAAGAAAAATCAAACGAGATGCTTGGGTTTGCAAGATCCTTTAAGCCCGTCGTGATGTTTATGGATGAAGACATGTCGGCTGCTATCACTCTCCTCTTTCTAAACAGACTTTGGACATTCCTCTGGAGTGCATAATCCTTATGTTCAAGTCCATACTTTACAACAGTGGTACAAACAGTAAGCAATTAATTTAAGGAAGCAAAGTGTTCAAAACATGTAAGATTGGAAAAGGTGTGTATTTGTTTTTCTTGTTGTCCAGGTCTCCAAACAATGTTACTAAAGCCTTAGAGAAAAGTTCATAAGCGCAAAAGTTCATCTGCCCCTCCCCACCAGCATAGTGGTTTATTAGTGCAAGACACCACCTCCCCCTGCAAGCCTTCTCACTCCAATAGCCAGTTTCTCCTGAACCTCTGGCATGAAAACCCTAATCTCCAACACACACATTTTATTACTTTGCTGACTTTGACCCTGCTGAACAGAAAATACGAGGCCTCTTGTTCTCCTGCTCTTACATTCCTATAGATTATTCCTTCTTACTGTGTCTTTATATACGTCTCCCTAAGGTCTGTGTGCCCCAGCCCATCAAAAGTCTGACTTCATGCTTAAACACTACCCTGGACAGAAACTCTCTCTAGAGTAGGGGCCTCATTTTGGAACAGCCCCAACTTCGAGTCCAACAAGCTCTTTTCTTTCCTTCAGAGCTCTCTTTCATCTAAGCGCTCATTTCATACAGCTTTCTGCAATCAATTTCCTCCTCAATGTCATCTCCACTTCCCCCTTTGTTTAAACTATTGCCCTCTTTTTTTGCTTCTGTCAGATTTAGAGTGTAAGCACTGTGACCAACTCTGCATGCCTTGATGGCACTAATAATGTATCATTATATATAATGATGTAATCAGAGAAAGTTCAAGAGGCAGTTCAAGCATGGGGAGGCTGGAACTAGCCCATCTTCAGATGTGTAGAGCCTGCCATATGATTTGAGATAAAAGGAAAATATGTAAATAAACAGTTAAAGCTATATAAGGGAAAGGCAAGGGGAAAGCCATGGTATTAACTTTATATTAACACCATATATATTGTGGGAAGAGAGAAGGGAAAGTGGATCTGAAGTTTCCAATTCCTCCAAGTAGTGCTATATCACTGAAGATTTTGCATGAGACTATTGGGTAACGGGAAAAGCTGGTGCTTGCAGGACACATTCCAGCAGCAGCCAGGAAGAAAGGCACATTGTGTGGTTTTCACCTTCTCTTGCCAGATTCCCTGTTATTATTTTAGGAAGGCACAATTACAGGCTCAAAATTTTCATAGATTTTTTTGAAAAATGCTGCATTGATTAGATTTTACAAACTGCCCAGAAAAGGAACTCCAAAATTAATGACAGGCTGACATAGTCTATATTAGTGAGTTCACAAAACCTCTTTGTAACTGTCAGTATGTGGACCCTATGGCTGCAGGATACACTGTCAGTTTCTTAGAAAGATGGAGGAACATTGCCAATTCATTTTTCTTTGTCAAACATTTCATTTATTATTGAGCCTGTATGCAAGTTAACATCTCTCTCCTGTGCCAGCACTACTGCAGCAACAACCATTTTTGTTTTTCTCGTGCCAGCTAAGTCTGTGCTACCCCTGCTCTAGTACAAAGGAGATGTTCATGGCAGTATGCACTTAATGAATGAGCATAATTAGCATGAAGATGTCTCATCAGGCTGGTGAGGTGGCAGCACATTAAATTGCTACATAACCTGTAAAATGAAATGACTCCCACACATGAAACTGGTGATAAATATGCTTGATGCAATTAATGCTGGTCTCTTAAGATGCCATTTTAAGTTCACTTTGCCATGGACTGGAAGCTGGGAGAGGCCATGCAGGTGCCCTTCATCCTGCATCCCTGGACTCTGTGGGCAGAGTTCCCTAAGCAAAGGCTTTGTAAGCAAAGGAGACTGTAAGGATGTCAGTGATGTCAGTGACCCCCAGTCCTTGACACTAGGGGCTCTCTTTCCTTGTAGCGGTTTTGGGAGAGAGGAACAGACACTGTGCCTTCAGCAATTCCACCTTACTGTTTGCCAGCTGAGAACAAATTTCCTTTGCTGATGATTCAAGGTAAGAAGGGGAGCACTTCACACTATTAAACCTGTCACACAGGGATTGACCTCTAGGTGGGACAAATTACTTGGGGAATAACCATCTTGCATCCCAGAGGCAAGTATGCCAGAGCTGTGCTGGTGATACTGGAAGATGAACTAAGAACAAGAAAGGTACACCTCTGCTACCATAAATCTTGCTAGCAAAGGGAAGGCACCTTTATTTGCATTTACAAACATTTCTGGGCTCCTATGCCTGCTCCATGACTGTGCCTTCAGCTGCTATGACTGCAGCTTTGTTTTTCTGGGCAAAGCTGAGCAAGAGGAGATTGACTTAAATGAAGAAAAAAAAAAAAAAAAGGGAAAAATTAAATGCTTGGCAGGTACTTAGTGACATGAGAACTGGCAAAACAGACACTGGGATCTCTTAATTCTTAGAGACAAAAGAGAGCCGAAATGAAACTAGGGCCTGTGTTTCAATGAAGATCTGTATTTTGCAGGCTGGGACTGCACCTGAGTCATTGTAGGTTATTCAGCATGCAAAGGGATGTTCATATAGCTTCAGTGCTGTCCAACCCGGACAGTCTATTCTGGGTTAGAAAGTCACTGTGAGGGATCTACACAAACACACCTACAAAAGAAAGCAGCACGGGTGGGCATGCTGGCTCACAGCCCTGTCAGACCATTTCCCTGTGTTGCTGTGCCCCCAGCTGTGCCATGGGGGAATGAGCTGGATTGGACTGTGCATCTCGCAGGCTCAATCACATCCACATTCCTCGGTCTTTGTTACGAATGATGTTGTAATAAGCATAAAGAATGCAGCTTGCAGTTTGAGATCCCAGGATGAATTTGCAGTGCTGACAGCTAGAGAAATCATCTCTTGATATATAATCAGAGGGAATTTGATACAGGAGTCACTGCGAGAGGATAAATGTGTCATTTTTAGAGTTGATTTGACTGTAGCCCCACTTTAATTGCAGAAAATACAAAATAAGTGCCAAATGGAAGTATGAGAAGCAATTTTTTCTGTTCATTACTGACACAAAATAAGCCATGAGCTTATCCTTTCAGACTCTGAAAATTCAAAACACCCTCTACATTTTAAGCCCTATTTCCCTAGAATGAGAAGTAAGGCATATTTGCATATTGTTACAATTATAAAGCTATAGGAAAAAATCTTTCTTTTCTATAAGTAAGATTGATAGGCATTTTCCACAAAACTTAATTTTGAATAAGAATATAAATTAGAATTTTTATGTATGCCATGCAGTGTGAATATTTTTAGTCAGTATGGACATATTTCATATTGTTCAGAGGAGACAAAAGAAAACCACAGCATCTAACAAGAGTTTTACTAAACATTATTTCTTCCAACTCTATTTTGGTAAGCAGCTACATCTTACAGAAATGAAGTAACCATGGTGTCTAGTCATCCTTACATCTTCTGAGATCAAATGCTGTTTAGATAACCATGGTCAAAACAACTTTCTTTGGAAAAATAGTAAAATTCAGGGACACATGTTTCTTTCAAGATAACTTCTTGAACTTAGATATATATTTAAAAACTGCCACCTTTGATATCTGCATCTTTGGTAAGATACTAAGTTATTGTAAGATACTATCTTGACTACTCAAGTTTTACACTTGTTTGGATTCAGAAAATTGGAAGCGTATGGATCAATTAAGAATGAATTAATGTGACATTCTAGCATGAAAAGAGATGCTTGGAAACCAATTGCAAAATAATCAGTTTAAAATGTCACAGAAGTTTAAAATTACTCGTAAAAGTACCACTGGTGAAACTAGGCAATCAGTAAAGTCAGAGAGATCCTTAAACCAACTTCTGGTTAGGGTCAGGTTTATAATTTTAGGTATTTGGACATTTGCCCTAGCTAGCTCTCCACCATCCTCTGATTATTTTCAAGCTTGTTTCCAAGAAAGCTCCATTTCCAAGACACTGGAAATGGACACACATTTCCACCTTAAACTTCACAGATATGCACAGATGAGCACAGCTTTGGCTCACTAAGGCCAAACCAGCAGTTAAACACACATACTCTTTCCTACTCCCTTCCCATCTTTCCTCAGTTGTCTCTACACTTTGCTTCCTGACACATTAATTGGGGGCTTTAAACTGTTAAGTCTTCAGGATATAAATTATATCATCTTGCATGTTTGTACATTGCCAAGCACAAGAATAGTAACCGCTCGCCTTTGCCGGCAGTCCTATGACACCTTTGGTAAGGGGGTGGAAGCTCTGGAGGGCTAATTAAATTTCAGTGTGGGTGATCACATTCTGCTTTTCTAAAATTCCTTCTGCTTATCTAAATTCCTCATGTAGTTACAACCTGATACAATATTTCTCTTCACTTCCCACTCCAGCTTGCTGTGTAGCGTGACTTTGTGCTTTTCAACAGCTGCCGCAGTCCTTCCAGAGCTGCGTTTCATTAGTGGCTAACACATCTTCTGGCTGTGTCGTCTGCAATGTGAAACACACAGCTCGCTGTGCCTGTATATGCATGCTCGAGAGAGACCGAGTATTTTATTAATACGGATTTCTTTAAAACACAGAAGACACTGATTCTTAAACTATGCTCCACTGAGCACTCGTGGATGGCCTATTACGAGCTGGTATATCACATGGTGCTCATTTGCTCCTTGTTTCCAGCTGCTAAATTGCACTGTGACACTCTTAAATATACGTTAAATACTTTCCTAATGTTACTTAAGCATGTAAATTGCTTCCATTGCCTGAAGGAAATTCTGCAATTGCAAGCATGAGGAGAAAGGAATGGAAAGGGCGATCAACAAGAATCTCTTTTAAAAATATCATCCCTTAGGTTAATGTGATCCACGTAATAATAGATTCCAGCTCTCAGACAGAAAAACGATGTTTCTCTAGCAACATTTTGTGTGCTGTTCAGGGCTGGATCCCACCAGCCAAGCTGTGTTTTGGGCTAGATCTCTGAGAAGTGCTAGCTCTTTGCTTTGCTTTTTATCACACATACAGAACTTTCCAGGATTCTTGGCACATAATTACTAAGTCTCTTTGGGGGAGTGGATCAAGATATTAGCTGTAGACTGAGATACCTGGAATGTGATGGGTCGCCTGGAAACCTCCGGGTAGGGTGGAAGGGTTGTACAGTGACACTGTATAAGGACAAAAAGTCTCACCATTCTACAGTAGCCTCGGAAGCTGAAGCCAGAGGCTGTGCCCAGAGCTCAGAAAGTGAAGTGTGATATTGCAGTCTCGTGTAACACAGTGCTCGAGGTACTTGTCTATTTATTTAATGAATCTCAGCATTTCCAAGAACTGATGCCAGAATCCATATGCCATTTTCTTTTCCTTTCTCTCTGTTTCTTTTTTTTTCTTTTTCTTTTTTTAAAGCAAACCAACAGAATATAAAATTAGACTTCCAACGCATGCTCTGCTTATATTGCTGTGACCCTAAAGATAACATGGAAAATGTCGACTAAAAATGTAATAAGTGAAAGCACTTTCTACACACACATTCCTTCCCACCCCACTTATATAAGGACTAGTCAGAGGTAGAAAATAAGGGACTTCTTGCTCCTAGCCAGCTTATCATCTTTGCCCCAAGCCAGCTCCCAGAATCTACAGGGAGTTTCTACCATTGTGAACATAAGGCTGTGCAAACAGGTTGTTTGCTACACAACTGTGCAAACACACGGACATAGAAACAGTTCAGCAGGGTCACGCCATGGCAGCCAGGCTGTGCTAGTGGGCCATGTGTGCTTGGACAGCATACAGCAAATTTGGTTGACTTTGGCAAGCTCGTGCTGCTCTCTGCTTTCATTAGCATCAGAACATGTAATAGGCTGTTCAGAATAGCTGTAGAAGTTGTTGATTTTAGATTTCTATTTCTAAGTGAGCAGTTGGGGTTTGTGTCCTGTTACAGAACAAGGACCACAGATCAGTAACACGAGTATTTGAAGCTTGTACACTTCCATTCTCATTATAGTGTTTGTCACAAAGATGAATTAATGTTGTGCCATTTTCAGTTCTCATTACAATCTTTGTCATGAGATGAAATATTAAACTGTTAAAGTCTCTATGAATCATAGCAGCTTGCTCTATTATGTTGACCTTTTCAATATTCTGTGTTTGGACTGGTTGGCATTTCCTCTTCTCTTCCTCTGCACTAAAGGAAGCCACACTAAACTTGTGGGCAGGCTGCACTGGGCTTACCAATGAAAATGCAGAGTACTGATGAAGTCAACATTGCATAAGCATGTCTGTATTTTGAGAACTGCAGAACCTGAATTCTATTTACCATGCAAAAGGAGGGACTAAAAAAAATGAACCTACAAAAATCCTTACTTGCTGTTTCTATAAAACACTTCTGAGCAAACATATATTCCATGAAAAGAAACTCCTAGGCTGATGTAATGATAAAGAAATACAAACCAAATACCAGCCATTGTTTGGAGGGAAAAAAAAAAGGCACAAATCTGGCCTGAAATTGTTGTCCAACTTCTTTTTTTATTTTCCAGTGCTAGGTGTGCAATTTCCTACCTTCTTTACAATGCTGGTGGCAACACTGCATAACCGAAGCCTGCACTGGGGCACTGAGGAGAGGGTCTAGTATTGTCTAGTATCTCCTAGTTGAAACAGGTCATATCAGACTGTTTGTATGATACCCAGGATCTTTTAAAGGTACACTGGAAATTATTTCATTCCTGAGTTGCCACTGGAAATTACTTCATTCCTCAGTTGTTCTGAGAAGACAGCTCAGATGACAGTCAACATAATATTACTGAAATGTCCCTTTGTATGCTCATTTTCATCAAAAACGTGTTTCACCCTAGCTGTGAAGTGATAAGACAGACATATGACTAAGGACCCCAAACAACTCAAATCCCTCATAATTCTGTGCATGCTAAAGGGCACTTTAATCCAGGTAGACTGTTGAGGCCCTATCAACCAGTGCACCATTTTCACAAACTCAGCCTGAGTGCAGGAACATGCCTGGCTCTGTGGAAGGCTGTTCTGCACATCCCCCAGGCCACAGACAGCTACATGCAGGCAAGAGCCCTCCCAGGGAGGCTGAAGCACTCTGGCCACACAGAGAAGTGGGACTGCACCATTTCTGGTGCAGGGTTTAGTGCTGAGCCTCATGAAGGAGGCAGGGGACAGCCACCAGGCCTGTGAGAAAGACCATCCACCACCCAAAATAAGAAACTTTGGAATCTTAGCTCTGTCATAAAATGTCTGCATACAGTATGCTGCTTCTGTAGTTAAGTATCATGTGTGCTATGGATCTGAGATGCCTCTTAAATGCCTGTGGTTTCTGGCCCATTTGTGACATTTACGGAGATCAAAAACCTTTTATAAATAGGAAGATTTATTTATTGAACTTAAAATCTATGAGCTTGAAAAGAACTTACCATTTAAAAACATTCTGTGAAGTAAAAAGTTAAATGGGTTGGAAAATGTGCCACTTTAGTCCTTGTGAGAATCAAAACAAGATGGAAAGGGCCACACTCCGTCTCTGAGAGCACAGAGTAGGCACTTAGGAGCACAGCTGACCTGAGCACTGGAGCCACCCCAGGCACCCACTGCCAGGGAATTATGGCCTCTGGTTTAATGCAGTGTCTGTCATATGAAAGTTCTTAAGCCCACTCATGGCCAGTGAGAGCACACTGTTTGGGACACCCACCCAGGCAGGTGGGTGATGCCCAACTTCATTACACTTTGTATCTTTGCAGTGAAACTCACTCTTTGTCCTACTCCCCTCAGAATTGCTACAGAGGGTGCATGAGAGCAGTTGCATGACAGCAACCATAGTGTGCAATAACACATGGTCCTCTCCCCTGGCTGAGAGCTCACCTGCAGAGAGACAGACACACAGAGAAACCTGGGGAAGGTCCATCCTTGCAAGCCACAGCTCCTTTCATGTGCATAATATAAAATTATGAGGATAATGGCTGCCTGCAACTGCCTCCACACCCCTGAAAGCCTCCCACTCCAACTGAGGGCAAAAAGTGAGACATTTCTCCTTCCTGCAGGCTGCTAACATCCTTCTGGGGTACATTCAGTAAATGCAGTCTCACTCTAGGAGCCAATGGTCAAGGGATTGAATCTTTAAACTTCTTTTCCTGACCTCTGTTGAAGTCCCTTTTCCAGTCAGAATGCAGGGCTCTGACAAGAACTCCGGAACATGTGGAAGACAGCACCAGCCTCTGCCTTCCCATTTAATTTCTTGGTTCATCAGTGTCACACAGACTGGACCCTGATGGTCTGACAGCACATATTCCCTTTGGCTAATCCTATTGTGAACTGCTGTGGTATAAGAAGAGAGAACTAGAACATAAGAATCTCTTAAACCAGCATAAGTTACAGCATTTGCTTCTTCCACCCACGATTTGCACACTGGTAGCAGGATGCAGAAACTGAATTAAACTGCAAAGCAGCAGTAGCAAAGCAATGCCATCAGATCCCCACACAGAAGATGTGACTGCTGCTTCCAGGTGCAGGCCAAGCCAGTCCAAAAGCTTTCATGTTGGTTGCTCTTTGTGAAATAGCTACATCAATAAAACCTTTTCTGTGGATAAATTCATATAATTCAGAAGTACCTTTTGTGGGCAGTATATTCTCGTTTCTCCTTAGGAAACAGATGTAACAGATGCATCAATACCCCAAGTATTTGCCCAGCCAGAATCCTTGTTCTACATGTCTAATTCTGGTTTTGAGAACAAGGATATCTTTGCTGGTCTCTGAGACTATTTCCGTCTCCCAAAGAAGTCACTGCTTGGACTTCTTAGCAGTCATTGCTATTCGCAGGACTGGGCTGAGAATCTGGGTGGCACTGGTTTTGAAGGTGATACATGGACGCACATGACAAACTTAAATACTTAAATCAATACTCAATATAGGAAAGCTGTCTCATCCGCCAGCTGTTAAAGCAGAGCCAAGTGTAGCTCCCAATAACCCTAGAGATTGGTTTACAGAAGTTCCTTTTACAGAGAAAAGGGCACTGACTTCCATACCCATACATAAAGATATTACAAAAGTTGAATTTCTCCTCCACCTGAAGGACTAGCAATGGGAGCTCACACAAGGCCCCTCCAGCTCCACAGCAATGGTTTTTATTTAAAATCCAAACACGCAGCTCAGTGCAGCACTAGCTGTGAAATAATTCTTTCCCCTTAAGCAAGCTTCATCAGTGTTTTCCTTGTTTAGTGGTAACAGACCTGAACATATAAACAACCTCATGGCACACTCTGGGTTAGTCAGTGCCAGTCAGTAAGAGCCCCCCTCCGAGAAGACACTAGAGAAAGCAATACTTCTAATTTAAAATCCTTCTAAGTGCTAGAGACATTTAAAGCATTAAGCAGCAATTAATACAAATAAGAAACTCAATCTCTCACATCATTAATACTAATTATGCTTTATAGTTACATTTTCTGAGTAAGATGACAGACAACATGCATATGGAGGAGGCTGCTTGACAGAGGTGCAGAAACGAGAGGCAACTAAATTGATGTGGAAAGCAGTGTCAGACATATTTTAAAGGTCCTTTGGCTTCCTTGAGCAGGGGAAAGCATTTCTAAAAAAGCTGGAATTGGGCCCACAGAATGTTCATGGGCTCAGATGAAGGGCCACTCAGTGTGGAAGTCTCCTGTGCTGGGCAGCCACTCTTGACATGCAGTGGCTGGTGTCTGCTGTGGGACACCTGCTGTGGATGTGGGTGTTTTGACATCCCTGGGACTAAGACCCAAGGTGTCTTCAGTTGGATACCAAGTTGGATATCAGGGTCATTTGGGGAAAAGCTGAGCTCAGCTTTTGCCACAAGGAGTATGACACTGGTGACTCTGAGGATATAAGTGATGATGCTCAGGACAACTGGACAGAAATTGGGCCAGTATTTTCACACCCTGGCTCTTTAGCAATGGATTTCCTGTCCTGTATGGTGAATGTCACCAAATACCACAAGTCCCTGTAGAAAGAACTGCTGTATTCTATTGAAAAGGTGAGGATTTTATTTCTCAGTATGTTTACATGTGAAATGATGAGTGGCACAAGTACTACTGGAAAAATCAATCTGGCATTAATGTACTTGCTGACAAAATTGCTGTATCCAGAGAATCAGGAGTCAATTTCTACAAAAACAAGCAAAACAAATCCTAAAGATTGCACTTAGCCTGTTTTCTCAGATAAGGACTATTACCAAACTCAGAGTGTCACACTTTAGTGTTGTTACCTGCTCTCATTTTGCACCTTATACTTTCCATGCAGTCATTACTTACTCCTGCACTGGTTTGCTGCACTACATAGCATGCAACTAAGCAAGAACAAAAGGTCCAGGGCTTAAATCAATTACAATATGCATGAAACACCAGCATACTAGTCAAAGGAAATCTGAACTATGCTTATGACAAATTCTTTCTGTTTGCATTCCTGTTGATTCCTTTGATGTGACTCCAGCTGCTTGTCCTGTCAGGGAAAGATTTCATTCAGAAAACTCAGCAAAAGCTGGAGAAGTCATTAGCAAGGTTGTCCCTATCCTGCCTACTGTTGTGCTGAATTATACTTCTGAGGCTACGGAGGTATTTGTCTTTATTTATTTTACTCCAACGTGGAAGCCAGATCTGGATTAGCAGTGGCAGGGTAACTTTACTATAAACTCTCAAAAGATGGCCTTACACACACATACTTCAAGTTCCCATGTGGTCTCTGGACTCCCTGTGCAAAGGGAAGATACCCCTTGCATCATGAATAAGATGCAGTGAATAAGAACAACACAAGACATCCTGCCAATCAGTAAAGCATAGCTAACCTAGATAAGAGGAAAGAAGAAAGCTCATCACGTTTCACTGTTGGCAAATACTGGCTAGTAGGGATGGCTTGAAGAACATTTCTTGCACACACAGCCCCTGACCTGCATCAGGATGTGCCTACCCCTTGGGGCTGCCAGATCAGCGAAGATCTAGTGCCAGAGTGGCCACACAAACTCTCGCTTTAGAGCCCTGTGCTCAAGTCCTGCCGAAGCCATGCTCGGTGCTCCCTTGCAGGAAGTAGTAGCTGTTGTTCCATGGCACAGCTGCACTCTGCTGCTGGCAGCAGCCTTTCAGAAGACTGAGCATTTCAGCCTCAGAGAAATTCTGTACATAGCTTTAGGCAATGGACATCATGCTGACAAGAAGTAGCAAGGCTTCTTATTCTTGGCTCCATCACTGACCTGCTGCGTGACCTCAGGCAAATCACTTCACTTCTGTGTGCTTCTCCTACTTCCCATCTTTCATCTGTCTTGTCTGTTTGACTGCAAGCTTTGGGAGGGGGATGAGTATGCAGCACCAACCACAGGAGAGCTTTAATCTCTGTTGGGACTCTGAACACAGTATAAAACCTACAGCTATTCTGTAGTCCATACTGTCTACATTAGCACTTTGCACGAAGGTATTGCAAAGTGGTCAAAATGGGCCACTACTGCAGTATTTGTCACATCAGCACTTCTGATATCACCCAGCATGTACCCTGGCACTCTGTCCACAGAGCAGGAAAGATATTCCACCTAGCAGGCCTTCTATATTTTCATTTAGAATGTTGACTGTACGTGAAAAGTGAGATTATGAACCGAGCTGCTTTGCCTTGAAGATAAGCTTTGAATGTGCTTTTCAACAACGAAACAGGCATGCTATAAGAAGGCTGCTGCTTCCATAAATGACCATGTGAAGTGCAAGGGAATGGACTTTTATGTCTTGAAAATGACTATTAACAAATGGATGAGTAACAGCGTTGTTACTGCTAATGTGATGAAAACACCCCACATTTACAAGGTGCAATAGAGATGCATAGGGCAAGGAATGACCTGACTGGTTGATTTTATTGGGATGGGTTTCATTGGCTGTAGAAGGTGCACTCTCATCAGCAGTTCAGTTCTGACTATAAATGAGTGAACGGATGTCAGTGTGTGTGGGTATGTGTGTGTGAATAGGCAGAGAAGAAACAAGAAAGAGAATGAGACTGAAGACAATGTGTCAAAGAAGAAGCCAGTTAGTGGGATCCCACAGGTAGAAGAATCCTTATGCTATGTAGACCTGTTGCATATCAAATTTTTTAAATACCTCATTCCTTGCAGAACCATAATCTTTTGAAGTTCATCTATACTTAGCCTTCCTTCCAGTTTTCTAGGACAAAGCATATGTTATGCCTCCTGAAAATACAGTAATTTCACGAATACAAGCCGCACCAATTTGACCAAAATTTTGGTGGAAACCCGGAAGTGCGGCTAATATTCCGGGGCGGCTAATCTATTAACAAAATTCTAAAAGCTGCCAACACGGAAGTGAGAGCCCGCGGCAGCCCCAAGCCAAGCTGGAGCCCGGCCGGCCCCGGCTGAGGTGGGAAAGCCTGGCAGAGGCGGGGCCAGCAGTGTGGGGGGCGGGCGGCTGAGCCTGAGCCAGCAGGGCGGGGCAGGGAGGGCGGCAGAGCCTGAGCCAGCATGGCGGGGGAGCCCGGGAGAACTGGGGCTAGCAGTGCAGGGGAGCATGGCAGAAGCAGGAAGGCCGGCGGGTGGGGCTGCCTGGCAGTGGGGGAAGCCCAGCAGAATCGGGGCCAGCAGCGTGGGGGAGCCCGGCGGTGCGGGGGCCTGCAGTGCCGGCCAGGGCGAGGAAACGCGGCGGCGGTGCAGACGGGAGGGGGCGGCCGGCGAGCCCGGCGGCGGGGCTAGGGAACGCGCCGCGGCCGGCGAGCCCGCCGGCGGGGCTAGGGAACGCGGCGCGCCGCGGCCGGCGAGCCCGGCGGCGGGGCGAGCGAACGCGGCAGCGGGGCGGTGCTGACGGGAGAGGGGGGCCAGTGAGCCCGGCGGCGGCGGCAGTACCACCCGGCCAGCCCCGCCGAGCCGTGGCGCTGAGCTGGGCCACCCGGCCCCGTCGGCAACCATGAGCGGGCCGAGCCTGCCTGGCCCCGCCCCGAGCCAGTAAAGCCCGCTATGCCGCGATCCTGTTACTAATTGGCCAATTTGTGAAAGCTGCGCACGGATTCTCGCGACGAACGAAAGTGCGGCTAATATTCGGGGTGCGGCTTATCTATTGACAAAGACAGCAACATTGTCGAGGCACCGGGGGTGCGGCTTATAATCCGTGCGGCTTGTATTCGTGAAACTACTGTACTCCTTTATGATCTGGAGCTGACTGAAAGATCAAGGTGTCCTTGAGTAGCCTGAACCAGCCCTGTGGCACTTACAACACTCTCCCTGAAGAAACTCTCACAAGGCATAACTTTTTCCTCTTTTACTTCATGCTTTGTGGAATCTCTATACAAGGTACCCTTGTTCCAGCTGTAAGGCAGCTTTGGTAGAACCTGTAAAGACCAGCTGTTAGCAAAGACACTAGATCATATTGTCACACAGCACGATGCTCTGCAACATTTTCATTTTGCAAGTTCTGCTGCTTCCTGTTGTCCCATTTGTAAAGGGGTTTTCTGGCTTTCTCTCCCTCTGTTGTGACAGCTTTTGTCTTTGCACTACTAGTGCAAAACTAAAGAGATCTAACTGAACAAGGGAGCAGTTTTGTTCTCCTGCAATAGAGAGATATGCCAGGCTTTTCAGATGAAAAATAAAATACAGACATGTTTTTGAATCCCCTTTTGTTTTTCTAAGTTTTACAACCTTACTTATCTGTAAACAAAATCATCATTTTTTTTTCACAGCACACTGCATAAATACAACTTCATGCATCTGGGAAGGTGACAGCTGCCCTGTGAGATAGATTGTGACAATTTAAAATCAGGGAATCAATCATTGAGATATAGTGCCTGGATGCCGTCCCCACTAGGATGTATTGCAGGATCCAGGAGCTCGCTATTTGAGATATGCCATCATAACTCTGATAGATTAAAGCACCACATCCAGGAAACAATTGTGTAAGAAAAAAATGGTGTCATAGATCTGCCAGGTTACAGCACAGACTCCAGGAACCAACCAAGGGAGGGCAGGGCTGTATCTCTGCTCCCAGAAGCTGCCAGAGCAGCATGATGACAGTTCTGTTCTCAAACAGCCCCATTATGACCTAATTAGCATATATGAATTGCAGATTTAAAGCATTAAAGTGATGTACAAATCATTAATTTTTTGTCAAATCCATGTCAGCCTTGTGTATGCCTTCCTATTTTAATGTTGCATGACAGTGAAAAGAAATCTAATCCTCTGTATATAAAGAAGAGAGATTTGGTGTAGCTGATATAATGAGATCTATTTAAACACTGGATGTTTTGCAGATTTGAGTGTATCTGCTCAGAGAAGAAAAAAAAGTACCACATATGTCCCATTAGGGTTAATTGTGAAAGGATGTAAATATATTCAAAGCCCCAAGGGCAGTTCTGCATGTTGTCTGTATGAAAGAAAAGATATAAAACTTGTTTTCCATCAAAATTTCTTTTTAGTTTTGCGACAAATAAAAGGAACCACCTGCTCACACAAGATGGACCTGATTTTCAGAGGAGATGAACACTCAGAAAAATCAGGCTCTCACTTTGCAAACCAAGTCTGAGCCATAGTCTCAGGAATGGCATACAAAAAATTCAAACAGATATCAAAATCAAGTCCACATTGACTCCAATGCCTGCAGAGAATCACTGCAAAAAGGGAGGACAACTGCTTTAAAGTGGGACTTCTGAAACTCCCTATTAGAGCTACACAGTGATGCTGGGAAGGCTAGGTATCACCTGCAGGCTGTGGCTGGCTGCCTCA